>NC_136061.1:1198446741-1199164241 GCF_964261635.1 Lissotriton helveticus
AATCAACATTTTGAACATTTCTAAGGGATTTACATTCTAAAGCACAGCTGAGATAACTTAAAACTGAGCCAACATGTACTATCGGAATACATTCAATTGACCCCCACAATGAAATTCGGGCTTGTCTAAGTCAAGTTTTGACGGAGTCCAAAAATAAAATTGCAAAACTCCCAAGATAACTTTTAACTGCTCCACAAAGTCCTTTCTGAACACGGCTGAAATAACTTTTAACTGGGCCCTGTTGTGTACTGGGCCCTAGGCCCACATGATAAGGAATAACGACACAGACTCATGGTATGTGGTTACTGGAACTGGCCTCGAGCATGTGCACCAGGGCCCATTTATTAGCCGGGTCACGTCACTCGTGACGCTGGTGGTGGATGGGTGTGGGGTGTGTGTGCCCACTCCCATAGGGGGAGTGGTTATTAAACCAGTGCCTGTCGAGACACTAGAACGTGTCTCGCAGGACACAACAGGCCCGACAGTGCTATCCACACATTTGACTGAGCTGCAAAGTCCTATCTGGAAATAACTATTGATTGAGGGCAAAAGTAGTGGAACACAGTCAAATAACTTTCAACAGGGACCCACAGTCTTATCCGAACATGACTGATCGATTGTGCAAACCATGACCAACCACACCTCACCAATCAATATTTCTGATCACAATAGTCTGTGGCTTGGCAATACCTTTGAAATAATGTATTTTATCTTTGAGTTCAAAATACAGAGGTCGTCCTTGTCAAAGTATGCATACGCCTTTGGAAATAAAAACTATATTGCTTTCCCAGCCTCAACTGCAAACAAATCAATACATTAAACAAATACAGAATATCCAAAATATCAATACTCATCATACCTCAGTTTCTTACTTATCCACTGTAATATCCCACTCAACTTCCTCCAGCCTAAAACTGCTTTCTCCTCATAAAAACCCCTGCTCCTCGCTCTTGTCCACAAGTGTAAATATTTTTTTCATACTTGATCTTTTCTGAGTGAACTCTGTTTCTGGCCTATCCACGGACCGATCAGAACATTATTTCCCATACTAAAATTAGTGACCTCCTATTTTTGGGGCCCTGCGCATTCATTAATTGCTACACCGCCTCGCATAACATCCACTTAAGCGCAGGCTGTTCCCAAAGATTATCTTGGGGCGGCATTCCCTGAATTTGGCCCTAATAGCTTCTCCTTAAAATTCTGGTAAAACTGGTAGCTTCTTAGTAAAATTCTGGTAAACCCTACAATTATTTTCACACCCATTAAGTGAGGTTTTTCCCAAAATAACACCTTAATTGCGAGTAACCTTGTTGTTCACACGCGGTTGTACTTAATTTATGAAGTTCGAGCGTTATCGTTTTACTGATGATAAAATGTCGTATTATTACACATTCGTTATGAAATAGCACCACAAAGAGAAAAGTGTTAAATGTTCTTTATTCTGCTTAATGTTAATTTACCAAGTATGTTACTCTCCCACGAGTTTTCGCAAATGAGAGCCATTGTGTGCTGGTGTGCCTGGACTTGTTCTTTTAAATTCGAAACAATCTCACAAACTCCCTAATTTAGCTAGCTTTCCGGGGTAATAATTAAGCTCGAAGAACAGAAAGCTCTATGCTCTTTTCACACGCGCTGGCAGCAAAATAGTTAGCTAGTGTCACTTTAAGGATTTTCTTCGCTGGCAAATATTCCACCCCTCTACGAAGGAATAATTGTGAAGAGACACAAAAATGCAGAAATGAGAATTATTCACAAATACGTGGTCTCTTTTATTTTCTCTTGTAATTTTTTCACACATAAAGAATTATATATTATTAATCCGCCACCTTTGACTCTCACAGACATTCCACGTAGGATGTGTCGCATGCCCACTTGTTATCGTGCTCAAACCGCCGAATGACTGGTGTTATTATTTCTCTGCCTTCTCCAAAAATAAACGTGTTGTTGCTGATTTATTTTCACTATGTTTTTTGATCTTCTATTAACAGTAACTGTGTTTAATTTTTACAGAACAATGTATCACAGATATCACAAGATGAACGGAAAATTACATTTCTAGATTTTTAGTCAAGAAAAAGGGGGATTCGACTACTGTACGCTAGCGCTTGTGGTATGCTCCTCTGTAGAATCAATACATACTTTTTGTTATTCATAAAACTTTTATTGTTAATCTTCTTCGTTGAGGGTTCCCTGTGAAGTTTAGCTGGTTCTCTTCCATTTTGTTTAACCTACCTGTCATTCACTTTTTCCCTAAAGAATAATGCCGACCATTTGTTCACATTTTAATATTCAGCAAAGGTCTGGGCTATAGGGCCTTATATAAAGTCGGCCGTATTTCTTTTAACATATTTTGTCTGTCTTTGTATGGCAGGGATCTACTTATATTTGCTGTTTAGAATATGCCCTGATATGGGGAAAAACATCAGCTTAGATTATTTACCTATTTTTGTTTTTACCAGTGAGGACATTCAAATACAGGTTATGCTGGGGAGAAAAACAGCCAGGTGGCAAACCTACTTCATGATTAAATAGGATCTTTTGACTTTAGCGCCATTTTCATGATGAAACTTTACCAAATGTCCACCACGTCCAACTGCCAATTCAAGGCCTATCTTTTAGATAGTCACAACTGTTTGTCCTCTAATTTGGTGAAGCTTCTGATTCGTGGCCTCCACCACTTGACCCATTAGTTGCCTCTGTGAAGACCCATGTGATCGTTCTTAGGACGACCAGTCATTTGGTCCACAAATCCAGCAGTTGATTTGCAGCTCAGGCACCTGAACGTTTTTTACATTACATCACTCAGGACAAGAATGCATTGGGGTAGGTTGGTCGTGTGTTCTTGTCTACTGTAATGCAATCTAGTCATTTTGGACTATGCCATTTCCAAACTACTTTGTCTTGAGAACCTGGGGTCAGGCTGGTTTGCGATCTGAACAAGCTTGACCATGTCTCCAATGAGTTATGACCCTTGGTTTGGGGTCCAGTCAAGCATACTTTGGTTTAAGAATCTGCCTGGTGCACTTTTCATTTTTACAATCCTGGTGCATGTCTCCTTCCATCAAGATATTACATGGTTGTGAGTTCTAAATGAATCAGCACAAAATGTTGACTTGCATCAGCAAGTAATTAAACAAAAAACAATTTCAATATTTCAAGCTAGGACAGCGTGGAGTATCCATTTAGTCTTTCATCTATTTCTATTGTGGGTAATGGGAGGCCTTGCACCCGACCCCTATTTACATATCGACCGCAGTGGACTGGCTCCTCTGGGAGGGGGTGGGGCTCATTCCCCTATGTACCTACCAGCCCTGGGGGATGAGGTCTCCGGAGCCTCAAAGAGGCGTCGGGAGTGTGGACACATGTCCCTCTACCGGAAAACATACATTGCACCACCCCTTGGGCCTTGCCCACCTTTTGGGCTTTGTGTTTTTATCTTTTCTCGGATCAACCATTCATTCTTGCACATTGTGACTCCTTACATTAAGGCCAGAAGCTTAAGATCCATTTCAGACTTGCTGTCTATGGTTTCAGACGTGTCCAATTTTTTCAGTTCTCTGCTTGTAGGCTGTGGAATTCTAGTTCATCTGAACTAAGTGGCATATCCAATGTTGTTTACCTCAAGGGGACTCCGAAAAGGTTGCTTTTCTGTTATTTAACTTTTTTTATACACCCTGCATTTTTTCTGGGACATTACCCTCTCTATTCTTCTTTAGATTTCTACAGCCCACGTGCCTTCTGTCTATGCTTAAAAATAAATAAATATATATAGATCTATTCAAAAGTACATAGTTTCAAATGTACTGTTAGTGTGCAAAGTGGACATCAGCCGATCTTTTTCCTGACAACAAATCAATTGAAGCACGCCTGGAGGAAACCTTGGAAATATTTGTTTCCTTCCATGTGGAAAACCCTTTTGCCCATGGAGAAAAACCCTTATGCGAACCCCTATGGAAAACAAGGGTGCACATAATTATTTTCCACCCTAGATAGAAACACATTCCTTCCTTTTGCTGTAATGTTCTTACATGTGTATCGAGGGTGTAAAACGACCAGCAAACACGTTGTTAATACCAACTTATGAATTTGTGGGTACTCACAAACTTTTTGTCCGGCAAACTCTCAGGAAAGCCTCACCCTAACTTGTACTTTATTGCAGGTTTACTCCAAAAGATCAATTAAATGGATTGTTAGCAGTAGTAAATATGGCCTGCAGGCCAAAATGTCAGCTGATCATCCTTGCTCATAGATCTGTTTTTTGCAATTTGTTTGCACAAAATCACTTTAAATTGGGTTATGTAGTTTCTAAACAAGAGCAATCACTAGCAGTGCTTACAGGTATAACTTTATTATATAATAATAACTTATGAGGAACAATGCATCATTCAAGTGCACTGGATCTCCTATTGACTGTGCCTCAAGGTCCACCAAGAAGAGAGTGATCAACTGGTTATTTTAATAAACCCTCTTGATGAGATTGGGAAATGGCAGAATGGCCGCCCATTTAGTGGGGTTATATTTGCAGTTTGGTTTGCCGCATTATAGTGGCTTGGACAGTGGTTCAAAAATCTGATTCAGGGAGGTAGCTACAGCCTGAAGATGCAATGCCAGAGATTAATTTGAAAATAAATTCTGGGACCCAAACAGTTTTTTAGGAGCCTTACCAAATACCAAGACAGCCTATTCTTGATTCTATCTCATGACTCTTTCTTTCACCATACTACACTTACTGTCTCCTTAACTTACTCTTGGATATTCTTTTTCATCCCTCCTTCTCCCTTTGTTACTCTTTTCCTATTTCTAACGTTCTCCTTTCACCTTTTCTGCCTCTTGCTTTGGGCCAAAGTTTGATGACGAATAATATGCTCTGGTCCCCGAAAATAAGTACCGGTATTAGGCACCTGTAACCATCAGCACAAATTAAGTGCTGAAGCGAATCCAAATCTCGACTAGTCTTGTTTTTTCTTTCTTCTCTTTGTTACAATAATGCATACAAGAGCTTTCGTTTAAAGTTGCTTGTTTTAAAATGTGTTTCCTATTCTCCTTACTTGATCCTTAATATTCTCTTCTCCACCAACTACTACGTAGATATTTTGTGCTTTCCTTTTGGAAATTCCGTTATAACCACAGATGAAGCAAATAACTGAATTATTTTATTGTTTGCATTAAAACCTGCTCACCAAACACCTTGTTCTATCAATGAGGGGAATTCGTATATTCAGGTCCTTCTTTCTGCAGTTTGCAATGCTTTTTACTGAAATACATTTTTTACCCGTAAAGGCGTAAAGGCAGTTCACTTTTTTCCAACATTTATCCTGGGCCTTTGCCTAAAGACTAAGGCCCTTTTTATGAGTTAGGCGGTCCAATTGACTGCTGAACCCGTGCTGGCGGTTCACGGACCACCGGACTGATGGTCCACTTGCTGCATTAGAACTGTGGCAGTTGAACCGCCATAGGACCACTGCTGCTGCCAGGGATTCCCGATCCCTGGCGGTGGCGCAGCGATCTGAGGCCCTAAATATGCTGGCATATTAGGAGTTTCCACACCATCACACTTTTGCGACTGCCATGTAAAGTGTGGCAGTGAGGAAACAAAAGGGACCCTACATGATCCCCTGTTGCCTCTGCACCATGTGTGCATTCTCCCCCAGTTCCTTCAGGGCATGAACTTAACAGTCCATGCCCTGCAGGAACTGCCTTTGATGCTCCCACTACCAGAGAACCACAGCCAATGTAAAAGTAGGTCGTACTCTGATGGGTAGTGGCAGCCCAGCTCCAAGACGGCCAAAGTCATAATTAGGCCCAATGTATTCTTCATCGATTTTGAGGTCAGTAATTTTGAAATGGTGTCTCAGTAGACACAACTGCTGTTGCATCAGGGGTGTCCCTTCATGAAGTTCTTGTGTACACAAGGTGTCTCATATTTATTTATTTTATTTATTCAAAGTTTTATATAGCACGAACAAGATCTTTACAGATATCAGAGCGCTTCACAGAGACAGGGGTAGGGGCAACAGGACTAAACAGAATTAATGGGAACAGTATAATAGTCAGTAACATAATAGGATAGCAGTAATGTACAGAAAACATACCATTATACAATCAGGTAACCAGTAATATAAGACGTCGCAAAGTCATTGATCCCGCTACAATAGAGTTCAGGAAAACTTTGGATGTAGGGATGGCTTATACCATTTTCTTAGGATAGAGAGAACAAGGGGTGGGGGCATCAAGAGGGTGGTTCAACAAACTAAAGTGTACCATATAGTGGTCGGTAGTAGGAGAGTAGCATAATAGTGTCGTAGTCAAGTAAGAATATAATGCCAAGAGACAATCAGGTAATCAATAATACAAAGCGATGCAAAGTCTCTGATCCAACACCCATAAAGTTCAGGTGAACTTGGCCATAAGGATGGTTTTCACCTCTTTCTTGAAGAATGCAGTGGAGGAGATAAGCCTGGTTTCAGGAGGGAGTGCATTCCAGATCCTGGGTGCCATTCCTGAGAAGGAGCGTTTGTATGTTTTTTCCTTCCGGAATCTACGAGGTTTCAGGAGTAGACTTTTTGTGCTTCTGTTGGATCTCGAACCTCCTGATATAGACAACTTTTGAGCGAGGTAGTTGGGTGCCTTGTGGTGCACGGCCGAGTGAGTCATAACGGCAATTTTTAGCTGTATTCTGGCTTCAAAAGGTAGCCATTTTAGGGATTTTAAGTCTGGGGATATATGCGAGTGTTTTCTTGAGCCAGTAATGAGTCTCGCGGCAGCGTTCAGGGAGGCTCTTAGGGGTGCGGTTGTGGATAGAGGAAGTCCGCTGAGGGCCACAATTCCATAGTCTATGCGAGGGATGACTAAAGCTTGTACAGCAGTTTGGAAGTCCTTGGCTGGGAGGAAGGGTTTAAGTTTCCTCAGTGTGTTGATTTGGAAATTAGCTCCTTTTGTTGCTTTGCTAACGTGCAGTTGCATGTTGAGCTTGGCGTCGAGTGTGATGCCTAGGGATTTCGCAGAATCCACGATGGTAGGTTGGACATTGAGTGCTGTTAGGTTATTAAGCCAGATATGGGTGGTGGTAATTTTCGCAGGAGGTGAGATGAGTAGGAACTCAGTTTTCAGAGCATTTAGTTTGAGGTGATTATCTGCCAACCAGGATTGAGTGTTACTAAGTGTGGAATTCAGAAGTTTGATATCTTCCGGGGATCGTAGCTTTAGGTAAAGTTGTGTGTCATCAGCGTACATATGGAATTGTACATTGGATGCTTGGAGCAAGGTGGCGAGAGGTTCCATGATGAGGTTGAACAGTGTGGGGGAGAGGGAAGATCCTTGTGGGACACCTAGATCTACTGGCACATGTAGACAGCACATTGTCGATCTTGAACTTCTGAGACCGGTTATGAAGGAAGGAAGTAAACCATTTGAGAACAGTTCCCGATAGACCCATTCTAGTGCTTAGCAGCTCCAGTAGGTTCTCGTGTTTGACCGTGTCAAATGCTGAGCAGAGGTCAAGAAGGATGAGGAGGCAGGAATCATTGCGATCAAGGATTTGGAGGGCGTCATCAATTATGTGCGTCATAGCCGTTTCCGTGCTATGTTTCGCTCGGAAGCCTGATTGATCAGCGTTGAGGAGGTCAAACTGGTCAATGTGTTTTGTTAGTTGGAGTTGTACACATTTTTCCAGCAGTTTGGCCAGGGTGGGGATATTGGTGATAGGGCGGTAATTGTTCAGGTCAGACGGGTCAGCTGTAGGTTTCTTGAGTATAGGCGTGACTTGCCCCACCTTGAGGGAGTCTGGGATGAGACCTTGCTGAAGGGAGCTGTTGATGATTTTGGTCCAAAGTGGGAGGAGCAGGGGGATGAAGTCTTTTAACAGCATTAGCAGGTAGGGGGTCTATGAGGTGATTAGAGGGCTTCAAGGTGCCGAGCAATTTGTGTATTGCTTCTTCAGAGTAGGTGTCGAAGGACAACCATGATGCATTATTTTTAGGTTGAGTGTTAGACATTCTGGTGTGGCTGGGGTATCGGCTTACATCCATGATGAGGTCACTTCTTATGTTGTCGGTCTTTAGCTTAAAGAAAGCAGAAAAGTCTTCACAGTGTGGGGTATCGCTTGTTGTGCTGTTTGATTGTAAGGGTTGTGTCTTTGTTTGAGTTTTGATTAGTTCGAACAGTTTTTTTGGCCTGTTTTTTGCTTGGTCCAGCTGGCGGCTAAAGAAGTCAGACTTCGCGCGCTTTATTTTCCTAAAGTAGGCATTTCTCTTGTTCTTAAGCGTTTTGAGATGCAGTGATGAGGGGTCAGATCTCCAGGTGCGCTCTGCCATTCGCATAGCACGCCTGTCATCATTGAGTCTGCCGTCATACCAAGGGTTAGAGATCTTGGTGGAGACTCTCTTCAGTTGCAATGGGGCGGCTTAGTTGACTATTGAGTTCATAGCGTCAAGGTAGTGATCGGTCAGTGATTGAACATCCGAGGCGCCCAAAGGGGGAAGGAGGAGACTGCAGATGTGGGGAGGCAGGGAATTGGGGTTAAGATTCTTCATGTCCCTTTTCCCGATCTTGGATTTGGTAGGTTGAGCCGGGTTAAGTTTAACTTTTTCGTTGATAAAGAAGGTGATAATGTGGTTGTCTGACCAGTCACAGGGTTGGATCGCCTCCAGTTGGGTAGAGTCCTCTTTGGCGATGATGAGATCGAGTATCGAGCCTTTGTCGTGTGTTGGTCTATCGCATATTTGGGTGAGGTCAAGCGCATTAAGGAAAGTTTTGAGACTATTCACTACTGCGTCTTTCTGATCGTTCCAGTGGAGATTAAAGTCACCCAGGTAGACTTGAGTGGTCTGTCGACCGGCATTGGATGTGATCGTGTCCATGAGTTGTTGAGTGAATGTGAGGTTGTCACCAGGCGGGTGATAGATGAGATGTAAAGCACAAACTTGTTTGCCCTCGCTGGTGATATCGAGGCAGAGGAGTTCACAGGAAGTAAGGGAGGGGGAGGTGGCTTTAGTAACGGAGAGGTTGCTCCTAAAAATGCATGCAATTCCCCCGCCCGTCTTGCCGGGCCTGTCAAGTCTAATGATGTGATAATTGGGGGGGACTAGTATGTCCATTATCGGTGTAGAAGCTTCAGTTAGCCACGTTTCAGTCAGAATGGCTAGGTCCAGATCCATTATTGTGACGAGATCCGCGATGTCGGAGGAGTGTCTCTGGGCCGATCTGCAATTGAGTAGGATGCATTTGAGTCTGGGAGTGAGAAGGGTGGTCGAGCCTTCTAGAGAGAGGGGGACTTTTCTGAGGTTGTTAGGGACGGAACCTCTGTTGCTTAGGGTTGGGGGCCTAAGGGGATTTGTGAGAATTGTGGGTATGGGGAGGTGTGTGATGGATATGTGTTTTACAGGACCTGGGCCAAAAGAGCGAAGGAGGGAGCATAAGTCGCGGTCCGACAGGGAGTTGAGGGCACGACGGGGGCGGTGGGAGTTATTGCGAGCGGGGATAGTCGGCCAGCGCGGGGAGCGTTGGAAGAGAGGGTATGTGGGGAGGGTGGGATTTTTGTAGGGTAGTGGAATGGTGGGAGGTTGACTGGGCTGTGAGAAGAGAAGTTCTTTGATGGCGTGGAGATCTTCTTTGACTTGTAGGAGATCCTCTTTGACTTGTTGGAGGGTGGATAAAATCAAGTCCAGAGGTGGATTGGGGATGGTGTTGGTGATGAGAGCCGTTGGCGAGTGGTTGAGTAGTGAGCTGGAAAGCGAACAGGGTACCGAGGGGGGGGATATGCTAGCGTTATTGGAGGGTTCTGCTGTAATATTGAGTGGGATGGCATTCGATGTGTGGGAGAATTTGTGGGCGAGGGGTGTGGGTGAGGTAGGGGGAGGGTGGGAGGCATAGGTAGAGACGTCGGTGGGAGGCGGTGCCGGTGAATTGAGGAGTGAGTGAAGGTTGAAGACAATGGGGGTGGCAGGAAGGTAGTGGGGGCTGAGAATGGGAGGGGCGAGAGGGGGGGATGCTAAGGTAAGGGAGGTGGTATGTTCTGTGGATCTAGTTGGGAGGGTGGGGAGGTGGGGGGTGAGAGTGGGGGGGGGAGCTAGGGAGGGAGAAGGATCTGCCGCGGGGGGGTCAAAGGGGGGGGACATAAGCTCCGGTCGGTGGTGGGTTCGGAGGGATACGTGGGGGGTGCAAGGTGGGGGGAAGGGGGGTGGGGGTATGGAGGATGTATGAGGGGGGGTGTTCTCCGCCATTAGATGTGGGGTGAGGAGGTGTTAGGACAGGTGTGCGATTGACTATAGCGCTGGGGGGATGGGACAGATGGGTGTCAATCCGCTGTTGAGATGGGTAAGGCAAGTTAGCCAGAGGATTGGCGTTGGAGGGTGTTGTGTAGCTTGATGTGTTCGGAGTGGAGGTCCGCCGTTTGGCGATGTGTTCTAAGAAGGTAGGGAACAGGTTGTCAAGTCGGTCGAGGTTCCTATCAGTGGCTTGGAATAGTATGGTCCCGTTGTTGTAGATGGATACAGGCAAGAGGCCACCCATCATTACATTGTAATAAGAAAATCATTCCCACATTCAAAAGATTAGTTGTTGGATTAATTAAAACAGCGTTACCGAGGCACATTACAGGAGGTGCAAACAGCAACACACAGGTAGCAATTTTTGCCACTATCTATCCAGAAATGTCATGCCTTGCAGGGATTCATTTGTAAAAGAATGAGTGCCGGTGCCATAGCTCTGCTTGAAGCGCTATAAAAGCCACATGGTGAAAAGCAAAGTTGCATAGTCTTAAATCCACCTTTTGCCTCTTTTATCCAATACCATATACTCCCTGCCCCTTTATCTCACTCTTGCAGGATCCTGCTTTGTCCCTTTATGACGGTTTCTCGTATTTCTCTCTCTTTGCCTTAACGTTTTGTGTGTTTCTCCACTCTCTTGCTCTCAGGAAAGGCCTGATGCAGAAAAATAAGTGCCTCTTCCCAAAAATAAGTGTAGGTGGCCCCACTGGCAACAACCGGCTCAAATTAAGCAATGCTGCTGTGTGCTGGGCATTTCATTTCCACTAACCAGCAACCTTTATGTCTTCTGTCAGGGATGGCAAGTATGGATAACCAGAAATAGTTGTTGCCATCCCTGATTTGCCATTTGGTACCCACAACACTGCCCTTGTTACCCCTTGTCTCAGGGGGTCAAGTAGGCAATGGCAGGAAAAGGGATTAATTCTGGCTGAAAGAGCCCTCCTTACTTTCTCTTGGTTTCTACTCCCTGCTATTCCCAGTCACTTGACAGCATAGAGGAGTATATTGAGGGGCAAAGGGCAAGAGAAAGTATCAAGTCTTGATGACTTAATTAATTAAAGGGTGTGTAATTTCCCTTTCTTGCATGTTTGGGATTTGAGCTCTATGCCTTCTGCAACATGTACATTTGGCAGCCATCTTGAAACAGCACTACAGCTTGTAGAAATACTGAATGGGGGATACAATGCATAATTATCTCTTCAAAAAAGGCGATGAACTTCTATTGCAAAAACACCTGGGCGATCATGTAACAGTTCAATTAATGTTGTTTTTTTTTGTCCTATGATTAGATTTAGCATTTCACTGGTATCTATGCATTGCACCTCAATAAATTAATTGTCCGAATTAATTTATGAAGCCACAAATTCATCTCAGGCAGAGGTGTTACTGTTTTAATACGTTAACATCAGTTGATTTTACATAGATGATACAGAGTGATGCAGCATTTGACTCACTGTGCTCTAAAAAGTGAGGCATGCTTGTGTGTAAAAGTAGGTAGTGCAACACCTGTATTTTACGAGGAGCGTTTGCCTACTGTATTTGCAGCTGAAAAAGAGAACAGGAGTCCAGTCACATGTGAAACAATGGTTGTGGAAGGTTTTTAGGGAACCCTTTGTACAAAGTTCTAAGGTTACTGGTGGATATTTCGACTCCTGAAGTCATTAATACAGGAGATCCTCACTGAGAAATCAAAACTAAGGTTAGTAGGTTTTTTGGATATGTAAGAGAAGATATTGTATGGTCGTGAGCTCTAGATGAATCAGCACAACATGTTGATTTGCATCAGCAAATAAATCAACAAAAAACAATTTCAAGTTTTCAGGCTAGGACAAGGTGGTGTATCCAGTCTTTCATCTATTTCTATTATGAGTAAGGGGAGGCCATGCTCCTTGACCCCTTTTTACATATTGACCCCAGGGAATGGGGTCCCTGGGCCTAAAAGAGGCTAGGGGCGGCAGGGTGCGCACCAACTTCCCTATTTACATATCAGCCCTGGGGGATGGGGTCCACAGAGCCTCAAAGGGGCTTGGATTGGGGGGCCACATGTCCCACTTCCCAAAAACATGCATTGCACCGTCCCTTCATCCCTGGCCCACCTTGTGGGCTTTGCTTTTTAGCACGGATTCGCAGATCCACCATGCATTTGGGGTAAAGTTTTTTTTAAACAACATTTTTGGCCCAAGGGGGTCCAACAGGGACCCCTTCCACCAGACCTAGGGGTCGGGCTATCCCTACCCTGCCCCTCAATATTTTTTTCACTTTATTTTCAGGACAAAGGACTGAGTCCCAAGTCCTAAAATGGCTGCCATCACATCTTTTTTGCTGTGGCAGCAGCCAATCAGATCTTATCTCTAGATCTGTCTGCTCCTCGGATCCTCCATGGCTTCAAATTAACAACGTTTTTAGCCGTCATTTCTCCAAAACTAATCACCGTATTTACATCAAATCACAAAAAGCACGCTTTCTGGACCAAGATCTAAATGTCTGTCAAATTTGGTGCAGCCATTTAGGATGTATCTGTGTCTAATTTTGCCATGGAAAAATTAATAGGAAAAACGTATTTTAGGACCTCCCCACTTTTCTCAGCTCAGTGAAAGTTATATTCATGTCAGTTACATATAACTGACGAATGTCAGTATGTTTAGTTTTTTAAATGGTAGTGATTTTTCAGTGAATTCTTAAGTTTCTTTGTAACGTATGCTAAAGTCTTACTACCTTCCTCACTTATAACTTCAGTTTAACCTATTTTTTTATGTATATATATATGGTTCCGCCGAAAGAGACTACACAGCCAATGAGAGCGCCATCATCCCCGACTCGAACCATATCGTTGACTCCGTCCAAACGGTCAAGGTGGATGCGGTGCTCCCGGGTACTGGACCCGGTTATGGTTTCAAGCGGCCATGAAAGGGGGCCGACTTGGGGAAACCTGCTGCCTAAAATGCCCGGAGAAATGACAACTAATGGCATTTAACAACACGGACCCACTGGAGGGTTAAAAAACTTTCGGAAGAAATTAAAAAAAGGGAGCCGTGGGCACTACAAGGACCACCATGCTCAGCAACAGGAAGTGACCTAACGAAGATCGTACCATCCAAGGAAAATGAGCCCTTAAAATCAAAGAAACATGTGGTGACAAATCGGCATCCCAATGAAACTGTGTTTGTAAACTGATGAAGTTCTTGGCAGAACGAAACGCGTCTTGCATAAATGCCGTTTTTCCAAAAGAAAAGGAAATGAAAATAAAATGAATTAATGTGGCAATTACTTCGGTTTCTGTGCGGCTCTACTTCTCTGCGGGGGAGAGTTGTTGGAATATATATATATATATATATATTTTATATATATATATTTGCATTCTTCATCTTTTACATTAGAAGAGACTGGTGAGATATCTCTAGGTCACAACTAAAAATCATAATTTCTTTGTGTTGGGAGGAACCGAGGTAAAAGGTAAACTGAACAGTAAATAGACTGGGAGTAGGCTCTTACTCGAGGGTAGGGTGGGCCTAGGCCCTGCCTTTGTAGCGTCATGGTAATTTTTTGTTAAAGACTGAAGGACATCTGTAAGCCCTTGCAAGGAAATTGGACACTAGTTCTCCTATTTTCCAAATGTACTCTGGGGACCCAGTGATTTCAGATGGTGCAGAGCTACAAGCACTTTTCATCTCCACAGACACAGGGAATGCAGCCACCCAGCTATGGAAGACCCCACCGAGGTAGCAAGTAGTCACCCAAATAGTTTATGTTTCATTCCACATAACCTCTTGGTCTAGCATTACAGAACTTCCTTCTCTTTGTATTGTGTTAAGAGTTTATTTCGGGGACCAGGGTTTTACCCCTCAAACACTGTCCAGCCTAACCTTCAAGGGGCGGAATATACCTATGGAAGGCTATGTACGTACCCCTTATACTGACATTATTATGTTTTGATTTATCAAGACGCAGCATAGAAAAAAACATTTAATTTATGTGTTGTGACCCTGTTTTTGGATCACACATGCATTACAATTTACAAATGCAAGGTATTCACGTTTTCTCGTTGTTCAGTTGCATTCATTGTATTGGGTATTCGTTTTTTTTAAACATTAACAAATGTTTTGATACAACTGTGAATAAGAATACACTTACAAAAATGTATATTTCCTGTCACTGACACGTCCACTTCTCATATTCCATCCCCTAGTCTTCCCCCTACTCCTTTTACTACTTCTCATGCCTTGTTACGAGGGTCTTTTTCATGGACGCCAATTCACCAAAACGCCAGGGGTAGCGGAAGTGACTTTACATGCCCCTTAACCTTCACTTTCACTCTCACTCACACATTCATATGCTTATGCATACACACACATTCATATATACACACACACACTCACACATGCATACTCTGCCTACAAATACACACTCTCTCTTACATAAACACAGTCAAAACTGCAACAACGCACACAACATTCACACTTTTAAAAGCATTTTTTTACTTACCTCAGCTGCCAGGGAAAGTCATATTCCAGCTATTTGTACGACATTTTTTATTAAATTGTAATATTGTTTGCAATTGGTGTAATAAAAAATTGACAAAAAACGAGGTTGGTGAAGCATCCCCCCCTCCGACATCCATAAGGATGAGCTGCTTCAGTTCCTGACACTAATTTTGCCACTGCTGACGCTAGGGGTCACAAAGGCAGTGCGAGGGGTCTCAAGGGGCATGCCAGGGGTTGCAGCAGCAAACCCTGATGACCCCGACCCATAGCAACCCCTAAATGACATCAGTGGTCTCTTTCAGCTTCATTTAAATACAAGTCCTATTCCCAAATGAGACCTGTGGAAAGCATATCCTCAAAACCATGTAAAACAAATTACACATTACGATTAAAATAAGAATGAGCAGTGGTGGATCCTCCACAAAGGTGGAGGTGTGTAGCCCCACTGCATTGCAGTAGTGAAGGAAAGGAAAAATAAAATGATAATAACATGATGTTATTATCATTGTTTATGTTCCTGCTGCGGCAGCATGGTGGCGGGGCAGTGCTGCTGTGCTCACAGAGCAGGGCAGGGGAGGAGTGGTGTGCACACTGAAGTGCGCATGGAGCTGTGGCCGGCCGTCTCAGGCCTGCCAAACAATCATGCATTACAGCCTGGGTGGAGAACCTGCGAAGGTGCCCAATCACCGTCTCAGCACCGAATTTCAGCACTCAGACTGTTCACAACGGTGCATTGAAGCGTTGTGATTGGCTCAGGGGATACTGGCTGCTTCCTGTTCGGCTGAGGGAGGAGAGACAACATAGGACAGAGTGGCAAGGAGATAGGTGTATTTTTCTTTTTTTTTACACTCCCTTACCCTCTCGCCCCCAGCCTTACTGAGAATGAGCGCCCCAACTGTGAATGATTTAGTCACCATGCTACCAATGTACAAATCAATAACCCAGCAGAAACATGAAAAGAAAATGTAGAAATATAAAGTTATACATTTGATGAGTTAAAATACATTGCTCGCAATTTAACAACACAATGCAAAAGTGTGAAATAACAAAACATTTTATACTAGCTCACAACTAATCTAGACTCTAGTCCATAATTTAAATCGCCTAATTTGGAGGTCTTCCAAGGAACTCCTGTCAACATCTTTGCAGCCATGCACATGATTTTAGCAAGCTAATTTTGTAAGGTCCTGGAATCACGCCATGGCAGATTGGCTTTTACAAGCATGACACAGTACTGTGGTTGTTCATACTGGAAGGAACAACTAATGAATAAAAATTAGGTTTCTACAAAATATGGTGTCCTAAAGTGCTCTTTCAAGACATTAACTTTGCATGGCTGCCTAAAACAGGAAATGCGCGAGTTTCACTGGTGTAGTTCCTCATTATCTTTGACATGTCAAATCTCCCACACGCTAGGGCTAACTGCTTCCCTTTCTAGCTGTGAGTGGGCAGCAAAGCTACCTAGCCACTTACATTTAGTTTAGTGACACATGGTTGTGAACTGCACTTACAGAATATGAAACTCAATGAAAACAATACACAGAGGGTCTGATTCACAAAGGGCCTCCACACTCGTGGCAGAGTCATGGGGGTGGGGGCTCGGCACTTGGGTGGAATCTCCGCAATGAGAATTTGCAAATTGGAGAATTACAAACAGATGCTACTGAGCTCTCTCTAAAATTTATGAGATGAACATCAACTATTTGATACTTCATATTTTCTATCACCCTGCAAAGCTTAGAGGTTTATGTTGTTATTTTTCCAGTTTTTAAATTGGTGCATGTGGCAGAAAGCGTTCTTGTTGCACTTGGGTGAGGAATAGTTTAATTGTGAAAATGGATAGTGTTAAAACGAAGTAGAAGGCTCAGACAAGTCTTGTAGATAGTTATAGAAGATTTATTCACGTAGTAATGATTCAGGCTCTCAGATACAAGATGATATAAAGATCCTTGGTAATTCCTGGAAATGCCTGGAAATACCTGGTAATGCCCCACCAGGAGCAAGGTCCTCTCTGCTCAGCCCAATGACACCAACTGATTCTTTGCTACATACAAACCAACCTCAACATTCCAAGTGACCTCACCACAGGCTGAGCAGAAAGGCAAAAAAAATCACTAAATTTTGGTATTGTTTCAGTCTTTTCCAAAATTATACTCTCTTCGTCGGGGACATAGTACAGCTGTAGTCAAAATTCTGTTACTGAAATTTTTTTTACTGTACAGCTCAAACAAACTTCAGAATTTGTGCCAAGACTGTCCCAAAACTGTAATTTAAATAGTCTAAAACTGGGAAAAAAACTGACACCATGTGTTAAGGGCGACCGTTGACAGGATCACTGGTGGGGCATTAGGGCTGCCTAGTTTCATCCATTCCATAAATTGCAAAACACTTACTTTAAGTCTTTAAGTCGTTAAGTTCCAAAACTTTAAATTCTTTATAAAAGCGCTTCTTCATCTACTTCAGATTCAAAAGTCAAATCCTTCCAAGGTAGCTCATATGGGTACTTTTTAAATCGTCGCCAGTGTTAAAACGAAGTAGAAGGCTCAGACAAGTCTTGTAGATAGTTATAGAAGATTTATTCACGTAGTAATCATTCAGGCTCTCAGATACAAGATGATATAAAGATCCTTGGTAATGCCTGGAAATGCCTGGAAATACCTGGTAATGCCCCACCAGGAGCAAGGTCCTCTCTGCTCAGCCCAATGACACCAACTGATTCTTTGCTACATACAAACCAACCTCAACATTCCAAGTGACCTCACCACAGGCTGAACAGAAAGGCAGAGAACCACAGTGGAGAGACTGCATTAGTAATAAGCACATTACAACAGATAGATTTACACATTGTTGCAAAGTGGAGTGAAATCGAGGTGAATAACTGTCGCATGGCACAGGGAGTTAATTTCCAATAGTTTACTTGGCCTGGTCACAGGCCTATGCAATATATCATTAGGACATTCATCTATCGACTACAACATATTTATCAGTAGCAGGCACAAAACATTCAAATATCGTACAGATGTTGAGTTATAGAATGGAGTGGTGTAAAGAGTGTGTTGGAAGGACAAACCAGGAAAAGGTAAGTGTGCCTTACTTAATAAGTGGCTGTGGGGTTATAATTCCTGATGCGTGGGGGTGGTTAGCGGGTGTAGGGTATCCAATTACTCTGCAGGTCAGGTGCTTCTGGAAGAACTAAGCCTTCAGCTCTACTCTGGATTGGGGTAACAAGGCTCTTATTGGATTTCTTGGTCTCTAAAAATGCAACGTCACTGCTTGCATTGACCATCCATATTGTAATGACCACACATGCTCTTAATAAGGTTTTCCACTCATGAGTTAGAATGACATGTTGAATCAATTCTTGAATGTTCTCATCCGAGTAACTAATTCTAAAGAGAAGCATTCATAATGCCAAGAATTAACATCTAATTTCTTCACAATGTGAAAGTAATAGACATTTTGCCAGCGCATACAGATGCACACAGTTGAAACAGAGCACTGAAATAAGACTCAGACGTCCTGCTTCACAAAGATTTTTTTCCTGGAGTTAGTGAGCTTTGCTCCTGGAAATTGGGCAGTGAATATCCCTGAAGCCAGGAGTAAAACACAACTACTCACAGATGAAAAAGCTTAAACTGAGGTCCAGATGGAAAATCCTTTGTAACTTTGTACATCATGAAAACAAATTCTTCCTCGCTTTGCATGACTGTACTACTGCCCCCTTCAGTAACACTTTGGAACTGTAGAGGATGCAAGCTATCCAAGTTCAACGTACCTTGTTGGCAAGTATCAAGTTTTTACAGATGCAAGGAGGTTTCTCTGAAAAAATATTTGTCCAGCTTGGACCTTCAATTAAAATACATTGTCCAGCATGTATATCTCAAAAGATCTTAATAGGAATTTTTATTTGTAAAAATGAGGGATGAATGGTAGCCGAATCTTTCAGATAACGCTTTGTTGAGTACGTTGCACCGTTATTTTAATTTTACAAGGGCAGAGAAAGAGGAGGAACAGGACAATATTTTTCGGAAAGCGTAGAACTAAAGTTAATTTGGATAGTCCGCATCCCACTTTTCGTTCCATGTTAAAATGGCCAGTTTCAAGAGGACTTTCAAATTATGTAAGTGATTGCATCTTCATGGTGGTAATGGCAGCTTCAGCTTTATCATTTTGAGACCTGTGTAGAGGGCGAAGGAACACGGAGTGTATGAGGGTTCACAGTATGGGAAAACAGAGTTTGGATAGGAAGGCACAAAATCAGTGAGGGAGGAGGCAAAAAGTGGGTGAGGGGGAGAGTGGTGCAGCATTTTGGTTTGGGAAGTGGCACAATGTGTGTGCGCTCAGTGGGCGAGTATGCCTAAGATGTGTGGGGCTAGAAAAGGGGGGACACATATCTGGTGAGGGGCACAAAGTGGGCGAAGGCACAGAATGACCACAGAATGAGTGAGAAAGCAAAATGTCTGAGTGTAGGGTATATAAAAAGTGAGTGGCATCAAGCCTTTCTGTATAAATCCACCAAATGGTTGTATTCATTTGCTGCGCAGCGTGCTAAAGCATGCCAAGTACATGGAAATTGCAGAGGTAGGCACTATTGTCTCACGTGACTGAGTGCCAGATATGTGAATGAAAGCCTTGCTTAGCACGGAGATGGCAAACAGGATTTCTTGAGCCTCGACGATATTTGCTGGAACTGCTTAGCTGGTTGCATTTACTGTGGATGACCTCACTTCATGACATACCAATGACAAATTCTGTAAAATTCGACATATATGAATAGTTAGGTATTGAGCAAAGTCAGGGAGGCTGAGTCTAAATTAATTGGTACATTTCTTTGTCAAAAAAATCACTATACTGACTCCTTACTTCACCTTTTAGTGCATAGGCCCTGCTAAAAGTCATGGCCCAGCAGGTTCCATTTTGGGGAAATGCCATAAGTCTGAACGATAGAAACAGGTTTGATCCTGGTGAGTAGCTGATATTTTTGAAGGAGGTTCTTAATGAAGTCACCCATTCAATTAAAAGTTATACATTTGAAAGAAGAGCATAAACGAATCTAACAACTGAGTCCTGCAAGGTAATGTTCAAAACTGCTTTGGTTTAGAATTCAAGGGAGGTGAATTCAAGGGGGCCCTATCTACTAAAATGATCTTTCTCTTTACAGGCTCAGTGAGGTGATCAAGAACTACAAGGAACAATAGGAATTAATGTGTTCTGAGAGGCAAAGAGCAAAACCTTGTCACCCCCCCAAAACAAAAAACAAAAAACTATATATATATATATATATATATATATATATATATATATATATATATATATATATATATATATATATATATATATATATATATATATATATATATATATATATATATATATATAGCGCTACCAATTCCGTCAGTTCCAACAGAAATACAGGCACTCAGGAAGCGTGCATCGAAAATCGTTTATTCACAGCGAGGTATGAGAAACAGACGCGTTTCGGATTGCTCCTTCGTCAGTGCTACATAGTTGGTTTGATCAGACACCATTTTTAAATGTACCACGTCACCGTGTAAACAACAGCGATGACGGGTTAATTCATCAATTGCTTCAGCAGTAATGGTCGCCATTTTAACCTAGTCAACATTTCATCATTCAACAATATGTGTATCGACAGAGGAACCTTAAGAGTAAAGCAAATAATGTATTCCTCAGTTATGGTTTTCATACATTATTGTCCTATGGTCAACAACAGTTAAGTTACAAATCTTGCCGTGGATCGGCAAAAGTCCACATATTGATGGGGTCAAGGTCTCGATGAGATAGTTCAAACAATTTTCAAATAGTACAATACTATTCCCATATTTGGGTCCCATGCCCCACATGTGGACACACATCAAGCCGTGTATCGGCAAAGCCTAATAACCATGGGTGGACCACTAAGCATGCAGTTGGTACAACATAATACGTACCTCTGTCGTATATACAAAAGAAAACATCACAAAGGAAGCAAAATAAATTCATTCATATTCTCTCATTCTAAAATTATTATATACAGCTACAGAATCAATACAGTTCATCAGAAAAACCTTATACTTTAGCCCAGGTTGACAGAGGTCCGTATTATGTTGTACCAACTGCATGCTTAGTGGTCCACCCATGGTTATTAGGCTTTGCCGATACACGGCTTGATGTGTGTCCACATTTACTCTTAAGGTTCCTCTGTCGATACACATATTGTTGAATGATGAAATGTTGACTAGGTTAAAATGGCGACCATTACTGCTGAAGCAATTGATGAATTGACCCGTTATCGCTGTTGTTTACACGGTGACGTGGTACATTTAAAAATGTTGTCTGATCAAACCAACTATGTAACACTGACGAAGAAGCAATCCGAAACGCGTCTGTTTCTCATACCTCGCTGTGAATAAACGATTTTCGATGCACGCTTCCTGAGTGCCTGTATTTCTGTTGGAACTGACGGAAATGGTAGCGCTATTTATTTCGCGGCACGCACCGCCGCGTTCAGGCACCCGCCGAGGGAGTACAGAGCAAGGTGCAGTCTGGAGCATTAATATATATATGGTCCAGTGGAAGGCAGGAGCCGAAACGCGTAGACCGTCCATTTGATGCACGTTATTCTTTGCACTGGTGTGTAAATAAAACGCTGAAATTCAACTGTTGCTGTGCCGTGATCTTTATTCTACTTAACGTGGGAAGAAGAAAGCTGTGGCCATATATATATATATATATATATATATATATATATATATATATATATATATATATATATGCCACAAAATAATCATAAATCATCAGAAGTGCCCGATTTTTATGGATGTTTATTTTCGAGCTCTGGTTGCAAAACCGTTATGATTTCCTGAATGTTCAGATCCAGAGATAACTCTTTCAATCTCAGTGTTAGGAATATAAAACATAGGAAGTTATACATATGCAAAATGTAATTATTAGGCCTTGCAATGTTTATACGTCCCTCAAACATGGTAATTATACGTCAAGATGACCGAAGACAAACGGCAGTCCCCGGGTAAAAGTCACTATGCAATGTTTGCCATTCGTTTTGTGAAAATGGAGTACAGGAGTTGACGTTTGAGATAGGCTACTATAAATTTTTAATAGTCTCAGTATCCAACGTGGAGCTAACACATATTTTAGGATTGAACCAAGTTTGCTATCTGTCCAATCCATTTAAAGCGTCGTGGTCCTATGCAAAAGTATTCTTAAAACAAACATAGTGCTACTCAAATTCTCTTAACAACATTTTCATTTTGTGGTCCCTCTCTGCCACACAAAAAGGTCCCTAATGTACAACTGGAGTTTTTGCCCAGAATAGAATTCCTACACCACACAACAGAATTATTTACTAATTGAGACTATTGCAGATTGAAGAAAATGCACAGCAAAACCGTCTTTGAAGAACTGGCAGCTCATCTGTGGCATGCTGCAACTTGAAAAGAACACGTTTAATCACAGGCCTGAGTATGAATAACCAGAAGCTGAAGACACCATTCTTCCCTCCAGTTATCTGTATTTATATTTTCGGCATGTTATCTTCGTTGGAAAGATTTAGGTTTTTGGATATTTTCAAGCCCACAATCTGGTGGTACAATCCTCAGGGATTGGTTCATCTTGGCAAGTACCCGGAAATTCCAGTCATTATTTTGGTGCACCCAGCGAGAAGCCAGGATCCTTGTCCTGGGAGTGAATCACTGTTCTCACAAAGGTAAGGTATGATGCATTAACCCAATACTCTTAGAATGAACTAACCAAACTAGTTTCCCTCTGCCCCATTTCTTCAAGGTTTTTATTATTGTGTATAATAGATTACAAATACCACATTTCCTTCTTATGAGTAAACCTGCATATAACTGAAGTCATTTGGGGTGGCCTCAATTTGAGATGTATTGTTTAAAATTTAACCCATTGACTGCAACAGTGTTTTCAACTAACCTTTAAACTCCAAATGCATATTTCCTTACACTGTTCTTAATCCTACATATTCATTTAATAGAACACTAAACTCACTCCTGGTTCTCCCCAGAGCAAATTATTTACATCATTTTACAAGTTTTGCACTTAGTTCTACATTTGCTGTAAATCCTTATGCTTGCTTTAGGTTTCCAGTATGTTATAATTTGACAAACTGTAGACTCCAAAGTAAACTTGGAACTATGAGTGATTACTCACCATAATAACCCAAAAAGCATTGTCTGAAATATTATATGGCTGGTTAACAGTATCTAAGAAACTATAAGGATAGGGGATCATCTCTGTCATAGGACTGAATTCGTTTCAGCAAGCTTCTCTGTTCCTGACTTCATTAAATAGTTTAGGACTCATTAGACCTCATTCAGGGGGTTAAATATACTGTCTAGATGAACTCGTTTTAAACAAGCATTGGCAAAGCCAATAGGTCTTGCCTATGTAAGCTCTATTGGCTTTGCCAATCTGTTTTAGCCATGATGTACACCAACATTGCTGTTGTTCTGCATGGCTAAAAATTAGTGTTGTAGAGGAGAGTCGCGTGGAGACTCGTAGAGTGGAATGGGGAAGAGTGGAGTAGAGTGTTGTGGAGAGGCACAGAGTGTTGTGTACTGGAGTGGCATACAGTGGAGTGTCATAGAGTAGAGTTCATTGGTGTAGAGTGGTATTGAGTGCAGTGGTGCAGAGTGCAGCAGCATAGAATTTTACAGCGTGCAATTCAGCATTGTAGAATGTAGTGGCATAGATTAGAGTGCTGCATAGTAAAGTGAATTGGTGCAGAGTGGAGTGGTGCACAATGGCGTGGCATAGAGTGATGCAGAGTAGAGTGGTGTAGAGTGATGCAGAGTATAGTGCCATAGAGTGCAGTGGCATAGTATGGTGTGCCTTGAGTGCAGTGGTGTAAAGTGCTTTGGCACTGAGTGTAGTAGAGTAGAGTGCCGCAGAGTCCAGTGGCGTAGAGTGCAGTGTTGCAGAGTAGAGTGCTGTAAGGTGCAGTGGTGTAGAGTGATGTAGAGTGATATAGAGTAAAGCGGCGTAGAGTGCTGTGGCATTGAGTCCAGTGGTGCAGAACAGAGTGGCATACAGTGGAGTCGCGTGCAGTGAAACTGGTGTAGAGTGTTGCAGAGTATAGTGGCGTAGGGATACATCAACATAGGATTCAGCGGCGTGCAATGCAGTCTTGTAGAATGCAGTGGCAAAGGTTACAGTGGTCCAGAGTACAGTGAAGTGGTGTAGAGTATAGTGGCGTGGAGTGGTGCAGAGTAGTGTGGCATAGAGAGCAGTGGCATAGAATCAAATGGCATAGACTGCAGTGGGGTACAGTACAGTAACAGAGTGTAGTGTCATAGAGTGGTGCAGAGCAGAGTATAGTGACAGTGGTGTAGAGTGGAGTGATGCAGAGTGCAGTGGCGTAGCATGCAGTTGTACAGAGTAGAGTGGGCGTAGAGTCCAGTGGTGGAGAGTGGAGTGTTGCAGAGTGGAGTGGTGTTGAGTTCAGAGGGGTAGACTAAAGTGCAGTTGTGTAGAGTGCAGTGGTTTAGAGTAGAGTGGCATATAGTGAAGTGACATGGAGTGGTGCAGGTTAGAGTGAAATGATGTACGGTGGAGTGGTGCAGCGTAGAGTGGAGTGGTGTAGAGTGGAATGGGGCAGGATAGAGTAGCTTAGAGTATAATGGCTTAGATTGCAGTGGCACAGAGTGGAGTGGTGCGGAGTAGAGTGGTGCAGAGTGAAGTAGAGTAGATTCTAGTGGTGTAGACTGCAGTGTTGTAGAGTGGAGAGGCATAGAAAGCAGTAGCTTAGAGTGGTGCAAAGCCAAGTGGCGCGGAGTGGTGCAGAATAGGGTATAGTGACGCAGAATAGAGTGCTGCAGAGTACAGTGGCATAGAGTGCAGTAGTGGAGAGTAGAGTGGCATAGAGTTCAGTGGCAGAGAGTGCAGTGTGGTAGAGTAGAGTGGTTCAGACCAGAGTACAGTGGCACAGAGTGCAGTGGTTTAGAGTAGAGTGACACAGAGTGCAGTGGCATAGAGTGAAGTGGCATGGAGTGGTGCAGGGTAGAGGGATGTGGCATAGAGTGGAGTGGTGCAGGGTAGAGTTGAGTGGCTTAGAATAATGGTGTAAAGTGATGTAGAGTGGAGTTGCTTAAAGTTCAGTGGCTCAGAGTGGAGGGTTGCAGAGTAGAGTGGCATAGAGTGCAGTGGCATTGAGTGCTGCAGAGTACAATGGCCTAGAATGGTGCAGAGTACAGTAAAGTGGAGTGCTGCAGAGTGTGGTGTCGTAGAGTGCAGTAGTGCAGAGTAGAGTGGCATAGAGTTCAGTGGTGGAGAGTACATTGTTGCAGAACAGAGTGGTGTAGAGTTCAGTAGCATAGACTAGAACATAGGCGAGACATATTAGCTTTAAAAATGCTTGTTAATTAATATGGCTCTGCGTGGCTTTTGCCCCTTCGTGCGTCACTCCAACTTTGGGTGCTGTACTGTGCTGCGCTAAAAATAATAAATCTGCCCCCAAATATTTCTTGGGAGGTTTACTTACATGCCACAACGTATAGTGTGCCTGGAAGCAATTACATTTGCAGTATGGTCTTTGCTAAGAAAATATATTAATTCATAATGAAGCAATGCAAAGCTTCCACAAAGTTCTCCAGCTGTCCCATTCCAGTAGTCTGCAGTTTCTAAGGACTTTAAATATCAAATATTTTATTACTCGATTTAATGGTACTAAATTTAATGACCTCCGAACAATGGAGGGTTGAGTTGACCTTTCTTGGATTTGAACGCTTGACATCTTTGCCCATTTAAATGGTTTTACTGTAAACTAAATGTATATATTTCTTTTTATACATACAAGATTAAAATTAGATATTTTACATTGCATTATTTTCATAATTTTGCAAAACGTTTTTGCAACAGCAATTCTGGAAACATCAAGTCGGGCTTTTTTGGCACACCATGGAAGTATATGAATATTTCGTGAATGCCCATTAAGAACCTATAGATTTTCATCAGATGTATGTGAAAATAGTGTTGTAAAATGCATCATGTGTCATAATTTCCTTTGGTGCTGCCAAGGTCCTAAAATTAGGTCTGGCTTCCACATTTGATGCCATGTGGTGCTGGCATTTAATGCCCACGACTTTCAAAGATTACCTACTATGTTATGTTAACAGAGATTTGTTTACTGCAGTATTACCATTCTTATAGCTTTGAAGCGCTTTGGTGCAATAATCAGTATGTAAGAACAAAAGTGTGCAATTTACCAAAGGATTATTCGTTATCTATAAATTAAATTCTGCCTTGAACAAAATAAGAGTGATTTCAGCAATGGCATAAATGTCTGTTCACTAAAATTGTGCAACCCACTCAAAGAGAAAAAAGCATTGAAAATGCAAGAGGTCTCGCCTTTGATTAAGTTAAAGCTATTTGCTTTGCTAATGGCATTATATAGCAAAGCAGATGGCTTTAACTTAATAAAAGGCGAGATCTATTGCATTTTCAATGCTTGTTCAGACTTGGTTTTGGAGATGTTTGGCTCCACACAGGGAGACACTTGGGAGGTTTTGGCTATTTGAAAGCGAGAACCACCGACACACACCAGCCAGCAGGAAATAAAATATGTCCAAAGCACTTGGAAAGTTTACAAGCACACATTGCTCGGCGTACTGAATTGCAGGTTCCACCTACCAACAACAGGGCGCATGCAGGGCCGTTACCATCCGAAGTGGCAGCCTTCCGACTGAACGGCTCTCCGCTGTTCTATGAAGAAGTGGAAAAAGTGTTTAGCGGGAGGCCCAGCCCAGCCGAGGAAGCCTGCAGTGACACATGCGGGTGGATACATATCCGTCTGTGCAGGCGGGAGGCGGACCCAGAGCCGCCTGCGCGCCTCCCAGCCCAGGCTTCCCACAAGGAAGGACCGGGGTGTGTCGCCGAAAGCAGCTTTCATGGTATGCTGGTCAGGGAGCACTTGCTTTACCAGTTCCCGTTTTGTTTGAGAAATGACTGCCACACCGGTACATGCCACACCGGTACATTCCTGTCGTGTAAGCTATGATTTGTCACCTGAGGGGGCGCTCTGTTTAGCACATGACGTATGCTGCCACGCAAAGGTTATATCCAGTAATCGGCTCAGAGGCTTAACTATTTTCTTTTAAGTCATAAATGCAACTTGAATTCAATTAACGGCGCTCTTCTACGAAACCAGTTTCTAGGTGAGTAATCATTTTAGACTTAGACAAAAACAGCCTGTAAACATTATAAACACAATTCCTCCCTAATGGATGCCATATGGCTGTTTGCAGTGGAACACAATAGGCATTATAAACCCAATTCCTCCCTAATGGATGCCATATGGCTGTTTGCAGTGGAACACAATAGGCTTCCAAGCATGCCATAACACCAGTTAGTAAATGGTTTATACAGAATTCAGATGTGCCATGGTGTGTGTGTCTTTATATGTGTATTCACAGAAGTTTCATTTATATAAACATTTCCGCACAGAAAACAAGTGAAACTGAGAAGGAAGGGAGCAAGCAATGAGTTTCAATGCAGAGTAACAGTACAGGGAAAATATGCGTTAACTATACTTTTTATTGTCCTTATTTATGAATCCCATTTTGATAAGGAACTCCATACCAGCTCGAAGGGGCAAAGTAAACAGACGCTGACGTAAGGCATATTTCAAGTTTTACTAACAAAACAAAACAAACAAACGGCCCTGAAAGTGAAAGCAATCGCGAAAGCCGCGCTAATGAAAAGCACACGTGAAGCGACATTTTCGTTGCTATGGCAACAAAATGGTGTGGGACTGTCCACAGTCCCTACGGACACGCGCATGCTGTTAGCTAAGGACAAATGGTGAGAGCAGCCATGTTTTTCCATGCAGACGCGTGCATGAAAGCCCTCGCAGAATTGATTCCAAAAGGTACTCGCAATAGCGAGAGCAGCACGTGCGCTGCTTTCGTCAGGCGAGACCTAAAAACCAACCAGCTTTCCCCAGTGGTTTCCTTTAAGTGCCAGAAGACATTTTAAATCTATTTTGCAAACTATTGCAAATTATCTTTATGCATTTTTCAGGGACTTACAGGTTTCAGTAGTATATTGGTACATCAGTCTCAAAGCTGTCCACGTAGCCTCAGAATTTTACTGTATCCCACACCCAAGCATACATTGACAAAGAAAGAAAAGGGAATTGAAAGTAGTTAACATTTTATAATGCAAGATATGAGAGAGTGCATAACGTGATTTCACCAGTGCTATATGTACTGGAGTAAGTGTATTTAGAAGGTGCCTTCCATGACATAGTTTTGAAGTGACCCCCATGTGATGTCTTACGTATTCGCCCAAGCCATTTTTTTTTTGCAGCAACACACTGCATTCTGGAATTTCTAGTTTTGCATCTCCCATAACAAGCAAGCACTTACATCAACCAACCTGCAAAATTAATGTTGGTTAAGAATTATAAATGGGTCTGAGGGAACACTGCTGTGGGATTAACATGTTTCAACAATTCAAATACAATTTAAAAAATGCTTAATTTTACACTGATGCATGCACTGCCCATGAAGCTGTTCTGCAACAAAACCAAAGCAGAACAATTAACTGCATTATAACAAACAGCCCCTTTGGAAGATAGCACCTGACATTTGACCTCAGTCTTCGAATGTACAGCAAATGTGATGAGATAAGAACCAGATTTACAGGGTTGTTTGCAGAAAGGGAGCACTCAGAAGGGTAAGATAGTGCCTGACATTTGACCTCAGTCTTTGAAAGGCCAGTACAGAAAACAAGTTTGTGGAGTTAGGCAAGGGGAGGGACAAACTGAACTTGGAAAGCCTGGAGCACACAAAGCCAGCAAATGGAAAGCAAGAAAATGTGAGTTACAAACTACAAAGCCAATAGCAAGGAACTGCCGGAATGCATTCCTAGGTCAACTTTCTCAAAATCCTCAAGATGTCTTTAGCAAATGCAAACATCTGCGCTGTTTGGTAGGATGCAACCTAAAAAAGACATATCACCTCACTCACACTGAGTGGTATGCTTCATCATAGGGGCACTGTTAAATCAGCACTGGGATAGTGCACGGCAGGCTCATTTTGAGCTCTTTTTTCATGAGGTTTATTGACCTGCAAAGGGTTGTGAGAAGTGTGTTAAAACTGCATTGAAGCAGGATAATATTAAGTGTTTTATTATAAATAAATCCTGTCTCATATAAGGTTAAAACTTGAAAGGAGTGGGGCCTTTACAGAGAGTCATCTGACATATACAGAACACAGGAACCCCCGAGGTTGCTGAAAGGACTTCCGTATCGAAATATAGAAAGCCCCCAGTCTTATGATATAGTGGTCAAGCAAGCGAAACTGGGAGTGGCTCCATAAATTAGGACTCTTTTTGCAAGTGTGGTTACAATGGTTGTTCCTGTTGTTAGCTAGAATAAATCAGTTGGCCTTGTAACTAACTGCTGTTTTGGATAAGAGCCCAAAAAATGTAAGTTGCTCGGTTATTCACGTTTAATAGCCATTTCCTTAGGTAGAACGTCACACCCCTAGACATAATGGGGCAGATTTATGAAGGCCTTGCGCCGCCGGTGCGTCATTTTTAACATGGGAAAAAGTGACGCACCGGGGGCGCAAGCCCTTCATAAATCTGCCCCAATATTTTCAGTAAATGATTCCTTCTTTGTACAATAAAACGGTACCGTCTTTTGTCTGTAATGATGTTGTTTGTTTGTGTGTGCTGTGACAATCATCATTCTGCCAAAGGCCAAAGGTCAACTCAGAGCAGTATGTTCAGCTAGATTTCACCAGCTAAAAGGAGCACATGGTAATTTGCCTGACAGGGGCCCAGAGAGTGGTTAAGGGGCCACAGAATAGTCGAGGAGCATATTATGGGATACAGCAAAGAGTGGCAAATGTGGATAGAAAGGGTGGGGGAACTGATGGGCCGACGAGGCCTAGGTTCTCCTGAACCAAACACATACACTTTGTGAATAATTGGTAATGTGGGGAGTCAGTAAACATAGACAATACAAATAGCAAAAAGCAAGAGACCCGAAAAAGATGTAAATGAAAAAGGTCCTTTGCCCTCAGCTCCTTCTGGCCTGTCCAGGACCAACGGGGTTTCTAAACACTAAGGGCCAGATGTAGGTAATTTTTATTTACCGACCTCTTAAATACCGAGTCATACCGACTCGGTATTTAAGAGGTCGGAAAATAAAAATACCGAGATGTAGGTAATTGCAGATGTGCAATTACCGAATCGGAAACAGTCGGTAATTTCCGATGTGGTAAATACCGACCAGTTAATGCCCATGCATTCCTATGGGCTTTGAAGCCCATAGGATTGATTGGGCATATACCGGTCGGTATTTACCACATCGGTAAATACCGACTGTCACAAGGGTGCAGGGGGTGTCACTTTGACACCCTCTGGCACCCCCAAAAGAGGCTCGGGTGCCATGTGGCAGGCATACCTGCCCTAAGGGCAGGTCTGCCTGTCATATGGCATAGGTGTGCATGCACACATGTGCATGCACACCAGAAACGGTATTTTACCATCAAGTAGTATTTGATGGTAAAATACCGATGTTGTACTGCTTGTGGGACTCAGAAGAGTCCCACCTACATACCAATTGTCCGGAATCAGTAATGATACCGACTCGGTATTTTACATACTCGGTAAATTTACCTATCGGTAAATTTACCGAGTCTGTAAATTACAGGGACCTACATGTCAAATTGCTTTTACCGGGTGGTAACGGCCGAATTCGGCCGTTACCACCCGGTAAAAGCCTACCTACATCTGGCCCTAGTAGGTCATGCTGTGGATAAAGAAATTCCCGGATCTTGTACAGCGACAAGGCAGGAATGCCACCAACACCCCACCACTTGCCCCTGGATGTGTGGTACAAAAAGGTAAAGTACAGGGCAGCGCAAACATGTCGTTGTGCCTTTTCCCCACGCCTCAAAGTGGGCACGCAGCTTGTTAAATCTATGCCCTGCACAAGGACAGAGGGGAATATTCACATCCTTACCTTTCTAAAACTCTTCTAACCCCAGTTTCTGCTGTTCCTGCATTGCACAACTCTATGTGGCAATTCCACACAATGCCATCTTGCCCAAGGTCGTGAGCCCTCACCGCACCCACCCTACCTGTGCAAATAAGTGTGGTGCGGCAATTCAGTACAACACCCGACCTCAGCTAAGGGCAAGAGGGCCATATTCACTTCCTACTGTGCCCAATGGCTTGGGGCATTTAAGAAAAAAACAAAGGACAGCTGATATATGCCCATTTGCCCTGTCACCCTCAGGATTGTTCAGGCAAGGAAAGAGCGTGCCACGTAGCAGCTGCTCTGGTACCGTCTTTTCAATGTGACAACAGAACAAAATGCAAACGCTGCCCCAGTGCAGCTCACAGCTTCCCCAAAACAACAATTCCTTCACAGGGGCAAAATACGGAAGGGAGAGAGATATAACTTCACTATGGGGCACATAGGGGGACACACACTAGCCACGCTCTAGAGCAATGCGGGGGTTGTTCTTAAACAACATCATTCACATCCTTAGGCAAGCTAAGGAGCGAGAAGGGCGCACGCTAACTCACCCTCGAGCACGGTCGGGATTATGGTTTATAAAGAACTATGGGACAGATGTAGGTAAATTAGAAATACTGATTTCTTAATAGCAAATTTTACCGATTCACTATTAAGAAATAACGGGAGGTATTTCAAGGGTGCCAGGGTGTCCAAAGGACACCCTGTTGCACCCCTGAAATGTGCATGCATGCACATGTGGCGCACATACATGCCCTAGGGGCATGGATGTGTGCCACATGGCACTTTAAAAAAGCAAAAAAGTGCTTTTTAAAGGGAAATCGGTAATTACCACCAACTAGAAGTTGGTGGTAATTACCGATTTCTTAAGGCTCAAATGCACTCTTTAATGTGCTTCCTACATTGCATTTAAGGAATCAGTATTACCGATTCCTTAAATGCAAGAGCAATAAGGAATCAGTATTAAGGAATCTGTATTAAGGAATCGGTATTTACGGATTCCTTATTTACCGATTCCTTACCAACATTAGGAATGGCTAAATACCGGTCGGTAACTCTGAAATTTACCGAATTTCGGCATTACCGACCGGTATTTACCCACCTACATCTGGCCCTATGCCCCATGCCCTTGAGCAAAGCGAGGAGAGGCAAATCCTCTGCCGCCACTGGGCAAGATGGGCATTAATGAAAACACCCATACCATACTTTAACACTCCATATGTTCCAGAACATTGGAGAAATTAAAAAAAAAAATCCCCTTTGTGTAGGGCAAGAGGAAATTGGGGAGCATATACAACAACCTCCAAACCATGCTGGTTTTTTTAAACACCCCCAATGTTTGAAAACATTAGGAGTGATTACAAAATTAAACTGTACCCCTTCACTCATTGGCATGGCGGGCAGCTTAAGTCTTGTAATGCCCTCCCCCTTCCAACAATGATGGTGGTATATAACAAACACCATCGCATATCCTTTTTTAATAACTTTTAAAGTACATGAACAATACGGAGGTTTAAAAAATACAAGGACAAATGTGAACCCACGAAAAGGCAGGAGGGTTAAGCGTTAATAGGCAAATTCTTTCTGCTATTTAGAAAGGATGGGGGGCCTTCAAAAGTAGAGTTTTAAAGGAAACTTAGTTGTGTTGAAAAAGCTCTATTTTAAAGGAGAAAACTATTTTTGAAAATGGATAGTTTTCATAGCGGTATCGATTTTTTGTTAAAAATTACTTCCTTAGTGTCCGCCCCACCACCTTCATCAATGACCCTACCTTGACCAATAGCAGTCGGGGTGTAGTGCTCTAATTTCAACATCTTTGAACAAGAGAGGGTGCAGTGTGTCACCCTTTTCATCCTGCTCAAGGGAAGGGTAAGAGGATAATGACACCCAACCTGTTCAAGGATGGGGTAATACATGCTCCCTTCTCCTCCGCCAGCATTATCTAACTGCTGGGAGGGTACCCCAGCAACCCTGACTTCCTTTGCACTTAAGATTTTAAGAAAAATAATGTAAATACAAAATCATGTGCTTGAGGGAGTGTATGTATGCGTGCACGCCTGTGTGTCTGTCTGTGCATGCATGCATGTTTGATAGGAGTACAGTGCAATAAAAATACTTATATTTTCACTTTTTAAACAGTTTTTTTCAAAATGTTTGTGGCAAGCATACAATAGTAGTCCCTTGCAAATGGTCTCTTGAGAGCCCAGAGTATCAAATCCTAGGTCCACCACTCAATCAATCAATCAATCAATCAATCAATCAATCAATCAATCAATCAGTCATTTGTTAAGCGCACTACATACCTGTGAGGGTCTCAAGGCGCTTGGGGGGGGGGAAGTGGGGGCCGCTACTGATCGAACAGCCAGGTCTTTAGTGTCCTCTGAAGGTCAGCAGGTCTTGGGTCTGTCGTAGGCTCAGTGGGAGGGTGTTCCATGTCTTGGCGGCGAGGTGGGAGAAGGATTTCCCGCCGGTGGTTGTTCTTCGGATGCGCGGGACGGTGGCGAGTGAGAGGTCGGTGGAGCGTAGCTGGCGGTTGGGGGTGTAGAAGGAGAGCCGTCTGTTGAGGTAGGCTGGGCCGGTCTTGTGGAGTGCCTTGTGTGCATGGATGAGGAGCTTGAAGGATATCCTCTTGTTGACAGGGAGCCAGTGCAGGTTTCGCAGGTGGGGGGGATGTGGCCGTGTAGTGGTACATCGAGGATCAGTCATGCTGAGGAGTTTTGGATGCGTTGTAGTCGATTGATGAGCCTGGTCGGGGCTCCCGCGTAGAGGGTGTTTCAGTAGTCGAGTCTGCTGCTGACGAGGGCCTAGGTGACTGTCTTTCTTGTATCTGTCGGGATCCATCTGTAGATCTTGCCGAGCATGCGGAGGGTGTTGAAGCAGGAGGAGGAGACGGCGTTGACTTGCTTGGTCATTGAGAGTCAAGGATGATTCCCAGGTTGCGTCCGTGGTCGGTGGGGGTCGGGGCTGCCCCCAGTGCTGTTGGCCACCAGGAGTCGTCCCAGGCTGATGGGTTGGAGCCGAGGATGAGGACCTCCGTCTTGTCCGAGTTCAGCTTCAGAGGGCTGATCTTCATCCAGTCGGCAACGGCCTTCATTCCTTCATGGAGGTTGGCTTTGGCAGTGATGGGGTCCTTGGTGAGGGAGAGGATCAGTTGAGTGTCGCCGGCATAGGAGATTATGTTGAGGTCGTGCTGTAGGGCGACGTGTGCAAGCGGGGCCATGTAAATGTTGAACAGTGTCGGGCTGAGGGAGGATCCTTGGGGTACGCCGCAGAGGATCTCGGAGGCTTCGGAACGGAACAGGGGGAGGCAGACACTCTGGGTTCTGCCGGAGAGGAAGGTGGTGGTCCATTCCAGAGCCTTGTCTCGGATCCCTGCGGCGTGGAGGCGTGCCCGTAGTGTGCGGTGGCAGACGGTGTAGAAGGTGGTGGAGAGGTCTAGGAGAATGAGTGCTGCAGTCTCCCCGTTGTCTAGCAGGGTCCTGATGTCGCCGGTGGCGGCGATGAGGGCGGTCTCAGTGCTGTGGTTGCTGCGGAATCCTGACTGGGAAGGGTCCAGGATTCTGTTCTCTTCGAGGTATCGGGTTAGCTGTCTGTTAACGATTTTCTCGATGACCTTGGCCGGGAAGGGGAGCAGAGAGATGGGTCCGAAGTTCTTGAGGTCTCTTGGGTCTGCCTTGGGTTTTCTGAGTAAGGTGTTGATCTCCGCGTGTTTCCAGCTCTCTGGGAAGGTCGCGGTCTCAAGGGAGAGATTGATGACGTTGCGTAGGTGGGGTGCGATGGAGCTGCTTGCTTTGTTGAAGACGTGGTGCGGGAATGGGTCTGACAGAGATCCAAAGTGGATTGTGCTCATGCTCTTGATGTTGTCATCGACGCTCACGCTGGTCCAGGCTAGTAAGGGGACATGGTCGATGGTGTGCGGAGGGTCTGTTGTGTTGCTGTCTGTTGGGGCTGTCTGGGTGTTGAAGCTGTCAAGGATGTCTGCTATCTTGCGGTGGAAGAAGGTGGCGAGGGAGTCGCACAGGGCTTGCGACGGCGGGATGCGGTTGGTGTTGGAGCTGGGGTTAGAGAGTTCCTTCACGATGTTGAAGAGCTCCTTGCTGTTGTGTGCGTTGTTGTCGAGGCGGTCTTTGAAGGAGGTCTTCTTGGCAGCTCTGATTAGGTGGTGGTGGTTGCGGACGACGTCCTTGTGTGCTGCGTGGCTGTCCGGAGTTTGTTCACTGTGCCATTTCTTCTCTAGTTTCCGGCAGGCTTGCTTGGAATCTAGGAGTTCTGCAGTGAACCAGCTGGCCATCTTGCTGGTGTGTCTGTGGGGGGTTTCTTCTGCGGGGCGAGGGTGTTGGTGCAGTCCTCGATCCAGCGTCTGAGGTTGTGGGCAGCAACGTCGGTGTTGGAGGGTTCGGTGGGTGAGCTGAGAGCAAGGTTTGCATGTAGTTGGTCTTCGGTGATTTTGCTCCAGCGGCAGCGAGGATCTGTTGGGTGCGGTGGTGTGTGGTGGGGTTCTGGAAGTTGAAGTGGATGCAGCGGTGGTCGGTCCAGAGGAGTTCGGTGGTGTGGCTGACGGAGACGTGCGGCCTTGAGGAGAAGACGGGGTCGAGTGTGTGGCCGGCGGAGTGGGTGGGCGTTGTGACGAGTTGTCTCAGTCCGAGGTTGGTGAGGATATCGATCAGGGTTGTGGAGTTGTTGTTGTTGTGAAGGTGAAAGTTCAGGTCTCTGAGGAGGATGTAGTCTGTGGAGGTCAGGGCGTGCGTGCTGATGAAGTCGGCGATGGAGTCGCTGAACTGGGGGTGGGGTCCGGGGGGTCGGTAGACAAGGGTGCCTCTGAGAGTGAAGTTGCGGTCTGTGTGGATCTGGAAATGCATGTGTTCGGCGGTGCTGAGAGTGTCGTCGGTGCTAGTCGAGACCCTGATGCTGTTCTTGTGGACGATGGCAATTCCTCCTCCGACTCCGTTTGTGCGGTCTCTGCGGGTGATCTTGTAGCCGTCTGGGATGGCTATGGCGATGTCGGGTGCGGAGGAGTTGTTCAGCCATGTCTCTGTCAGGAAGGTGACGTCCGGGGAGGTTGTGTGGAGCAGGTCCCAGAGCTCCTCGGCGTAATTGCGTGCGGAGCGGGTGTTCGGTAGTATGCATCGGAGGTGGTTGAGGTCTTTCTTGTCGGGTGGTTTGTCGGCTCTGTGGCTGGTGTAGCTGCAGTTCCGGCGGGTGAAGGGACCGTGTGTGCGTTTAGGGGCAGCCTTGTAGCAGTTGTCGGTCCGTCCGGGGTTGAGAGCGTGCAGAGTGCTGCCGTCATAGTGGCGCCGGTCGTCATGGTGGGTGCGGGGGCCAGGGGTGCTAGCGCTGGGCACGGTCCAGGCACGGACAGGCACAGACGGGCTTGCCGGGCGCCAGCGGCTGGCATGTATGGGGAGGTGGGAGTGAGGAGCAGCTGGGAGGCGGGAGGCGGGGGCAACGAATGGGCAATCGGGGGGGGGGAGCCGCAGGGGGCGCAGAGGCGGGGGCGGTGATGGGTGATGAAGGAAACAGAAGGCAAAGGGCACAACAATTGAGGGGTAAACGAGTGGCACAGAGGGCAGAAAGGTCACAAAGGGCAAAAGGTCACAGAAAACGGGGGAAACGAGTGGCACAGAAGGCAAAAATCACAAGAAATGGGCAGAAAGGTCACAACAAATGGGGGAAACGAGTGGCACAGAAGGCAGAAAGGTCACAGAAATGCTGGGGCAGCTAAACAACAGAAGGGAAAAACAGGCAGAGAGACACTGGGGCCGCGAGGGGAGCAGAAGGGAAACCGGGCAGAGAGACACGGGGCAGCGAGGGGAACAGAGGGAGAAAACGGGCACAGACCACGTACAGGCAGCGGGGAGACAGACAACAGCAGTCACAGACACAACAATGAAAATGCAGTCACTACAACGGGAGCAATGAAAGAAAATACAGGCATTACAATGGAGGATGAGCAAACCTACGGCCTACCACTGGCCACCAGGGATGAGGCGCAGGTGGTAGCCTGTGGGTGGAGGAGGGCCTCGAACTTCCTCAGCAGCCGCAGCTCGGGCAGGGACACACAGGCGGTGCTGTGCGGAGGGGGAGCGACCTACCTGGAAGGGTCAAGGGTCACTCTCCTCACCGCGCCTATATGGGGAAGTGGGAGGAAGGAGCAGCTGGGAGGCGGGAAGTGGGGGCAGCGAATGGGCAGTCAGGGGGCAGGCTGCAGGGGATGCAGCGGCGAGGGACAACAAAGGAAATAGAAGGCAAAAGGGCACAACAATTGAGGGGGAAACGAGTGGCACAGAAGGCAGAAAGGTCACAAAAAGGGCAAAAGCTCCCAAATATACAAATGAGTGGTACAGAGGCACAAAGGTCCCAAGAAAGGGCAGAAAGGTCACAAAAAAACGGGGGCAAACGAGTGGCACAGAGGCTGAAAGGTCCCAAGAAAGGGCAGAAAGGTCACAAAAAAACGGGGGCAAACGAGTGGCACAGAGGCTGAAAGGTCCCAAGAAAGGGCAGAAAGGTCAGAAAAAACGGGGGGAAACGAGTAGCACAGAGGCACAAAGGTCACAGGAAAGGGCAGAAAAAACAGGGGGAAACAAGTGGCACAGAGGGCAGAAAGGTCCCAAGAAAGGGCAGAAAGGTCACAAAAAACAGGGGAAACGAGTGGCACAGAGGCACAAAGGTCCCAAGAAAGGGCAGAAAGGTCATAAAAAACAGGGGGAAATGAGTGGCACAGAGGGTAGAAAGGTCCCAAGAAAGGGCAGAAAGGTCGCAAAAACGGGGGGAAACGAGTGGCACAGAGGCACAAAGGTCACAGGAAAGGGCAGAAAGGTCAGAAAAAAACAGGGGGAAATGAGTGGCACAGAGGGCAGAAAGGTCCCAAGAGAGGGCAGAAAGGTCAGAAAAAACGGGGGGAAACGAGTAGCACAGAGGCACAAAGGTCACAGGAAAGGGCAGAAAAAACAGGGGGAAACAAGTGGCACAGAGGGCAGAAAGGTCCCAAGAAAGGGCAGAAAGGTCACAAAAAATGGGGGGAAACGAGTGGCACAGAGGCACAAAGGTCACAGGAAAGGACAGAAAGGTCAGAAAAAAACGGGGGGAAACGAGTGGTACAGAGGGCAGAAAGGTCCCAAGAAAGGGCAGAAAGGTCACCACTCATCAGATGGGATGAAGTGTGATAAGAAACTGCGGGACGAAACTTTGATTCTCCTGGAATATCATTGTGAAGGCCTTTGTGGGAGGAACATCCTCCTTTGTCTGAGAGAGAAGGCTGAGCACGAACTTATTACTTTTAGGAAGCAAAACATGACAGATTGGGCTCAAGAATCAGCCAATTCTAAATAGGTACATGTAAGGGTCCAATGGTGGCCTTTTCTAGGCCAAATAGGGCCATTGTGGTCTTGAGGCACTGCGCTCATAAATGTTTTGCCCTCCAGCTATCTAGGGACATTGAATACTACCTGAAGTACTGCAAGAAACTGAATGCAATCATATTCAAGTAAGACGTTTTTCATTAACATTAAACTGGAGAATGACACCCTATTACAAGGCTTAAAAAAAGGGAAACAAATGCAGTACTACATAAAAACAAGTTATCCTTACGGTGTGAATATTATTGTATTAATATTATCTTTATTATTAGCATCATCAATTATTGTTGTATTATTATTACCACCACTGCTACTACTACTACTAGTATTTCTACTAATACTACTTCTACTACTAATAATAAAAATTATTATTAAAATCTGCCAAGTTGATACTACAGTCTTTATGCTCTCCGTCTATGTTAACTTGTTCTCCTTTTACCTACCCTGTGTTCACCACAGTTCAAGTTCTTTGAAGGACTCTCATAAAGTACCATACAAATATAATTGAAGGTGTGAGATACGGACAGTTGTGATGGCCAATTGCAGAGCAACTGTTAAATCCATACCATGATGCATGTAGCATTTCTAGTTAAAAGCAAAAAAACGTGAGATGATTAAGTTTAAATACTCAAAAAACTAGTGGACTGGATTTAGGACATGAATATGTATCGAAGCATATAACTTTATTAGGAAAATGCCATTTATTGAGAGTGTTGAGAGCATCTGCTCTGTAATGTGTGTTGTCCCAATTAAGCATACAAGGCGCAGGAGATGTGACAATTAAGACTACTTTTCATCTGGCGGTAAAGCTAATTATGAAAGAGAAATGAGAAACACTGTGTGAACGTGTGAAGACAGCCAAGGAAGTGGTGGGCTAATGTTAGCAGATCCACCTACTTATCCAGCAGTAAACTTTTCACTAGCTGTCAGAATGACTCTGGAGTAAAGTACTTGTTTCTGGCACTTTGTGCTACCAGTATGGCATATGTTCACATTCTGTCAGACCTAACTCAGTTTTCACCATGTCTAGGTCAAAACCTGAGTAGTACAGCAGTGTGTAAAAGTAGCACCTTTCATTTATAGATACTAGAAATAGTACAAAATACATTATGAACCAATTTATAAATACTGAGTCAATATTACTACTATTAAGTTGAAGGTTTATTCATCTCAAGAGTGAACACTACAAAAGTAACTAATGCTAGGTGCTTGCAGGCGTGGTTAGGTCTTCGGTAAACACATTTCCAACAAAAGTTCATAGATAAAAAGCACCAACATGTGCACTAAGAATGCACCAAGGCCGGCTTAAATACATTATAAAAAAAAAACTAAAAAATGTGTAAACTAAAAATGTATCTAAAGGGAATCAAAACAGTAGATGAAAGGATCCATCTAAAAACATTAAGCCATGAGAAATAGTCAATAAAAGTATAAAAAACTCAGAAATAGTTTTGAGTGTTTTCCGAAAAATTCCAGAGGAAAAGATTATCGAATGTGACAGGTAGAGCATGCCACACTGCAAGCCCAAAGACAAAAAAAATGTCTTCAACACGACCAGCAAAACTGGCTGGTTAGACAACCTGAAAGTCTAAGGGAGCTGAGAGTAAATTCGTTGGTTCTATTTATTTCCACTACTAAGCATTTGAGTTCAGTGCGCTTCAGGTCTTGCATTAACAGAAACCCCTCTGATTTGTGGCCAAAGTCTTGCTCAAAGCCTCCCATAATGTCGGGCAGTTGCTTGAATGAACCAATAGGATCATTGGATTGATCTAACCCCTAGGTTTTTCACAAAGATTAGACCAGTCAAAAGAACTGGATACCACCTTGAATTCCAGCAGCACTACTCCCAGTTGCCTCATGGTTCTACTGGTGATATCCCAAATGACTGAACAGTGATCCATCATTGATCATTATGCTTTAGATCCCAACTGCTCACTGCAAATTAGCTGAAGAGTAGAAACCCAGTCTCTCAAACACAATAATACACATTTTGCAAAAACTTTAGCAATTACATTTAATAGCCTCTTCTTCAAATAATCTTTATTTTGGTCATGCACCATAAAAGATACAAACATACAATCAATATAAAACATCATTTAATAGCAAAATCAGACAGCAACAAGCTGGGTTTGACAAATTCCTCTTTTTAAAAGAGGGTTTAACAACAGTGCTAGTCAAAGTAAAGAGGAGCTTTCCATTAGAAACAATACATCCGAAAAATAAACATATTCTTTACCCACCACCCCAAACTGCAAACTCGGGTTTACTAAGAGATTGTTTTCATGTTTACACAAGAAAAGACTCCAAGACAAGTTAGTTAACCTCATACAGTAGCAGATCCATAGCTGCCAATTTCTCCCGATACATGCAAGTTATGTTACTCCAGTCAACGTTTTCTTTGAATTCTGGGACTTGTAGTCCTGTTTTATAATGGAATAAACAAGAGTACAAGTCCCAGATTTCCAAGAAAAAACCCGGCCTAGAGCAGCTCATCACACATGGACCTGAGGAACTTGGCAGGGCTGCAGATTAACAGCAATAAAAGTCCCTTTTTATTAATCTTACTGCTGCTTGATTCGTTGATCTTTTGACACTATACATTCAATTATACTTCAATAAGTATATTTTGCGAATTAACTAGCTACCAGAAACTACAACTTTTCTGCACCTTTAAGTAGTCATGCACTTCTTGCTAATTCTGAGAACCTGGAATCTCGACTTCTTGTCTTTTGAAGCCCTTTGGTATTTAGTTCTCGTGTAGGCCTGGGCCGATTGCTTATCTCTGCTGACAGATGAACACCTCTTCCGCTGTCTAAACTCTTTTCTCATGTCGAAAAGCTCCCTATCAAACCACATAAAATGATTAGGCTTAGTACAGACATTACACACTGCAAGCGCATAAAAAAGGAGCTGCGCTTAGCCACCAGAGCCAATTAATATACAGCCCCTGGTCATATGTATTATTGCTCATTGCCATCCCTAAATCACACTTCAAGGGAGGAAAAGGTCCTCAGCAATTGTCCAGAAATAATATTAACATAGTCTTAAACATAGGAGCATATGTAACAAGTACGCTCAAGTACATGTTTAGCCAACCCTATTTCCAAAACCCAGAGAGGGTTAGGCAAAGCAAAATCTCCAGAATTTTTAAATGCTTGTTTTCCAGTTGTCAGAGGATAAACCACTCTGTGTCTCTCCTAGTGACCCTTCCTTTTTTACCATAGTTCTTTTTTTAGTATTTTGTATTTTCTGCCCCGCCAACATCTCCTTTCTCTTCCACCACTGTTTCCTATATCTTGTTCCTTTTTGTGTGCTCTTCCCCTTTCCCTTGAATTTGAATTTGAATTTAAAATATTTATTAAGCGCAACGTTCACCATGCGGTTTCTTGGCGCTGTGGAGGCAAATATAGCAGTAAAACAGAAGACTAATAGGAAAAAAGGGAGAAAAAGGACAGATTACATTGGGAAGGCTTGAGTAAAAAGAAGGGTCTTAAGATCTTTACGAAAAGAGGAGTAGTGTGTGGCCAAACGCAAGTGATCGGGGAGGGAGTTCCAAAAGGAGGGTGCCAAGACAGAAAAATTGGCTCCGCCCCATTTCTTGCGTCTATACCGAGGAACCTGGAGGAGTGATTGAGTAGATGACCGCAGCTCACGGGCAGGGATATACTCTTTTAATAGGGAAGAGATGAAGGCAGGGGCAGTCCCTTGGCGTGCCTGGAAGACCATACATCCAGTCTTAAAGAGAGATCGCTCCTTGACAGGTAGCCAATGTAGTGCTTTCAGTAAGGGGGTAGAGTGGTGAGAGCGGGGGAGGCCATAAATCAGTCTGGCCGCCTGGTTTTGGACCAGCTGGAGCTTCCGCAGACTATACGCCGGGATGCCGTTGTAGAGGGCATTAGCGTAGTCCAGCCGGGAGACAACCAGAGCGGACATGATTAACTTAAGTGCAGAAGGAGAAAAGAAACGAGAAACAGAGCGGATAGTTCGGAGTACAAAAAAACAGGAAGAGACCACAGAACTAATTTGTGCATGGAGGTTGAGATGATTGTTAAGTTTGATGCCCAGAGTTTTAACTGAGGAAGAAGGTGTGGGAGCGGATCCCAAGGAAGAAGGCCAATAAAGAGAGGTCCAGGGACTGGAGGAACCACCTGTAAGGACCAGTTCTGTTTTATCAGGGTTCAACTTCAGATGGTTGTGGTTCATCCAGTCCCTGATGAAGATCATGATAGACTGGAAATTAGACATAGAATGAGGGGAGGAGGACAGGTTAAAGATAAGCTGGAGGTCATCTGCATAATTAAACACAGTGACCTCCAGCTGTTGAAGGGCAAAAATCAAAGGATAGATGTAGAGATTAAACAGAAGGGGAGAGAGAGAAGAACCCTGAGGGACACCACAAGTGACTTTAAGTTGAGTGGCCGAGAAGTCCCCCAACCGAACCGCCTGGGTACGGTCCCTCAGGAAGGACGATAGCCAAACCAGGGCTGAGCCCTCGACCCCCGCCGCTCCGACACGGGACAGTAGGATGGAATGGTCCACCGTGTCGAAGGCGGCGGAAAGATCGAGGAGCACCAGAGCCTGGTTGTTATTTTGGTCCATGCCTTCCCTGAGATAGTTTAGGACCGATACCACGATGGACTCGGTGGAGTGCCTAGGCCGAAAGCCAGCCTGGCGAGACGCAAGACTACCATTGGCTTCCACATGGGCACTGAGGACCGATGTTACGTGTCGCTCTAGCACCTTGCCTAAATAAGGCAGGAGGGAGATGGGACGATAATTGGCTGGGATGGAAGGGTCCGCGCCAGGCTTCTTAAGAATGGGGACTATGGTGGCAAATTTGAGAGCTGGAATTGCCACCCCCTGAGCCAGCGAGCTGTTCAGAAAGGATATAGGTGGTTTGGGACAGACAGAGTAGATCTGTTGTAAGATGTAGGCTGGGCAGATGTCCGCCGGGGAACCAGATTTTATTTTAGGGAGTATTGTAAGGAATACTTCCTCAGTGAGCGGAGGGAAAAAAGAAAGAGAGCCGTGAGCAATCGGGGGAGAAGGCTCGAAAAAAGTGAGGGAAGGGGGTGGAATGTTGGCTCTAATATTGACAATTTTTTCTAAAAAATAAGTGTTCAAGGAATTACAGAGGGACAGGGAAGGGGGGGGGTTTGGGAGTGGCCCTGTCAGAATACGCCAAGTCCTGGACAATGGAGAAAATCTCCCTAGATTTATTTTCCGCTGCCAGAATTTTAGCTGAGAAGTATGTTGTTTTAGCACTCAGTATGGCTTTTTTATAGTCACTCAGCAAAGATAGATAACAAGTTTTTAATAGAGGGCAGTAGTCCGTTCTCCATTGCCTCTCGGCCCGCCGGAGAGTCAGCTTTTTTGTCTTCAAATCGTCACCAAACCACCGATTTGATTCCTTGGATCTTTGGGTGGATATCCGTCGTAGTGGGGCTACCGTGTCACAGCCTTCAGCAAGCCAAGTGTCAATAGCAGTAGCTTGAGAGATGGAAGATAGGCCCTCTAAATTAGGTGCAGAGTTCAGAAGAGAAGATGACAGGGCAGGAAGGTCTACCCTATTCCAGTTTCGCGCCCAGATGTTTTTGGCAGGCGGGATCTTTATAGCCGACTTAAGGTGGAGGGAAAAGGAAACCAGGGCATGGTCTGACCAGGGCATTAAGAGACCAGACCTGGTCTAGAACATGACCGTGGGTGTGCGTAGGGGTGTGCAAATGAGAAGTAAAGTTAAGGGATGTGAGTGAATCAGAAAATTGTTTGGAGGCGGTGGTTTCCTGGGGGTCTAAGGGCCAGTAATTAAAATCCCCTAGTACCAGGACAGAGGCGTGGTTGATCGCTAAAGTGGCCAACAGGTCCTGAAAAGCCGGCAAGAATAGAGGAGATGACTGAGGTGGGCGATACATCAATAAACAAGTGAGCGGGGGAGAGAAGGCCAATGAACGAGCTACCAAGTGCTCGGTAGAATTAATAATGGGGGAGGAAAGAAGTTGGAAGTTGTGCTCAGCTCGAGAAATAAGAGCCACACCCCCTCCTGACTTACCCACTAGTCGGTCAGCACGAAGGGCCACATAGGGAGTGGGAAGGGCGGCCAACAAAGAGGGCAAGGAGGTGTCACAAAACCATGTTTCTGTTAAGAGTAACATGTCAGGCTGGTGAGTATCCAGCAGCACAAATAGCTCCTGGTGGTGCTTTACGGCCGACCTGGTATTAAGTAAGATAAGGGACAGGGGGGGGGAGGGGGTACGGGACTAGAATCAGGAAGGTGGGACAGAGGGAGGATCAATTTGGTGGGTGTGGAATGGTGGGGATTGAGATAAAGGCCAAGAGCAGATATGCGCCTGATGGTAGAATTTGCCAGGGCCCAAGGGCCCCGGAGAGCAAGTAGGTCCGTGGAAGAATAAGGAGGGACATGAGGACGAGCCCCTAGCCCCGTCCGGCCGCGGACGGGCGCAGACGGGCTTGACTTAGGCTCGACTTCGGCGCGCCTTCGTCGCACCCGCTGCGCTCGTCCGCTGCGCTCCCTCATTGGGGGACGACTAAATAGGGGCGGAGCGCGGGGGGTGTGGCGTCGAGCTAGGTCGCCTGACCTGCCCAAACGAAGATGGCGCCCACACTCCACCGAGCCCTGGAAGGTAATCTAAAAAGTTTGTCTCCTGTTGCCTTTGGAGAAGTCAAAGTGCTTTTAAAAATCCGGCGCCGCTGCTCTGAATCAGCAGGGCGTCAGCGTTGCAAAGTCTCGTGTGTCCCACTGCAGGCGCGAACCCACTGCCACTGGGGTCGCCTGCCTCCAATGTCGAGCCCTGAGAACGCTGCTCCTAAATAGGGGCGGAGCGAGGGGGTGTGGCGTCGAGCTAGGTCGTCTGACCTGCCCAAATGAAGATGGCGCCCACACTCCACCGAGCCCTGGAAGGTAATCTAAAAAGTTTGTCTCCTGTTGCCTTTGGAGAAGTCAAAGTGCTTTTAAAAATCCGGCGCCGCTGCTCTGAATCAGCAGGGCGTCAGCGTTGCAAAGTCTCGTGTGTCCCACTGCAGGCGCGAACCCACTGCCACTGGGGTCGCCTGCCTCCAATGTTGAGCCCTGAGAACGCTGCTCCTAAATAGGGGCGGAGCGCGGGGGGTGTGGCGTCGAGCTAGGTCGCCTGACCTGCCCAAACGAAGATGGCGCCCACACTCCACCGAGCCCTGGAAGGTAATCTAAAAAGTTTGTCTCCTGTTGCCTTTGGAGAAGTCAAAGTGCTTTTAAAAATCCGGCGCCGCTGCTCTGAATCAGCAGGGCGTCAGCGTTGCAAAGTCTCGTGTGTCCCACTACAGGCGCGAACCCACTGCCACTGGGGTCGCCTGCCTCCAATGTCGAGCCCTGAGAACGCTGCTCCTAAATAGGGGCGGAGCGCGGGGGGTGTGGCGTCGAGCTAGGTCGCCTGACCTGCCCAAACGAAGATGGCGCCCACACTACACCGAGCCCTGGAAGGTAATCTAAAAAGTTTGTCTCCTGTTGCCTTTGGAGAAGTCAAAGTGCTTTTAAAAATCCGGCGCCGCTGCTCTGAATCAGCAGGGCGTCAGCGTTGCAAAGTCTTGTGTGTCCCACTGCAGGCGCGAACCCACTGCCACTGGGGTCGCCTGCCTCTAATGTCGAGCCCTGAGAACGCTGCTCCTAAATAGGGGCGGAGCGCGGGGGTGTGGCGTCGAGCTAGGTCGCCTGACCTGCCCAAACGAAGATGGCGCCCACACTCCACCGAGCCCTGGAAGGTAATCTAAAAAGTTTGTCTCCTGTTGCCTTTGGAGAAGTCAAAGTGCTTTTAAAAATCCGGCGCCGCTGCTCTGAATCAGCAGGGCATCAGCGTTGCAAAGTCTCGTGTGTCCCACTGCAGGCGCGAACCCACTGCCACTGGGGTCGCCTGCATCCAATGTCGAGCCCTGAGAACGCTGCTCCTAAATAGGGGCGGAGCGCGGGGGGTGTGGCGTCGAGCTAGGTCGCCTGACCTGCCCAAACGAAGATGGCGCCCACACTCCACCGAGCCCTGGAAGGTAATCTAAAAAGTTTGTCTCCTGTTGCCTTTGGAGAAGTCAAAGTGCTTTTAAAAATCCGGCGCCGCTGCTCTGAATCAGCAGGGCGTCAGCGTTGCAAAGTCTCGTGTGTCCCACTGCAGGCGCGAACCCACTGCCACTGGGGTCGCCTGCCTCCAATGTCGAGCCCTGAGAACGCTGCTCCTAAATAGGGGCGGAGCGAGGGGGGTGTGGCGTCGAGCTAGGTCGCCTGACCTGCCCAAACGAAGATGGCGCCCACACTCCACCGAGCCCTGGAAGGTAATCTAAAAAGTTTGTCTCCTGTTGCCTTTTGAGAAGTCAAAGTGCTTTTAAAAATCCGGCGCCGCTGCTCTGAATCAGCAGGGCGTCAGCGTTGCAAAGTCTTGTGTGTCCCACTGCAGGCGCGAACCCACTGCCACTGGGGTCGCCTGCCTCCAATATCGAGCCCTGAGAACGCTGCTCCTAAATAGGGGCGGAGCGCGGGGGTGTGGCGTCGAGCTAGGTCGTCTGACCTGCCCAAATGAAGATGGCGCCCACACTCCACCGAGCCCTGGAAGGTAATCTAAAAAGTTTGTCTCCTGTTGCCTTTGGAGAAGTCAAAGTGCTTTTAAAAATCCGGCGCCGCTGCTCTGAATCAGCAGGGCGTCAGCGTTGCAAAGTCTTGTGTGTCCCACTGCAGGCGCGAACCCACTGCCACTGGGGTCGCCTGCCTCCAATGTTGAGCCCTGAGAACGCTGCTCCTAAATAGGGGCGGAGCGCGGGGGTGTGGCGTCGAGCTAGGTCGCCTGACCTGCCCAAACGAAGATGGCGCCCACACTCCACCGAGCCCTGGAAGGTAATCTAAAAAGTTTGTCTCCTGTTGCCTTTGGAGAAGTCAAAGTGCTTTTAAAAATCCGGCGCCGCTGCTCTGAATCAGCAGGGCGTCAGCGTTGCAAAGTCTCGTGTGTCCCACTGCAGGCGCGAACCCACTGCCACTGGGGTCGCCTGCCTCCAATGTCGAGCCCTGAGAACGCTGCTCCTAAATAGGGGCGGAGCGCGGGGGGTGTGGCGTCGAGCTAGGTCGCCTGACCTGCCCAAACGAAGATGGCGCCCACACTCCACCGAGCCCTGGAAGGTAATCTAAAAAGTTTGTTTCCTGTTGCCTTTGGAGAAGTCAAAGTGCTTTTAAAAATCCGGCGCCGCTGCTCTGAATCAGCAGGGCGTCAGCGTTGCAAAGTCTTGTGTGTCCCACTGCAGGCGCGAACCCACTGCCACTGGGGTCGCCTGCCTCTAATGTCGAGCCCTGAGAACGCTGCTCCTAAATAGGGGCGGAGCGCGGGGGGTGTGGCGTCGAGCTAGGTCGCCTGACCTGCCCAAACGAAGATGGCGCCCACACTCCACCGAGCCCTGGAAGGTAATCTAAAAAGTTTGTCTCCTGTTGCCTTTGGAGAAGTCAAAGTGCTTTTAAAAATCCGGCACCGCTGCTCTGAATCAGCAGGGCATCAGCGTTGCAAAGTCTCGTGTGTCCCACTGCAGGCGCGAACCCACTGCCACTGGGGTCGCCTGCATCCAATGTCGAGCCCTGAGAACGCTGCTCCTAAATAGGGGCGGAGCGCGGGGGGTGTGGCGTCGAGCTAGGTCGCCTGACCTGCCCAAACGAAGATGGCGCCCACACTCCACCGAGCCCTGGAAGGTAATCTAAAAAGTTTGTCTCCTGTTGCCTTTGGAGAAGTCAAAGTGCTTTTAAAAATCCGGCGCCGCTGCTCTGAATCAGAAGGGCGTCAGCGTTGCAAAGTCTCGTGTGTCCCACTGCAGGCGCGAACCCACTGCCACTGGGGTCGCCTGCCTCCAATGTCGAGCCCTGAGAACGCTGCTCCTAAATAGGGGCGGAGCGCGGGGGGTGTAGCGTCGAGCTAGGTCGCCTGACCTGCCCAAACGAAGATGGCGCCCACACTCCACCGAGCCCTGGAAGGTAATCTAAAAAGTTTGTCTCCTGTTGCCTTTGGAGAAGTCAAAGTGCTTTTAAAAATCCGGCGCCGCTGCTCTGAATCAGCAGGGCGTCAGCGTTGCAAAGTCTCGTGTGTCCCACTGCAGGCGCGAACCCACTGCCACTGGCGCATAATTGTACCCCTTACATCTTTGCCTAAAGTTCACATACCCTGCTCTTGTCTCTTTGTTTTTTACTTACCTTTTCAATGCATCATACGAATCCAGCCTATCAAGCCCCTTAAGATCGGTGTTGCAGCAAATATAGAAATCAGATTACTGTGACCAGTGATCCCCTCCCTCGGATATCTTTTTTTCCATTTTTCCTACCAAACTGTTACCACAATTAGTATTATGTTAGAAACTGTAGCAACTTTTCTCATTTTTTTAAGCATATAATGGTCCCAGGTCTTCATAATGTGTCCATTGTTTTGTATTTTGCGTTTTGTGGAAATAGGTTTCACGTATATGCCATATTTTGATTGTGAGAGTTTTCTTTTCCATTTTGGATTTTATTCTACTTGAGGTAATACCGTTCTACCAGCGTCTGTGAACGATTTTTCCACCACAGCAGAAATGATACTTTGTATCTGTTGCCCATGGCAATGTGGTCATTTTTGCTTTTACTAGGACTGACTTGGTACCACCATATGGTCGATCGTAAGGCAACTGTGTTTCCTAGCTCTAGAACAGGCACTGAGTCGCACTCAGAGGCGTAGCTAGACCTATTGCCACCCGGAGTGATTTGTGAGTTTGCTGCTCGGTGCAGGTAAGTGGGGGTGGTGGCGGTCAACAGACGACTTGTTCTCGGGGATGTTGAGGGGATAGTCGACAGACGACTTGCCCAACTCGGCTACCCCAAAAGGTGTGCCGCCCAGGGCGGACCGTACCTCCCCCCAGCTAAGCCACTGGTCCCACTCCCAGCCTACAGTGGTAAAGTGTTGGACTAACCTAAAACAAGTGGTAAAACCCTTGAACCTTTTCTTTAGGGCGAGGCATGGAATTCTATAGTTTATACGTAATCAGTCATGCGCAGCCAAAACAATGCTAACATCTTTCAGGAAAACCTCATGTTTAAGTCTCTGAAGTTCACCTTACCCAACACCTTCAAGCGGGCCAACCTTCAACCTACACCCGACACTCTAACTTAATGCAAATCGGAGCCCATCACAGACTCATGAGAGGTATGAAGCACAATTTACTTTTTACGCTGTGTACATTGGTGTCAAACTTTTAATAAATAGTTGCACCTGAAGATACAACAATGTATGATAAAGGTACATTAAAACGTATGAAACTAAGAATTAAGATCGCTTTCACCTAATGTGGGATCACTTTATCGAGACGTTCACTGCATTATCTGTTCCTTGTGTCCGACTTTCCATTTCTCTGTCTCTTGTGAGGCAGTTATGTGTGAATGTGGTCACAAGCTACATCCTGAAAAAGTCTCAAATTAGAAGTGTCTGTGGAGGACATTTCCTTCGCTAAGTGACATTTACATGAAACTCACATTATCTGTCGTTTTCGTGAACTCTCCTTGGAAATTTGTAATTTTGACTGTGAATATTATTTTAATTTTAAAATTATTTTACTCTAATTTATTTTACAATCCTGCACTGCAGATTGCACATTACTTTTTTTTTTAACTTAGACAAAAAGAAGTTAAACATGTTTTTAAGATAAAGCAACTCTAGGATTCAGAAGTTTAAATATCAGCTCTACAATGGGGGTGAAGCCAGAAATATGCAACGCAGTTTTACGATGTAATGACTGCAGAATTCAAATTTTAAAAATGTGCCTAATCTTACCATACAGTTTTGTACATTTTGCATAAGGTGAAATTGACTAAAACGTCGCAAACAATTGTGTGCAGTGAATTTGCTAATGTGCATTCCAGAAACGTTTTAACAAGCCTGTTGCTGTGGTAACTAACGCAGGGGTGGGTGGGGGCCCTGTCATTCTGTAAAGCTCTTTCTTAGTGGCTCTTGGAGGGAACGAGGGCTGCTGGGGACCATAGCAGAAAGCTCTGCTGCTTCTCAGTGGTTTTCATGCGGAAGAAGGTCTGTAGACATGTTGGAAGTTCTCCTTTTTTGTTCTGACTTTCGTGGGTGTAGTGGCGCGCACTAGTCTATGCACGTCACGTAGCTACGTGACGTGCGGCGGCCATTTTGGGGGCGGGCTGCGCGCGCAGCACATTGAGAGGTGCGGCAGCCGCGAGTGTACAGCGCCGGCTCGGCGCTCTTCAGGGAGAGTTATATATTAAATAAATGCACCGTTTATAAGGCAACAGAGTCAGCGGTTTCATTGCCAGAGGCATCTTTACAGTGGCGACGAGGTCGGGATTCGACCGGAACATCCAGAAAAAAAAACAAAAAAACGAGAGGCAGCTCACCTACCACGTGGCAGAAGGAGGCACTGCAGAGCCCCATCCACGCAGACACAAGGTGCCAGCAGGACTCCAAGCAACCAGTGTCACCCAGTTTGCAGTGGGACTAGCACAGCTGAGCAGCAACCCTGTGCAGAACAACTGGGCACCACCAGGACTGCAAGCACCACATGAGGTACCGTACCCTGAAGAGCGCGGCAGAGCCATTACCACCCACACAATAGAAAGGTGGCATAGAGACCCCACAGTGGCCATACAGCACGTCGCACTCTGCCCACGCTATCCACAAGGAGGTCCGAACTGGCTACCCTAAAGGAGGGTGAGGGGGCTGACACGGAGTGTCCCCAAGAGCAAACCAAGAAAGAAGAGACGGATAGCACCCCAGGTAGCCCCACAGGGAAAGGAAACAGAGCGACGACGGTCAAGGAGGAGAAAATGAGCGCACCAGCAGGATACGCCATTGCACCAGTCCAGTTCCTCCCGAAGCCAGGAGAACCACTGATGAAGTGGGAGGACTGGCGCGAATACATAAATAACTTCATAGAGGTCCTAGAGGACGAGAATGAAGAGACTTTCAAACCCAACAGGAAAAAACTTATATTATTACTCAATCTGGGGCCAGAAGGACTCAGAATATACAAAAGCCTGGTGCCCAAACAGAGAGATGGCTCAGACGATGATGTGTACGCCCATGCAATCGACGACCTGAACGAACATTATCGGCCCACGGTATGTGTGTCGGTCGATAGATTCAACTTCCAGCAGAGAAAACAACGGGCTGGAGAGTCGATTGAGGAATACGTAGCGGCCCTGAAGAAACTAGCGGCCACGTGCAGGTATGGCCTGTGGGAGGAAGAGTTTATCAAAGACCAAATTGTAATGCACACCTCCAGCACGAACGTCCAGGACAAGCTATGGGCAAGTGGGGACACCACACTCAAAGATGTAATGGTCATCGTCAAGAGGGCTGAACTCGCGCGGAGGTGCGCTGACACAACCAAGAAAGAATCGCCGACCGCAGCCATGGTGAACAGGATACAGGAAGAAGAACCTCGCAAGGATCAGAGGTACAGAGGCGCTACGCCGAAGGGTTCCAACAAATGGCAGGGCAACACCGGAGTGCAAAAGAAACAGGAAGGAAGTAGCAACAAGAAAACGTGCTACAGGTGCGGAAGCTGGTCCCATGAGGCACACGACAGAAGATGCCCCGCGTTCAGGGCCAAGTGTTTACACTGCGGCATCATCGGCCATTACGAGAAAGTGTGCCGGAAGAAAATGTCCAAGAGCGTGGTGAAATACGTAGACCAGGAAGAAGAGAACCAGGAAGAGACGGGAGAGGAAGAAGTCATCACCGTCCTATGCATATACGACCAGATAATGTGCATAGATGGGAAAAGGACAAATAAACCCGTGTTGGAAATGAAGATGGGAGGAGTAACCATCAGTGTAGTGGCGGATACAGGTTCCCCCTACACGATAATACAAAGAGCAGTGTGGGAGGAAACATTCAGACCGAAGATAGGACCGGAGCTGGAGAAATTGGACATCCGACCAGTCACATATAATGGCGATCGTATCCCAATGGTGGGATATAGACTCTTGAAGTTTGAGTTCAGAGGCAGATCAGCGTTGTGCAAGCTGTACATCTCAGAGAGAGGACCGTCAGTCTTGGGGTGGCTGGACCAGGGCGACCTGGGAATCTAGTTAGACCCGGGAGGTAAAGAACACATTTTGCTCACGGAACCAGACACATGGCCCAATCTCACCAAATGGAAAGAGGACTACCCGAGAGTGTTTGGAGGCACGGTGGGAAGACTTGAAAGATTCCAACATAAGATCGTGCTCAAGGAGGACGCTGTTCCAGTTGCCCACAAGGTGAGGAATATACCCATAGCGGTCAGAGAGGCAGTCCAAAAGGAGCTTCAAGAATTGGAGAGTAAGGGGATTATCGAGCCCATCACCTGCGCAGAGTGGCTTGCACCCTTGGTGGTAGTCATGAAGCCGAACGGAAAGGTCAGGCTCTGCGTCGACCTGAGAGAGTTAAATAAGAACATTGTCGTAGAGAAATTTCCCCTCCCAAGGATCGACGAAATGCTGGCAAAGACCAGAGGGGTCAAATGGTACTCCACCATCGATTTGACCTCTGCGTATCACCAAATAGTATTACACCCTGACAGCAGAAAACGTACGTCTTTTATCACCCCATTCGGATGCTACCAGTTCTGCCGCATGCCGTTCGGACTGGCCTCGGCGGCTGCAGTATTCCAAAGGTTAATGCACCAACTGTTTAAGGACTTAACCGGCATCCAGTATTTCCAGGATGACATTCTGGTAATGGGGCGAGACAAAATGGACCACGATCAGAAACTCGAGAATGTGCTGAAAACCCTGGAAAGTAAAGGCCTCACGGCGGAATGGACCAAATGCCGTTTGGGCCTGGAGTCGGTGACCTACCTAGGTCATGAGATTGGGGCGCAGGGTATCACACCAAAAGCAGACAATGTGAAGGCTATCGCTGAAGCTCCGCCCCCCACCAACAAGGAGGAGGTCAGGTCATTTTTGGGCATGGCGGAGTATTACAGTAAGTTTGTGGTACACTTTGCTTCCAAAACGCACCATATGAGGATGCTGACCAGGGAAAGCACTAGTTTTGCATGGACCCCAGAGGCACAACAGGAGTTTGATACCATCAAAAGGGATGTCACGGGAGCAGTGCCACTAAAAGGATACGACCCACAGGGCACCACTGTGCTCACGACCGATGCCAGCGACAAGGGCTTGGGAGCGGTGCTCATGCAAGAGCGCGGACAAGGACAGATGGAGACGATCAGTTTTGCGTCCAGAGCACTGTCAGCCACCGAAAGCAAGTACAGCGTAATCGAGAAGGAGATGCTGGCCGTGGTGTGGGCCACAGCGAGATTTCGGCAGTTCCTATGGGGCACCAGATTCCTGCTCAGGACGGATCATAAGCCGTTGGTAAAGGTGCTAACTTCGAGTGGGCATGCCAACGCCACTCCCAGAATATCAAAAATGTCGCTGAAACTACTCGAATTCAGATATGATGTAGAGTACATTCCAGGGAATCGCAACCGAGTGGCAGACTATTTGACCAGGGCAGCAGCGATGGAGCCTGGAGAAGAAGACCCCACTGACCAAAAGGAATTGGTGGCCTTAGTTGAGGATCAGGAGAAAATCATCAGCTACCAGGAGTGGACTGAGGAATACGAGGAGGACAGCGTCTTGACGGAAGTGAAGAGGTACATTGTCAAGGGGTGGCCAGACAAAAGACATGTGAGCGAAAATATCAAGCCCTACTACGAAGTAAGGGAAGAATTGTCAGTAGGAGACAAAGGAGTATTCACATACAGAGGGGACAAAGTGATCCCTCCGAGAAATCTCATAACCAAGTTACTGGACTTGTTACATGAAGGCCACCTAGGCATTGGGAAGCTGAAGTTAAGGGCCAAACAAAACTACTGGTGGCCAGGCATAGACATAAGAGCGGAGAGGCATGTCAGAGAATGTCCACAGTGCCAAGGAGCGGACAAAACGCTCAAGCCTCTGCGTCCTGCGCTAGGACGGTTCGAAACCCCGCAGAACCCGTGGGAAGAATTGTCGATAGACATATTGGGACCCATCCTTGATGACCAGGGCACTCAGAAATATGTATGTGTCCTCATGGATCGATACTCCAAATGGCCGGAGTTGAAGGTGGATGAGACCATGGACACTGAGAACATTATAAAATTTCTGTCGGACACTTTTGTGAGAGAGGGCATACCCAAGTCCATCTTGAGCGATAATGGCCCTCAATTCACGTCAGAAAAGTGGAACAAATTCATGCAAAGGAACGGCATAGCCATCAGACACACAGCGATCTACCATCCCGCTGGGAACGGCTTGGTGGAACGGTTTAACCGAGTCGTGATGGGTGCTGTACAAGCAGCGATTTCATGCAACAAAGATTGGGAAAAAGCCATAGAGAACATGGTATGGGCCTACAGGATTACCCCAACGGGAACAGGATATAGCCCTTTTCAGATCCTGAGAGGGCGAGAACCTTTCACACATGACAATCGGGTCTGGAAGGAGAAGGTTATCACCAGCGAATGGTCCCCCGCGGTGGTACGTGCCAACCTAGAAAAAGCACAGTCGATATATACCAACCACTACAACAAACGGAAGAATGTAAAGGGGACAAGATTGGAAAAGGATGAGTGGGTAAGAGTAAAGCTGGCAACATTACAGAAGAAAGGAGACAGTAAATACAGCAGGCCCATGCAAGTCAAGGAAGTGTACGATCGAGCGGCCTTGCTGAGTGACGGCAACGTGTGGTCCCAAGATCGCATGGCCAGGAGTAACAAAGTTCTACAATGGGAGCAACCTGGAGCTGAGTGGGACGATGGAGAAGAACCGAATGCAGAAGGGGAGCAAGGCAATGGCGAACAACATGGAGAAGGAAGCGTTAGAGAGGAACTAATAGAGGAAAGAGGAAGCATGGAGGAGAACAGGGCTGGACAGAGTGAGGGAAGAGGTGGCGAGATGCCGAACCAAGGGTCCCAAGAGAGCTCGACCCAGGTGACCAGGAGCGGAAGGTCTGTGGTGAGACCAGCAAGGTTTCGAGATTTTGAAATGAACAATTGAACTGTAAGTGACTCTTGTACTGTTTGGAAAAAAGGGAGATATGTAGTGGCGCGCACTAGTCTATGCACGTCACGTAGCTACGTGACGTGCGGCGGCCATTTTGGGGGCGGGCTGCGCGCGCAGCACATTGAGAGGTGCGGCAGCCGCGAGTGTACAGCGCCGGCTCGGCGCTCTTCAGGGAGAGTTATATATTAAATAAATGCACCGTTTATAAGGCAACAGAGTCAGCGGTTTCATTGCCAGAGGCATCTTTACAGTGGGGAGGGGAAAAGTCTGGAGCCATGTCTGAGCACAACGGTGGATTCTGTACTATTGTCATGTCAGGAGAGTCCTCTTTTTGTGGCTCTCTTGGGGAGCCCCTGTCAGAAAACAAGCAGAAATAAGCAGAATGTGGCAAGCGGAAGGTGGCTGAGACCATAATAGGAACCATTTCTTTTGCTTGGCAGTTCTACCGGGGTTGAGATGGGTCCATCCTCTTACTACCCAGAACTGAAAAGCACTTTTCTAGAAGGAACAGATTTTTTTCCAAACGGAATATGAAAATAAAGACATCATAATCTAGTCTAAAATGTATCAAAGTAAGCAAAGAGTTTTCAATAAACAAATTAAGGACATGTATCCATGCCGTAACTTTTCTAACTGCAACAGAATTATCATAAGCATTGGCAAAGCCCATAGATCTGGCATTGACTGCCACCCTTTTAGATTCATCAATGATTGTTTGTCATGGGTTTGCAGAACATTATTACTGGGGAAGCTCCTGATGACTTATCAATCTAAAAAAACATTGACTAATAGCAAAAATATATTTTGGTCTCAAGAAGCACCTACTGGTATAGTTAACCATGGCTCTAGGGAACTACTTTGTGTGAGGATGTGCTCCTTGTGAAATGAAAGAACCACTCACAGGTAGGTTAGCCAATGGTTCAAGTATGACGAACTTTTGCCTCATGCTGTATGCTGTAGGGGGCGGAAGAAAATGTGAATGAAACAATATCAGACCAATGAATGAAGAGGGCTGGCTGAAAGCCCCTATAAGTAAGTATAATCTGCATTTAATTTTAGTTAAATTAAAAAGTCTTGACTAACCTAAAAAATGTGACACTGTGGTGCATCCATACACGGGTGAGATTGTGATTCAGAGTTCTGTAAATACATATTGAAATTTCCTAATACACACATCTTTGCTGTGAAGACTGAAATAAAGATGAAAGTGCTACTAAATGAACATAAAAGTATCATAAAATTGTGCAACCAGAAATCAAACGTGGCATGGCTCTTTGTAAAGGCTAATCACAATTTGAGTGAGCTACATTTCAACATTTTCGAAATGGTTTCTGGGACATATGAAGGATAAAGATCTAAACGGTTACTTCAGCATGAAGCATTTCGAATGAATTTATTGGAAGTCAGACAGCCTATGGGACATAATGATAGAATAGAATATTCTGTTATAAATTCTTTGCTGGCCAACGGTATCACTGTGGTGCTGCTATAGATATTGTTTTTTTTCTGAGGGAGTACAAGGGTATTACTAACTTGCCTCTATTCTAATTTCATACACAGTGAAAATAGGTATGTAGAGTTCATGAACTACAATGAAACCGAAGGAAAGACTAGGTTGTAGTCCTGCTTCATCAGATTATGACGAATTGTGGGAAACAGAAAGGCAATGTTAATGACATTTGGCGAACAGGAATGCTAGAAACAGACAACGGAGATAGGTAACTGCTATACATATATATATATATATATATATATATATATATATATATATATATATATATATATATATTACCTACTGGCGGTCGCCAGTAGGTAGTTATAGTTAGGATTGATTTCCATAGGAAATCCGCAACATTCTATTGGGAATAACTTTGGCGCCGGAGGACGAATCTTCGCAAATTTCTCAAAGAAGATGGCCCGCTCCGCTCTGCTCCGTCCCTGAAAGTTTGGGGGGGGTGGTTCGTCAAGCGGGGGCCGAGATAAAAGGGGGGTCCCAAAACGTGTTTTCCCCATGTAAATTTCCATAGGGCGGTTGGACTCACTTTTAGCCCGAACGGCTGAATGGATTTCCACAAAACTTGGCAAAAATGTAGGGACTGGTAGCCCGATGTGCCTTTGCTATGTCTCAAGGAATGTGCTCCAGTGGATTTTGAGTAATTTAGGTTCAAAAAAATATATATATCTGGGCGGAGCCTAACCACACATCTGATCTGATTGGCTGTCAGCACTTCATCCAAGAAGTGTTGGCAGCCATCTTGGGACCAATATACATGATAGCACCTCATTAAAAAGCATTGTAGTTAATAGAGCGTTTTAGGACTTTAGTTACATTATAAATCATTTGTTGATGGTACCATACTCATTTTAGGAATTGTGGTGTGTTCTAAGGTGATTTTACCATGTGAAAAAGCCTTCTGCTGTGATATCATGAATCATGTTTGAAAGAAAACTAATATCTCATGATTTTCCCACAGTGGTTTGGAAGGGGATCTATAAGCTAAACTGAAAGCATATTTTTTGTAAATGCACATTATCTTTCTCAGTCATGTGAGAATGAAGTCTGACATTCTCAGTAAAACATGTACATCCAACAAGGACAGAGACTGTCAGTTGATTCCTTTGTGTTCTACTGCAGCCTCCTAGAGTGTTCTAAAGAACAACTAGAGCGCTAACAGTCCTACTTATTACAAAGGTATAGCACACCTGAAACCATCGTGATGGGAATAAAGTGGTAACTCTTAAAACATTTAATTTAAAAAGGAACAAAATGAGGGGGTATATTATGCCATAGAAAGTATTATTAGTACTGCAAAAAGAAAAATTAGGGCACATTTTGAGTGACTTCTCAAATCCTCTTCTATTTCATTAAAACATTCTGACATGCAGTCTCCCAAGATGGCCACCAGAGACAAAAGAGCCCAAATGTAGCCCAAATATCACCCAGATGTAGCCCAAGTATAGCCCAATGACAGAATGTCCAAGAGTGTTCTAAAGAACAACTAGAGCACTAACAGTCCTACTTATTACAAAGGTATGGCACACCTGAAGCCATCTTGATTGGAATAAAGTGGTAACTCTTAAAACATTTAATTTAAAAAGGAACAAAATAAGGGGGTATATTTTGCCATAGAAAGTATGATTAGTGCTGCAGAAAGAAAAATTAGGGCACATTTTGAGTGACTTCTCAAATCCTCTTCAATTTCATTAAAGAAATTCCGACATGCAGACTGAAACATTCACTTTGAATACCAGCAGCAGACTTCCCTGGTGAGCAGTAGCTTTACTACAGTGATCTAATGAGCAACTAGAGTGCTAACATTCAGAATTTATGGCAAATGTGTGACACATCTGAATGCCTTCTTGATGGAACCAAAGTAAACAAGCATTGAAAATGCAATAGATCTCGCCCTCGTTTAAGTTAAAGCCATTCTGTTTGTAATGAGGTGGCTTTTTAGCTTTGCTTTTATTAGTGTTTTTTAAACTTTCATGTAAATAACATGCATCTGTATGCATATATGTATATGTATGCATGCATTTATATTTGTATTTATATAGATATACAGATTATATATGTTTATATATGTATGTATATACATACACATACATATATATAAATGCATATGCATATATATGCATATATATATGTGTATATGTGTGCGTGTAGAGAGACGTAGAGAGGTAGAGGTGGAGAGGTAGAGGTAGAGAGGTAGCGGTGGAGAGGTAGAGACTAGTAGAGAGAGAAGTAGAGAGAGGTAGAGAGGTAGAGAGTAGAGAGTGAGTAATAGAGAGTAGAGAGTGAGTAGTAGAGAGTAGTAGAGAGCAGTAGAGAGAGTAGCAGAGAGTGAGTAGTAGAGTGAATAGAAGAGTGAGTAGTAGAGAGTAGTAGAGAGTGAGTAGTAGAGAGTGAGTAGTAGAGAGTAGTAGAGAGTAAGTAGTAGCGTGAGTAGTAGAGAGTGAGTAGTAGAGAGTAGTAAAGAGTGAGTAGTAGAGAGTGAGTAGTAGAGAGTGAGTAGTAGAGAGTAGTAGAGAGTGAGAGAATAGTAGAGAGTAGTAGAGAGTGAGTAGTAGAGTGAGTAGTAGAGACTAGTAGAGAGAGAGAGTAGTAGAGAGTGAGTAGTAGAGAGTAGTAGAGAGTGAGTAGTAGAGTGAGTAGTAGAGAGTGAGTAGTAGAGAGAGAGTAGTAGAGAGTGAGTAGTAGAGAGTGAGTAGTAGAGAGTAGTAGAGAGTGAGAAGTAGAGAGTGAGTAGTAGAGAGTAGTAGAGAGTGAGTAGTAAAGAGTGAGTAGTAGAGAGAGAGTAGTAGAGAGTGAGTAGTAGAGAGTAGTAGATAGTGAGTAGTAGGGAGTGAGTAGTAGAGAGAGAGTAGTAGAGAGTAGTAGAGTAGTAGAGTAATCTCTCTTGAGATTTTTACATCGCATTTTGTAATATGTGCTAGTAAAGTTTCTATGGCTACAAAAAACGGTTTTAATATAGGGCAGTCTGAAAAAATATGCATAATATCTGCTAGATCACATTGACATCTATAGCATTTCCCATTATTGTTGCTACTCCATTTTGACATTTTAAGTGGTGTATGATAAAGATTAAATAAAGTTTTGTAATGTTGTGAATTTAAGTTAGCAGATAAGATGATTTTATCAGCCATGCATATTGATTCGTGAAAAGGTACTACAGATGTGCCTAATCTCGTGCACCATTTTGATTCCTGCAATTCCATATCGTCCTGCTGTAGGTTTAAGAGATAGTTATATATAATCCCTATGCGTGTTGGTCTTTTAAGTATTTCCATAAATTCATTGTGACAAAGTGGTACAATATTTGGATGTGTAAAGATAAAATTCCGTAGTTGTAAATATTTTAAAAAATCATGTTGGGGAAGATTATACTCCTCTTTTAACTCTTGGAATACAACAAACGTGCCATTTTTAACCATATCGCCAATGGTTGTTATACCTTTTTCCCCCGGTGTATATTCAAATGCTTTTATTTTCCTTAAGTTTATGTACCACAGCCAGCCGAAACGTTTCGTTCTGTACAACAGAACTTCTTCAGGGCGTTCTTATTTCCTTCAAGTTATGTCGGTATCCTGTTGTCATATGACTGGATATTTCTTCCAAATGTTAGACGAGACGTAAGTATATTCTTATTCAAAGTGACTAGGTATCAATTTTACCCACACAATTCGGGCAAACTTGAGTAATTTATAGCATCCTCAAAGTCAGTCTTTCAAAAATTCCAAAGTATAGGACATGATAATCCAAATCCAAATGTTTCTCAAGAAAAGTCATTTTCAATCGTTCGGAATATCGGTGTTTGGGCAGATATGACCCAGGGACCCCCAGTATGCAAGGGGAATTAGTCCCCCCTCTGCAAATGCACCAGTGGCCTGCGTTGCAGAGAGGTGTAAAAAGGGGCATAGCCTCATTACACCTCTGTGCAATGCAGCCCCCTGGCGCATACTGGAGGTTCCAGGTGGGCTAGTTGGCCCCCAGGGACCCCTAGTATGCAAGGGGAATTAGTTCTCTCTCTTCAAACATGCACGGGGGCTGCGTTGCAGAGAGGTGTAAAAAAGGGTGTGGCCTCATTACACCTCTCTGCAATGCAGCCCCCTGGCGCATACTGGAGGCTCATGGTGGGCTAGTTGGCCCCCAGGGACCCCCAGTATGCAAGAGGAATTAGTTCCCCCACTGCAAACGCGGCAGGGGGCTGCGTTTCAGAGAGGTGTAACAAGGGGCATAGCCTCATTACACCTCTGCAATGCAGCCCCCTGGCGCATACTGGAGGTTCCAGGTGGGCTAGTTGGCCCCCAGGAGCCCCCAGTATGCAAGGGGAATTAGTTCCCCCTCTTCAAACATGCACGGGGCTGCGTTGCAGAGAGGTGTAAAAAGGGGCGTGGCTTCATTACACCTCTCTGCAATGCAGTCCCCTGGCACATACTGGAGATTCCTGGTGGGCTTTCAGGTCTTATATAGTTAGGAATTAGCATTAAAAAAACCTTTGAAATTCACTGAAAAAACATAGGTTTCAGGCCTTATATAGTTAGGAATTAGCATTTAAAAAACCTATGAAATTCACTGAAAAAACCATAGGTTTCACATCAGTTATAGTTGGGAATTAGCATTTAAAAAACCTATTAAATTCACTGAAAAAACCATAGGTTTGACACCAGTTATAGTTAGCTGGACATTTTACTGACATAAAACCATTGAAATTCCCACGTTATAGTTAGTTGGACTCACTATAACTTGCGCGCCTGCAATGCACTGCTGATGACGTCACATATTACATCACTCATGACATGGTCAGTGACATCACTCATGACATCAATGATGACACCATCCTTGTGACAGAGTGACAGACCTCCTTTCAGTGTAATGTAACCCTTGAAACACATATTCAAAAATAGAAACTAAAATTTTCAAAAAAATAGATACCCATACCAGTTACAACAACCAATTCAATAATACCACCATCTATATACACATCCACTCATTCACCAACAGTTCTATATAGTCACTCATACATATATTCACTCATCATATGTAGTGAAACACCTATACATCCTGTTACACACCGACAGTCATCCAAAAGTTACTCACACACATAATCACACATGCAAATAAACTATTGAACATCCATTTATTTGCATATACAGCTATACACACACTACCACCTTACTTCTAAGGAAACTTACACATACTTACTCTCTTAAACAATCACTTATAGAAACACATAATTATTTAAACAAGAACTCTTTCAATCTCTCACTCTCACATATACTCACTTATATACATCAATACTCACATATACTAGATTAAAACATATGTAGTTACTGATAAAGACACTAGTGAGACAGTCATTCACTCACTAACACACACATACACACTCATCCACCCATACAGTCCTGCACATATGCTGTCTTCAAAACACATACAAACAGTGAGTCAGTCATTGATGCATCTATGTGCTAAGTAACACCCCCACCAAACCATACAGACACTCATACTGATACTAAAAAAAATCTAATAAACCATATACACACACATGTAGCTACTCACCAACCCATGCAGCCACTTATATACAAAGTGAAACACTGATACAAACATTTAAATATTTAAACAATACTCGCTAATATATGTATTCACTAAGATACACTTAATAAGCCAGTTAACCAATCAATTTAAAAAAAAAAAATCCATTAAGACACTTATTTAAACATGTATTCTTCCATCGACCTTTACATATACATATATAAAACATATTTATTTTTCAGAAAGACACACATTCACTGGATGGTGTCATCAGTGATGTCATGAGTAATGTCACTGACCATGTCATGAGTGATGTAATATGTGACGTCATCAGCAGTGCATTGCAGGCGCGCAAGTTATAGTGAGTCCAACTAACTATAACGTGGGAATTTCAATGGTTTTATGTCAGTAAAATTTCAGCTAACTATAACTGGTGTCAAACCTATGTTTTTTTCAGTGAATTTAATAGGTTTTTTAAATGCTAATTCCTAACTATAACTGGTGTGAAACCTATGTTTTTTTCAGTGAATACATATATATATATATATATATATGGAACGTTCGCCTGCTTTTCCTCTGAAAAATGAGAGTGTAATGAAGTGTTTATTCAACACTCTACCATTCCGCCATAATGCATTTCAGCCGTTGCCGGCCTTGGTCACATGACAACGCAAGAAGGTATGATCTCCCCTTTTAAAGTGACAGTGCTCAATAGCTGCGGTGCTAAACATGGAAAACATACTATTGTGCATATCGATATCTGCATGAATGCAATAATATTAACAAGTATAAATGCATTGTTAAAAAGTTGTTAAAAAATCCTGATGCATACCTATAAAACCTGTCTTACAACTTTCATTTTTTACAGATTTTCATATGGTAAAGTACCTCATAAACCGGTATTGTTTCAATTGTCCAAATGCATTTAGTTATTTAAAATTAAAGTGACCAGTGCTTTGATCACCAAAAAGTGCAAGTCAATATAAAGTGCATAGTGCAAAAAAACTTATACATGAAAAATATTATCTGTTGTTCTCAGCAGCATGAATACAGAATATAGAGTTGCTATTATGTAACAAAATTACACATAGATAAATCTATGCTCCCTTATCCTAATGATTTTATGATTTTCTTGAGGAAGCGCCTATAATATGCAATCCCAATATTCAATCCTTTTTAGACAGTTGATTCCTACAGATGCAGATATAAATACATAAATATATATAAATATGTGAAACTATATATATACACATCTTTATAAAATACATTCTAACAGTCCATAGTTTTTTAAGTTTGCGGATAAAATTCAATAAGACTATTGCATATCTGGTTTAGTCCCTATTCTATTGCTGAAGTACATGGATGAATCCTTACTTATATGCTTTAGCAGTATAATGAAGAGGTACCTATAGTATTAAAACATAATATTCATCCGATTTCAACAGTTGATTCCCACAAATGAGGATATAAATATATAAATATAAAATATAAATAGTATTATAAATTCATTCCAACTACATAAAACCAGATACAATTTGCTTAAATATTATTGGTAAAAAGTTATCGGATATTAATCAAACATTATGGACCTACAGGTATGTGTACATGTCCTCACTTCTATTTAATCCCCCTGGACGCCTGGTGTCTAGTTCCTATATGTATCTAGTCTCAAGGCGTCTAAGTTTGGCTTCCCTGTTGCCCTCTCTTTTTTGTTGCGGTACTGCATCTAAAAGAAAATATTTAAAATGTTTCAGGCTACTGTTGTGCGTTTTTTTTAAATGACTGGCAACAGGGTAACTAGGGTCATTATTTTCAAGGGCCCTGGTGTATTGTAGGATCCTTTTATGAACAGCCAACTTTGTACTGCATACATAATACAGATTTTAACTACATATTAGAACATATACTGCATATTCGGTCTTGCAGGACAGGTGCTGGTTAATGACGTTCATCTGGTCACTTAAGGCCGTCTGGTATGAAGTCTTGTTAATACCATACTGACAAGCCTTGCAGCTAGAGCATTTATAGAAACCCTTTCTAGCTGTCAACCACGCAGCAGCTTCTTGATCCTCTGGGCTATTCCTTACCAATGCATTGCCCATTGAAGAGGGCTGAACCTGCTGTTTGACATGAGGAGAGCCCTGAAAGACTGTACCTGCTCTCTCTTGTACCCGGGACAAAGAAGTGGCCTCCAAGGACCATGAGGGTGACCTCCTGTTAAAGCTACAGGGACAAAACAAGCTACACGAGGCCATTTCCTGCAGCTGCCCAGCTTACTAGTGTCAACTGGACCTGGTCTGGATACTGATGTTGACCTCTGCCTGACACTCTGCGATTCTCTAATTGCCTTCCCTGAGGTCCTGGGGACTTGTGAAGTGTACTCCTGTGGTGGATTGGGATTTAAGGGCCTAAAGTCAGAAGGTAAAATCTTTGGCCAAAACTAAGCAGGTTGGTGTATCTGACCAGTGCTCCATCACGCTGAGCATCAAGTTGCTCCTAGGTCCTAATCGACTTACCATTGACTATCATTTTTGTATCCTTTCATTATCAAAGTCAAAATGATAATACAAATAGAAATCAAATAGAGAATGTACTGAATGTTAGCATTTTAGGACATCATAGTCTTAAAGTGTGGCACCGTATAGTAGCTAGGTAGAAGGAGAGACATAATGAATAGCAATATCCAGGATGGTAAAACAAGCAAAGTAAGCATACAGTCAATATGAACAAAACAAGGCCACCACATATCACCATCTTTTTTATCACTAGGTGGAGAAGGAATGGACACTTAGCAGTGGCACCACCAAAGACTACACTGATGTAGCCTATTTCATGATTGTAACAGAGGCGGTAGAGTTTACATCGTATTTGTGAGTAAATATGACTGCAGAGGCTATCGTATATTCCTCACTTTAGATGTGGGCAGGAGGAGGTGCGCACATAGTTCAAATTAACAATTGCACTATATGAGAGATTTTAACCATACTTTTACCTCGGAGTTCTTACCCTGCTGCAACGACAGGCATCAGTCTTTTCCCCAATAACAGCGATAGAGCAATACATTTTTTGTGTAAGGTGAGGAGGCCACCCAACCTGCTCAAAAAGGCAATATTGGGGGCTATTAGAATTGCACAGCCCACTATTTTCTTCAATGCAGAGATGGCCTCTCTCCAGTAGGCCTGTCCGAGGTGGCAATCCCACAACAGGTGTAAGAAATCAGTGTCCGGAAGCTACATATGGCATAGTTAGAATGCATGGGAACAATACCTATGTAACCAGGCTGGCATTTAATAAATGCTGTACAGAAATTTGAAGTGAATGATTTGTAGTCTGCTACTAGGGGATAGCAGCAGAAGCGCCACACCTCCTCTGCAACCACCTCTGTAACCACCTCCTCCAATTCAATTTCGCATCAAAGCCTGGCCAAATTGTCTACCCCAAAAATCTCATTAAGCATTGAGCAAAACCATTAACTATGATTGGCACTTTATACTTCTTTGTGCTATTCCTACACAAAACTTTAAAAAATCCCATCTCCTTTTCCTCGTATTGGATTTTTGACATTTTGGTTTATTTTTTTTTTTACTTTATTATTGTTTTTGTGCCTGCACAAATTCTTTTCACATTGCTCGTCTGTTCCATGCCATAGTTATTAGAGGGTGGGCATAGGTGTATTTACTGACTTTTGAGGGGTCAACCCGGACAAGGTTTGTGATTATTCCGTGAGGTGGGTAGCTACCCACCAATATCATAATCCAGTTTGTAACATGTTTCATATCTTTGACACTGTTAAAAAAAGTGTCATTAACTTTAGCAGCTAGTAAAGTAAGTTGGGGCAAGGCCATTCAAGCTCCGCAACCACCCACTGCTGCACATATTCAAAGGAGGATGGGCACAGGGCATGGCCAAAGCCTGTGCACAGTGCAGATTGGGTACAGGGCAGGCATGTACAGGGGGGTTGGGAGGCCATGGAGGGTTGGGCATGTGGCCTTGCCCTACAGTCAACCTCCACAGCGCACAGACAAAGGTCATTGGCAGCATGGGTTGGGTGGTCAAAGTAGGTTGGGAGAAGGACCTTGCCGCAGGCCCTGATGCACATGGCTAAAGGTATTATGCAATACCAGTTAAACATTAAGTAACTCTTTTTAAAACACATTGGCCAGGCTTAGAACACCAATTCGGCATAGGAGCTGAAACAAACAAAAGAGAGATCAAGAGAACAACATGCAGGTTGCAGGAGTTTTGGAGTGTGCAGTGTTTGTTGCTACTTATATTTGCTACATTTCAGCAGTTCGTAGGGTTTAAGCCAGAACCATAACTCACTTTTCATCTGTGTTTTTTCAATTTATTCTATTAACACATTAATGTTATAAGAATATATTTCTAGTTTTTCTTGCAAGTAGGAAATTGATGTGAGAATAGTATTTCAAGTGAATTTGATACTGCTCCTAGTCAAACGTTAACAGTGACATGCAATGCATTGAATGATATTGTGAGAAATTGAGCTGTTGGTTCAGGAGGGTGAAACTCTTCCCAAGCAACAGCTGCAATCCTTGTGAGGGTGTACCAAAAAAAAATCACTAAATTAATCTGTGCTTAACCCTCTGGTAGCTTGGCACAAAATAAGTCAGGCTTAACTTAGAGGCAATGTATAGAGTATTTATGCAGCACACAAACAGTAATAAAGTGAACATACAACACAAGCAAAATCCAACGCCAATTTAGAAAAATAGAGTAACATTTAGAGTAAACTATTTGACACCAAAATTACAAAAATCCAATCAGTAGAACCAAAGGTATGCAATTCCAAATATTTAGGCTAAGAATAGCGCCTAAAAGCACAAAGCATCCCTCACAATTATCTGTTTGTGCAAGACCGGGTGAAAGTCACAAGTTAAGGCTGACCACAATGGAGCGCAGGCCTGATACAGGGACCATGTTTGCCCACTGAAATAGTTACCTTCTAAAATCCTGCATGAAGAATTCCGTTTGTGGTGGAGGAGGCTGCATGGAACAGGGATAGAGTGGCACTAGGGTGTCACCACATCGCGAAGAGCAGGTTGGGGGTCACGGACTATCATCTCAGTAATGCGAAGAACCTGTTGAGCATCACAGACAGTTGTTACTGGAGATTCATGTCACCGGTCAGCGCAGGCTGTTAATGCTGTAGCGTGAAGTCCAGTTCTTGCATTGCTAGTAGTCGCTGGTGTTTGCTGTAGCAGGGAGTCGGGTTCACCAGAACTTTCCATTGGCGGTCGGCGTGGGCAGCAAAATCTTGCTGCAAATGGACCCATTCACCATCGCAGAGAGTCCAAAACCTCTGTATTTCTTCTTTTCATTATGGAGGAGCTCAGCTGATTCCACACCATAGATTGGGACCTGGAAGTCATCTCTTGGGGATCAGGAAGTCACCCAGAAGAGGCAAGCATGGCTCCGGCAGGTCCAGTGCAGTGGATTCAGCTTGCAGTTGCAGGGACACACGTGGAGCTTTTTGTGTCCCTGTAGCTCAGAACAAGAGGTCAGTCAGCTGACCTTTGGAGTCACTTCAGCCTGGGGTGAAGGGTGCAGGTCCAGTCTTCCTTTTTAGAAAGCAGGTCAGGCCAGGGGTGAGCGAGTTTATGTCACCTAGCCAGGGTCATCTGGGCATAATAACCATTAATGCAAAAATGATCGGGGTTAAATATGACTGTGAGGGAGGTACTCAACACCTGGTAATGATTATGCTGGTATGTGCCAGGGCATAGATCTCTTTGAATGCTCCCACGGCTGTAGAATGGAAGGTTCTCATTCATCAGATTTGCGAGGCAGAGTTGGCTCTGGCTAAAGCAAGAGGTCCCACCTCTCTGAAAAAGTTTGAAAGGACCTGGAATAAACTCTGTTTGGTTTCATCCAGTGCTAATGTTGACTAAATATGCTGTGGGATATTTTCTGATACTGAAAGATTTCTCAAAGATTATGCTTTATGTAAAAATCTTTTTTTCATTTTACTCCTGCTTTTCTGTTTCTCTGCCTTTTTCTTTCATCTTTTTATATATAATGTATATTTTGATTGCAATGAGTCTATGTATGACTAAACTTTGACCTGAAAAATGATAACAATAAAATAAAAAAAGAAATCAGGACAGGCCTTAAGTAGTAGGGCAGCAGGGCATCCATCTGTAGTATCCACAGGTACAGGAGTGTACTGCAGAGTGAGTCTGAGAGTCCCATAACTGGTGCCCCATTTGAAGTGGGAGAAGCTTCTGGAGTGATCCCCTTCTAGAGGTATCTGTCATTTCCTGCCTCCCTGCCCTGGTCCCAGTTTGTCTGGAGCCACAATAGGCTAGTGTGAAGTCCTTCGAATGTGAGCTGAGCCAGTGTCTTTGAAGTGCAAGTATTTTAGTTGAAAGCTCCGTCCCGCCACTCATTAGGCCCGGATGGTCCATCCTGCCAACATCCAGAGCCTCCACTGTGATGCTGTCTCAGTGGTATACAGAAAGGCCAACTGCCAATTACACCTAGTCATGTGATCCAGGAACAGGCTGCAGGCACCAAATGGTTAGGACAAGAAAGTGCCAACTTTCTAAAAGTGAAACTTTCAGAATTGTGATAGAAAATCCGACTTTACCATGCCCTCAAAGAGGTTTCAAATTACAGTTCCTCAGACACCAAGCATGACTTTCCTACCTGCTCCCAATCTAAAGCTATCACTTGTTAAATGTAATATGGTAATCCAATATTTTCCTACGAGACATGTCAGCCTTGAAATAGTGAAAAATTAATTTGAGAGTTTTTTTACTACCAGGATATGTAAACCTTAAAAGTACATGTTTGACCTAGTAAATACACTGCACCCTACACTGTGGACTGCTCAGGGGTGATATATGTATTAAAAAAGAAGGTTTAGGCTTGTGAAAAGGATTCTTTTGCCAGGTTGGAATGGCACTTTAGAAATGGAAGCTTTAAGACATGTTTTAAAGGGTTACCTAAGAGGGTGGCACAATAAGTGCTGCAGGGCCACTGGTAGCATTTAATTTATAGACCTGGGTACCTGTAGTATCACTTTACTAGGGATTTATGAGTAAATTAAATGTGCCAGTTGGGTGTTAGCTAATTTCACCATGTTTAAAGGTGAAAGAGAGCATAAGCCCTTTACCGCTGGTTAGTAGTCGTAAAGTGTGCACAGTCCGAAGGCCAACAAAAAAAATGTCAGCAAAACAGGAATAGTGAGGGCAATTGTTTCACGGGGACCCTGCAGAGAGGGACATGTCGAACAGATATAAGCTTGGAAGTACCATATTTTGAAGTAAATTGAAGATGAATTAATGCATTTTGGATCTATAATGATAATATGACAGAGGAAAATAAATAATAGGAAATATTCTTAAGGAATTAGGTGGATGAAAGTTTTTACTGAGTTAAATATTTGTTCATAAAATTGACAAAATTATCTCAAGCGGTGCGCAATACAAATTGTAAAAGTATTTTTTTCATCTTTACAAATGCAAATTTTAAAAAGGGGTGCCTGGAATATTAAATTCAGTCAAAAGCTCTCAAAATGTTTACTCTTCCTTTCTGGCAGACAAATTGTGCCACATTGTCCAGTACCAGCAGCCTTAAGTTATCAATTAAATATTTAAAGACAACTGTTAATGGAGAGCCATTAAACAGAGGTGTAATTGCAAGGGCACTTGAAAGAAGAAACAAATCAATCTGAAGAATGATATTTGGAAACAGTTTCTAATAAATTCGGCTATGAAAAGCATAATGTTAAAATGACTCATCTAATACCATTTGTGAGGATAAATGTAATATGGCTAAAACTGAACACATACATTAATTACCTGTACAGTTCCCTGTTTCCTATAAATATATAGCATATCTCAGAGGCACATTAACTCCTACTAAAGCTCTTAAGATTTGGGATCCTGTTGAGTCATACTAATCTACCATACTGACATGCTCAAAATTTGGGGATACACTGTACTGTTAAGTACCACTGAACAATGTCATTTGTGGTGTGGGCTATACAAAAGGCTGCTGTTTGTTAGTTTTCTTTTTCCTGTTCTTCATCTTTTTATTAGTACTAATATTGTTGCAGTATTTTTGAATACATATAAATCGGCAAGAATAATGAAAGAACCTATTGGTGTTGCAGTGTGCACAATGTAATTTGTTTTATTTATTTATTAATGTACATACCTCCGTTCAGCCTTATTCCGTAGTTTACTACCCCCCACCCTACCCCTCCCCACCGCACCGTAGCGCTCCCCCTACGAGCCGCTACTGCTATTAGCGTACCAATTTTACAAAACTGTTCTACTGCTTATTTAAGCTGAAATATTTTGCTCCAATCTATGATACACATTCATGGTAACCTTGTATTGGGGTCGCAAAATGGAGCTACATAAAAAACGCTCTTCAAGTCAAGTCAAGTCAAAGGCATTTGAAACGCCCGCATATCACATCCAAAGAGTCTCATGGCGCTTGAACAGCATACTACACTGTGTGGCAGAGAGGTAGACATTCCCTCACTCACTGCCTTTGGCTCATTACCGTCATATCTGTGCTAGGGGCGTGCGAAATTTGAGTAATTTGCTTCCATGTAATTACGCAAACTTCCAGGAAAACTGTGAGGAAGTATGTGTAGTTACACAAAACGATAATCCAGCATTTAGGGCTGTATGTAATGCGCCTTTGCATCCATTTTGGACTTGAGGACACATTCTGTGCTTAAATAATAGTGGCAAGAACCTAAATACAGCGGACGGTAGCTGCTCGCGTCCTGGTTGTTCCCATTGTTCCTAACGTGGAATCATTTCAGAGATTCTGCTGAACAAGGGTAACAAGAAATTTCTCCAATCGCATAAATTATGCCAGCATCATTGAACTTTAACCCATGCCTTATCTGTGCACATTCTTGCAGCCAGGGAGTACACTAGGGGCTGGAAGACCCCTGGCACCCAAAAAATAGTGTCCAGGGGGCGTTAGAGCTCCCAACCTCCTAGGCCTGAACCAAAATAACGAGACACGGTGCTGTGTTTTCACATTTTTGCATCAGGATCTGTTATCAACATATATGAAAATTACTTGTTTTTATTTAGATCTTCATACTACACTTCGTTCGTTTTTGGGTGTCGTGAATAACAGGGGCCACTATTGCCTGATTTATTGATACTCAGTTTACTGAGCTCAGGTTGAAAGGTGTGACTCAGCCTTGTTCTGGACTCTGGGTTTAGCTGCGTGTTCAACTTATTAAACTATCCTGCCATCTAAGTGTCATTTTTCTAGCTGCTCATAGAAGCTATATAAAAATGACAACGCTGAACGGTGCTACATCAAGGTATCCACTTGCAGAGGAGCCTTATATGACCTCTCGGGCATGCTCAGTTCTTGCTTGGCAGAGTGCAGCCTCCTTTCGCAGGATGAACATGTTTGCTGATGAGGTTACCGTTTTCTAAATGTGTGGATGGTGTTTACTGTATTTAGCCATACTGCATTCTGCACGTTAGGGAGTCTACCGTCCAATCCCATCTTGACTTGGCGCTTTACCACTTCCTTGTACACTTGACCCCAGCTACCATCTCTTCTATCCCAGGTGTCCAGGTGAAGAGTAGTGAGGTTACTCCATCTTCCAAGGACTTCTTCCATGTTTGGGTCTGCTGGGACATGGAAAGGGCGTTGGGCCCAAACCCCTTTGACGTTCAACCTTCATCTGTCCTCCCCTTGACCTCTTCTCTCCTCCAATACATCTTCCAATTAATTACATTCTTTACATGGCATTATGCTACAGCTACCATAACCACTATTAGTCTTGGCTACTTACTATGTTGTTGCCTTGGTCACTCACAAATTGACTGCCTATGTTCTTATGGAATTCTGAGACAACGTAAGGAACGTAAGACCTTGGACAACACCCATCTAGAATAACTTGCACCATGAACTGGTCAACTTCTCATAACCTTGATATCCCAGTAAATTAACCTCTCCTATGAACTCCAGCATGCAGGTATATGCTTTTCCAGACACATGTGGGGAGTTTTACCAGTGCCCCCAATGTTTACCTTCACCATGTACAATTAAATCAGTACTTACAAAATCCACAACTCTACAATGCGTGCTACTATCTGCGTATTTCAAGCATCGGTGTGCAGATAAGGGCTGTAAGAAGCCATTCAACACATTAGAAGTAAGAGGCCCTCTTTGAGCGATGCACTTAGTCTTTAAGGTTATGTGGTTAAAAGTTCAATGCACACTGACAGCAAAAGGCTACAACCTCAACACGAGAGCTCAGAAGGTTGAGTACCTGCTGCAGAGCTCTCTGTACATGTAACCTTCAGACCACAGTTTGTCATGCCAGCGAGAGAGCTTTTCAGGTTAATTCACCTGTAAAAAAAAAAGAAAGCTAGGTGCTACTGCAGGTAACAGTACCGGAAGACAGCACAGAGCATTAATATGCCTGCTGTAGTGGGTGCCTGTAAACTGCAGGAAGCAATTTCTCGCCCCAGTCAGATAAATAGGAGAAAACGTGCCTCCTACAGAGATGTAAGCCTCGTTTGAAGGTTCCTTGTATAAATCGCAGTGCAGGAGCACTGGTGGGTAATGCGTCCTTAGTAGATATATGTGCAAACGCCAAGGAACACACATTCTAATCAAGTATGGTATCTCTTGGGCTTTTTTACCTGCAGGAATGTTTGAGTCTCATGGTCACAGATTACACCCCCCCAGGAAGATGACCCAAGGGAATAAATAGCCTGCTGTGGGAACCTGTCTAGATCCTGCATGTCACAGTTTCTAGTCCCTGCAAGATAGTGCAGGGCTTTAACGAGTGTGGTTAATAAATCTGCTTTAAACTACACGCACTGATTTACCAACTAAAGAGGCTTATTGTCTAGTAAGGCTGGAGTGGCAGGAGTGTCATTGCCAAGGAGGATTATTCTAAACACAACAGGCAATATATTCTTCAGGGCCAATATATTCAAGCACTCAAGTCTGAACATGCTTGCACTAAACAGTTGCGAGCTGAGCTCATGAAGAAGCAACTTTGACACCTCCAGGTTAAAGGCTCCTAAACCAGTGATATAGCTTATGTGGTTGCTGGTCTGCTGCAGCCACAGACAATTTTAGACAGCTCCGGGACATCCTTAACCAACGCATTGTCCAGTATCATCAAAGTTTAAAGATGCCTACGAGGTTCATTTTGCCTCTGTGCTCATTGCTGAAACGTCAGTAGCCTATAAGTCTTTCGACTGAAAGAATTTGATGCTTCCTTACATAAATTCAATTTTCAATGTCACAGTAGGAACTAATGCACATGTATTTGGTTAATCAGTCAGAGGTCAATACTTAAGGGTTCCTCTTTGTGAACTGGAATTATTTATGGCTCTATACACACATTTCTAAACAAAGCAGTAAAAGAGGCTTTCCACTTCCAAAGCTAAAAGGATAATTTTCCATTTTATGACTCAAGGGATCAGGGGTAAAAACACTTCACATGTAGGAACCTATAGGGCGCTGTTCCATCCGCCACCTAGTGTGCCCATTAACAATCTTCACGCTAATGGAAATTTCTTTAAGAAGTATGACGTGCTGAGAGCACATTAAAGTTTGGAACTCTATAAACCATTCCGAACAAATTCACAGACTGAAAAGCAACCTTAAAAATTATGGTTTCCAAGGGACCGAAACCACATGAGTTGGCCCAGACCTCAGATGTGGGTTGAGTTCATCACTCCAAGTACTGCAATAGAGGGTGCACATCCATCTGATGATCAGGGTTGCATGTGAGCAGAGCATTAACCAACACGGATTTTCAGTGCTCCAGGTAATTTTCCAATCTATTGGAGCAGTTTAGAGCTGCCACTATGTGGAGAACGAAGGATGCTGCATAAACGTCACTGTATATAAGAACGGTCCCTGTACTGGGGATCTGAGCGGGGTATCTCAAAACCCTTCAGAGCATCAATGCAGATCTGATGGTACTGCAAAATGCTAATTAACTCTCAAACCTTTTAGGCATGTCATTAATACGGATGTATGACGTTACAACGCATACTTTTACAACGCATACCGTTACAACGAATTTTTTACAACGCAAAAACTTTTACAACGCATACCATTACAACGCATGTTTTTACAACGCAAGTACTTTTACAACGCATGCCATTACAACGTAAGTATTGGAAAGTATATAATATTTTTTTTTTAATTAATTGTAATTAATAGATTTTAATTTATTTTAATTTAATTAATTTAAAAAATTTTTACCCTGTACCCCTGTACCCCAAAAACCCAAATTAACCCAGAACCCTAAAAATACCCCTGTACCCCAAAAACCCAAAACTGTCCCTGAACCCTAAAAATACCCCTGTACCCCAAAAACTGAAAACTGTCCCTGAACCCTAAAAATACCCCTGTACCCCAAAAACTGAAAACTGACCCTGAACCCTAAAAATACCCCTGTACCCAAAAACTGAAAACTGACCCTGAACCCTAAAAATACCCCTTTACCCAAAAACTGAAAACTGACCCTGAACCCTAAAAATACCCCTTTTTCCCAAAAACTGAAAACTGACCCTAAACTCTAAAAATACCCCTTTACCCAAAAACTGAAAACTGACCCTGAACCCTAAAAATACCCCTTTACCCAAAAACTGAAAACTGACCCTGAACCCTAAAAATACCCCTTTACCCAAAAACTGAAAACTGACCCTGAACCCTAAAAATACCCCTTTACCCAAAAACTGAAAACTGACCCTGAACCCTAAAAATATCCCTTTACCCAAAAACTGAAAACTGACCCTGAACCCTAAAAATACCCCTTTACCCAAAAACTGAAAACTGACCCTAAACCCTGAAAATACCCCTTAACCCAAAAACTGAAAACGTAAAAAAAAAAAAAACATATAAAATATTAAATATAATTATATACTTACCAATACTTACGTTGTAATGGCATGCGTTGTAAAAGTACTTGCGTTGTAAAAACATGCGTTGTAATGGTATGCGTGTAAAAGTTTTTGCGTTGTAAAAGTTTCGTTGTAATGGTAGTGCGTTGTAAAAGTTGCGTTGTAAAGGTTGTTTCCCCATTAATACACATTGAGGTTTTGTTCATGGCCAAAAGTGCCTCTTGCTAAGATTCTTAACAGGTGCATAGGCAGCAGCTCTCTTGCTACTGTGTTCCACAGATCACAAGCTCAGATCTTAGCTTGGCTGGATCCGTGTACGAACCTTGTGACATAAGTAAATTGTGTTCCATTATAATAGGTGATCTTAAAGCCTGTTACTTACTGTGCTTAGCAAATTCAGAAACCCTTTACAAGCACTGGTGTCATAAGCACACACTTTTACATTGATGAATTACAACACACACTGAGCTAGTATTAACACAAGACAAGAAAAGACATAGATAAAAACACAAAGTGTCATGTGGAGAGTATCTGCAAAACTTATGTGATGGCAGTTATACAATATCAGAGGGAAATAACCTTATTTTACTGGCAGGCTGAATTCAAACCATTATTTTATGGTTGTAGCTGCATTCATTGTTTATTTTTTTTATTTTACTAAGTTTTATATCGCAAACTTTACCCGGTATCGGGCATCAGAGCGCTTTACATAGCACCAGTTGTGTTACATAAGGACACATTCATTTTTGTTAGACACAGGGAGATTAAGTGATTTGCCCAGAATCACAGGATGTTCAGCGTCAATGCCGAGACTCGAACCCGGTTTCCCAGATTCGAAGTTGACCGCCCTAGCCGTTAGGCCAACTCCTCTCCCATAATAATCTTCTTCAGATGGGTAAGTGAGCTCAGCAGTAACTACATATGCCTTTGAAAGCACCTTCAATAGGTGAGGCAGAAGGGATTCACATAATGACTTGCATTTTTGTGCCATTAAAATATCCACGCGCCAGACGGGCATACCTGAATCACCGCCTCTCATTCCATGCACCCTCCAGACACCGCCACTCTCCCTAACTGGCTCTCGCCACCATACCTCAGATCTGCAAGACCAGGACCTGAGGAAGTGCCTTCTCCTACCTCGCCGCCAAAACCTGGAACGCCATGCCTCTCCTCCTTAGACTATCCCCATCTCTGACACAATTCATGTAGGATCTCAAGACCTGGCTCTTCAAATGAATCTCAGCACCCAGTCGGACCTGAGGTTGAGAATACTTTTGTACCATTTAACTCTGTTATAATGTCAGCAATGTGAGGTCCTGTGTGTATTTCTCGTTCAGTAGCAGTAGCCTTGTTTAGTAAGCACATGTCAACACAAAGGAGCACTTCTCCTTTGGTGACCTTCTTGGACACTTTTACTATCTGTGAAAACCATGGGGTGGCCTGGTGTAGTGTTCAATCATGTAAAATTTCGGTAAATTAGTTACTTCCTTTTCAACGGTTCTCTGCAGATGAAACGCAACTCTCTGGAGTCTTTGAGCCACTGGGCGGAAATCCTCATTGATGTGCAGCTGTACCTTGATACTTCTCAGTTTTCCTAGGCCCAGTAGCAGCTGCTACTGAACGCAGGTGGAGGGGCTGGTGTTGAGGAAGAGCGGGTGGAAAATGAACTTACCTGGGTGCCACCGCCTCTTCTTTGTTATCTTCTGGCAGCACACAGCTTCCCAGAATCCCCTGTCCAATGACAATGCTGCCTTAAAGCAACATTGTGATTGGTCTGAGTGCCGTGGTTCAGCTCTCAGACAGGGGCTTGGAGGCTGGGCCTGTTCCCCACTAGGCTATGTAATGCAGCCTGGTGGGGAAGATGCAAAGGGTGCATGAGGGTTTGGCTGGCCCAAGTGGGTCGGCCAAGGAGTCATGCGCATTTAGGGAGAGTCCTTATCACTCCTTCCACCTGCCCCCTGCACTGGCAAACCCAGCACAACCCGTCCCACCCCTCATCCAAACAGGAAGGAAAACAAAAATTACAATAAAGTTAGTGATTATAATTTTTGTTTTTCTTTTTTAGACTGCTTGTGGAGCAGTGGGTCGACGCTCCTCCGCTAAAGCCACTACCTAAGCCCTGAAACAGTGAGGGAAATTTGGGAGCAATTTGGAGATCTGTGTGTATGTGTTAGTTGACAGAAATCATCCCTACTTCTGCTGCTGTTGCAAAACCGAGGAGACATGCACTTGCCACAGTTCCTGATGGTACATGGATTGTGGTTTGGAGTGACAATGCATTGAGTTGCACCGCTGCTTTCAAGGATCCAAGGCTCCACCTTAGTTTTGAAGTCGCCCAAGTGTACACTCTTATGCTTGATGGCGTAAGTATGGGAGGAGGCTAGAGTTCTTTGAAATTGTCCAGCAGCATTAAGTTGATAAATGCATTGCTGTCGATCATTAAAGTTATGAGTGCATGCCAGTCAGGGCTTGTGCTATTTTAGACTGTGCCTTTCACTTTTTAACTATCGAGGGTATCAGGATGATAAATTTCGGCGTTTTTTCAGACCCAAGTTTTGTTTTAAGCAAGGGACATTAAGCATGATAGGGGTTCTTAGCAGGATAGCGAGTAAGTTACAATTTGAACTGTCCTGGTTCTGGTTTTAATACTCCCTCTCATCCTGCATACTATTTGATGTGAGTAATAGGTTTTGAATTGTTTCCTTTGTAGGGCGGGGCCTCCTTTTCTACCTGAGTCTGAGCCAGGTGAGGTGAGGCTGATACCTCATACAGGATAGGTGAGTGTACCAACATATTGTTTGTTTGGATGTGACTACAAAGTAAGAAGTAATTTATGGATCTTAGCCTTTGAGAGACTTACATATTGATCCAGTTTTTTGTTTTCCCTCTTTAGGTATGATACTCATTCATCCTGTTTAGAGGTACTGTTAATGATCACAAGTAATGGCACTGTAATTATTCTATGATTTCTCTCACTTTTTGTATTTCATTTTATTTTTTCAAATTGCACTTACTGCAGTAGCTATATTCAGAAGGTCCTGAAGAAAGCCAGGCTCTTTGGCCCATTTTGGCTGAAACTAGTAGACCATAGAACTTCGGCGTATTTGTTACTAGCCGATACTGTGTATTTTTTAATAAGTTTTGCAGCAATCATTAATACAATTGTTGGGATTGCTGTCAAGTCTTTTTTAACCTCACTTTTCACTAAGAAACTTTCATTGCACTGCATTTTGTTTGACTGGGTCTGTGTATCTTTGGACTTTCAGACTATCAGTCCTTTTTCCATTGTTTCTCCTGGTGCTCTAGTATTGTATCATTGCTCCCAGTTCACAAGCTTCAAGCTCGATGTCAGAAGAGCTGAGGTGACAGGGGCACGTTGGAGTTCCAAATGATGACACTGGCCACAAAGGGCAGTTGAGGGAAATCCTTCTTTTTCCTCCCCTCCTCAGGGCTCTTTCTATCTTGCAGGTTTTAAAGATTTAGAACTGTACATTACATTGGCTTTAGAAACCATTGTGATTCTCTCTGGTTCCACTTCCTTTCTTTGTAGCATTTGTTGTTTCCTTTTAAGACCACCAGATTGCTTTGTTGTTAAAAAGTATAGGATTTGGGGATTCAATCGGTTGTTGGTCTATAAATATTTTCCCTTTGACCCTTGCTTCCTTGTGGAGTGGTATTTGCAATGATTAAAGGCACACAATGGCCATTTATCTTCAGTTGAACCATGGGACATTTGGTCTCTGCTTTGAAGTGTCTTCATTTGCAGTGCTTCTTCATCCTCTTCTGGGAAAGGGTGGTTCATCTCCATCATCAGTATGTATCTGCCCTCCTCACTCTCACTTGACATGATTACTGATGACCCCCTGAACGACAACTCGTAGGAACAGTGGCATGCCGTATATGCTCCTTTTTCTTGTCATCCTGTGATTCTCTGTTGTCTCTTCTTTCATGCTTTGCCTTCTTAGCAGATGCTTGACACACCACTTTGAAATGAGTTTCTCCTCCATAGCCACTGCTTGTTTGGCCTAGTGTAGGACACTTACTCACTTTTGTCGACCTTGACTTGCACGTCTCCCGTCTCGGGTTTCGCTTGCTCCTTACAGCTGGTGCTGTCTTGCTGTGAGAGGGTCCTGGCTCAGTTGCCACCATTTGGTGTTCCGCTCTTTCCTCTGCTCTTGCAGCCAGTACCATTGGCAAAACTGTGTGGTTCTTGAAGCATGTGCCTCATAAAAGAGGCAGGCTTCAATTATCCTGAGGGGCATGGCTTCCTCATTAAAATCACAAAACTTGGGAGTGTTTGTTGAAGGTTTCCTGTCTTTCCACAAATGCGTCCATGGTTTCTCATTCCAGCTGTTGTGCTTTGCTGAAAATGTATTGTTCATAGTCAGCATTCAGCACCAAATCATACTTCTTGACCACAGCATCCTTGATATTGTGGTATGATGGTGCTTCTTCCCCAAACAATTTCTTTAGGACTGCTTTCATTCCCTCACCTGCTGGTTTTTAAGGTACTTAATAATTGTTTTTGCCATCCTCCTCTTCTAGAGCATTAATTAAATCATCAAACCTTTCAATGCAGATAGCCCATCATGACCTAATGTTAAGTTTCTTTACCATGTCAATTGGGGACGGTGTCTTCAGGAATGCAGCTGCATTGTATTTGACCCCTCCATCTTGCACCATGTTTTGTAGGTGCTTTCTTATGATTTCTGGATTTGAACTCCCTCATTTGATTTCCAGCCCTCAAACAGTTGACTTGTGACAGTGTGTGCAGTAAGTGATGCGTGTCCACCAATGCAGTGTCAATGTCTTAGACATGGGGCTCACCCTGGGCTGTGCAGAGGGTCACTGATGCACTTGCCAGCATATGAGCACACAAGCAGCTTGTGAGGTTTGGCATTGTAGATGTTCTGAGCCCTCAAGTAACTTCCTGCACCAGGCACGGGACTGAGCTGCCCCCTTTGCTCACCTGCTTGTGCTGGCTGGCAGGTGAATGTTTCGTGTGGAAAATGTGGCACTTCAAGCCCTTTTTTGTGCAGCACGTGCGCAATCAGCAGAGGCCTTTGCTGGATGGTCTCGGCTTCAGGGTAGCAGTGAGCCCACCTGCAGCAGTCGGGGTAGATGCACGGCATCGGAGACTGCAGGACGCAAGATCTGCGGCGCGCACAGACACACTTTCAGCGGGCAGTACTCTGATGTGGAGTCCATATCACCTTGTCACCAGCTGTAGAGTCTTCAAGGACTCTGAGTGGGACAGGGACAGGGCTCACACACCTTCTTCAAGGGCACCAGTTTTTATTTTATTTCTCCTTCCTTTCAAAACCCTTCTCTCCCTACAACCTTGTCACTTCCTGTGACCCTCTTCTCTACAGCCCTCGCATACGGCAATCCAATTCCAGTCCCTGAAAGTAGAGTAGCCTAGCTCGGATCCTAGTGCCCAAACTTATATCTTTATTTTTCCTATTCATCTATTTGATTCAGGATCAGGAGCACATCATTCCAATCATCTGTGTTACCAGTATGTAATTAATGTAATTCTCTGGACACATAGGCCTTCGATTTGTTTTTTCTTCTTTTAGTAACTTGATCTCTATGTCAAGGGCACAAATAATACAGAGAAGAGTTCACAGGGTTTGTGCAGTCTTGCCAACGTGTTACTCTTGCTGAAAAGGAGAGCGCACTACCAGAACTGGCTGGGGTGAACAGCAGTCAAGGATCTGCCTATCAAACACCTGCCTTGTTATGTTATTTTATGTGCTTTGAAAAGCGCACTATCATCCGCGAGGGTATCCTAGCACTGAGCAGGTGTGTGTGCCTAGCCCTGTCTATGGTTAATTGAAAAGCAAGACCTTCAGCTTCTTTCTGGATTCAATAACAGAGGATGAGGCGCTGATTTGGAGAGGGAGGTCGTATCATGCCCTAGGAGCGATGTAGGAGAATGCCTGTTCTACCGATCTGGTTCTGTATATGCTTGGGATGTTTGTGAGAAAGAGTCGTGCAGAACAGAGGTGTCTTGGTGGTTGGTGGAAGGAGATATAACTATTCAGGTAGTTGGGGCCTGTGTTATGTAGTGCCTTGAATGTGTGTGTGAGGAGCCTGAATTGAGCAGGTTTGTGTATCGGGAGGCAGTATAGTTCCCTGAGGTGTGGTGTGATGTGAGTTCTGTGTAGGAGGTTGAGTATGAGTCTGGCTGCCAAGTTCTGGATGATTTGTACTTCTAGTGAGCTGCTTGATGATCCAGGGGTCGAGGGTGTTCCCATACTTCAACTTACTAGTGACTAGGACATGAGTGACTGTTTTTCTAATGTTGCTTAGACGCCATTTGAAGATATTCCTCAGTATATCAGGGTGTGGAAGCAGGATGCAGTGACAGTGCTGACTTGTGTGGTGATGTCCAGTTTGCTGCTGTAAATTACTCTGTGGTGAATGGCCTCAGACAGGATAAGCCTGGGCTGGGTCACCCCATTAGTTTATCTCCTTGATGTCTTTATTCTCCCAGACACTTAATGAAATAAGTGTATGCTCTTTACTGAATAAATTACTTTGTTGGTCTTCTTGCTCCGTCCCTTTTGACTCTTGTCTGCGATGGTCCTTGATTAGGACAGCTTTACTTTCACAACATGGTTACTGAAATTGGCAACATGGACACCTTTAGTCTTTAAGCTTGTAAATAATTCATAGTAACATCAACAGATCATGGGGTGGCTAGGATGTTGTTATCCCCCAGAGTCATCCAATATTCCAATTTGTCAATCATGGGCCCTGTCTTTACCAGAAGCTAAGAGGATGGTACCTTAAAAACGGGTTGGCCTCCCAAACTAAAAGGGTTTTCTTCTGTTAGGTGCAGAGATTCCAGCTACTCTTCAATCTTGGTGCGTGCAAAGATAAAGCCATGGTTAAGATAAAGTAATGGTTGGATGAATTCAAATGTGTTTAAGAATATGTGTCTAAAAATTATGACATCAAATGTTAATGCACTGTGGATATAAGAGATATAAACTTGAGGAAAATGTCTACATGGCAAGATATGGCTCAATGTGCTTTCTTTAGACCAGGTTTTCTCGGGCTAATAGCCAAAGCTTGGCAATGGAAGAATCAAACCTAGTGAGACAGAATGATTTCGACAGAATCTGCTTTCTCACTTCTTCCTATAATCCACAGAGTCTGTCAAATCAAGATATGAACTGTCGGTGGTCTTTACTTCACGTCTATAAGGCAGTAACTCTTGGGCAGAGTATCTAAATGAATCTTTAAAATTGCTGGACTTGGGTGTTCAGTTGCTTGGGCTACAAAGTACTCAGTCCTTTAAAAGAATAGTTAAACCCGTGAAAATATAGAGAACGAGGAATGTTGCCTCGCTTTCTAGGTATGTCATGGACAGCTATTGCCTTGGTTTTCAGCTGATTTAATTAACTTTGCCCCTTGTGCTGGACAACAGGAATAAGTTAATAAGAATATGTTTTTACTTTGTTTGATCGTTTCGAATTCCATTTAGGCTCTCCTTCATATAAAAAGGTACCTCATCAGTGCTGTTAATGTCATATAGGTGTAGAAAACCTAATGCATGTCATCTGTTAATGCTCCCTTCTAGTTAATGCACGGAGGAGATAGTTGAAGACTGTATTTAATGAAAATGGAATTGTATCGCACTGGGATGCCATATTATTTGCACAAGTGATCGGATACCAAAATGGTGGGTTATTTTGTCATGCATGTAACCAGTATCGGACAACAGCCTATGTTTGAAAGTGTTGTTGTGTGATTGTAAGTACTATATTTGGCTAAGGATATAACTGTAATATTAGCTGTGACTGACTCCCCTCTCGCTGACACTACTAGCCCTGTAAAAGGTGCCCTGTGCAGCCAAGTTATAGAGAACGCTGTTTCGGTCATGGCAATTTCAGTAATTAATAGGTTTGCCTCGTTGTGGTTAAATCAAGACTATGGGGCCGATTATGATCGCGGTTTTCCCGCATCCTCCAGGCCGGCTGAAGCCACCGCCGACCCGGAGGATGCGGGAAAACCATTGCGGAGCCTCCAAAGACCCACTGCCAAATTAGGATGGCGGTGGGTCTGGGATTCCGTCCGCAGCTTTTCCGCCGCGGTCGCCTTCCGACCGTGGCGGAAAAGCTCTAACATGGCTGGCGGTGTCTATCAGATACCGCCAGCCATATTAGGATGGTGTGAATGTAATGCTTTTCCGCGGCGGCTTTTCTGCCGTGGAAAAGCATACGGAGTTTCACTTCGGGGGCTCGTTGTGGGCCCCCCCGGTGAAGGGGGCGGGGTGGGGGGTGCACATGGGGGGTACCTATGGTACCCCCCTGCATTTGCGTGCACAGAGCAGCAGGCACCGCGTGGTGCCTGCCGCTTTGTGCATGCAAATGCGATGCATTTTTAACATTGCGGCGGGTGCAGCTTGAAGCTGCACCCGCCGCAATGTTAAAGATAGAGGATGTGACCACCACCCTGGCGCTCACATCCTAATCTGCTCGGAGGGAACGCCGCAGCCCATGAGGACGTTCCCTCCTCCTCAGGGGTCGCGGACGGACTCAAGTCCATCCGCGATCCTAATCGACCCCTTAATTTTGAGTAGAACTGTAACAATTTTGAAAAAGGGATGCTGACCATAAACTGTGAAACAGGATTACTTGTTTAGAGTCTAGATTTTGGTGATGGGCGTGCTCATTACGCAGACAGTTGACAGTTAGATCAATGATTGCTGTTGAACAAGCACAAATGTTGGAGTGTACATAAGACCAACTTTGGGGAGAGAAGAGTTCTATGGAAATAGAAACTTTTAATAGAACCTTTTCTGACTAATGCACCTAATAACCTTGTGATCACGCCAATTGCAAGAGGCTATGAAGCAGTGAACATCAATCCCACTGAAATCCCAGGGGAATGGCCACAAGGGACTATCAGAGGATTTTGAAAGCAATGAAGGAGCACCTAGCTCCAAAGTTACAATTCATCTCTACATCATATTTCCCATAATCAAACTGTTCCACAATGACATCTTCTGTTCTCTTTAAGTAGCGATCACAATGACTCAGTCGGCACGGTTGTGTTAAACCTTTAGGACAAGATAGATCCCCATCATGCAAGTCTCCTAAAAAGAAGAGTTTTGCATTGAGTCATGAATATGGGATCACATCCTGGGGCACTGATTGAGCTTAAGGTCATGATCTGGTATTTTTCAAACAGTAAGCCACAAATCTTACTGATATACAGATTTAATTTGGGTGTCATTTCCCTACAAAAAACTGGTATATTGATTTGTAAACCTAGACTTTGTATGCATTGCCTCGCTAATGTCACAAATTCAGTTGAAAAATATTCCCAAGCTCATTTACCCCACAGTCATTGCCATATAGCCCTTCGTCCTTCTCCCAGTCTCTGGTCAGTGAACTAGAGCCTCCACTGATACATTTACTACATTTATTACAGAAGGTAAACTGGCATATATTTACTTTAGTGCTATACAAAGCTGAATGTCATCCTAAAATGGCACGATGCGTCATTAATGCATGTAGTGTGGACTATGTCTATTAATATGGGGTCACCCTGGAAATTTACAGAAATTTTCACTGTGCACCTCTTGGTATGGCTCCTTGAACCACATGAAAAAAAGACTTGTTTACACTCACACAACAAAATATTGGTTTGCCAGACTCAGCAGTTTAGTGATTGAAGTGATTTTCCGCCCTTGTGGGCTTTGCAAACGTAACAAACAAATGTTGTAAATGTCTTGGAGATACAATGCTATACATATAGACTACACATTTTGTAAATGTATATATACATTTCCATTTTCACTTACAAAAGACGAATAGGACTCTCCTTCATACTAACCAGCTGCTCAATGCAACATGGTTGCAATGAAATTCTGACCTCACCTTGGGGACAAACTCTAAGGAACAATTGAGTGTCACCTCAATTTATTTTCTGAACAGAGCAGGCTCGTACTTCCCCTATTCTTCTTGCTAATGTGATCCCCTGCCCAAGAAGAATAGCTTTAACGATAGGAAAGTGTACAGGAATTTGTATACAAGCTCTGGAAGATGTTAATGTTAATAGGATCTTTTAAAGTGCACTGTCACCTAAAAGAGATCTCCTGGCAGTAAGGGGAAACAGCTGAGCAACAAACAATAGCAAACATCCTTTTTTAAAAGCAATGCACTGCTGAATAGGCAGCTAGTTTACAGTGATCAACATGTTCATAATTGTACTTCTTTTGGAGATATCCAAGACAGGTGACACATTGGTTGTGGATGATCTGAAGATGGTGCAGAACAGTAGCTTTTGTGCATAAAGAGGATGAGTAACAATAGTCCAGCCGTGACCCAATAAAGGCTGCGACTACTCGTTTCCTGCTATTCAGGGGGTGCTAGGATATGCGTTAATGCAATATATTTGCAAAGAACTGTAAGAGGTGAAGGGAAGGACGTGGAATGTCTTTTGACGTTCAGAGCTGACGATCCCTAAGCTCTTGACCACCTTAACCTTTTGAATGCTATGGGGATTTTTCCCCTGTGCTGGAAAATCATGATTACCATTATTCATGACGAGCTGGGCTCGTCATGAGCGTAGCAGGAGGCTACTGCATGACGAGCCCAGCTCGTCATGAGCGTCGAAGGGGTTAATAAGGGAAGGGCACTAGTTTATAGATAAATGAAAAACAGTCAATCCACAGAGATAGATGGGATCCTGTCATTGATAACTCTGTTTTATCTGGGTCTACTTTTAACCAGGGATTATCCACCCCCGTTTTACTTCAGCCGTGCCAATGTTTAAAGAGTGCAAAAACAACAATAGATGGACAGAATGCAGAACAATGTCATACATTCACCCCAGTACAGAGATCTGGGCCTAAACCTGAGTCAAGCTATCCTGGCTGATGATGGCTGATAGCCAGAAACCGGTCCTAGGATGCTTGATTCCGGTCCAGGGAAGACATGGCTTGGCAGTTCGGGCTGGACTGTTCCCATGAGGCACAGGGTCAAGGCTGATTTGCACATGGCCATGTCTGAACTGGGGTGGTGTGGAGTGCAAAAAAACGATGGATTTAGGCCCAGATCTCTGTACTGGGGTGAATGTAAGACATTGTTCTGCATTCTGTGCATCAACTGTTGTTTTTGCAATGTTTAAAGAGTGGCCATGTTTAAGGTCAACCTGATGTGCCAGAGACCACACTGCTATCATACCAACACAAGATTACTTTCTGCATTTTCAGATCTCCGTAATGTTGATGGTGATCTCTTGGCAAAACTGTTCCAGATAATATAGAGGGAGCATTTTCATCAAACCTGTGCATGTCTGATGGCCACCACAATTTAGCAGCCAGTTGCCATTTTTTGTGCTTCAGGAGCAAACTCCCAAAGAGGGACAACAGTTATGAGCACTGGCCGTGACATGCAGGGAGTGTTTGCCCTGTGCATGGGGTCAAGCGTTCATTTCTCTTGTTCAGGTTTGTTGTGCCTCACAATGATGTCCTGGGCAGGTAAAATGTACATTGCAAATGCTACTCTAGGTAAGATGGTACTTCTGATGTATACTTACTGGAAGCCCTCAAGAAGTGGGTCTATGTGGCATTTTCAGTGGAGAAGAAAACTGAAGTTGCACTGTCAGAAAACCAAGTACCTTGCACAGCCCTGCCTTACTTTAAATAACTCGGCTAGCCTCCATAAGGATCACAATGAAATGAGATATGCATACAGGTAGTAGAAGACACTTTGGGGCACATTTTCTATTTTGTACAGAATGCAGCACAGAAACCAAAGTCCTGCACTCCACTGTGTGAAAGGCAGAGAGCCGGATCAGTGCAGTATTTATAAAGAGAGGGCACTGCTCCTCTCTTCCTCAGAATGTGGCTGCTTAGTGCTAGTCACATACCTTTGCACCACACTGTAATTATGTGTGCGTGAGTTTAGCATAGATGTTACACTGGAAGGGTAACCTTGGAGTACAAAACACTATATACACTTTCTTTTAAACGGTTCCCACTTTGTTTGTGTGCTGTTCAATACAGCTCATGTGCAGAGTTAGAAAAGGAAATATTTCTCCTACCAGACACAAGCAGGTGTATTTTTGGGCGCATAGTCTTGTCTACTATGGTTATAAAGAGGGTTTTGCATTAAAAAACATAAGTGGGTGCATGGGAACACAGATACATCACCCATGCGATGCCCCCTTGATCCAAAGTAGAGCCACTTGACGTCACTTATATGCACCTTTCCAAGGCAAAACAAGATTTACCCTGCACATCAAGTCCCAAATCAACACTTTGCATTAGTTTGCATCACTTGTGGTGGCTTTGGACCAGTGCCAAGTGTTGATAAAGCTGGCACTTCAACTTTATGAGATCGCCATTAGAACCTTAAGGGTGAATGGAATTAAATGAATCACAGAAAACTGAAAACCTAGCTTTGTTTATGGAATGTATCCATCTTCCAATACAAGAGTGTGTAATGTACATAACTGATCCAGAAAAGATGTCCGTGATAAAGACTGGATGACTACCATTTAAATTCGCTCAATGTAAATGTATCCTGTATTACTATTCTCAAGCATCTTCAATCTGGCCTTTTTGGACATATCATTGACACACCTACACTATCATCTTCTCCTTCTGCGTAGAATAAGAGAAGCGTAAATGGGAATAGGCCCAATGCTGTTTTTTCCTCTGAATCGTTGAGCTTCTGAATAGATGTGGCATATTTTTGCTTTCCCTTGTTCATCAAATTTCACCAAGTTTCTTTACTGAATTGTGATGACTCTCAAGAAACTCTTAGTGGCATTGATCGTTCACCAGCTATTATAGAATCAATACACCAATGCGTATTGACACTATCTCTAGAGATATGAATGGATTGATGCATTCTTGGCATAACATGTAACATAGAACTTGAGTTATCACGCGGTAATGTATGTCATAATACAGAGTTAATGATGTCACATGATAATGCCTGTGCAAAACATGTTTTTAGAAGGCTGTGTCAAGTAATTTCAGAAAATAATTAGGGGAAGCTTGAATCACCAAGTTCTGCTGTGGAATTTCGACCATATGTTTTTTTTAATTAGTCTAAAACACACAAGGGGTGTGGGGCAAGGTGTATACCACTTGGCACTCAAAACACCACATTCTATTAATAGAGCTAGGTATAAAAGGAAGTTTATATGTCATGGTGGTTTTCCAAGAATAACACTGGTTGGTAACCTGGCCTAATGTACAAATAGAAACTACATTAATTACATGTTATCTAGTCATATTGCTACATATAAATTGTTGAGCAGGACTAGAACATTTAAAGACCAAACAGAATAGAGTGGGAGGTCGGATAATTCAAGTCTCACACAGAAATGTCAAGTTCTGCTGTTAACAGGAAAGCTTTCAATTACTGAACGCCCTACACACTCCTGTTTCTTGAGTAATCCCATGACAATATATTCGAAAGAGCTGCTTTTAATTATAAAATATGCTGCTTCCTCTTTCAGCAAATTACATATTATCTGGATTGCTTCAATTGCTACAGAAAATACTCCAAGACTTCCCTTTAATGACAATTCCAATATTATTAAGAGTTACTTACCCATTCTGCTTTGCACAAGCATAACAGTTTATCAAGCGCTGATTATTGAAGGTGAATGAAAGTTTGGTCGGTAGTAATTGCATGCATTCGTTTTAGGTGTATTTTGGGACGAATTCAATTTGTGAACGTAAAGATAGCAAACATATCGATTAGGGGAAGCCAAGGATAGCAGTCCTACACTTGGCCTACCCTGTGTGTACCTCCCCTTTCTCCACCTAGTAGCTGCAGCCTCGAAAGCAGTGGAACTACTAACTTGGCTCTGTAGACCCAAATTAGTTTAAGCAGATTTAACTCCTTTCCCTAAGGCTAGCAACCCAGGAAAACACACATGGTTGTTGAGGGGTTCAGAGTAAAATAAATGGGCCAACCATTTGATATTATCAGCCATCAAAGAGTGTCATGTCACTTCTTGACATGCCTAGAATTGTGGCAAATCCACAATAATTTTGTGCCACCAATAGGGGTCTGTTAGAAATGGGGTTCCTGGTTGGCTAGAGTATGCACCTAAACCTGGGTGAAGCCACCACTCTGGTCAGGGCAAGTATTTTACACACCAAAGATAACCTGTGTTCACCCTCTGGTAGCCTGGCAGAAAGCAGGCAGGCTTATCATCAGAGGCAATGTGCCAAGCATTTGCACAACACACTCACACCAGTTACACAATTAATACACCACAAAAGAGACTCCACACATGATTATATTAAAATAGTAAATATATTGTACATAAAACATAGACAAGAACGACATGAATCACAAATATTGTGCCTACTATGCCTATCTTGAGTCAGTAGTCATTTTCCTGACAATGCAAGGATCAAAATGACATATATCAGGACAAGAAATGAAGTAGTTAGGTTAGGGGGCAAATACATGCATTACCATATGTCACCAGAAGACGACCAATACTTTGCAGGTAAGACAGACTAGTGTAGAGATAAACACCTGCGCCCTGATTAGCAAGGTTAGGGTACATTTCTGAACCTAACTGAAACAAGTGTATTTAGGCGTGAAGCGTATGCCACAGGAACTTTAGCATGCCTACTACGTGCGATGTGTTATGTCAGTAAATTCCCTCAATCAATGAAACAGGGGCTTCTGTCAAGGTCTCACCCTGTATTGCGATACTCAAGCCAATATCCACTCAAGGAAAATGTGCCCACAGGTATGGCCCAATACACACTGTAGGCAAGAGTGGGGAGACCTCCTTGGGTACCCTGTGGTCTGGTTTGAGAAATGCAGCTGCCTGAATGTGTGGCACTGCTGCTGAAGAGACAAGGAGCCAATGTGCAGTTGGTGGAGTCCCTTGTTACAAATCCGGGAAGGAGCGTGGGATGGCCGTCTCTCCCCTGTGGTCCCAACAGTACCCTTGCGTATGTGGGGAGCCAAAGGCCAGTAAGTCATGTTGCTTTGCAGTTCACTGATAAGGACGAAGCTGGGGCAGGACCTGCTGTGTGTGCTCGACTCAAGTACCCAGTGCCGGTCTTCTTTGACCATAGAATCCACAGAGGAGAGTCTCAATCATGGCTGGCAAGCCCAATATGTCAATTCAGTGTGGCCCCACTAGGGGTGTCCTTGAGGGCTGTGCAGCATTGCTGCAGACAAAGGAAGTGGGCCGCAGACCGGTGCCAATCCAAGACTGGCTGGCAGTCGTGATTCCCTTCCCAGAGGCCAAACTAAAGACCAACAAAAAAGGTCATTGGCAATTACAGATCGGAGCAGACTGCTCGATCTGGACCGCAGCGCCTGCAACTTATGTGTAAGTTGAGCAAAATAGCTCACCATGCGCTATTTCGTGTGAAAAGACCAAATTAAAAAATAAGCACTCACCGCCCACTAGTTTTGCAGATACAGTGCAAGCAAGCATGCCCTGGCAGAACACTCTTGGTGGAACACATGCAGGTGCCATTCAGTCAGTCGGCAAGCCCCCAGAGTCACTTCACAGAGCGGCAGTCCCTTCAGCAATCCAGCAGGCAGCAGGTTAGCACAACAAAGCAAGTAGTCAAAATGGTCGTTCCTCTTTGCAGCATAGAAGTCCTTTGGCAATGTGCAGTATGTGGAGCCAGCAGCATCTGGTTACACGTCCATGCAGTCTCTAAAATCATGGGTGCAGAGCCCCTGTACTAAGTAGTGCACAACACTCCCTTTCAACCCAGCCCTTGCTCCAGACATCAGTAGATGGGGGTGAATAAGCCCATTGTGTGAGGGCAGGACTCAGCCTATACAAATGTAAAGTGTGAACGCCCTAACCCTGCAAAAAGGACCAGGTTCAAGGGGTCACTCTATAGTTTAGTGACTTATCTTCCCATATAGAATTGCCTGCCATGCATTCATAGGGCCATTAACTAACTGAGCTAATTTTGTGCTCATGAATATTGCTGCTTTATGTTTAAAGGATATATGCGGAACCTAGAACATTTGCAATCCTTGGAAAACCTTTTGAAAACAGAGTGCAGTGCAGACAGAATTGTACAATCTCCTAGAATTGGCTGAATTTCATACTTCAAAGAGGATTCAAAATCTTCCTGTGAGTAAGCATGGAGATCTGGCAAAATCATGGATTAATGAGCCTCCTTGCTTACTTTGAAGACAGATAGGCTTCGGATGCAAGCAGTGACTAATTTGAGCCAGTGGGTGCTGGAGGGGACTGCTGGCACTTAATTTGTGGGATTCATCACTTATTTTTCCTCATCTGAAATTTACCAAGAGCAAGAGAGGAAAAAACACACACATCGGAAAGGCGAAAGGACAGAAAGACAGCAAAACCGCCATACAGAGAGAACACATGAACCTCCAAGAGCGAGAAAACGGAGCATGGAATGTCTGGTAGTGGATTAAAGACTACCAGCCTTGGTATCCGGCCCACCAACATTAAAGTGAAATGGCAGCAGGCTTCTGAGCAGAGCTTCAGGCACAAGCACTCTTTTTTCCACAAATTAAGCGCTGGGTGTAAGTGTGGACATGTGCAATACCACATATAACTTTCATTCTATTTTTCCCCACTGGAAAAACTGTAAAATTGTTTTCCAGTTGTGAAATCAACATCCCTAAATGTCCATTGATCCGTTGAGTCTTCTGTACAATTACCCAGCCCAGAAACACCGTTACTCCTACCTTGTGTGGGAGTAGTTTAACATGTGTTTGCAGTGTGGCAAAATAGATACATAATCTGTTGGCACTTCAAGCATTTTTCGTCTCCATTCAGACTCCCCTTGTCTCTCTTTCGCAAGTTCTACTCAAAATGAGATGGCAGCATAAAATCAAGCCTGCTTGCATATTTCCCCAGCTGTTTGTGGAATGTTCAATGTGAAAACGCCTCAGTTTCTGTCAATCTATGCACCAACATTTGCCATCTTAAACTGAACTTTTTGTGGACATTAGTTCCGTATAACATATGCGGTGCACACACACTTTGCGCTGTAAAGAACCATTCATTGAATGGGCCTGGCACAGACTGGAAGCGTGTTTGCAGACACATGCTTGCACAGGGAGCAGAGCTTTAGTGAAAGGCAGACTAGCTGTTTGAAAATGCTGGCTAGCCTTTCATGGCAGATGGCAGACCCAGTGTTTGTTTCAGGAGAGGCAGGGATGCCCCCAAAAGAAGTATGCACTCTATGACAGCACCCACTTGCGGTGGAGCTGGAAATGGTTCCTTGGACCGCTGTTTTCCCTAAGGGGGAATACTGCCATGCACAACATTACTGCACAGTAAGAGTAAGGGTTTATGGTTGCCAGTGGTTCTCATAATGCGAGTTGAAAGTAGAAGATTGGGAAAAGAATGTTAATATTACCTACCCTTCCACAACAGATAGGCGAGGGATCCTAGTACCATTTTGGTGCCATATATTTAGCTTTAAGGTGATTAAAATCAGGAGTTAATAGTTTGATTCTATCCTGAGGGGCTTGATTGGCTAAATTCTACCAGTGGTGGACAACTGTAACATGGTGCTCTGCAATGTTGCACTCAAATTGAACCAAAATGTCAATTTATTGACCATCTGGAAAAAAGAAATGTTATCTGTTCATCGTAAAAAGTGCAATTCGCGTGATACAGTGCGAGATCGTGATGGGAAGAATATATATTCTCAAACAGAACCTGCACTACAATCAAGGTCACCATTGTTTCATCACTAGCCATATCTGTTTGATAGGTCAGAGCAGAGGGCAGCCCAGCACGGAGGGGAGGAGTCTTGGGACACTGCAGTGTTGGATACATATCAAATACTGCTGCCCACATAGTACAAGTGGTAGATTGTGTGGCAGGCAGAAAAAACATAAATCACAGAAGACAGCAGTACACTGGAAATAAATCGGATATTGTTCTGCAATGTGCAATGAAACTGAAACTCAGATCCTGTAATAACAGGAACACACAGTACAAATTCCACAAATAGTATTTTTCAGCTTGCAAAAAAAAGTATTCCCCTCAACTTTGATGTCAGTGGCACACATTCCAAATGGACTAATTCAGAGTGAAATGAGGGTGTCAAATTTTAATTCAGCCTACTGAAAATGTGAGAGGTGTTTGTCACAATACCATCTCAGACAAACTTCTGTGCAAAAATAAGATTTTGTGGGGAATGAAATTGTAGAATGCAAAGTGAATTTGAAGAGGTTTTGTCGGGCAAATGAGTCGGACAGGATTTCTGAGACTGTTAAACGTACCTTGTTGGGAGAAAATACATTGAAACGTCAATTTGCATTGTGTCTACTCATCGATGCGTAAAATCTGTTTTGAGATGACTTGTTAGGTTTTTCCGCATTCTTTAAAGAACCATGTGGAAGAAAAGACTCACAATTTTTCTCATGCCCTCTGGTTAAGAATCTATTTCTTCAACTCTGAAGACTGTTCTTCTACCAAAACAACAGGACACAAAACTCATAAATGCACCAGCCATAAGTACATAGGGGTATTTTTATGTCTTTTCGGCCACAGCGCAACAAGTCACCTTGCTGTGCTGCCCTGTGTCATATGGAAAGGGCAGGAATGTACCGCATTTATCCAATACGGAGTATCCCTGTCCTTTTCCCTTTCTCTGGCGCTGTTTTGGCAGCCTAGCGCCAACGCAGGCATGGGACCAATTTACAAAGGCATTTTGTTGGTAAGCTTACGAATTACACAGTCACAAACACCTTCAAATGGGCATAATAAAGCGTGCCTCTTACCAAGTACAGGCTGTACATGTATTGCATGGTGGAGCGGAGAGACCCCCGGGAGCGGAGGGAGGAGGTTTGGCAGAGCAGCAAATGCTACAGAAGATGGCACTGTTGTGTGTTAAGAGAACAAAAGCAAAGTAAATATTGTCTTGTATAGGGACCTAGTTTCCATTCGCAGAGCACGATTCGCACTTTGTTACCCATGGTGGGCACCGTTACACCGCGGGGTGAAGCCATCCAAAGAATGGGGCTCATGTTCCACCCTGGTCCTGTGGAAGGACATGGGGATTTCTAGTGCTGATGCGGTTCACTACCTGTATGCAGTGGTCGAAGTGGGGGGAAAAAAGAAGGGGAACTGTGGGCGGAGACTCCAAGGGCGGGGATAACCCAAGGATTAGATCAGTGGGCGGAGTCAGAGTTGTGGCCAGAATGTGCCAAACATCCCAATTTTTAGTATTTGGCATTTCACCGACCAGTTGCAGCTTATTGTGTTATTTAATTCAACCAATGGATACACTTGATTATTTAAGGTTTAATAGGAGTTATTGGCATTTAAATGCATTCACAAAGTGGGATATATTTCCAATCACACAATGTCCCAAATACGCTTAAAAGTGGAATCACAAGCCTATTGTCTCCAAGCCATGCAGTTTCACTCATTAGCACTTCTCCTCCCTTCTTCCATAAGAGCAGTTCAAACATGAATGGAAAAATATCCTAGTTTGCAAATGTTTTCTATAGAATTATGGCTCTGCCATATTTGCCACATAATACATCATCCATTGCATAATCTTACAGTTCTAACTAATCATTTTTGTAGCTCAAACGGATAAAAAGTTACTAAAAAACGTGACTTGAGTTGCTGCAAAGTGGACGGCCCTTTGCAAATGTTTACTGATCACCTTTCTCACTGCTGCATTTGTATGTTATACTGATACTGATGAGGCAGAATCTTAGCAGAGACTTAACATGTGTAAAAATGTCTAAATAATAAAGTATAAGAAAATATTTTGCATTACGCTGCAGCCTTTTTTGTTGCATAATTTAGTCAACCCAGCTGCATCATTTTGTCCGCCATTGTTGCATAATTCCAGTGGCTCCAGAGCAGGTAGCAAATGTTAAAAGTGCTTGTGCATGAAGCAGAGAGACTGTGATGTTCGCAAGCTTAGTTTGGTGTGCATGCAAATCTTGCATTGCTGATCCTTGGTGAGTTGTAGCTGCTACTGCTGAAACAAGGCCAATGAGGTACCAGTGGGTGACGCGGACTGGCCTCGATAGCAGGGCCGGCTTTAGTGCTGGTGGCGCCCTGTGCAACAATGTTTGTTGGTGCCCCCATTGATCACCTACACCTCGGACTCCCTCACTACCACCCTTTAACAGTGCCCCTCAAGTCTCCATAACCACACTCTTTCTCAGATGCATTTAATTTGATTTACAGCGCCACTCATACCAGTGTACGGTGTCAGAGCACTTTACATCACACACACTACACAGAGACAATCATTTAAATGTGTGTAAATCACTGTATAGGAAATGTTACATAAGACAAAAGACTGCAAGGTGTAGAAGCCACATGACAACCATACTAGTAGGCAGTATAGTTTAGTAGTTCACTGTTCTATGTTAGGATTTTAACTTATAGACTGCAAGTAACAAAAGGATCTCTCTGACAAAAGCAGTAACCTACTAACCTAGTTAACATTATGTGCACTTTGTGATTTGCATGGTACATGTTCTTTGCAGCAGGCACATTGGCCCTCTGTGCTACCTTTCCAGGAGTCAACCCTGCCACTAGACAAACAGTGATCTCTCTCTAGGAAGAACATTAATAACCGAAGTTATCATGACATTTTTATTGTTGCTGAAAATTGCTGGAGGCCAGGAAGGAAGCAGCAAGTTTTATTTAAACCATAATATACTTGCAAACACTATGCACCCACCCGAAATAGGTACCCAGTGCAGCCACACCGTTTGCACCGCCCTAACCTGCTCAAGGTTCATGTGACCTCAGTGACAGGGTCACAGTGACTGGATCACTGTTGCTCTAGGGTGTGCTGCTTCGTAGGCCTGCCCGCAAGACTGGAGATAAACTTCAGTATGGATTGTGGTGGACAGGCCTTCAAGGTTAACCCACAATTGACACCACCTGCTTGTGCTAAGACATCAGGCCTTCTAAGGTCTTTCGGGGCCTTCAAATGTCAAGCATAGGAATATGCTCCCTCAGTAGAGTGGCCTGATGGACTGGTCATGAAGGCTGAACCCGGTTCCCCAGTTCCAAATTCAACAGCTCTGGCCATAGTGCCACATCCTCTCCCCACTGAACATCATACTGCCCCACTGAGAGAAACTCGCACTGCCTTAAGCTACAACCAAATTGTGCCCGCTATAAACACTTGGATGTGGCTCAATTCAAATATGCACTTGATAAGAGTAATATCCTGCCTAAAAAAAAAAAGGTAAAAGCTAACACTCATAGGGAGTGCAAGATTAAGTAAAGCATGTGAAATGTAAGCAGAAACAACATGGTTACCTTAACGATCTCTCACTCACTATTCAGAAATCAGCGAGTGGTTTTACCTGAAAAGTTAAGGACATGACTACAGGGCCCTGAATGGAGCCATTTCAATGTCCATTGCTTATATCCTTACAAAACGTAAGCGTATGGTTTAAAAAGACCACATCCATTAACACAGAGCCATGGTACACATTCTGTTTTCCAATCCACCCATCAACCAGGTATTGCATAACATCCAGGAATGGTACACTTCTCCACCTGGGGACAACAATGCTGTTCAAAGAAAGTCGAGAAAACAAAAATAGCGCTTCACTGCAAAGTCTGTAAAGAGAGACTGATGTGTTTGGATGTGAACAAAACCACTCAAGCCACTTTGCAACCACTCTGTCTTGCTTTATTTAGTTATGTATTTATTTTTCATATTTAAAACCTTTTATTTCTCTCCATCCCGAGGCTGCACTTTGGAATAGAAAAATGTCAGAAAAAGGCATTTCCCGCAAGAGTGTTTTTCTTTTTTGGATCCATTTCACAGGAAAGCAACTAAATGAAAGAAGGAACGAGAGGTTGTGAACCGTTTTTTCAAGTCATGGTTTTCAGTAAGCAACAAGCATGTGTCTGCCTTGTAGTGTGAACACGTGGTGGGAGGGTGTGAGGCAGAGGAGACGCCATGCGCGCGCACATCGCTTGTCCGTGGCGCACATGGTTTGTCTCCTTTCGCTCACCAAAGCCACAACAATAGAGTCTCGCCAAGCGAAGAAGCGCATGCGCTACATTCGCTAGGCGATATCTAAAAAGGCACTTTTCTGGACCAAGAGCTAGCTTTCTGCAAAATTTGGTGTAATTCCGTTGAGCAGTTTTTGTGTTATCACTGTTCAATTTTCCAATGGGAATTAACATGAGGAAAACTTGTTTTGAGACCCCCTTATTCTCGGACCCCGCTTGACTGATCACCCTGAACTTTCAAGACAGCAGCTGAAGTGAGCATCGTAATTATTATTACATTTTGTGAAGATCACTCATACGGCCCTAAAGATATTAGCAAAATAAAAAAACGCTCTTTCCATGGAAACTACGTCCACAGTTGAACTACCTACTGGCGACCACCAGTAGGTAATATATACAAATAATACACTTACCTGCAAAATATATTTTCGTTGTAAAGGCAAGCATGGTAAAGGCATATTTGTTGTAAAGATGTGCGTGGCCCGCATTGTAAAGCCTGCACAGTAAAGGCATGCGTGATTCCATCAGCACTGTAGATGCTGTTTCTTGCCCAGGAGGGAAATGATAGGACAGTTCCACAGTATGGCACATTTAGTCTAATAGGAGTATTTAGTATTTCATGGAGCATATGGAACTAGTGATTAATCGATGTGCACCCTACATCTAAAGTTGCCTAGTACTGGACTCTGGGGTGAATCCTGAGCACAGGATTTCTTTTGAAGGATTGGCAAGCGATTTACAGAGAAATCCTTTGCCCACAAACCTTTTAAATTTCACAGGGAAATTCAGGGTTATGATTTTATACAATAATTTACATTTTATACTGCTTTACTCTGTGAATTATTTCTGTGAAGGGTACAGAGCCTGAAAATATCAATGGAATTCAGGCGGGATGCACATTTTCACACCGGCACCCTCCACATGTAAAGGAGGAATCGACTTTTGCCTGTCCATCAATAATTTGAGTTTGAGAATTACTACAGAAGACTGAAAAGATTAGTCTTCATGACCTCTGTTTCCTACGTGGAGGAACCGGCAGAAGGTCCTATACTTCAGTTTTGAGTAGCTCTTCTCTATTTAATCAGTCTGCTCTTTGATCTTTTAGTCATTTGTTGAATGTAGGCAGGAAAATGTGATCGATGGAAATGCTTGAATCGACCCTCCTTACCCACTATGAATTCCAATGCTTATCAATCCTTTCCATGGAGATTTGTTTACCTTGTGGCATTAAACAATGAAATCAATAACATGCCAATCATTCTTTGTTTTCCAGTACGCTGTTCTAAGCCACATGATGCCCTAACACCTCTCATTTTATTGATGTATGTCAGTGATTGTTAACCCTTTAACCCCCACTTAATCATTACTGGAACACGGAGACCCCCACTGAATCATTATTGGAATCTTGGGACCCTCAATGGGTGAGTACTAGAAGCCAAGGACCCCGGGTTGAGCATTTGCGATGATTTGAACCACAAAACAAATACACAAAATTGAAGTCACTGTCCCCCTTTGTGGGCTCCCTGGACCACAGGTTATAAAGCACTGCCAGAGACCAACTGGTTTACCATGGAGGTGTAACAAGGAATGTTTGATGAACTTTTATTTCTTAGAATATTGTTGGTAAAGCATTTACAATAAATAATCGGAACTGGCTTAGTTTCCTTGATCATGCACAAGTTTGATATGTCCTGGAAACCTATCAATCAATTCGTTGCCCAAGAAAGGTGTACATGGTTCAGTGTTTTGACAATTAAACGCTAAGCAGTCATCCCTAAAGAGGGTTTTCAATGTGGGTTTCCATTAATGCGAATTGTTACACTAAAATGGTTGTACAACCTAGGGCCATATGTATCAAAAAGAGTTTTGAGATTCTCTAATTGCGATTTTCAGCTAATTGCAATTAGAGAATCGCAAAATGCAATGTATGTAGGATTTGCAAAAAGTGTTGCAAATCCTACATGTTCCTTATTTGCGAATCGTAAATTAAGACTTGCAAACAAGGAAAACCTTCCCATTTATTCCTATGGGCTAGGAGGCCAATAGGAATGAATGGGAAGACATTCTCAATTTGAGATTACCAATTAGAGAATCGCAAATTGAGAATGCAATTTCAAGGTTGCAAGGATGCCAAAAGGACACCCTGTTGCACCCCTGAAATATGCATGTGTGCACATTTTGCGCACATACATGCCCTTAGGGCATGTATGTGTGACATATGCAATTTAAAAAAATCTAAAAAGTGCTTTTTTAAAGAATATTGCAAATTACCACCAACTTGAAGTTGGTGGTAATTTGCAATTCCTTAAGGCCAAATAGCAAATTTCTGGTGCTTCCAGAATTGCATTTAAGGAATTGCAATTTGCAATTCCTTAATTGCATTTGCAAAATAGAGAATCACAAATTTTGCAATTCTCTATTTTGCGATGGCCTTTTGGGATGATACATCCAAAAGGATTTTTCCAATTCGAAAACGGGCCGATTCTGAGAATCTGCCCGTTTGCGAACGGGAAAAAGGCTTGATACATATGGCCCAAAATGTTTACATGCAATTCTTTCTTCACGCACCCCAAACTGACTGCTGAGCTGTTGCCCACATAAGCGACCATAGATGCGTTTTGGTGTTTTGGGCCTTGTTAAAGAAGTTTGAGTCCCAAATCTGAATTCAGATTTTCTCAGCAGTGTTTTATTTGTAAAAATAATAATTATAAGTCCAGTTGCTCAAAGGTTTTCTTAGGAGCCCTTTGCCACTTTTGCTGGATGCTGTGGTATTTCAATACCGAGGCTGCTTGTTCTTGATTCCAATGAAAACCTATGTGTTTCCAATACCCTACAGTTCCTGTCTCCTTACCTCTCAAATGTAGGTCTTTGTTTCAACTCTTTCTCCTTTTCTCACTGTTTACCAAAGTGTCTCTTCTACATTCCTTCTCCTTTTTCTGTCCTTTCTATATTACTATGGGATAAAGTCGTAAGTTACGATGAAAAAGAAGTCCAGTTTGCAAAACAATGTGTGCTGTTGTCTGCCACCTGCAACCACTGACAAATTTAGCACTATTTGTTTGCTGGTGCTAGCCACTCTGGTTGCACACTGTTAAATATCCTTTTAAATGTACAAAAGAAAGATGAAAAATTGAAGGTATTCCGAGCCCATCAGAGAAAAAATTCCTTCTTCAATATTCATTTTGTGAATTCTAATTTTTCCCTCGTGCCTGCCTGTTCCGAAACTTTCCCCTCGGGCACTTGTATCCCCTTTGCCAATCTCGATTAGAAGATTCCGGTCTGTTCAGTTTAAAGAATGCAGACAGCAGCCTAAATTAATTAATTACATGTAAAACAGCTGGAATGTTTTACCACAAACATGTTTCCATGCTGCAGGGAGACTTCGATAAATAAGAATTAAAAAAGTGTCCCTAAACGTAGCAAAATATCAATTTTAGGCTTGTTTGTTTTTCTGCTTAATGACGATGCAGTTTACGTGCTTTGTTGAAGTACAATCCTGCCAGTGGACCACACAATGCTTGAATACAAGACGGATGAGCTGCCAGCACTGTATCATTTCTGCCAGAGGTTTCCGGTGGTAGACACCAACACTCATTTTTGGTGACGAATAATTATTTTTCAACTTCGGACTTAAGTAGAAAGAAAGACAGAAACAGGACAAATTGAGAGGAAGTGAAAAACAGGAAAAGAAAGGCAAATGGAGAAAGAAGTGATGATAAAGAACCTGCAAGATTGTGACAGAGACAGGAAGTGTAGGGTGGTGAAAGAAAGTCATGGGGATGAATCAAAACTAGGCAGCCTTTGGGCTCCCCTAAGAAAAACTTTGGGCCCCTGCACTTAGGTATTTATTTATTTGTTTCAAATTAAGCATTCTCCAGCATTTTTCTTTGGCCACGTACTTCATCCACAAATAACTAGCTGTGGGTGGAGTATATGACCAAGTGCCAGCTGTGTGAACATGTTTGTGTGCAGCATTTTACCGTTTTTGACCTGGGTGTGCAAACTTTGCCTACATTCAGTAACACGAACATAGTCTGAGGGTTGTTAAAGTGTCATCATTCAGCTACTAACCGATATTTACATACAGAACGATTTTCGTGTCGGAGACTTTTAAGAAATGGGCTAAGTGGGCCAAGAGCTTCAGCCTTTGTGTGTGTGTGGGTGGTGGAGGTGGAGGGGGGGTGTGAAAGAGGCAGCTTTGTTCTGCAGAGGTATGCCCTGATGACCTTGAATAATTCCTAAATACATTGTTTTAAATACCGTTTTCCTTTAAAGAAACATTTTTTTTAATGTGGGTGATGTTTGAGAGTCTATTATTGACATTTTACAGAGAAATTTTGTGTTTGTTTCATGCAACAGCCATTAAAAAAAGTCTCATTTAGATCCAAACAGAACCTCATAAAATGAGAAATGGGAGAGTAACAGAGAATATTTGCAGTAATATTAGTGAGCTGCTGCTGTGTTACAAAATTGAAAACACACTCATTACCCTGAATATTAGATGTAAACGCATTTAGAATGTGGACAGTGTTTCTATGTAACTGTCGGTGACCTGGCGAAAAAGAGCATGCGAGAGCTGAAATTGGAACATAAATTCAAAGCAGTTCTAGAGAGGGGTTTCTTGTAGGAAATCAATGCTGAAAAGGCTGTAGTTTGAAAAAACTGGTTGTTCAGTGCTAAAACAGTCAGACTTCAACTTGAAACTGCTGTTGCTACACACTGCTGAAGTGTTCTGCGCCATATGTTGCACAGAAGGGGTTGGAGCGCCAGCGGCTGCTGTGCACAACCATTTGTGCACGCCAAGTTATAAGAATATTGGTGGATCTGGCAGAAGATGATTACAAAATATAGCATCATTTCTACTGAGCTGGTTAATTAACTCTTATTTCTGCTTTCACGCTACGAGGGCATAAACACAGCAGGGATGCTAGACTTTGAGAAGTTAAACAGAAATGTAATTATATATGTTGCATAAATGTCTTGAAAGGTGTGTTTCCCATTCCTTATTACCTGGATCCTTTACTCAGGTAGATTCTGAGGCAATTTCACATGAGAGCTTATAGCACATTACCAATGCATTCTTCTACCTAATCCCAGGCACTCACCAAACATAAAGAACTTAAGCAGCCTTAGTTGAGTTGAAGGGGGTATTTTATAGAAAGGTAGACCTGGTGGGCCCTTAACCCCTAACCCATGGATCTTCGAGCTGCCACACACCATCATGACATGAGACGTTGTGAACGGCATTCCAGAGTGGAAATGTGCCTTTTTCCTGATGGGAAACCATGTTCAGTCCACAAAGGTGTGAAAACACTGAGGTCTGATTCATTGAGACATTTGAGCATTAAGGTCAGACTTACATGCACAAATTCCGGTGAACAACACTTACAACGCAACTTTTACATCGCAGAGCCTTTACAACGCAACCATTACAACGCAAACTATTACAACGCATTGCTCTGGGGGGCGCTCTAGGATAGGGAATAGGTTAATTTACTATCCAATAACCTTCCCTAGTGTCCACGGGGACTGGAGTTGGAATAGTAAATTAAACTATTCACTATCCAGCGCCCCAAAGCACTATGCGTTGTAATGGACTGCATTGTAATAATTGCGTTGTAAAGGCATGCGATGTAAATGCATGCGTTGTAACGTCATACATCCACAAATTCCATTAATTTATGATAGCAATGTATTCACAAAACATAACCTTGCACTTGTAAACACGTTTGCTCATACACAATATTACCCCCACGATGAGGTAGCATTGCCCAAGAAGCAATCACACTCAGGGAGTGTCAAGTTGGCATTGCGTGGTGGGTGTTCCCTGGTAAATTTTGGAGATCCAACCACCTGAGATTTGTGGATATTCTCGTTTCCTTTACCGTGTTCCACCCTGGAAATGGTCAGAGGTTTATACTTGGGGGAAGAAGTACATTTCTTTCTAGAAGGGGAAGGATAACGTCCCCAAAGTAGGTGAGCATGGAGGGTTCCTTCTGGGGAAAAATAGTTTCCCCGTGGAGAAATCTAAATGGCATTGCCCAAACCCAAGTGCATTTCTCAATGCATAGTATTTTGTACAACTATACATTCTCAAATGCCTCTTCATTGTTGCAATTGCAAATCCACAAAAGGTTTGCAGGAGTACAGCTGGAAACTTGTGACTGTTGCAGTCTAACCTTGGAAGCCTTCCTGTATTCTAAATATGAATAAACGTGCACCTCTTCAAGGTTGTAAACTTCCTGAAGTAGCTTTACTCCCTTTAAATAGAGCAGGTCGTTTAAAAGGCAGCCATTAAAAGCGCAGCGTGTTGAGTTCTTATGAGGGTAACATATCCCTAGCAAACATGGATGCATTTCCGGAAACAAGGGCATCTGCAATTACTTTTAAAAGCACAGAGCTAAAGGTCTGGGAATCAGAACATTCACGCGGAGTAAACATGTGGGTATGTGTTTAAATTCTAGTCAGCAGGATGCTTTGAAATCAATTACTAATACTGCACATGGTGTATATATATGGTCATAAACATCCAGGGGATTTCTCTGAACTGCCAAGGAAAATCTGCTCTTGGCAGAATGCACTGTAAATATCAAAATAAACAGTAACTAAAAGGAAATGCAATCTGAAAAAACCGAGAGACTTTTACCACTTTTTTTTTAGCTAAGTACCAGGTACCGTAAATAATAGGATTGATGTAAAACACACACAAAAAGTGCACAAACTGAAGTGAATACAGCAGTTACATTTATAGTAATACTTTCTTTTAATGAATGATCAAACGTGGTCAAATATGTTGTGCTTAGGAAAAAAGCAAAGCCAACCAATTTCATTTTCAGTCTACAAAAAATACATTACTTTGTGAACCTACAAATCTGCCTATGCTTTTGTTCAAAAGTTGATCAGTTTTGTCATAAACTGTTCTATTTTTCTAAAAAATCATTTTTGTTAGACTTTCATGGATTAAATTATGTAGCAAAACTGACACAGTGGAGATCAAGGATACTGCAAAACACAATATATGACCGCTACTATTTAAATTTTGATGTCTAGCATAGATAGCGCATGAACTGTATCTTCGAGACATTTTGTTTACAGTAAGTGGAATACAGCCTGCCCATAGCTTACCAATGGTCAGCTTTAGCATCGCCTTTATTTGTTTCGTTTCCATTTGTCACGGCAAGCACGCGTCATGTCTTATTTTGAGTTTGTCCCTCTCTGGAGCATGGTAAATACTGGTGTCCTGCTACTGCTTTTGTTTTTGGAGCTACTTTTTTTTCCAAGCGCTTCATTTAGTGCTTGTGTTTTCAGGCTGTCTCCCATATACCTATCCAAGTTGTTTCTTTTTCTTCCCACTCACCCCTTCCCCTGTCCTTTATTTCTCCCCCTCACCTGCCCCTCACTATTTCTTCTCCCCCATTCGCCTGTCCCCATTTGTCTCCCCCCCCCCCACCACTTGTGCCCGTTCCATTTGGGTAGTTCCAAGAGGTTGTTGGTTTCAAAACTGGCCATATGTTTTCAGATAGACTGCCCTGCAATGACCTTTTTGTGGGGAGTAATGAACAATGTGAAATGCAGGAATTTGAGAAACACACAATGAAGTGTTTACTGGTGCAGTTATTAGTCGACTCCATGGTGACCAATACATATGCAGATGGATGATAGTCTGAAGTGACCTTGTCAGGGTTGACAGTTCTTGGCACTTGTACCCTGCAGTATGATCACAGCCATATTTCCATCTCTGTCACAGAACGTACCTAATTTACATGATTGGAATATGTACCAGCAGGATGCATGCTGATCTCCACGGCATGCACATTCACCCTCATAGTCTCCTTACGGGAATTTAAACATGTGCTCTTTCGTGTTACACAGAGATATGTGTAGCAGGTGTTCCACGTACTGAGTTATCTCTCTCTCTCTCTCTCTCTCTCTCTCTCTCTCTCTCTCTCACCACACACATTCTCTCCCTCTTTTTCTTTTCCCCCTATGACTCCCATCTCCTCGCCTAACTCCTTATTAGGCTATCAAGCATCCCACTCTTGGCTTTTTTTATTTTCTCTTCCTTCTCTTTCCATAAAATGGCAAACTTATGCTGGTATCACTAGTGACTATTTTAAACGTCCTACCTATACTGGCATCCCAAGTGTCTATTTTCAACCCTCTTCTTTGTCCTTCTTTCTCTGCAGTGTAATGATCCCACTTTCTTTCACCCTTCATATTCGTTTGTTCACCCCTCAGAGTATTTTCTCTGCTTTTTCTTGTATCCCTTGCTTTGCTTCCTTTTTATGTCTCGCATAGGCGGCGCAAACCCTGCTTTTCAAGACATTTTGTTTACAGTTAATAGGCCACAGCCCGCCCATTGATTACCATTGGATTGCTTTAGTCACTATCATTTTCTTCTTTTCCATTTGTCACAGCATTTGTGCGTCATATCGTCTCTTGAGTTTGTCTGAGCCCTAGAGCATGGACCAAGTACTTGTGTCCTTCCACTGCTCCTGTTTTTGGAGCTACCTTTTGGGTCGAAGCCTACCAGTCAGCACAGCTGTATGGCTTGCAAAGACTTCTAGGGGACATTCAGAAAGCTTCTGTGTGAATGCATTCCGCCCATTGGTTACCATTTGTTTTGTGCTTTGGAGCTCACAGTTGCTTGCTTTTTATTTGCTGGCTTTATTTGTTTTAGGCTGTCCTCCCGCGGACATAGTCTGTTTACTGCAGCATAGCCTGTTTACACTATTCTTCCACAGGTGCTCACATTCTGTAAAAAGGCCTTTAAATTGTGCTCTTATCTTGTCACGTTTGCTGCACATTCAAAGACAGAGGTCAAATGTCGGTCTGTCTTCAAAGAAAGATTCATGTTTACTTTCCTTTCTCTGACTTCAAAGTGAGAGGATTTATATGACACTTATGCTGGGTACTGGGGGTGTCCTGGAGGAAGGCTGCACAATGCTATTTTTTTTATCACCCAACAAAATGTAAATGTCTGCAAATGAACTGAGTAAATATTTCAGAATTTATCAGAGTTAGAAAAGCACTAATAAAGCCCATTTTTGTGTAATTCTGAAGTGTGGTGGAATCAAATATTTTAATATGATCAAAACAAAACAATACACAAGGTGATGCCATTTTTACACATAATCATTTGTGCACTGTATAGTTTTATCAGTAAAACAGTATGTCTGTGCAAATCTAATGGTCATTTCAATTGAAAATGAGTTCTGCAATAGCAGTGCACTATGACACTGTCTGCTCCACAACACTCTTCTCCTCTCTACACTACGCCACTACACTCAAAGCCACTCCACACCACTCTTTGCCACGCCACGACATTCTACACCACTCTACGGCACTCTACTCCATTCTATGCCATGCTACACTACGACACTCCCCTAAATGACACGCCACTCTATGCCACTCCACTCTACTCCACTGTCTGCTACGCCACTCTATGCCACTCCACTCTACTTCCCTGTACGCCACTCCACTGTATGACAATCTACCTCACCTTACGCCACTCCACTGTTTGCCTTTCTATGTCCCTCTAAACCACTCTATCTCACTTCATTCTATGCCACTCTACTCCACGCCACTCCAGCCTATGATACTCCACATCACTCCATTGTACTCCACTCCACGATGCTCTATTCCATGACACTCTACTCCATTCCACCATACTCCACTCTACAACACTTTACGCCACTCCACTCTGCACAACTCTGCACCACTTCACTCTGGGCCACTATATGCCACTCCATACATTAACACTCCACTCTAGGACACTCCACTCTACGACACTCTATGCCACATTACTCCACACCAAAATATGACACTTTCTCCACTCTGCACTAGTACCCTCAATGGCACTCCACAACACTCCACTCTACTCCACGACACTTTATTCCACTCTACAACACTTTACTCAACTCTACCCTACGCCACTCAATGCTGCTCCATTTAAAACCGCTCCACCCGACACCACTCCACTCGACACCCCTCCACTCAAAGCCCCTCCTCTCAACGCCCCTCCACTCTACAACATTCTACTTCCACTCAAAGCCCCTCCTCTCAACGCCCCTCCACTCTACAACATTCTACTTCACTCTATGCCCCAACACTCAATGACACTCTACTCCATTATATGTCACTCCATTCTACGCCCCTCCACTCTATATCATTCCACTCTAGACTACTCCACGACACTCTACAACACTCTGTGACACTCTACGCCATTCCACTCTATGCCACTAACCTTTAGCTATGGTGAACAGCAGCCACTCTAGTGTACAACACTGCTAAAACACACTGACCAAGCCAATAGCTCCTGCATAGGCAAGACCTTATGGCCTTGCCAGTGCTTGTTGAAAGAAAGATGCCTCCTTTGCCTTCGGTGCGCATTGCAAGTTAAGGGTTGAATTTTCATCCCTGCATACAAAATATGTGTTATTATTATAACACCTCCTCAATTTCCCCCTGATAAATCTTGGCATAACAAACCTGCCTAAAGGCCTATGCAAATGGCAAATATACAGAATTTTGTGTGTTGAATTAATTTCACGTTATCCCACATTTTCCTACTAGTTACTCGGAATATGAGGGGCTTATCACACATTGTGTATACCTTAGATACCACAACCTATTCCATCCACTTTGTAATGAGGGCCCTGGTGCATTCTCCAAAATGCTTGTGAAGTTCAGAGTAGGGAAGCAGATTGAAGCCCTGACTTGAAGCCTGTAGTTTTAGAATGGATAAGAAAAGAGTTGATTGGATAACCCTCTTTTTTCATACAGAAATTATAAAGCATTACACATAGCTTCTGGCCACATTTTCTTCAAGAAGACCAATCAAGAGCCAGACTACTGTAAAGAAAGCAGAAACACAGAATGGCGCACAAAAAGTCTATTATGCATAAATAGTCAACAGACCACAAAAACAAGCAAGGAGATTACCTAATCAATAGACCACAGCTTCGCCCTGGATCAGATGGAGGATGTAATGCTAAAATCCACATATTTTGGTGCTACAGTTATACACTTTTTCTCAATGCAAGTGAATGAAAGCTTGAACAACAGATAAACCAAGACCTATACATTGTTACTGGGTGTGGATGCTCTGACTGTGGCTGGAGCACTCCATTGCCTACAATTACTTGCTGGCCCTGCACTGTCCGCTGGGAGGAGAAGGTGGGGCTTCTGGAGAATGCATTCTAGCATGAACAGAGACACTGCTGTGCGGGAAGTGCTGACTGTGGCTGGGGTACTCTATTGCTCAGAATTCCTTTCTGGCACTATGCTGCCCGCTGGGAGGAGAAGAAGTGGGAGCTGGAGAACACGCTTATAGCATGAACAGAGACACCGCTGCATGGGACACATGCAGAGTGCGGCCTGGGAGAAGACCAGACCAAGAGCATGCCCATCTGCGCCCACCCAACCCTGAGGAGGTTGGGCTGGGCCATTCCTTGGCTCCATAGTTAAGATTCCAAAGCATTTACTTAATTATGCCCCAGGAGTAGGCAAGTGAGTAATCGATGTCCCCTAGCTGGCAATCCTTTGACTTGAACAAAATTGTACTTGATAACTTAAGAAGTGACTGTATTTTGTATTAGACCTTGGTCTAGCCATATACAGGGCTGGAAGGCCAAATTGCAGAAAAATCCTTACAAGCTTTGGGTACTGCAGCCCCTATGTACGTAAATCACATAAGATGATATTAGGCTGGCCACAGTCGCTAAAGCTTATTTTTAGCTTGCTAAATATTGACAAATGTGTTTTTCATTGCTAATTGATTTGAAATATTTTACTTTTTATTTATAATTTGTAGCTGATAACTGCTTTGGTTTAAAACTTTAATTCGACATCTAGGCAGTGTAAAAGCGCTTATGCCAAAGTACTGCTGTCTAAGCTCTTTCCAAACAAAAAAGGGACAACGACAAACCTTCCGCAACTGCCACACAATGAAAGTAGTTAAAGTTTTGTCTTGACTACAGTGCTAGCAGAACAAACAGATCTGAAGGTAACTGTTAAACCAAATATACCCTTGGAACCACGCATAATTTGTTCAATCTGTTATGCTCTACTTCTTGTCCAAGACACTGCAATAGAGGATCAATCCACCAGCATCTGACAATAATATTTATGATCCAACTAGGGTTGCTAAAGAGCTAAGACTGGTGTTGACTGACTGGAGAATGGACATCTTGCCAGGTTGCCCAGTTACCCCCCCCTAGAGAAAACCAAAAGCCAAAGGAATCAAACCCTAGTCTAAACTTTAATAATTCCTCTAATAACCTATATTCAATAATACATTTCTATGGACCCCAGGATCTGATTAATGCTTCAGCAAACAAAACAGTCATAACTTAATGGAAAATAGCAGGGTTGAAAATAAGGTTAATGATCAAAACTGGTGTGAGTTTATCGACTCAGCTAATGGTATCCTGCTACAAGAAACCTGGGAAATTCACCATCTCAGAGGGCAAGATTCAGGTCTTTTTCTATCCCAGTTGTGCTCTCAAGGGCAGGTAGACCATTAGGAGGATTAGCTATATGCTAAGTATTACCAGTAAGTGCGACATCAAACACAGAATATAAATTCCCCTGGCATTTTAGGCTAGGAATTATCTATTGCTAGGGGAAAAACTTAGTAGAACTAAATATCTACAATAGAAGTGCATCTGGACAGGCTGATTCAGCCACCTTGAACACCATCTCAGAGCTTCTGGCAAAAGTAGATAAAAGGTTTGACATTCATAATGGTTGGGGATCTGGATATCATCTTTAAACCTTGTGCTGTTATAAGGGACGTAGCAAGAAAAGAGGATGACTTGCCGGGGATACCGGATATAAATGGACCCTTCAGCTCTACAAATAACTGAGCCTGTACTGAGCCCTTGGTGGTACAACTTAAAGGGAAACTTGCAATCCACAAATTGGATTGCAAAAGTTGGGAACTAGTGATCTAACAACTGCTGAAAATAGAAGAAATAATAGATGGGGTACTCCTATTAAAAACAAAAACACAATAAGTAACCATTATAAATACCTTCTCCCAAACCTAGCTTCACTTAGCAAAAATGACTCAGCTATTTCAAATCATGTGTCTATCGACTCTAAATGCTTGGAGGATTTAGGAAACTAATTTATTTTACAAAATGTACACCATCCTCCAGGGGAAAGAATCTTAGGAAATTAACCTGGTTTAACAAAGCATGTAGAGTTGCAAAATTCCATCTGGATCTAGCAAACAAAAGCCGGAAATTACCAGAGCTGCCTCTAGCAAGGCCCACTTACAAGGAAACATTAAGGAAAGTGAAAATTGCATGGGAAACATCCTTTGGGAAGACCTTCTTGAGGCAGCCCGCACCAGAAATCATTCAGCTTTCTGGCATTTAAGGAGCCATAGAGGTTGTGGTCAGGTAATGCGACTGAAGATAATATTCTAACCCAAGTGTGGGTTAGCCCCTATCAATCGTTGTATAGTATTGGAGATAATGATGAGCCAAAGTTGAATAAGCTTCTCTACCTGGAGCTAGGAAAAGCACCAGGCTAGATAAGAATCTGGGTGACTTAATTAGGGCGGAACATATGTTGTGGGCCCCATACATCCATACAATTAGTAATGCCGTTGCAGTAGTGGCCCCATCCCTCTTTCTTTGAAGGGGGCAGAGATTGTTTCCATATTTAAATAAGAGCAAGAATCTGATCCGGCTAATTATCATCCAAAAACCGTAAAAGATAACATACAAAAAGCTTCTGTAACCAAGTCTCGAAGAAATTTATTATCTGGGCTAATGATAATATTGTACTATCCCAGTTTCAAGCTGGATTTCGAACCAATATTAGTACAATTGTTTTTAGATTTCTAATGTTCAGATGGAAATCAGTTGATTTAAACAAAGTTAGCCTCTACGTATTATTTGTTTATCTGAAGGATGCCTTTGACACAGTCCCCAGAGAGATTTCAGAGTATGGGGTTGCCATTATCATTCCTGAATTTAATTATTTGTTTACACAATGGCAAATTTACCCACATAGTTTGGTGAACTTACTGACCCTGTACCAATTGAGAAAGTGTGAGGCAAGGTGGTGTTCTTGCCTCGACACTCCTTCTCCTATTCATCAGCAGGTGAGTCAAATATCGGTCTGACTGTGAAAACGATTCACCTGTCTTAGGTGGCTCTAAAATCCCAGTGCTCTTGTTTGTCGGTGATACCTTCTTGTTATCAAAAACTCCGCAAGGGATTGGAACACCTTGTGGAAATGTACCTTTTTTAGGGGTACACTGGTGCAGGGTTACCCTTTTGTCCACGGGTTCAAAGACCAACAAAATAGAGATCAGCACTGGAGTTGGAAATAAATAACAAGTTTATTAATCACTTATGTGTGGGACTACATCCACACAACACTCTGTCAAGTGCTGAAAGGAGGAAGTACACTGGCTTCACAAACCAGTGCCCTTTTTATACAGGTTGTGTGCAGTGTAAGCATGTGAACAGAAATAAGAAGAACACATTTTAGAAATAGTTATCAGCAAACAAGGGCAGATGAATAACTACTTGGTCAGAAGAGTGGGAGGGGGAACGGGAGTGCTTATGGCAGCAGTAAATAATTGACAGTTAACAGGTATACTGGCAGCCACAAACTCTCAGCACATACATTGCTTTTAGCTGAGTCAGGAAGTCAACTAAAATAGATAGCACAAGCAGAGTGAAAAGACAAAAGAATTATGAAGGAAACTTCAAGGGACACCACAGCCAAAATGGCTGTCGCTTATGCCATGTAAAATATTACATGATTTCCATAACCTTTATAAAGGTTCAACTTGTTCTGTTCCACTCATGGCCTACTGGTGAACTCAAATAAAAATTAGGGGCATGTTTATTAGAGGAGTCAGGTTGCTCTTGCACCATGCAACATAATGCAAGAGTGACGCATGGTTAAAATGAGATTTATGAAGCCATGCAAGGTCATCTTGCGTGGTTCTGAGTGTCTTCATAAATCTGGAGTAACACAACGCAGTGAATTGCTGTGCCGCGTTACTTAGCCCTGAGAAGACATCCCAAGGGCCTTACATGGGTGATCCCACACAATTCCCATGATTTTTTATGCATTCCCAGATTTTCCAAAAGTGGCAGACTTCTCAGAGGAGGCATAACAAGGAGAAATATTTGTATTTCTCCTTGCTACTTCTTCTGTCCATGTATGCTGCATTGTGCAACATACATAGAAAGAGGAATATGTCTCTCAGGATTGTTTTTGTGCAGGAAGGTGGCCTTTCCTGCACAAAAACAATGCTGCATGCAACACATGCACCCTTGCACCATTGTGCAAGGGTGCCTGCATTGGCGCTAGGCAGCCAAATCGGTGCCAGCACAGGGACACAGGCAGGAATGCACAGTATTCTTTTAAATTTCCCTGTCATGCAGCGCAGTAAGGTGACTTGCTGTGCTGTGTGACATTCTCATAAATGTTCCCCTAAGTTCATGCCTATCAAACCCCATAAGCATTTCAGATGAATTGTAAGGATGAATGGAACAAATTTGGAGAGTGTTTCGGAATTTGATTATTTGGGGGTCCGCCTGTCGAGTTCTGGCAGCTGGACAAACCAGGTAACTAAGAGCATGTTGTCGCTGTAACATAGAGCAGCCGCCTTAATGAGATTGCCAATAAATCATCCTTTCACCCTATCTCCCATGCCCTTGCGATCTGGAGGGCCCAAACTTTGGCCAGTGCTACCTATGGATCTGATATTTGGGGAAACAGCAACGTAGAGTCATTGAGAGTGTTTAAAAATGCATTTATGAGATCTGTGCTAAGAGTACCAAAAGATACATCGCTAGTTCTATTAAGAATGGATCTTCGACTAAAACTAATGGTTGAGCATACCACCTACAACGTATCACTAGGGTATTCAAGTCCTTATGTCTCTCTTCTTTTTCTGAACCATAGAATTTCTATTTTATGTAGCAATTGTTTTTAATGTTCTGGTGAAATTCTAAACCAAAATTTGTGATATAACTTTGAGAATGCCCATTACGCAACCAATCTATGCCTGAAATTCGTGAGTATTTATTCTATTTAGTCTTTAATGCATGTAAACCATATCAATGATGTCATTTTGAAATGTTTTGATGACTGTTTTGTTTGTCTATGGATATTATCCGAGATGACAATAAATGTAAATTTGAATTCGAGATGCCAGGCTACACTCAGAGGAATGCAAGAAGGCATTAGGAAGGAGATATTTGTTTCACAAGCAAAAGGCTTACTCTACTACTTTCTGAAAACCTCGCCTCGATGTGCAACCTAATAACGGGGCTACGCTTAATAGAACCAGTTAGATCAAATGTGTTGGAGGCTCTGTATACTAAATAAATATGATTGAATGGGCCCACATTTAGGCCAGTTTTTTGACTGACTGAAGGTGGCATGTGTATCAAAATGCAATTTTGGTTGCTTCCTAGACGGAACATAGTACATATCGACCCCTTCTACCCTAAGATCGAGTGTCTCGGACCAACTTCTGCTTGCAGTGAAACCACACTACCCCACTCCACCAGAGGCTTTTATAAAAATTTCACATGGCTCAACGTAGAGGCAAGTGCCTGTTTATTACAAGTTGGACTGCCTGAAATGCATACAGTTAACTGAGAATTTATCTAAGAGCCTGACTGACTGCACAGCTTGGAAACAGTGAGCAGAGTTGCTTCTTTATGTTTCTGAGCTGTGATGTTTGAAAATCATTCAATAACTTAGACAGTTTATGAGTTAAATGTAGTGTATGCTCTTTAGACCATGCAAACATTTAAAAAAGGATGTTCAGTTCTGCGCTCAGACAGAGCATTTGTTCATTATAATGATTCACAAAGGTACATTCACATGTATAGATTTACTTACATGAGTACATTTATTCTTGCACCAAGATGAAACTATTCACTTTTCCAGTATTCACCATTTCTCAGCGTAGATGTACACCTAATTACAGATGTGCATGTCTCTACCCCCTGATTTAAGGGGATGTAGACATCTAATTCAGAATTTACAACAGACATACTCTTACAAGCCTTTGTTAATTAGCCCAAACAGCTCAAAGTGAATACAATGAGAATATATGGGTCATACAACTAGAAAGGACTGCGCTCTCTTTGCATTTTTACTAATAAGGTGTTTGACATTTTGGGACCAATTCACAAAGTCATGTAAGAGTGTGTAAATGTGTACTCCTATAGAACTACTTGCTTTTGTGAAACTGCCCCATAGTATTTTGCTACATAAATTCAAATGTATTTGTGGCAGTCAATTCTGCAATGTTTTACGGCAATTTTGTATCAGGTTTGAAGTATGCACCAAATAATTGGTACACAGTTAGGGGTGGGAGGGAGGGAAAGGGGAGGAATGCATCATATTTAACATTACATGGTGCATTTCTGTCCTTTCCTAGCGCTGGCGCACTTTGGCTGCCAAGTGCCAACGCAGTCACCCTTGTGCCATGTTGCAAGAGTGCCTATGTTGTAGGCAAGATTGTTTTTGTGAAGGAAAGGACACCTTCTGACACATAAGCAATCCTGATAGGCAGTTTCCTCTTTCTATATGTGCTTCAGAATGTTGCACACATAGAGATAACAAGCATTTGCAATGCAATAGGTCTCGCATTTACCAGAGTTTGAGCTATTGGCATTGTAAATGGCAATGCCTTTTATGTATGTTTTGGTTTTTGAAACATAAATAAAAGGCATTGTCATTTACAGTGCCAATAGCTTAAAAAAGACCTATTGTATTGCAAATACTTGTTTGGTATTGTACTACTGAATCCAGATCTAGGAAAGTAATCAAATTAAAAGTGACTGCTAACCTTAATAACTGCTCGTGTTCCTGCCACACTGAGCTCTACGCTGCTCAGACAAAACACCTCTGAGGGGTGCACAATGTAGGCCCAAAGCAGGGGATGGCCCAAAGCTGTAGTCTCACGGATATACGGCAGAACAATTGAGTCAGATGGTTAATCCAGATTTATGGTGCCTATTCTTTTCATCCTAACCTATCACAAAACACTACACTGCAAAAGCTTAAGCCACAACACAGCTGCGTTTTTGCGGACTGACTGTTCCTTTGTCCTTGGTGCCTATTTCATGTGTGCTGTTGTACTTTACAGTTAATGATTATTAACACTCAAGGCAGTGGGAAGTTCGCGGTGTTCACATCCGTTTTACCTTTAGAAAGACCATAGAGTCCTCTGACTGCCGGCTCCTATTTCGAGATGGTGCCTGTATACAAACGCCCGAGGCATATTATATGGCAACATTGAACTAACTGTGTAAAATAACCTGGGGTGCATCCGTGAGCTGACTAGCAATGCAAATGTTGGAACCAGAATTGTTTCAAGGGAAATTCAGAGGAATTATTGATTTTAATATACATTCGCAGTAGCTGCAGGGCATAATTAGAACTACATCACTATAAAATAGAGTCAGTGGTAAACTGTAATAGGTAACGTAATCGGAGCATGGGGATATTCTTGAATGCTTGATGTTTAAAAAAATATTATTTTCAACACATGCCGTTCCATTCAGTAATAGAATCGTATCTATTTAACTAAGATACTCAAAAATGTTGAACGTTTTTAATTTTATTTTAAAGTCCTTCATGATATATTTCATGGCATTTGCTGCCATATTTATATCTTTTGATGGCTCTGCTTGTGCTTTAGCTTTGAAAGCCAGGTTAGACCACAGGCTCTGTGTCCCCCCTGCCGAACCCCCCAACCTCCCTTCCAGAGTCTGAGCTTCTCCTGATTCCTTGGCTGGTATAACAGTTTTGTCTGTCGATGTTTGATTCCCAGTCCGGCATTTAAGAGAGTGATAAACGTGCTCCAGAAACATTCTCACACTACTGTGCTTGTACTCCACACCTGTGTAACTCGTTAGAGGGCAGAGAGGTGAGCTTTGTGTTGTGGGCGGGTTGTGCAAAGGTCGGGAGCGTGTAGCTGGGAAAATGGCATTGAAGGAGGTGGGAGGAGAGCCAGGGGTGGTAGTGGGGAAAGGCGCCAAAGTTAGGCTCTGAAGATCTGGGTTAGCGCCTGGGAACGAGACGAGTGATGTCTCCGGTCAAAGTACGCCTATGTTTCTGCCCTTAATGGAAACCCTAATAGGTCTGTGGCATTCTTCATGGTCAGGAATCCCTACCTATCTCCTACGGCTAGATCTGGTGAGATGGAAAACAAACAAGCATTGGCCGCGCGGCAGTAAAGCCGTGCGGCCGTGACGAGATCTGCAATAAAAAACAAGCAAACAAATGCCCCCGACCCTCACTTACCACATGCCGTCTACCTCCAGCATAAATGGACCCGCTGTCCTGATTCCACATGTGCTGCCGCAGAAATAAAAACAGCCTAAGAAGCTGGTAGACAGTCATGCAGCCCCCAAGCCCGTTGGTACCATGCTACGGTAAATGGGCCACATAAACGCTGGAGCACGCACACCGCGAGTCGGCCTGGAGCGCGCCTTGGAAGAGACGCGGGAGGGCAGGAGCGTGACGCCGTGAGCGTGCACGTTGGCGTTCCCTGCGGCTCGCGCGTTCACAGACCGGTGTCTGCTCGTGCACCGGTCTGTATCACTTGGGGAGGCAATACAGCGACAATAACGCTCGCTAGCGGCAGCGCGTTTCGCGCTGCAACGCCAGCGAGCCCTAAAAATGAGGAGAAATAAAGATGTTTCTACTTGTTATGCCTCTCCTGGGAAGGCGCAGCATTTTGAAGCATTCCTAGATCTACCACAAATGGTAAATCTAGAAATGCGCCAAAATCCAAGGGTGGATGTGTGGGAACACCCGCGCTCCACCCTTAGAACGCCTCCCTGCTGCATTGTAACGCAAGGCAGCGATTTGCACTGCCTTTGATTACTCTAGATTCATCAAGCCATGCAGGGCCACACAAGGAGGCATTACGTGGGTTGATAAATCTCACTAAGGCTTTGCGTCGCCCTTCCACCCCGTTGCATGGCACACAGGCAATGCAAAACCCTGTACAATATGGACCTGAGTTTCCGATTTGATTAGCTGAATATTGCTGTATTTGGACATATCGTTGGTGCAGATTTCAATGTGGAACTGTTTTGTACTGTTGCAAAATTGCTCCAACCGGTTAAAAAAAATCCCTAACTAGTGGAATTACTTAATGTAGAGTTATTCATTTGGTAAAATAATATTTTTATCCAGTTTATGACACCTGAAATAATACATAATCAACATTGAGAGGACTATTATACCTGATGCCGATGTTTTTACAACATTTACTGCCGGAGCACAGCACTACTTAGGCCATTTAAAAAAAAAAGAATGAAATACATGAAATCCTGAACTAAAACAAACTATTAAACAGAAATGAGTCTTGAAACACAACACTTGAGTTCCAGCACAATGCATAAAATTAAGTTTGGTATAGGTCATAATGAACCAGGAAGTAGTTTTGTTAATGTGGCCAAGCTACAGACCACAAACAAGTCCCCTTTGTCTGGTGCTGGAAATAGGCAGCTAAGAAATTGCCACCTGCATGACTGCCAGGATGAGGCTGTAGTGTAAAGTTATTTTTTATCATGTAAAGTGCATAGTACAAAACAATGGCTTCCTTTGAGCAGTAAAGTTCTTCACAAACATGTGTCTTAGAAAAAGCCACGGCCTCCATTTTCTCATGCACATACCTGAAGCCAGGCAACATGCATACTAGTCCGTCAGATGGCATTTTCCCCAATTGGTAAAGACTTCCGGCTATACACGACAAACAACACGACCGAAAACAGACATGAATGCAGCAAAGCAACTGCACGCAGACTAAGGATGGTCATACTCAAAGAAGAAGAAAACAGACTCTGGTCTTTGCCAGAATTCTCAAGACCAGATTTTGAAGGTATCCAAACACTGAGAGATATGCACAGCCATACTAGTGACAAAACATTGCTATTCAAGTTTCTTTAACACCAAGAAATCTTGCATACCGTTAGCACACAAATACTCAACGAAGTTTAACAACAAATCAAAAACAATTACCAGCATCTGCAAACGATGGCGACATTGCTTTAGGAAATTCCTGCATGCGGCGGGTTCCACCAAGGAGGCAGAACGAATAATAAAAAGAAAAGGTTACATTCAGTGACTAGGCCGTCATACAATACAGAGAAAGTTATCTTGGTTGCATTTAGTGTTGCCAGCCAGGCAAAGTAGGATAGCCGTGTACCACAGGGTAACATAGCATGGTCCATTGCATACTAAACCCAGCCTGTGGTGAATGAAATTAAGAGCAGAGGACCACGTTTTTTTAGGAGGCCATCGAAGGTGTTGCTAAATGTGAGGATTGCTGAAAATCAACGCTGACCAGTCCTTCTTCCACCACCCTACATTTCTGTTTCTATCACAATCCTTTATGCTTTCTGCCTTTGTCACCGTTTTCCCAAAGTTCTATTCAGCACGCGGGCCAGGACTTTCTCCTTGCAGCCAACTATTGGCTATCAGGTTAAAGGTGTGAGAGGGGGCGAGGGATCAGCCACATTTTGTGGCCTATTCCTCAGCGATGTGTTTTTTTGCTGCTTTAGGCCTGCAACTTTCTGAATCTTTCCTGGTGGTGTATTCAATGGGGAACATCACTTACAACGCAACTTTTAGCACGCGATGCTTTTACATCGCATCTTTTACAACGCAAACCATTACAACGCATTGCGCTGGGGGGCACTCTAGGATAGGGAATATATTTAACTTACTATCCAACACCTTCCCTACTATCCACGGGGACTGGAGTTGGAATAGTAAATGAAATAATTCACTATCCAGCTCCCCAAAGCACTATGCCTTGTAATGGTATGCGTTGTAAAACTCGCGTTGTAAAAGCGTGCGATGTAAAAGCATGCGTTGTAATGTCGTACATCCATTCAATGAAGATGCCAAATCCTGGAACATTTGGTATTATTCTTTGCATAGAGGGAAATGCTATGTTACCTAAGATTTTATCTCAGTCTTAGTTTCTTAATAAGATCTGATGCACTTGGGAACACAGTCTGCCGAAGCTTAGATTACACTGGAGAACTTCATTTTTCAATGCCCATATTCTCTCACTTTCCAGGAACAGTGCAGTAGTGCAGCTAGTGACAAGTCTGATGACAGTGTATGCTATTAAAAATAAAGCTCTCTGTGCTATCATAAGGTCATCCTTGTATTTCACAACTACAGCAAGAACACACAATTTGTATTTAAATATGTCTTCCGATGTTGAGAAATGTGTATACTTAGAATACATGGTAATCTCTCTTCCCACTAGATTGTGTCGTAATAGGATAAGCTATTTCTATGAATATTGCCTCTCAGTTCTCCTTTATCACCCTCCTTCCTCCTCCTCTTTGTCTTGGTAGTGTGATTCTATAGTGTTTACATTATCTGACAGTATACCCATTCTATATTTATTCCGTTTTAGCATGGGCTTGCCATTATGCATTCTTAACTTGCTTTAAATATGCGTACTATTTTTGCAAGTCCCTGTTTAATTGATAAGTATCCTTTAAGAGTGTTCTTTTATTCAGACGTTTATGTTTTTCTGTGAACAAATGTATTTCAACGCCCTCACTAACTTTTGCTTACTAAATATCCCATACAAAGCTTAAAATGAGTAAAAAGATGAAAAGAATAATTAATGTAAGTTCGATTTTTGGTTTACTCCAGCACTTCAAAATTGAGGCCAATTTTAAGTAAAAATTCGGTGGATTTGGGTGTATTAAGTGGTATGGCTTAGATGGCCTTACTGTTTAATACACTCCCAAAACCAGTGACTTCACTGAGGGATCTATAAAGTCCTCTCATGTCTAAGCTGACCCCTTGTGTGTGTTCCTGCACTTTTGTTTTTACTCCTCTGCTCAGTGGCGTAACACAGGCCCCTACAGTCCCGCGGTGTGGGGGGCCTCAAGCTCCAGGGGGCCCCTCGGCCATGCACTCTGGCTGGAGAGCTCCTGTCCACTCAATTTTCTTTACGCCAGCGCCTCTGATGTTAAGCCAAATAGCTCTATGAGTACCTCCTTTATGAGAGTGTATGACCGTACCACCTCATCAACCAGTGTCAGCAGCCTATCTTTTTTTACTGTTGAAACCCCTTCCCCCAGTATAGATAGGATAGGATGCCAGCCATTACACATGTCATCTCCCTCTACATACTTAGGAACAATACCCTTGGGCAATCATGGGATGATAGGTACCCCCTACATTAATCTCAGGTTCCTTGTTGCTGTCACCATGTCCTCTGGGCTCAAACCCAGCTTGACCCTTTTCTCCTCTAGGTCCAGTCTCCTTTCTTCCAAGGCCAGTTTCCTCTTCTGGAACTCCAAGATGCTGAGCTGTGCTTCTAAATTCTTGGGCCTCCATACAAAAGTTGAACTCTTTTCATTTCCAGATGAGGAGTCATTGCTCGCTCAAATTGTTCTCCTCTGTTTCAAAAAGATCACTGCCATCTTCTTCATGCCCACTGTCAGGGGTGATCTTATCTGTTAATAGAGCCTGGGCTCTCCTTGCATACTACCAGATTCTGAGGTCCTTTTTTAGGTCCTTTTTCTTGGCAGTGATCTATGGGCTGATTTTTCTATCCCTGCACAGCATCTTTAATTCCTCAGTGTGAGCAGGATGGCCACATTGATTTCCATGTTTTCCACGTTTAAAGACTTTGAAAAACGTTTTGCCACTTTGTGAAGACTTGTTGTCAACTTTTAGCTTCTGGAAAGCGGTGACTTCTATATACAGAACTTGGTAACTTTTACCTCAGTGTCAACTTGGCAAATCTTTTCTGTGGTTGCTAACTCATTAATTGTCTGTTCCAGTCTAACCGTTTCTAGAGCCCACCACTAGGAACCGATGTAAGGATCTGGGTGTATAATATGGTATGGCTGTGCAGCTTTACCATGCATTGCCCTTGCAATAACTGTCTTGGGTCCAGACATGTGCATTTATAAAACCTTAAGCTCAACTCTGGGAAGTTACGGCTTCAAGCAACAAGGCTTAAACAAAGGAACTCCTTAACGGATTTAACAGTACCAAACAACGAAATAAGAAAACAACAAGACATGAAAGGAATCCAACATCAATTTCTAAAAATAGGATGATCAAAATCCACCAGAGGGTTCCAGAAATAGAGACCTTTAAAGACAGCTTAAATTGTAGTTTAACTGCAAACAAGCATTGGTAACTGTAAAGTTTTGAAACTTTTGAGAAGTTTGAAAGAGCTGTGTTTGTCTACCCATGTCCCACTTGGGTGACCACATCCAACAGGGGGAGGGTTTGGTGGGCTGAAAAGACTTATTTGGAAAGTTAGCTGGCCACCAACAGATTTTGCAGTTCAGGTCTAAATTTTACAGCACGACTGCCATAGGCTTCAGTGGAGTGGTCCGGATGCTGCGTACGCAAGAGATGGGAGATGCTCAAGGATGATCTGGGTGTTGTGCGGTCAACGGGGGTGCTTTTGCAATTATGCCTCGGTCCCCAGGTCAAGTGGGGTGACTTTGGTTACAGAGGTTGGGGGTCCCTCAAAGTCCTCTTTAAGACAGTAGAAGGGCAGCTGGGCTACTGGACACTGCACACAGCGGTCCCTGCAATTTCTTTTGGTGGAGGGCGGTGTCCCTCTTGGGAGGCCAATCTTGACTCAGATCACACTCTTGGATCTGGCTGATATAGGTGCAACTTTTAGCCATTGAATGTCGGTCTTGTCGGGCGCCCAGCGGTAGTTAGTGGGTGTTCTTTCGAAGTGGCTACTGACTTGCAGAAGAGGGCTACTTCAGCTTTATTGGCCCTGGGGTTGATTCCAGGGGGTTAGCCGACTGACCCTTGGAGTCACTTCTTTGGCCTGGGGCTTGGGACTGACTCGTACCCAAACCAGGAGCCACAGGCATAGTCAGCTCTTTGCTAGCCCAAGTTGTGGCAGGTGCATTCAAGCAGACAGTGCACCCACTCTTTTTGTTAAGTCCAGGGGTCAGAATGACAGTCCTTCTTCAGTCTTTTCTCCAGTTCCGGTGTGATCTGAGGTTCAGAGTGCCAGGGGTGCCATATGTATTTCCAGAAAGGGCCATGGGGTGATGATGGGGACTACCTGCTACCCTCCCTCTTGGTGCTGAATTTTCGGTTATCTGAGGCATCTAGCAATCCCAGAGTGCACTATTCTTCCCACTCTTAAGATGTCAGGACCCTTCTTTGGAATTTAGAAGCTTGGTACCCCATCATAGCTATGTCGCTAGCTGGGGGCTACACACCCTGGGAAAACTGGTTTGGGCACCTGCCAGCCTGTCTTTTGCCCACCAAAGGTAGCTTCACCTATGAAACTTGCCTTTTGTGCAAACACCCCAAGTGGCTTCCTGCGAAGGGGGGGTAACACCTCACCCTGTAGCATGCTGCTAATCTTCCTAAGCCTGGGATTCATTCACACTACTACCCAGGTGGGCAGACAGCTGTCTTGGCCAGTGAACGGGTGAGGCCAATGGACAGACGGGGTCACAGGTTGGCAACTTTCTAAAAGTTACATTTTGGTAATAGTGACATTAAATTTGACTTGGGCATGAAGTCAGGTTTAATGCCACAATTTATTTGATACCTTAGAGTACCCATCTCAGTAGTTCCATTCAGAAGTTATCCGGGCTGATTGGTCAGTCAGTAACCTGTGTTAGCCAATGGGGCTACTAACTTTCCCACAGCAAAACAACGATTTGGAAGTGTTGCTGGCAGGACATATATGTATAAAATACATGTCCCACTTAATATTATAGAGCTCCGTGCCTTAGGACTCAATAGGCCTTCTTAAGCAGAGACTTACAAATATTGTTAAGGGAAGTGGGGGCTTTGTCATTAGTTTCAATGGCAAAGTCGAACTAGCAATGTGACCACTGCCCTTCCAGTCTGAAGTGGCAGGCTGGGAGCCATTTCGTACTTTGTCACACACTGAGTGGTACAATCACTGATGCAGTCCTGGGTGGACAGTCTTGCTTGCGTACCCTAGTTCCCCTGAGAACAATATACTAGGGAGTTATAAGTAAAGCAGTCTGTGCCAATTAGGGGTAGACATTTCAACATACACACTGTAAGGGGTTGGAACTGTGGGACTAAGATCTAGTTAGGAGGCCTCAGTGCACTCTCAGAGTCGCAAAACCAGCAGCATCAGTCCAAAATGGAGGAGGGTGAACATGCAAAAAGAGGCATTTCCTTACAAAAACCATCTATATGGCTCTGCTTAAATAATTCAGCATGCATAACTAATATCAATCTAAAAATACAGTCCAAGCTACAGACATGTGCTTCACAGAGAGAGATTGATGCTCCTATCTCAAGTGGTCTTGTCCAAGATGAAGTAAAAAGATGTTTTAATAATGTATACTCATAGATGCTTCAAGGGTCGATGCGCCATTAAAAGCCAATCTCATCAAGGCCGAGTTTTTTTTTAGCACAACCGACAGTTTTGCAGTTACTGTTAATCTATACGGGAGCGATGTTAATACAATCAAGAAGCTGTATTAAACTATATTTTATCATTTGTCTAAACATCAGGATCAATATATCCCTATATTTATAGTCAAACTTGTTATCCATAACAGGAATCCAAGGCCTCCATTTCAGGTGCCTTACTAGGGGATGCAATGATTATCACGCCAAGTATTATATAATACCCCCGGGTTTAGAATTTGTCAGGTGAGATCATTATCACCCAATCCGGGTTCAGCCATCAAAGACTTGACATGACATGTATTTTTGTGTTTACTGAACTAAAATCCACATGTCCCAGTATTTTCCAGGCCTTTTTTCCCTTTAAATTCGACAGGTTTGATATCCCTAAATTTAATGGGGGATAATCCACCGATGATGGTGATCCCTCTGCAATCAGTAATCATTATTTTAGGAGGAAAATGTAGCTTAATAACTATCAATCTTACATTTTGAAAATCAATTTCATGTGATACTGTGCAAAAGTGTAAATGTTGCTTAATTTATTTAAATTTAACTGTACATCTGCTTCCTCTGTGAAGACAATGTTCATGACAGTGTATTCCTAAAATCGTTATCTTTGGAATTCTGCAATATAGCATTAAACCTAACCAGTGGCGGCTGGTGAAGTTTGAGAGTGATAGGCTGGCTTTGGCCTTGAGGGGCTTGGTGGGGCGACATGTTTTGAACGGCCCGTTGCCATTTCCATTGCAAATCTTTTTTTTTTTTTTTTTTTTTTAAATGGGATAAAATTATGCATTTTCCAGCACAAATGTTTTAGAACAAAAAGCAATAGCTTTCAGAGGCTTTTCTACAAGAACGCTCAAAATATCTTGCCAAATTACTAGCTTAGTAGGCAAGCTTGGCTTCCTTCTTTAGCAATGTGTGCACCAGGGTAGCAATTCTGGGGTAAAGACTGAAGAAGAGAAAGGAGGGAAAAACAGCACCAAATAAGAAGCTGGGACAAAAGGAAACCTGCAAAACCAAGCCAAAAAGGCAGGAAGTGCCTGACAGTAAACCAAAGAGGCACGAGGCAGAACCAAGCCACTGCAGCCAAAGCACTCTGGTGCCAATGGCTGGCCTCTGAATAAAACCTTATGCCCCAGCAACTAGTCTTTCACATATCAAAACACTTTTTATTTAAATCAGGGACCTCCAACCTTGTCTGTAGTAAGAGCTACTTATATTCAACGAAAATCATCCCAAGTTACTAATATAGTGTTGTGATAGTGACCACATCAAATGGTTACATTAATGGAAACCATATTCATAAAATCCCACAGTGTACATCTCAGTTCAGGCAGGGATGCCAGCAGTATTGTGAAAAAGTGTTTGTCAGTGCGGAATGCCTCTAGGTTGGTAATATGTAACAGCCTCTGGCACCATGTTAGTAATATTATTAATTAGTTTCCCAGATCCTGCCTGATTTACGTGCCTTTCACTTTAAGTATACCAACATTAATTCAAACAACAATAGTTTCTAATTTAGTAGGGTCGGCTGCAGACAGGAGATCTATTTATAGGCAGCTGGAGAGCTACCTGTAGCTCCTCTTTGAAAAAGTCTGATTTAAAATTTCAGTGCAGTCCTAGTCACAGGCCACTATCTGCCTTATCCCCTTCCTGATTTAATGACACAAGCTCCCACTCATCATTTCGCTGTTGTACACATCTACCTCACAGCACAGAAGCCGGTTGTACTTCCCACCAGGCTTCCTCGACGGAGGCATCATGGGACAGGAAGGAGGAGGGAGAAATCATTGGACCACCAGGAAAGCTTGCGACTCTCACCAGGACAGGCCTTCGGTTCACTGATGGGAAGCAGGACTGGCTTTGTTTTCTTTGCTGCAGTCACTTCACTGTGTATGCGAAAACTGAGCCGCATTAGGAGGAAGGCAGCATCCTAGCTAGTGCACCAGGATATCCTTATAGAAGTATTAATTTTGCTCATCTTCAGTTTAATTAAAGCATGCTATTGAGCAGTAATCCTTGATCCTCCAGCACATGCCTCTCCGGTCGGGGTCCCCCAGGACAAGGGAGGCATCTCTATTCTGGGGGCTCAGAGAGACCAGCAGCGACGATCACCTCGCACAAACCACAATATTGATTAATCATCCTAATATTATTAGTGATATTTAATATTTATAGAACACACAAGAAACGTACATTGTCTCTTGGTCTGCAGATACTAAACAATAGGTTTGCAAAGGACAGCGCCATTTTGCACTGTGTTCGCTGGCTTTTATAATAGATTATTGTGAACAACTGTTACATTTTGTGTTGTGCTGTGCCACCTTAACCAATCTTCCCCTAAGCGTTTTCAATCCAAAGTAGTGGTGCTGATAATCGACTTTGGAAGGATAACATGTGGAGCCTGCTCCATTATGATGCATACCTGTTCCGTAGATATATATGGTGTCGGTACTCAACCCACTGATTTATCTGCATTATGAGGGTTCAGGGAAATTCAGTTCTTAGGTTCTTTCAATCAGATTTGAAATGACTGAAGCTCTTGAGTACTTGGGTCAGCTCCAGCACCCACCACTACATTGCCTCCTGTGAACTCCATGGCTCGCACAGGGGGGGTGAGCACAGCTATCCCTGGGCTGTAAGGGGCTACTGACATGCGCCATTTCATCTGTTAAGCCAACAATATTAAGTACTCGGCCACCCTTAGATCTCTGGGGCCGTTTTGCCTTTCTTTCTATGTGAAGCGCAATACACAATGTTGTAATGTACTAATTACCCAATGCACTCTCCCTACAGTGGTTCTCTGCCCTGCTGCTCAGCCTATGATGAGGTCATGTAGAATGTTCAGTGGGTTTGTATGGAAGGGAGAATCAGTTGGTGTGGAAGGGCTGAGCAGCGAGGAGGCTGCTCCTTGTGGGGCACTTTTATGGATCAGAACATCTTCCTGTAACCTAGAACTTGTGACGTAACTTCAAGAATAAAACTACTACCTTTACCTACAAGATATGCCTGCGCATCATTCTCCGTTTTAACACACAACACCTACAAACCTGTTTCTACTGAGAAGGTGCCACCATCGCCACAAAAGCTGCAGGCCTTGAAGTGGTCTTTGGCATACCCAGGTCTTTTCTGTTTGGCATCTGGCACGCAAGGGGAAATGTGTTCAGCACTAGTTTTAGATGAACTCGCCACTGTCCTGGGCATTGATGACTAATGGCTATAGCGAGACCCTGCAGTTGCACAAGGCCTTCTCTCACTGACTGACGAACTCATGCGCTACCACTAACATAATTATGGTAAGGAAGAGACACCTGTATAAGAGTAGTGGTACCCTGCTACTGCATGAACTGTAACCGAGTGTTTCAAAGAAGGCGCGCACAGGCGGTGCCAGTAAATAAGAGGTTTTCAGATAGATGTTTTCGAAGAGAGAGGGAAAAAAAAGAGATTGATTATTGTTGCCAATGACTGTTTTTTTAACGGAGTGCAGGAAAAGAAATTAAAGAATATACAGAACAGTCGCTGTTTCGAAAACCCCTTCAGGCAGCATGAAAGAGATAATTACTTCAAATAGATATACGAACCTGCAGTGTGCAACACCATTGCCATGCGTCAGCGGGCTGGCACTAAAACTTAACACACACCTGAGCTCGAATGACGTCCTACATTAACTACAGTGCAGGAAGCAGACACCTCGACTCTGCGCAGTGGGGGTTAAAAATTCCTGATTGCAAAACTGCCCAGACTCGATATCTCGGCTTCCTGGATCCTGCCTCAACCCCACCCTTTCATGGGACCCACCCACCACCCTGTGAAGAGTTGGGAAAGGGTGGGGGACCATGCTCTCCACACCCTGACTGACGTGAAGCCAGAGCATAACAGGGCTTCAGTTTAAAACGCCTGGGGTGAATTTAACTGCAACGTCATCAGGGGGTGGAGACTGGTCTACAAGGCTATGTCTTTGCAGAGCTGATGACCTCACAGGCCTCAGGGCTGTGAGATCGTCAGCCCGGCAAATTCTTTAGACTTTGGGCCCGCCCAGCAGCAATCACTGTGAGTGGCAGGGTGCAGCAGCAGCCCCCCAGCAAGGTAGCTCGTGTGTGTATGTGGATTTAAAAAAACTGTTTTAGCATTGCTTTAATGTTGACCGTGAAAGTAAAGGGGGCGGAGCCCCTTAGTCCTTGAAGAGAAGTCGCTACTGTACCTCACTGCCAATGGCTACACCAAGTCTTAAAGGCTGTATTAGTTGTTGACAACTCTGAACCCAGATATAGGCCCGAGTCTAAAGCAATGGCCTATAACGACAGGTATAGACTAAGGTACGCAAGAGAGCTGATTAGTAGTTGTTTTGGCAGCGATGACAGGGGAGATGGGTGGTGCAAGCTGGCTAGTCAGAGCTCTGGCACTTATTATTTTACAAATTAAGCACTGGCTATAATCATATTAGAACATTCTTTCCATTGAGGGTGGAGCGTTGTAAATAAAGGGAAAAACAAAAAGCCAAACACTGAAATGTTGACACAGAAGGGATATACCAGCCATTATTAGCCCTGAGCCCTTCCACTGTCTTCAACAGAACCCTGAACATTACAATTTTTTAAGAATGCATGTAGTTCTATGTAGTTAACAGACAGGACTTTGCTGACAGCGGCTGCGACAGGACAGTAGAACAGTTTCAGTTCTTGAGTTTCTGAGGTAGTCCTTTAAACTGAGAATCTTTCAGAATGGGGCTAGATTATGTATATTTATTATTGTGCTGGGCAATTCTGCAGCAATGTTTGCACATCAATTTTCGAATCGGGAGGCCAGTGCATGTAATCTTCAACATTTGTTGGTCCCTTTTTGCACATTTTTACTTTACTCAAGCACATTTATGCAGCATGTACCCTGCTACTTGGCTTTCAAAAAAGAGCTACTAGGTTGCTTGGTTAACCTTTGCTATTAAACTTTACCAATCGCCAGTGGAGTAGAAATGTACACTTTCCAAAGTGTGAAAAATGCAGTTAGTGTGTGGAGACTGGAGAACTAATAAAACACAGCCTATGTAGCATACTAAGGTGTGGGTTAGTTATATGGTGCTTTATAAGTGAATCTCCAGGATGAAGTGTAAAGGGGGACGAAAGCAGGAAATTTAAAACTGGGCCATGAACCTATTGATGATAACATTGAAAGAGATCTACTACTCACATCACATGGTACAAATGCATATGTATTGCGCCAACCCGCGTCTGCATCTTAGTACATTTGTCCTATGTGTTGTAACTGAGATACAATAAAGCATCTGTTTGTCATTGGAACTATCCTAGGGATCACTTGTCGTCAGAGACCTCAACCCTAATTTGTTCCTGGGCTCAAACTCCCATATTGATCTTCCACTGAGGGCATCCAGTGTAACATAATTCTGACTGTTCACTGGTCTAAGGAAAAACTTAAACAAACTGTATTGCCTGTCAGTCCGCATAACTCACAAGTTCCAAGGAGCTCCTTTCAGTGGTGTCTGTCTTTGCCAGACATTCAGGTATGACCCTTTGGCATATTCGGATTTCTGCCCTACTTTGGTGCACAACTCTCCACACAACCTGGGGAACAGAGCACAATATCAACCCCACCTTATGTTGGACACTCAATAAGCACAATAAATAAAGATTTACCAATGTGTCCCCATGGTCAATACATAATTCATTTTCTGGCTTAGCTCTCAGAATACACCAATTGACATTTACATTTAGTACAGGAACAACAACATTTTGTCTTTCATTTAAATATCTTTTATTTCTTTTTTTTAAATGTGAATTTAATCAAAATTATTTAAAACAGTTTTTTTCTCATTTTGAATCTTTTTTCATACTGATCATCAGTTCATTAACATTTGTATTAATCCAAGTCAATATAGACAGTGCATAAGTGAATATCATAGTTTATATAATCCAAAGTATATTGTTTTTTCTAAAAAATAGATTAGAGAGAAAACAATAACCCTGTTACACACACTGACTAACTTACATACATATCATTCATACCGTTTCACACTCTTGCAAATCCAAAAACAATCTCTAAGTTTGGAATGACACAGATCTTATATGTTTCCTAACGCCAGGTCCATGTAAATGTCAATTGGTGTATTCTGCGAGCTAAGCCAGAAAATGAATTATGTATTGACCATGGGGGAACATTGGTAAATCTTTATTTATAGTGTAATCCTCTCTTTTCCCCGGTCATAAAAGCATCCATAGAGGGGGTCCCATATTCTATATACACTCAATAAGCACAACCCACGGTGGGTCCAAGCCACAGCGATAAGGCACCCACCAATCGATAACAATGAATGCCTTTTAGAACTGTAAGTTATTAATGAGTTGTAGTTTCTGAACTCACTCTGTACTCATACTATAGTCTGAAAAGCACCATCTGAGACGATTTGAAAGGGCTAAAGGGAACTGGATTTAAGTTCTTCTATACTTTTAATCTATCATACTACAATTTTATTTTAAAGTTTTAAACATTGGTACGCATATTGAACTTTTGCAAAGTTATGTTTTGAATTGGGTTAATCATAATGTAAACAATGGTGCCAACATTGTCTGTCTTTCCCTGGATAGGTGTAACCAAAGGGAGTGATTTCATTTTTTAAGCGTTTAAGATTTGGAGGAATTTGTTACTAGTAATTTGTAAATTAATTGTTTGGGTTTGTCGAGCTTTACCTGGGTTATTGATATATGTCAGACAAAAATGGAACATGCTTGAAAAACAGGGCAGAAAAGAATACAGCTTCAAAGCACTCTTCGGTCAATTATAAGTGCTGTAAATGACAGGTGTTATTATGAAACCAATGTATTGCTACTGCCCTCAGAATTCTGAGTTGTCCTTTGCTGTGATTCCCAAGACCCGCAGACCACAGCAGATGCAGTGATGAGCGTTAACTTCCCAGGCCTCCATTTTGTGGATTACCTTGTGCTGCTGGATCAAGGGCGTTGGCAGGCACAGCAGCCTGTCTGCGCTGCTGTGCTTTTTAACAGATTATTTTAATGCTGACATTCCATCACTCGCAGTGTAGTCAGCCCAATGGGGAATTAACGGTGGTGGACTTGTTTGCCGCCTACACCGCCCATCGCCCACTAGCAGCCTTCCCCAACCCCCGGCCGTACAAACAGAAGATGCCGAGTTAAGGCAGGAGTTGCTTGTATAAATTCCCATTTGTACTTGTACAGAGAGTCTTGCATTTCATTGTGAGTCACGGATCGGCGCTGTAGTAACATGCAGCAATTAAGTGCTGACTGCGGCGCACAATGTGCCAGGGCTCTTTGCCAAGGTGGAGGATGGCGCCGTGCTGAATGGGGAAATGTAGCACAGGCGGTCCTCTGCGTGTTTAACGCCCCAGCAAAATACTTTACAGACTTTTCCATACGGAGAACACTTCTGTAAGAATTGAGGCCTCCTCTTTCCCGCTAGCAAAGGAGCTCTGCTTTTAAAGCTACACACCACTGAATGCATATAAAAGTACTCAAACAGTAGAATGCTCTCTGCTCCAAAAAAGGAACTGCCCCTTGCTATGCTACCTAAACTTTTTGTTATCAACCCTGTGGCAAATAAATATATTTTGAAATCGCACTGAGTTCTTTTAGTCTTCAGGGCATGTTGTTGGGGGTAGACAGAATGTATATACCAAGAAAGGTAAAAGTGCGGGAAATATCCTTTGGCATAGAATATCCGTTCATCTTTATGGTAACTTAATACTGCTTTACATTGGCTATCTTTTCAAATTATTCAACAGTGTATTTTGACAGCACATGAACTCTATGAATTGAATATTGTTTGTGTTTGAGCTCTTTTTTAGTTTTCCTCATATCCGGTGTTATTAATTGTATATCATGTGATTACATACATCAATAGTCATTACATTTTTTAATGAAGTGAAGAATGTTTCTGCTGAGGACGAGCTGTATTTGTACTGCATGCTGCATTGTCTTGGGCGGGGCACCACCTGTGCTACAAAGGAATTTTTAATTTGATATTTTTTTAGGATTGAATAGAAATCCAATTTCTCCTAAGTTAACACATTCTTAATAAATGTTCTAAGGCGTTTGGCCTACCTCGTTATTTCCTCAGTTTTTGACATTTTGTCCTGAATACATGATTTTTGCAATACTTAATAAATATGGCGCTAATTGACCTCTGCATGCATTTCTGCTCATCTGCATAGTTTAGCCATGAACATTAAATACTCTACAGTGGAGTTACTGTACAATATGAAAATAATAGTTTGCAGGTGCTTTTCAACTTGCAGGAGTGTGTTATTCTTGGCCTATTAATTTGAAATTGGGGTAGGCAAAGCTTTTCTTGCAACTGTGTAGTCAGGGAAGGTCGATTATTTTTGCCCTGAGCGAGGTGGGTGAGGACCCCTGACTTTGATTGATTCCGAGGCACAGTAAGGCCTCTGAAACACATTTCCTGCTGTAGAATGTTTAACCGCATGCGTGCGGCGGCTTTTTTCGCGCTGTGCGGCGTTTTGAAAAAAGCCGCGTTACATGACGAGCTGAGCTCGTCATGAGCATGCGAGCGGCGCAACTCATGACGAGCTCAGCTCGTCATGAGCACGGAAGGGGTTAATGAGCACAACACCCTGAAGTAGAAAATTCTAGAATCCTTCAGTCCTCCAGCAGTCACCAGGTAAGTAGTGCTGGGAAGGGTCGCCAGCGACGGTCTGACGTAGAGGAGTGCATGGATGGAGCAGAGGAATCATCAACAAGGGAGATAGGTCACAGCACAAGCCTAGGGGAGTGGCCAAGTAGGCTGAGAAGCCTTCCGGGGTGGATGGGAGTAGAATACTCAGGGGAGGGGACAGGGTTGACTGCCCCTTCTAGGAGCAGGAAGGTAGTAGCCAGACAATTTCAATACCCGCCAATTTGAACGAAAGCTCTTACGGCACCAAGCAAGTGAAACAAGTCATTGCGATCCTCTCCAGAAGAGCTTGCTGGTCTCTTCCATCCAAACATCTATCCATTCATCCTTTCATCCGTCCATCTACCCTTGACATTCACCATTTCACCTTTACATTCTCTCGTCAATTCAATCTTTCATCCATCATTCAAATTATTCATCGTCCACCCATCTACCTAATCGTCCATCTTCAAACCTATCAATCAAACCCATCCATCCATCCATTTACTCATCCATCCATCCTTTCACTCATTCTTACACCCTTTGACCCATCCATCCAACAACTCATCCATTTACCCTTTCACTCATCGATCCATCCATCTTTTCATTCATTTGTTTATCCATTCACCTTTTTATCATCCATCATCCATCTTTTCAAGCCAATCATTTACCCTTCTTTCATTCATCCATCCATTCTTTCACTTATTCGTCTTCATATTCATCCATTCATCCATCCACCCATCCATCCATCCATCCATCCATCCATCCATCTATCCATCCATCCATCCATCATTTCACTCCGTCCTTCCATCCATTTGGACTTTCTCTCATTCATCTACCCTTTTCCTCACTCATCAATCCACCCTGTCTCTCATCATCTATCCACCCACTGTTTCACTCATCCATCCATCTACCCTACCATTGACTCATCCATCCTTAGATCCATTTTATCACCCAATTTACACCATGCATCTATCCATCCATCCATCCTTTCACTTATTGTCTCACCTTCCCACCCTCCTTTCACATTAATTATGAGCCTTTGTCTGCCAAGCTGCAGACAGAAGAGGCCCATCAAGTACCCAACCACAATGTAGCAGTTCAAGCTGGGGGTTGAGGAGGACACTGAGTAGCAGCAATGTTTTCCACTACTGCATAAGATAACTGAAGCTGTCCTTTTTAAGTCTTGGCTACTGACAGCTTTAGTTGCCTGTAGGCAGACATATTGTTTATAATACATTAAATATACTTAGTGAAGAATGCATATATATATATATATATATATATATATATATACTCACTGAAAAAAACAAATTTACAGGGACGGTATAGTTAGGCTCACATTTCACTCGTTCAAAACCGGAGAATTTCAGTAGTTATAGTTAGCTGAGCTAACTATAACTTGCGATCCTGTAATGCACTGCTTATGACCTCACTTATTACATCACTCATTACAAGGCCAGTGGCATCACTGATTACATGGCATCATTGCGAATATCGTGAATATCGATAAAAAAAAAAGATTTTGAACACATAACTTGTGACATTAACACACCCATTTCTCAAACATGTGGTCAGAATATCTCCACCCTGACCCGTTATGTCAGCTTCACACAAATCTTCAGTCCCGGGATCCGTTCCCGGGCAATAAAATGGCGGCCACAACTTTCTATTTAGGTTGTATCCAGCCAATCAGACCATCCATGTTGGTGCATGCATTCACGATCCATCGCGAAAATGTCACGAAATACCTGTGGCCAGAGATATATCTATAATTTTCAACTTACTTTTCTCAAAAACTCCTCAGCAGATTTACACCAAATAAGCAAAAGGCACTTCCTAGAACCAACATCTCCCTCCCTGCCAAATTTGGTGTGAGTCTGTTCAGCGGTTAGGTTGTAGGTGTGGCTAAAGGTTCCTATGGGAATTAACATTACAAATGCACTCATATTTCGTGCCCCAATTTCTCAGTATGCAAAAAAACAATGGGGTGACAATGTGTCCCTCAGATCCTGGGTACATATGTAAAGAGCTACTAATGGTTCTGGCGGGTAAGAAGATTGCTTTTAAGGTCATTAAATCCTAATCAAATAGAACCAGTTTGATAAATTACATGAATTTCTTCACAGATTGAGTTGGAACACATAAGACAAACAATTTGTTGCAGAGAAGTACATTTTTTACTTTTCCTCAATAAATCATATATTCTTATGAGGCTGTCAAAATTCAAAAGACAAAGGTGACATAAAGTAGAATGAATAAAGTAACCAGGTGACATAAGTGAATAAGTATCATTTATACATTAGTGATACGAAAATACACAAATATGTACAAATATACCAAGGGTACAATTGGGATCCGGCCAAATCCGTTAAAAATGCTTTTCCAAGGTAAACTAGGTCCTGACTATAACTACCTACTGGCGACTGTCAGTACATCAGTAGGATATGTATATATATATATATATATATATATATATATATATATATTTAAAACAAAGTAAGTTACCGTTGATAACTCACAAACGACCACTCCATCGTGCTGGTTTCAAATCTTTTAATGGAGACAGCATTTTGCATGACGCGTTTCGCCTACAGCGGCTTAATCATATGCAGCTTTCACCTGGGATGGGTTCGTTGGCTTTTTGTTAAAAAAACGTAGCTTTAGACATGGAGGACAGACTGGTTTCCAATAGTTCTTGTTTTAAAGTGGCAGCAAGGTAATTTCTAGTTGATTGTAAAGGGCACAGTGTCCGTGAGTACTCAGCAGTTACATGCGGAAAGTTCCGTGGCAATTTAGTAATTCCATCATACCATATATATATATATATATATACAATTACCGCTCCTGGTGCTGCAACCCACCATACTGAGAAAAACGGACATTTCGTAATTCCATTCACTCACTGTTGGCTACAGTGACTCTTTATTCAACCATCAGCGCAAAATCAGACAAGATGACGCGTTTCGGCCAGCGGAGTGGCCTTGCTCACATACCCACATTGCTGAAGAGAAATGTTTAAATACACCTATGATACAGTCACGTGATTTGTGCAAACTACAATTGTGATTGAAAGTGAAAACACACTAACAGGTAAAAACTACAGAATTCCGTTTAGCTGATGCTGTGTTTAATCGATGAGATAGACAGTCTTACTCTAAGCCAAAAGTATAATGCTTGTTAGACTGGCTTCAAGTAATCCTACATACATTGCACAAAGGTAGCAAAAACAATTCACACTTTTGAGAGGTACTGCCCCTGGAATATAAACTTAAAACATGCTCGCTATGTATGGAACAACAGATGTATACGTGCAAATACACAGGCAATTCATATATCTTTCGTGCCATCTGCCTTATCTTGTATCTTTATGTCATGGCAAGCTTCAATTTGTAAGATATATTTTCCTTTTCCTTTTGTGCCGTTCAATAAATATAATGTCTGCTCAAATGCATTTACATAACATCAAATTCGAAATCGGCTAGAAATATAAAATTCAAATAGCCAGCCAACAACACTCCTTTTTAAGACCATTCTAGCACATTTCTTGACCTGTCGTGTGATAATCTCATTAGTGCTAATGAAGTGACTTGTGCAACAAAATATGGAAAAATATACAAAATACATAAACTAAATCAAAATTCTCAGTATAAAGGAGAGAGCTGCACCAAACTGATACCTGAAAACCTCTCTTGTATGTAAGGACGAATACGACAGTGGTTCATTTCACGTTGGTTATTAAGCGTCAGGGGAAAGCTGACATCACAACTCATAACTTTAATTTCCAGTGTCGTATTTGATTCTGAGATAGAATATCATGACATAAAGAATCAGGAGAATTACACAAAATTCAATCTCGACTCCAACTGTATAGAACTGACTCTAACCTATTGTCTGACCACCGTTATAACTGTGTAACACTATGGAGGCATTAGAGGTAATGATGTAAATCCTCGCACATGTTAAGCCCCCTCGGTGACTTCGTGTCGAGTTCGATTATATACTTGGTCTCTAGCTGTCTCAGTTTTTTCTCACGAATACCTCCTCGCTCACAAGGGGAGACGCTATCTATGACAAAGTATTTCAATACATTAAGGTTGCTCGCATGTTCTGAATTCATGTGTCTGGCCGCTGGATAGGTGGAATCAGCATTGACTGTGGCACGGAGATGTTGTAGGATTCTTTGGTATGCCGGCAGCTTGGTGCTGCCGACATACCTCAATCCACAGATACATTGAAGGATATACACCACATGGTCAGTGCGACAAGTGTAGTGTCCCTTCAGAGTGATATTTAACAACAAGGGGTGGTGATGGACAGAGTTTCTGAATTAAGCAGAATACTCTCACCCAGTCAAGAGATCAGGGCTAGATCCAACACCGTTTTTTAGCTCACTGCACCATCCCAGTTCAGAACCTGGCTATATGCAAATTAGTCTGTTCCTGTCCCAGTGCATGATGGGAACAGGGCAAACCAAACTACCAAGCCAATTCTTACACTGGGAAGGAAACAAGCTTCCGGGGACCGGTTTCTGGCATTTCAGCCGTCGTCGGCCCGGCTTGCTTGAATCCTGATGGTGCAATGAGCAAGGGACTCACATCTGAGTATACCCTTCCACGCTTAGGGTGGACAAAATATTTAACAACAAGGGGTGGTGATGGACAGAGTTTCTGAATTAAGCAGAATACTCTCACCCAGTCAAGAGATCTGGGCTAGATCCAACACCTTTTTTTTAGCTCACTGCACCATCCCAGTTCAGAACCTGGCTATATGCAAATTAGTCTGTTCCTGTCCCAGTGCATGATGGGAACATGGCAAACCAAACTACCAAGCCAATTCTTACACTGGGAAGGAAACAAGCTTCCGGGGACCGGTTTCTGGCATTTCAGCCGTCGTCGGCCCGGCTTGCTTGAATCCTGATGGTGCAATGAGCAAGGGACTCAGATCTGAGTATACCCTTCCACGCTTAGGGTGGACAAAATATTTAACAACAAGGGGTGGTGATGGACAGAGTTTCTGAATTAAGCAGAATACTCTCACCCAGTCAAGAGATCAGGGCTAGATCCAACACCGTTTTTTAGCTCACTGCACCATCCCAGTTCAGAACCTGGCTATATGCAAATTAGTCTGTTCCTGTCCCAGTGCATGATGGGAACAGGGCAAACCAAACTACCAAGCCAATTCTTACACTGGGAAGGAAACAAGCTTCCGGGGACCGGTTTCTGGCATTTCAGCCGTCGTCGGCCCGGCTTGCTTGAATCCTGATGGTGCAATGAGCAAGGGACTCACATCTGAGTATACCCTTCCACGCTTAGGGTGGACAAAAATTCAGAGTGATAGGCACATCCGAGAAAGCGTTTGTGTATGATTTGACATTCATGCCAAATTTACATGCTCGGCATGTGCTGCATTTATAGAGGCCTTTGCTCGCGCTAAGCCACCCTACTTTAAGATCGGATTCTGGACTTGTTCTGACTAGGTCACTGCGCATAGAGTCCGCTTTTCTATAGGTATAGTTAGGTTTCGCAGGTAACATTTGAGACAACACTGCGTCTGTTTGTACAATCGGCCACTGCGCATTGATAATGCTCTTAATAGACTTGGCCTGCCTACTATATGTTGAAATGAATCTACACGTGATAGATGGACTAGACGTGGAAACATCGTCCTGGGACAAAGAACTGTCAGTATCTGTGGCTATTACTGAACATATTGCTTGTGTTTGTAAAAGATCCGACCTGTCGCGCGCATTGGCTTTGACAAGGGCAGAGTCAAGTAATTTGGCTCCATAACCCCTTTGCAGAAACCTGTCTCTGGCTGATTCCTGAGCTGTTGCTAGTGCCTCTGGTGTGGTGCATGCACTGCGTATCCTTAAAAATTCACCATAAGGTAAACTCGTGATTGTATGCTGCGGGTGGAAACTGCTAGCATGCAGCAATGTGTTGCCTGCCGTGGGTTTGCGAAACAACCGTGTTTCCACTTTGTTGTTTTTTATATACACATTGATGTCTTAAAAAATGGACTGAACAGTGGTCTACATGGGCTGTAAAATGCAAATTCAGCTGATTATTGTTGATGATATTGACTAATTCTCATGCTTGATGTTTTGTGCCTTTCCAAAGACAAATATGTCGTCAAGGTACCTCCAGATGTGCGCCACATGCATGCTCTTCCATGAGTACATGCTTCTCCCACCAGCCAACGTGCAAGCACGCATAGCTGGGGGAGAAGCATGCACCCATGGCTACATCCTGTAGTTGTCTGAAAACTTTGCCTTCAAACAAAAACAGGTTATTAAACAGACACCACCGCATCATACCCAGAAGCATGGCATTGTGATTATACAGTGAAATACACCTGCTAGAGAGGAAATATTCAATCGCAGTAAGCCCTTCGTTGTGTCTAATACTCGTATAAAGAGATGTAATATCTAGTGTCATGAGCATATAGTTATTCGACCACTGGATGGAGCTTAGTTTGTGTAGGAAGTCCTTAGTGCCTCTTAAATAAGTTGGCAAGGCGACCACGTGTTCTTGCAAATAGTGGTTGACGTATCTTGACGTATTTTCGAGGACACTATCTCTTGCTGAAATTATAGGACGTCCAGGGACAGGCATTGTCTGCTTATGAACTTTCGGGATCAAATAGAAAGTTGGTAAAACAGGAAACTCTTTGTGTAGGAAGCCAAATTCGTCTTTTGTAATAAGGCCTTCCCTTTTCCTTTTGGCGGACGCCAGTAGATAGTTATAGTTAGGACCTAGTTTTCATAGGAAAAGCGTATTTTCGTTTCCAAATAACTTTGCCACCGGTTGACGAATCTTCGTGAAATTCTCAAAGCTAGTGGGGCGTTCTGGTCAGCTGCTATTCTGAAAGTTTCAGGGTGATTCAGTAAGCGGGGGCCGAGAAAAAAGGGGGGTCCCAAAACGTGTTTTCTCCATGTTATTTTCCATAGGAAACTTTAGACACGGCTACAGCCCAAAATACTGAACGGAATTACACCAAATTTGCAAAAAGTTAGGCCTTGTTTCAGAAAGAACTCTTTTTGTAAAATGGTGTAAATCCTGGTGGGCTAGTTGGCCCCCAGTGACCCTCGGGATTGAAGGGGAATTAGTCCCCCAATTTACAATGCGCCAGGGGGCGCATTTGCACAGTGGTTCACGGAGGGGGCGTGGCCTGACATACCAAGTGTGCAAATGCACCCCCTGGCACATTGTAAATTGGGGGATTAAGTCCCCTTCAATCCCGAGGGTCGCTGGGGGCCAACTAGCCCACCAGGTACCTCCAGTAAGTGCCAAAGAGCTACGTTGCAGAGAGGTGTAAAAAGTGGCGGGACCTCGGAAACACCTCTCTGCAACACAGCTCTGTGGCACTTACTGGAGGTACATGGTGGGCTAGTTGGCCTCCAGGGACCCTCAGGATTCAAGGGGAATTAATTCCCCAAATTAAAACCCGCCAGGGGGCGCGTTTGCACAGTGGTGAAGGGAGGGGTCGGGCCTTGTGTGACATGTGTTTACTTATGAAATCATTCCACCAAAACCCAAGCACTTATAAATTCACCATGCACTCTCCTTGTAGCACTCTAATCATCCATCCACTACCCATGCACTCATGCAATGACCCATGCACTAACTCATGCACTGCTACAATACCCTGAGCAGTACCCATGCAGTCCAGCCATTGCCCGGTCACTACCCATGCACTCCTTTAATCACCCGGCAAGCACCATGTACTTATCCAATCACTCCGCCAAAACCCAGGCACTCATAAATTCACCATGCACTCTCCTTGCAGTACTCTAGTCTTCCAGTCAGTACCCATGTACTCATGGAGTGACCCAGGAACTAACACATGCACTGCTACAATCCCCTGTGCACTATCCATGCAGACCTCTAACTACCTACACAGTACTGATTTACTCCTCCAATTACCCAGGTTGTACCCATGCACTCCAGAAATCCCTCTGTCACTACCCATGTACTCCTCCAATCACCCATCCAGCATCATGTACTTATCTAATCACTCCGCCAAAACCCAAGCAGTTTAAATCACCATGCACTGTCCTTGCAGCACTCTAATCATCCAGTCACTTCCCATGCACGCATGCAATGACCCAGGCAATAACTCATGGCAAATACAGAGGAGGTCATGCTCATTATAGGGGACCCTGTGTTACTTTGGAGGAAAAGAACCAACAGTGCCCAGGTGAAATCATTGGAATACCATTATCTGTTCCGCCAAGCCACGAGGGCCGCCCAAACCTTACCATAACTCGTACTGTCGCATGCCATATTGGATTCCCTTGAGAAAATGATATGTTTCAGGCACTCTGTGAAAGTGGGGGCAATTACATCTTTCCAAGACCTACATATCTCTCGTCTTGCCAAGATGATAACATAAAAAATTAATTTAGACGGCATGTCATTAAGATGATAGTCTGTACCCAACCCAAAAAGGATAATTCCCAGAGAGGCCACCAGTTGTTTATGTAGTACATCAACCAGGAAGTAACACAGGGTCACCAAGGTAGTTTGAAATGGAGTGGATTAAGAAAACAGTAGCCGCTTGAGGGTTATACTCTTCTCTCTCTCCACGGGTCTCAAACACCAGGGCCGGAATAGGTTGATCAGCGGAGAGTGGCTGGGATTTCCCATCTAGAATGCCCATTATGGTATAGGAGGAATACACAAAAAAAATGCTCATTACAGGGGTACCCCAATGCATAGTGTTCCCTAGTGAATGTAAGTGTTTTCACTGTATGGTTAGTCAGTCAGTTATCACCAGTACCCGTCACTAAAAGGTTGGAGACACAGGAGGACTTTCTGCTCCTCTGTTGGTTCTTTCTGCACATCTCTTGCTTCTTCCTGCACTTTTCTTCGTCTTTCTGGACTTCTATTGCCTCTTTCTGCATTTGTTTTGCTTCTTGCTGCACTTTTCTTCCTCTTTCTTTACATGTCCTAACTTTGTAGGCATAGTTAGAAATTAGCATTTAAAAAAACATTGAAATTCACTAAAAAAGCCATAGGTTTCAGTCATGTTATAGTTAGAAATTAGCATTTAAAAAACCATTGAAATTCACTGAAAAAAAACATAGTTTTCAGGCACGTTATAGTTAGAAATTAGCATTTAAAAAAACCTTAGAAATTCACTGAAAAAACCATAGGTTTCATGGACCTTATAGTTAGTTGGACATTTCACTCATACAAAACCATAGAAATTCCCCCGTAATAGTTAGTTCAGCTAACTATAACTCGCGCCCCCGCGATGCACTGCTGCTATTTAATAAATAAAACAAATTTCGTAGCGCGCCCTGCATCGCTAAATGTGATGCAGCCTGTGCTACGAAATTCATTTTATTAATTAAATTGTTTACTTACCTCCAATTATCCATACTTCGGTTTTTAGCACCCCCTACCCTGCCCCTCCGCCGCCCCACCTTTCCGCCCCAACGCAACTCCCTCCACGGGCCGCGGCTGCATCTATACAGACACTCACACACCACCACTCAGCCAAAGTTACTCACACACCTAGTCAGTCATGCAAAGAATCAATCACACTTCCATTTACTGATGGCTACAGTTATTCACACACCACATCAGTTATTCAAACAGAAACAAATGCATACTTACTCTTTTCTACAATCACTGATACAAGTACACACTTATCCATGGAGCCACTCTCACAATCACTGACTCTCATGTATAGTCATTTATATACTTCAACTTTCACATACACTGCCTTTTATATATGTAGTTACTTGGACATATAACATTGAGACATCCATTCTCTCACCAACACACCATACACACATTCACACTCATACAGCTGTTTCCACATGCACTCTTGAACCCGTACACACAGTGAATCAACCACTCAAACATCTATGCACAGACTCATACACCTCCCAAGTACCCACACACATTCCCAGGCACCCATACAGATACTCAGACAACCAATCAATAACCCATATAGATCCTCATTTAGCAACTCACCAATCCATGCAACCACTTACAAACCAACTGACAAACTAAACTGTGTGAATGTCTGTATCAGTCACTAATCCGTGCATTCAGTAAGACACATGTAATCACTCACTTAAACAGTCAGTCACACACCTACTAAATCCTCCATCCAGACACTTATACACCCACTCATTCTTCAATACACCTTGGCATATATATATATATATATATATATTACATATTTAAACTTTATAGAAACACACATTCACTGGATGATGTCATCAGTGATGTCATTTGAGATATCATCAGTGATGTCATCAGTGATGTCACTGACCATGTAATGAATGATGTAATATGTGACGTCATCAGCAGTGCATTGCGTGGGCGCGAGTTATAGTTAGCTGAACTAACTATAACGAGGGAATTTCTATGGTTTTGTACGAGTGAAATGTCCAACTAACTATAACGTCCATGAAACATATGGTTTTTTCAGTGAATATACATATATATATATACAGAAGCACCTCTGCGATACCCAAGCGGATCCGGCGCATTTGCACAGGCATGACATTGTGGAGCTGGGGGAGCCTTCGTGATTAAGGCGCCTTTCAAGAACTTTGGTTGTCCCACAATGAACTTTGTAAATATTTCGGCAGCAACGCCCACTTGGGTTGTAAGACTACCAGGCCCACAATGCAAGTTTGTACTTACCTGATTTGCATTTTTGGAAATAAAAGAGGGGCTATACTGTTAACCTTGTTGTTTGCCTCGCATTATCTACAAACTGCCCAGAGGAAGAAAGGGATTTCGAAACGCGTTGGCAGTAACAGCATGGGGAGAGACTCTGTAAGCGCTGCCTTCTTGTTTGGCTTACCCCCAGCGAGTGCCTCCCACAGAAGCGGCACCCTTCTTTTTTCATACATATACATAAACGTATACATATATATTGTCCTTTTTATTAATTTGGTCTTTGGCCCAACGAAATGGATTAATGAAGTCGACCCACATTCGGGTTATAGCCCACGGACTATCGTTATTCGCTGGTTTGCAATGTTGCTTTATGGGATATGTGCTCCTGTGGGGATACGAGCATACACCTGGTGGCTATCATTCATGGTGGAAATTCACATTTGTTTTCAGTATGGCCGTGGCATGCGGATGCAATCAATATGTACGACTGCCTCTTGTGGCTCTTAGGGGCAGATTTATGAAGGCCTTGCGCCGCTGTTGCGTCATTTTTAACATGGGAAAAAGTGACGCACCGGCGGCGCAAGGCCTTCATAAATCTGCCCCTTAGTTTGGTTGATGTGAATACAATAGAGAACATGAGAACATTGCTCCCTTAGCAGAAGACAAAGGTCGAACACTGGTAAACCCGTGTCCCAGCTTCTCCGAACATTCTGGCTGATAGGTTGTCTCGTTCCATCAATTTGGTGATATTATGCAGCACGTTTTTATTACGTTTTTATTATGTGTTTATTTTCTTTGTTAAGGATCTAGGCCAATGTTTTTGAGAGATTGGCGGCCTACTGTATATGCTTGAGATATTCCCATTTAGGCGGGTGACATTCACATTGTTTGTATATGCATGTTTATAAGCTCATTGAGTGCAGTGGTGCATTATGTTGGCTGGTTCCGCATTAACCATGAGGAAAAGATATCAATCAATTTGCTGTACTGTGCAACTTTTAAAACATTTTTAAAGGCCTACCAGCCATATTGCCTTGACAGACGCGTTTCAGCAACGCTGAAACGTGTCTGTAAATTTTTGCTGTACAATGGCAGAATAAATTCTACTTTTCGGTTCGAAAATTATATATGGCTCAAGAGTGCACTCTTTTCATAAACGTTTCCTGTGGATTCAGAGACGAGAGTTGTGGAATTAATCAGCGTGTGTCACCGCGCGCAGAGGACGCACCCGCATCAGAGAGGAGCGGTGGCTGGTGAACGGCGTTTTTTGATATATATATATATATATATATATATATTCCTTCGTGCACTCTCGGGTTTACCAAAATGAACCACACGCTTTGTGAAGATTCCTTCCGTTTATTTCATTATTTTAACAGCAAGCCAGCAACACCTTACGCGTTTCGGTCTCTACGGCTTTCCTGTGAGCAAGGTCTCCGTAGAGACCGAAACGCGTAAGGTGTTGCTGGCTTGCTGTTAAAATAATGAAATACACGGAAGGAATCTTCACAAAGCGTGTGGTTCATTTTGGTAAACCCGAGAGTGCACGAAGGAAAACTTCCCGACGGGAAAACGGAATTGATTTAAAACGCGGCTGGGTCCCGCCGTGCTTCACTTGCACCGCCTTAGAGCACCCGGAAGCCTGGAGATTGGATCAAAACGGAGGTGATATATATATATGCCCAGGGTCCATTCCAAGGCTCCCTACAAAATTCCCCCCGTGTGGCCTCTCACCTTTTCTGCAATGGAGGAGTGTCTTTTAAACATATATATATATATATATATATATATATATATATATATATATATATATATATATATATATATATATATATATATATATATATATATATATATATCGAAAAATGCTCCAAAAGAATGCTGCACAGCACCTCCAGGGAGAAACGGACGCTTCAGTCAGGTTTCGCATTTGCAGAATTTTTTTATTCCATTGAAAAGTGAATCAAGAGTGCCTCAATCTGACGCGTTTCGGCGAACCCGGTCGCCTTGCTCACCAGAAGAAAGTGATTATTCCCAAACAACATTTAAACAAGTAACCACCAATGGAATAGAACAACTGTCATGTGACCTTTCATCATCATGGTTAAAAGACTCTAACCTCGGGTCAAATGTAGGAAGACAGACTGGCAAATGTGGCGCGGATCCAAACGTTGTTTTAAACATTCAAATACATTTGAAGATTGTTAATAAACATGATTAAATTTCTACAATTTTACTTTACAATGTTAATAAGGATTTCATATAACTGTGTCAATACAACAAAATCATAACCGTTATTAAGTGAACATTAAAAATATCCCATATGATGTAAACTGCATTTTCATGAGCATTTTAAATCTACACAATCCGAAGAATTCAATTTTAATCTTTCATATATATATATTTTCAGCACCTTGCTGGATGGCCATGTTGTTTGTCCCAGTTGTCCCTTCCCTCTTGATTCAATGCAGTTTCTTCTAACTTATGTTTGTACCTTTCCAGTAGCATTTCAGTCTATTTCTTTTGTTGTCATTCAGCATTTCATGGGAGTGAAAGTGTTTTTTTTGTTGTCTCTCCATGTGCAGTATTCTAATCCCCTTAACCCAGCACACCTCTCACTCTATGTGTTGTGTGCCCCACAACTTGTTGCTTACTTCTCCTACCCCCCCCCCAGCCCCCACTCGTTTAGGTTTTGTTTAATATTTCCCCTCCTCTGATGCTCCCCGGCTCTTCCTCATTTGGCACCCACTTCTCCCATTTTATTTCCCTTCCTTGCCACCCATCTCCTGCCACATAATGGACGCAGCTATTGGTCTTGCCAATTCCAAATGATTCTAAAATGTGCCAGCATTGGCAAAGCCAATATTGAAATCCAGCAATTCTAAAAGCATAGAAAACATTATTCTCTATACTTTCAAAATGGCCACCACGTTGCTTGATACAACATGATGATGTATCACAGTGGCCATCAGAAAAGTATAAAAAACAATGATTTCTATACGTCTACAATGGCTGGCCCATTGTGTGACACAACACAACGATTCATCAAGGCAGTGCCTGAAATGTATAGAAAATACTGCTTTCTATAATTTCAAGATGACTGCCACCACGATGACGCAATGCCAAGCTGTGGGGCACAGTGGCAGTCATCTTCAAAGTTATAGAAAACAGCATTTTCTAAGCTTTTGGAAAAGCTTATCGCTTAACTCATGCTGTAGCCTGTTTTTAACACTGACACCAGGCCTTCTGTCTAACATTTCTTTCATCTAACTATTGAGAAAAGTTAATTTTACTTTAATTATTGTGGTGGTGCCTGTGCATGTCACCTTTCTTTAGTTTTTTTTGGATGCACTCATTTGTCCCAGGTGATTTTGTGACCATGCTTTCTTCTATCTACCCTTGTGTTATGTCAAGCAAAACTTTTGTTTGGTCGGAGTTGATGTCTTATGGGATCAGCTTCTCTTCAATACTTTCTTCAACTAGAGTTAAATGAAGAGGACAAGAAATCCAGAATGCATCCCTCCTGTAATACTTTATAACCCCAAATAATCTGGATGGGCAGAAAACAGACCTAGGAATAACTTGACCTATGTGCAAAGAAAGATATTTATTTAGGATGAAAACCCTCACCCACCCTAAGATGGCATGCTTCATCATAGGGTTTCTCCTCACATTCGTAAGATGCATATAGAAATGTGGGCTACAACCCTGAAATTTGGGCAACTCTGAAAGGCTATCTGTATTTGGTGTTCTAGCAGATGTACCGTAAAGAATAAGGGTGGAATTACAGTAGGGAAATAAATAAAAGAGACTAAAATTACCTAATGGTGGGCTATGAAGTTTATGTGTGTGCCCAGTGTATATATTAAAAATGCAGGGGAAATGTTCAAATCTGTTCAATAGTCGATATGTTTCACCTTGTAGAAAGTTGCCCCGACGGCCAAGGCTCTTTCATGAGAATAGTAAACCTCTCTGATTGCATGTGGGTCAGTTATAATTAAATATGTATCATATATTGTTAAATGAGTCAAAATGTACTTGACACAATAAATGAGTTATTCTGCCTTTCAACACACTGATCAAACTGAAGTCAGATCAGGTTTTTCCAGCTCCTGTGTTAAAATCCATACCATGTACCCAATGTGCGACAACACTTTCTATGTGGCACTTTTAACAGGAATGTGTCTGATGCAAATCCAATGTTCCACATGCTAATGGAAAGAGACCTGGAGCTTGTACATGCTTTGTACCCACTGTACGACAACAATTTCTATTTGGCACTTTTAACAGGAATGTGTCTGATGCAAATTCAATCTTTCCATGCTGATGGGAGAAGACCTGGAATGTGTACATGTTTTGCAAGTTGGTTTGGTCACAGAGGTAATCTATGTCTTACCATATGTTATGTTATGTTATTTAATCTTATACCACGCGCAGATACTCCGAGAAGTGTCCCGGCGCAAGGCCAAAGAGAGATAAAATAGATACAGAGAAGTGAGGTTAAATTAGTCAAACAGGTAGATCTTCAGTTTTTTTTTTTAAAAGACCAAAATCCTGAATACTGCAGGGAGCCAGCGGAAGTGTGTTCCAGATCGTAGCCGCTCTAACAGCAAGTGAGCTGCCCCCCATTCTTGTGAGCCAAAAACGAGGAGTATGGACCAGGAACTGAGATGATGATCAATGGTGTCTGGCGGGGGTGTAAACCAGGAACCTCTTCTAGAGGTAAGAAAGACCAAGGGCATACAGAGCGCGATGGGCCAGAGTAAATGCTTTAAACTAGACTCCATTAGCCACCGGCAGCCAATGGAGTTGATGAAGATACTGCTGAACACTGCTTCTCATTTTGATGTTAAACACAAGTCTCGCAGCAGCATTCTGGACAGGCTGCAGTTTCCGAAGTAGATAGTCCGGAAAGCCAATATACAGAGTATTCGCATAGTCGAGTCGAGAGAGTATCAAGGCCCAAACCACTGTTTCCTTAGCTGCTCTAGGGAGAAACTGGAGACATTTCTTGAGGGTTTTAAGTAGCCCGAAGCAGGTCCCCATCAACTTCTTTATCTGGATAGAGAATGATAGATTTTCCTCAAACCAGACTCCCAGATTCTTTGCAGGTTGCCCTGAGGAGGCAGGCATGGGAAACTCCGCTGGCCATAGACATTCTCGAAACTGTGGGGGAATGTCCCATACAGGGGAATTTCCGACTTCTCCTCATTGCATTTAAGCTGTGCTGAGGAGAGCCATTGAAAAACTGCTGCCAAACAGTTTTTTGCCAAGAACGTAGAGCACTCAGATTTTCCTCAAGTAAGCAGTAACTGGGTATCGTCTGCATATGCTATGATTTTGGCCCCCGGATCTTCAGCCAAATAGATCAAAGGGGTAACATAAAGATTAAAAAGAAGGGGGCTCAAAGAGGACCCCTGTGGCACGCCAGTGGTCAACTTCTGCAGCCTGGAGGCGAATGGGGGAAGCCAAACCTGTTGTGTACGTCCCTCCCAAAAAGATTTTAACTAGCTCAAAGGAACACCCGAGATCCCCACTCTCGCAAGGCGGATAGGCAACAGCGAGTGGGGGACAGTATTGAATGCTGCCGAAAGGTCCAACAAAACGAGAGCAGCCCTTCCACCAGCATCCAGACACTCCTGAATTGCTTTTGAGATTTCCACCAAGGCTGATTCAGTGCTATGGGAGGCTCTGAATCCGGATTGAGCTGGATGAAGCAGGCTTGCACCCTCCACAAAATCTGAAAGTTGTTTATTCACCAACTTTTCACAGGCCTAAGCCATGATAGGTAAGAGTAAAATAGGGCGGTAATTAGCTGGAATCCGCGGATCCAGTATGGGTTTCTTTAAGAGGGGCAAGATCTTGGCCTGCTTCCATAATGAAGGAATATGAGCCTCCTGGAGTGAGAGATTAATACATTTGTTGGCTTCCGGGTTCACCGTCTCAGCGACCGAGGCAAGTAGCCTGGCAGCCCAGGGATCAGACGGAGAGCCTGACTTCCGAGCCTTGAGGATCTTCAGTGACTCAGGGTGTTCTAGATCTGTGTTATCCAAAGCCAGTAGGTCAGCATTTCAGAGCCAAGAACTATTGACTTTGCTAATGCTTGTTTAATTGTATTTTTTTAGCAATGCTAGTTTAATAATTTAACCTACATTTTAAAGTTGCAAGTTGAATCACTTTCCAACTTCACACACTCCTACACTAAATAACAGAACTGATAGCTTTGACTATAAAAAGATGACTTGTCTATGTATGGAATGGTAAGCTTCACGGCCTTCAGGTAATTTCCTGCATGTCTAAGGATGTTTTCACCATGTACTCCAAGTGAGTGTGATCTAACCTCCACCAACATTTGTATTCTTCTGAACCTATTTTCATGGATGCTATCGAGTTTTCAAGTGGAGGAACTCTGTCTCTGAGTGTTTGCTAAATATTAATTTTTGGGCGCTGCAAAATAATGTTTTTCATCTGTACTTCTATTAAATTCTTTTAGCAATTAACTATTCTATACTTTTTATGAGTTTAGCAATATAGGTGTTCAGATTACAGAGTCTGGCGTTCCTCTGCAGTGGGATCCATACTGATATTACGAAACCTGCTAGGGAAGAGGTGTGGCGCCGCGGCTAGGGCAACTGACTCCAGAATCTGGGGATCACGGTTCGATCCCCAGCACTGGTGGCAGATTAGCCCAGCACCATATGACTCTGGGCAATAGCTTGCTTAATCTTCCCGATGGCCCCCAGCGCCTAGAGACCCTTATGGGTGATTGTGCGCTTTACAAATGTGGATTATTACACCTGTGTAGATGCCATTCATTCTGAAGAGGTTGTTCACTCACTTGGGCAGGGTGCAGACCTATACAAAAGATAAGGTATTTTTGACCATACTCATGCTCTTTAATAGCAAAGCACGTGTACAGGCAAAGGGGTGTTCACTAGACATGCAGCATGTGTGCCAACCCGGAGGTAGTATACAATAATCGTACCCTCCAGGCTCCCTTTGGAGATGGGCTGAGGGGTTCAAGTGACCTCCCCACACCATAGAAGTGATATTGAAGAGATTTAAATCCCAGGGTGAAGGGAGAGGGTTCAGGGTCATCTTCCAAGAGCTGATCCCCTTACAAAAAAACTACCATCATGATATGCACAGTCAGCATATCTGAAATGTTACCATGAGCTGCCAGCTTTTAAAGTTGTTCTGGAGACGCCAGCGAGAGTGGGGGGGAGATGGGGGGGGGGGGGGTGTTTCGACTGTACCCATCCGCACGGGGCCTTCAGAGCTCTCTTTATGAGACATTGCTACTGATCGAACAGCCAGGCCTTGAGGAGTCTCCAGAAGGTCAGCAGGTCCTGGGTCTGGTGCAGGTGGGTGGGGAGGGTGTTCCATGTCTTGGCGGCGAGGTGGGAAAATGATCTACTGCCGGCGGTCGTTCTGCGGATGCGTGGGATGGTGGCGCGGGCGAGGTTGGCGGAGCGGAGCTGGTGGTTCGGGGTGTAAAAGTGGCGAGTCAGTTGTTGAGGTATGCTGGTCCGGTGTTTTGGAGTGCCTTGGGAGTGTGGGTGAGGTGAGGTGAGGGTTATTACACTAAGGGTGTAACAACTTGTTGAATGGGCAGCTAAAAATTTCAGATTGATATTTCCACTGGTTCCATACATCAAAAAGACCGTATTTTCATTTTCTCCAGTCATCAGTTTAATTTATAAGTACAAATTAAATGACCCTAACATTTTTACAAAATTCATGTCTACGTTCGAACCAATGTTTTTATATACCCCGTCAAACAGCATCATACATCATTGCTTTAACTGCCAGGAATGTACCACTAGTTCCTTATAATTCAGAGAAGTATCCGTGCCAGTGAGGTTAGAACAGGAACAGCCGTGAGAACTTGCACGCTTTCTTCCTCTGATTAAGTATGTTCCAGTAATTACTCATTTAAATGAAGAACTTCTTAGCTATCTTTTAACGGCAGACCTTCTTTTCGTTTTTTCAGGTCAATAGCCTAGTTTTGGCACATACAGTATTTTAAAAGCTTATATATTTATTTTGATAGATTTATGGTAATTTTAAATTCATCCACATTCCAACCTTACCCACTGCATTATGCAATCAATTTGGAAATTGCACAGAACTCAAATCGAGATAACCAAAAAGGTTAAAACACTCTCTTTGCAGTTACATAATTTTGTAAACATAAAAGAAACATAAGATCAAATAAGGGAGGATTAGATGGAAGCGATCTCGAGATATTTTGATATATCTACATAACAGCACATTCTCTGATCGTTGAGTTTGCCTGGCATGTGAAGGTGTAACCTGGCAAAATGGATACAATTGTCTCTGGAAAGCAAATTTTCTTCATTGTTATATTATGGAGCTGGAATACAAGGAGAATGTAAAGCAACCAATCACTTCTTAACAGGAAGGTAAACCCCAAACAGACAGACTGCTGCCTTTAATACCCCTCTGCTCTTCCCCACGTGGACAGCCTTTAACTTCCCCTCAGATATAGAAATCACAGGCATTTTCAACTCTCTCAAAAATACTACCCCTCATAATGCTCTCCTATCATTATCCATTGTGAACTCTCTTCAGGGAGATGCCTTCACACCATTGTTTGTTCAAGGTGATCAATGGCTTCCTCAGTCCTGCAGTCTTCCCAGAGCCTCTTAAATCAGGACAGATTCTCCTTATCCGCTTGAAAAAATAATGGGCCCAAATAATCTGAAGAATTACCACATCTGCCAACTTTCTTTTATTGGATAATCACCTTGAACAACCTTCTACAGAACAAACAATTTGAGGTCAGGCCCTATAACTCTATGCACCACTGAAATTGCCAACCTTTAGGAGGGCAACATCACACTCCTAATTAATTATAACATTGTCTCCTACCTGTTGGCTGCACTTTCTACAGCCTGAGACAGTCTGCCACCAAGAACTAATCCACACCATGCAAATACACATAGGCTTATCTGACTCATTACTGCTGGGGTACACCTTTTTCCTCACCAGCCACTACTAATACATTCAGGTTGGAGCCACATGAGCCACAAAACTGCCTCTCTCCTGTAGAGGGCCCCAGTGCTACATGATCTCTTGCCTTATTGTTAGTATTTACCCTTAACCTACAAGAACCTAGCTCATGAAGATCCAGTAACAATTTGACAACACAAAACTCTACCTGAAAATACAATGGTTCATGATATTCAGTGACTATAATCATCACTATCATAATTATCATCATCATCATCCTCATAATCAGCATCCTAAAAGTTGTATTTGGTTAAAGATATAACCACTAAAGCACAAAATGACATATAAATAAAAAACACACAAATGCATCATAATCACAAATAAATCAAAACATACAACTGCATCATACATTTTAAACAAGCAATGAGTTGTAAAACCAGACAGCGGATTTAAAAAGATTCTCACATTTATACAAACATTGGCAGTGAACAGCATCTGGGAATGCATCATCGCAGGAGTACAACTGTTAAAACTCTGTTTTTAAGCAAAGGATTTAAAATTAAAAATGTATGGGTACATTTGCAAAAACTTAAAGTGGAAACGATTTTGTGAGGAACTTTCATCACAGGAGTGGTAATCAAGTCAGAACTAAACTGTCCCTTTGGGAATGAAAGATAATTACGAATGGTTAACAAATTAAACCTAGTCGGCGAAAATGCATAGATATACCTCTACACTTAATGTGTTCTGCAGGGCAAGGTTACCTCTCAGTGAAGGCTTAACAAGTTCCACAACCTCACACAGTCCATTTCTACTTTCATGAAAGAGGTTCTCCTCCCAGAATGTGGGGTAAGAAACTATGGAGGGCTGAGAAATTCTCAAGCCAATGGAACAGTTGAGACAGATAATGGATCTATTTAGCTAAGCCTTGGTACCTGCCCAGATGTAACTTCAGAGTAATAGAGGGGCCAATTTAATAGCATCCTCAAATTAAGATAGTCCCCAACATCCAAAACATAATATGAACTGTTGAGAAGGAGACCAAGTAACCAACAGCAGACATTATTTTCTTCACAAAGGAAATATCTAGTTGAATAATATCCCCAAATGCCTGTACCATATCATAAAGTTTTAACATATTGCTTTTTGTTTACTTTTACATAGTAAGTAATGACTTATGTCCGATCATGGCAGAAAAACTGACTACAGCCCCAAATCACTGCATAACCGCTTGACATCTAGAGCTAAGACAAGCAGACCAATAAGGCAGATATTGTTTGCTCCTGGGGAAATGATTCACTACCACCAAGAGCGATCCGGTTCTAAGGAATGGACTATTGTGCTGCAGCTGAAAAGGCTGTATACAAAAGGAGGGGATATGCAGCCAAGCATCACTGACACAATAATTTGTGGTAAACAATATTGTTGGCAAAAATATTGTGTCAAAATATCATTTACTACAATATGGTGCTCCGATACTTATAAAGGAAAGTGTTGTGTTCTTATAGCTAGGTTCCTTTTAGAATGGGAAGGTTGGAATCCCTGCTGGGTTCCGTATTGGGAGTTCCAGGGTTGCCAGTTTGGAGATGACACCTGGAGCTAAGGGTTTGAGCTCGGAGCTGTGGTGTCCATTGTTCTGACTGGAATAAAGGAGCAGCGTTATGTATATCTTGCGTGTGTCCTTCATTACACCGCTCAGAGGAACCCATCCCATTTTGGCTACGATTGGGTTTACAGTCAGCACCCTCAATGGCACCACCTGGGCTTATCATCGCAGTGAGAGGAAGCATTACTGTTGCTGTCATAAGCAGTTCACTAAAGTTTACTGTTCATCAGATTGGAGGTAAAGACTTTCAGATATTTGCCTTTTGCCTCTATTTCTCAATACTCCTCAGCATGCTTGCGCCTCTCACGTGCTTATTTGAATTCCTCGCGATGTCACTATTGCCCACTTATCTCTTCCTGCTCGTGCTCTATTAGCGCTATCATAGATCTCCTGATCGAGGCTCTTCACCAGTTAACGCGCTAACAAACGCTCACCTGCAATCTACTCTCAGGCTGCCCCCTCTCTCAACATTTTGCCTGGGCAGCCTCTCCTGTTTGATTCAGGGGCCTGCAAGTCTTGAGTACGGCTGCAGAGGCGGAGCTTACCTCTCAAAGTTGTTTCTATTGGGAGAGCACAAGAACTGATTGTAAAAGTTGTTTTTATTGGTGGGATATGAATTGCAAGTGTGAAGCATGGAAAGATAACCTTATTATATAACTGGTTCTGTCAGTAAAGAAGTGTTACATTTGTATATTTCTCACATTGTGAAAGACAATTTGACTATTGAAGCATCACCATGCAAAATATAACCTACCCTACACATTTCCTACCAGAACCTGGTGGTGTAAAAACAAAATTTCCAAATTTTGAACAAGTTAGAAAGTTGGCACTTTTGTACGATTGTTTGGGATCAGAAGGACAGCACATCTCCTGTAGTCACTCAACCTGATGAAACCGACTGGGATGTCTATTAGGAGGCAGTATGCAGATCAAATAACTACTTCAAGGATAATACAAGTGTAATAGTTGAATGACACAGGTTCTACACCAGATGTCAGCAACAACATGAATCTATTGACACTTTCTTAGCTGAACTAAGAGTATTAATTGACCTGTGTGATTTTGATGGTAGTATTGATCCTTATTTAAGGGATCAATTAATAGTGAATGGTTTCAATAAAAGAACTAAAAGACTATTATGTTGCAGAAATCCTACTTTAAATAAAACACTAGAAATTGCCTGGGGTATCGAAAGATCAATCCTAGCCTCAAAGGAATTAAATAAATCTAAAAGTGAATTGGAGATGGAACCAGTTAATACAGTTTGCCACAAAACTAAAGTTATTCCCCAAAAGGCTACAGAAATCAAGAAATAAAGTTACTGTTTTAGTTGTGGATCAAGAATGCCCATGTGCTAATGCAATCATTTTCCAGCAATAGGCAAACCTTGTATGAAATGCAAGAAGGTTGGACATTTTGTGAGTATGTGCGAAAATACGCAGAGTTGCCACCCTTGAGCAATCTAATGAACTCTCGGATCCCAGCATTTGTGCTATTAAAAGCTTCAACAAAATTGTTCTCTCCATAGAATCTGATACAATGATGGAGATCCTCTCTGCAAAGTCACAATTGGTAATGTGGAGGTTCAAGTAACTTTGGACTAGTGACAGATGAGTTATATTACAAAGAATGTAACTCTGTCCAACTATCTCCACCGGGCATTTGTACAATTGCATTTGGAGGACACGATATAGACATGATGGGCTCGTTTTTAGAGAATGTTAAACTAAAAGGTAGATCTATCTTTACTAATGTGTATGTGGCAAATAAAGGTTACAACATTTTGGATGAAAAAATCAAGGAAAATTTGGAATGGTTCTAAGACCAGGTACAGCTTGTCCAATTTCATTGGTGTATTTACCTGCACGTAATACTTCTCTTCAACAGTTATTGCTTAGGCACAATGCTTTATTTGAAGATAGACTTGGTTTGGAGCAAGGATTTGAAAATAAAATTATCATTAAGAAAGACGCTGTGCCAGTCATTCACACAGTCGGGAAGGTTCCTTTGGGCATCCGAGAACAATTAAAACAGCATTTAGAGAAATTGTGTGCTGACAAGTTCATTGAACCTATAGGCTCTTCGCAGTAGATTTCACCCATTGTAGTCGCGAAGAAAAAGGGCACAAATGACATTAGACTCTGTATTCACTTGAGATCACTGAATAAGAACATTTTAGTTGATTGCTTCCCCTTACCAAAGATTCAGGAGATGCTAGCTCAACTGGGTGGTGCCAACGTCTTTTCCTGTATAGACTTGAAGGCAGCATATCACCAAATAGAGCTGGCGGAGGATTCACATTCCTTGACCGCCTTTAACACTCCTTTTGGAGCTTTTAAATTCTTATGGATGCCTTTCGGCCTGGCCTCGGCCGCTTCTGTCTTTCGGAATTTGATGTTCAAACTCTTTGGGGGATGCAAGAGTGTCTTAGCATATCAGGATGACATTTACATTTGTTTCAAAAGACATTGAGGAACTTTTGTGTGCATTGAGAGAGGTGTTGGGTACATTAGAGAAACACAGGTTTACAGTTAGAAAGGAAAAATGCTAATTTCTTGTCAATAACATTAATTATTTAGGTCACCACATCCCAGAAGCAGGAATTAAACCTAAAACTGATCTTGTCATGGCAGACATTGGCAGCCCCAGACCTGAGACCAAACAACAGTTGCAGTCTTTTCTGGGCCTTTGTGAAAAATATTCCCGGTTTATAGATAATTTTGCTTTCCAAACAGAGGCCCTTATAAAATTAATTAAGAAGGGAAAGCAATTAGTATGGGAAGAAACTGAGTCCTCAGCTTTTGCAAATTTGAAGAATCGTATGCTGAATGCACCAGCTTTACATGCATTTAGGCATAATGTGCAATCTACTGTGACAGTGGATGCAAGCGGGGTAGACCTGGGTGCTGTTCTCACACAGATGGTAGAAGGCAAAGAACTAACTGTTGGTTTTGTGTCTAGGTCCCTCTCTTCGACGGAGTGCAAATACAGTACCATTGAAAGGGCAGCTTTGGCCTGCATTTGGGTGACCAAGCAGTTTGAAACCTTTTTGTGGGGAAGAAAATTTGTCCTGGTGACAAATCACAAGCCTCTTGTTTATTTATTGTCAAAGAATGTTCATGACAAGGTCAGTCCAATGTTAGTGAGGTTTTTATTCAGGATGTTTGAATTCAATTTTGTCATCAAGCACATCCCAGGAGGGAAAAACGCTCAGGCTGATTTTCTGTCCAGCTGTCCCATGGTCGAGTTGCCAGAGAACCAGCATGAAGATGATGTGGAATATGTGTTTGGATTAGTTGACGGGTTAGTAGTTCTGGAGGGCACTATAAGCAAGTCTGAATTGTTGGAGAGTTCCAAAAATGATGAATTGCAAGAATCGATTATGGATTTCATTGTCAAAATTTGGCCTGAGGAAAGAACCATCTGTAATAGGTTGCACATATCACAAGGTAAAAGATGATCTAACTATTGAAGACAACACCATCATGAGAGGAAATTCTCTGGTTCCCCAGTTGAATTTAGACTTAGATTAATCAATTTTGCTCATCAGGGTCATGTTGGAATGACTGGCACGGAAAAACGGTTGCAGCAATCTTATTGGTGGCCAGGAATGTATGTGGCAATTGAGGCATTTGTAGGTTGGTGTGTGAATTGTGGAAATACAGATAAAACTGTGAATGTGCGCAACACTCCCCTTCACCCAGTCAGTTTTTCTAATGGTCCCTGGGAAAAATTGTGCATTGATTTTATAGGTTCAATGCACAATCTCAACATGGAAATGAAATATGTGTTAGTGGTGGTTGATTATTATTCAAAGTGGGTTGAATGCAAATCTTTGAGTGAACCCACTACCACTGTTCTGATTGAACTATTAAGGGATATGTTTTGCAGAGGAGGTGTTCCCAGAAAATGGCTTTCAGTTTAAATCCCAGATGATGCAATCCTTTTTGAAAATGATGGGGGTCAAGCACTTGACAGCAGCTTTGTATAGTTCACAAGGCAATGGCATGGTGAATAGGATGTTGAAAGAGATGATTCAAATGGCTATTGTGTAGGGAGAAATGGACTCTGAAGCCGTACAGGAAAGATTGTGGAGTTATCACAATACTCCACATTCTCTCACTGGTGTCTTACCTATTCTGTTGAAAGGATGCCATGGTTCTTGTAAGTTGAATCCCACCTGGGTGTTGGAGCACAAGAATAGTGCAAACAGGATGCCCGATTTGATGCAGATGCGTGGAAAAGTAGAAAAAGCTCAATTGAAAACAAAACTCAATTATTACATTGATAAGAAGAGGTTCAGTTTCATGTGGAGGATGTTGTTAAAGTTAAGAGACCAATGGGAGCCAGGAAAAGCAACTCCAAGTTTTGTGAAAGTATCTAAACATGCAGTTTGGTGAGGAATGGTAAATGGTGGAGCAAAAGGAGTGTGGTGTTAGTGTGGAATGATACTGCAATGGATGTTAACCATGAAAAGTCAGTAACGGATGGACGGTTTTTTGATCAAAGTCTTCCCACCATGTCAGTTCAAAATCGTTTGTGTGAGAACATCGTTCCGAACACTGGTGATGGAGATGCCATTTCTGGATCGCGTGGGTGAGAATCAACTGGTTGGTTTCAATGATGGAGACGAGATGGGTAGAACATTGATGGAAGGGGAGGAGAGAGTTGTGAATGGTTCTGCTATAACTAGGGGAAGACATAGAAGAGTACGCCCCCTCAATATCTTTTTATGTGTCGGAGTCAGTGTTTCTTTTTCCGTACATGTTACTTAAACACGTGTGTCATTTATTTCGGACATGCTTGTGTTTAATTTTCTACTGCTGAAAATCTGTTATTTGTTGCTTGGGGTGGGGGGGTTTAGTAGTATGGTTTAAGGTTCCTTTCTAGTTTGTGTTAAGGGGACGATGTGCTGTCTTCTTACAGTTAGGTTTCTTTTAGAATGAGAAGTTTGGAATCCTTGTGGGGTTCTGTATTGGGAGGTGTAGGGTTGTCAGTTTGGAGCTAACACCTGGAGCTGGGGTTGGGTCTGGGAGCTGTAGTGTCCGTTGTGCTGACTGGAATAAAGGAGCAATGTTATCTACTTATTGCATGTGTCCTTCATTACACTGCTCAGAGGAACCCATCAAAGAAAGTAAAAAAATGTCAGAAACAAAATATCGTTGACACTAATATAGTTGAAAAATTTAGGAAAGTTACAGGTATTTAGTTTGTACAAAACAAAAACAAAACATAACAAGGAATGCATCCTCTACAATCAGACGCCTTCATATGGCCTTGATTGTAGAGGACGCATTCCTTGTTATGTTTTGTTTTTGTTTTGTACAAACTACATACCTGTAACATTCCTCAGCCACGTTTTTTGTTTACACAGTGTGTTGTCTTTATGGTTGTTTGTGTAACTTATTGAGCGCCATTGTTGTTTTTGTCTTAATTATTGTCCTATAAAAATTGTGGTACATTTTTGTGAATTTATGTAGGGGTATCACTTGTTAGAAAGTTTCATGCAATTTTGTTTTAACAAAATTGTTCATATTACTGTCTTTATTCTTCTTTTTTTATTATTTTTTTGTTTTGATCTCCTTTTATTGTTAGTTTGCATTTTACGTTAGACATTCAACTTGAACCTTTGTTAGGATTCCAGGATTCCAGTCTCCTTACAGATTCTGACACATTCCCAAGTTTACAAAATGTTGTTAATCTGTGAATGGGTCAAGTTCCATGGATGTTGTGTGGGAACACCCATAGCAACGCCCATGCAATGCCCCTTTCACGTAGAGTTATGCATGAAAGGGAAACATATTTACTTATGACCTAGTAAATATGAGCATGCACACTGCACCGCCGGTGCATCAAAAAGGTTTCGCATCAGCAGTGCAATGGGCTTGTAAATAAGCCCCTAAGAGTCATTTACAAGCAAAGGATAATTCCTAGGCTTTCTTAGAGCTGGGGTATTCCAAAAACCCTTGAGTAGCTGTAACCTGAATCTATGCGACTTTAATGGTGTAGTTGAAACTGAGAAGCAGCTCTTCAGGTTTGCTTCCACTGTGTTTCAAATAACTCCTCACCATCAATTATTCAGTGGCAGGTATGTATGGAAATGAACACTGGGCCTGGTATATGATGGCAGGCAATGGATTTTGACAGTCAAAAATACATGCTATTGCTATAACCTAATCTCAAGAGTACTAATTCTAATTATTTATCTCTTTCTTTCGCTCTATACCTTTGTCTCTCGCCTTCCTAGTCGTTCATGTTATTTTTTCACTTTGTCTACATCTCCATCTCGCCCCTCTATCGTTCTTGTTCCTCTCTCACTCTATCTTACCTTTTCTGACCTGCTCTCTTTTTCTTCTCCTTCGGACTCTGCTTCTCAGGCTTTGTCTTCCTCCCATTTTGCTTACTGCCTTATCTGTTTCATGTTGTCTTTTATTTTCTGCCGCTTTCATTCTATTGCTGCCTCTCATTTTCTTTCACTCAGCTCTCTGTCTCTTTTCTCTTCTCTGCGTCCCTTGTGCCATTTTCTCATTCTCTCGGTCTGTCCATCTCTCGTCTATTTATTTTTTCACTATCTACTTTCCTTACTTCCACTTTCTCCGTATCACACTATCTTTGTCTCTCTCTGCCTCTTTCTTTCTGCTTCGTTCTTCCGTTCCCTTCCTTCTCCCTATCACTCTCTGCCCCCACACCACCTCCCACTACCTCTCTGCCTATATCTCACACACAGACACACACACACGTGTATTCTGCATGTAACATCAAGAAATGTGTTTGCTTTAAGGCTTATGTGAGAAGCAAATTATTAGGAGTGTTAGGGAAGAAGACCGCTAAAATGGACTCTACAAAAAGAAAATGTATGCCGGCATTTGAAAAATCACATATTTAAAGTGACCAGTGATGGCTTTATTCCAGGGCGGTAGTCATGGAAACTCATGTTTTTTTTTCTTCTAAGCAATAGATGCTGTAATACATGATTCTTTGCCTGGTAAATAAAAGTGCCAGGCAAATTCGAGACTGTACAGTCGTCTTTCTTTGTTATACACTAATGTATTATGCACCAAAGGAATTCTGCATAATCCCGACGAATAGCAAAACGCCCAAGTCCCGCTTGAAGTCACAGAACTCTAATGTAGCTATGTATTAGCTTCAAGGTTACAGTTACAAGTCCTTTTTCCTGAGTAATGCAGGCATACGCAAACTCACAATATAATACTGTCATGAAAAAAGCATGGATTGTTCCAATAGTAGAGCATCCTACTAAATTTACCTGCTGACCTCCCAATGGAAAAGTCAGGCTTTGATAACATTTTATATAAACAGCAAGTGAAAAGCACGCTGCTCTAGTTGCTGGGTTTTGTTTACAAAGACCACCATGGCTTGTCAAAAGAAAGGTGCGGAGCTATGTAACCAAACCGTATATGTTGATGTCAGGCCAAGAAAGATACTGCAAACCCAAACAATATCAGAGACAAACAGTAGTGCAAAGCAGTTTGCAGGGGTGTACCATAGTCAGTGAGATTCGGGCGGGATGAAGGGGGGTGGAGGGAGGAGGGGTGCTGAATCTCAAATTTCCCAACTAAAAAAGCAGTGGTCTGCAGGGTGGAGGGGTGAGACGACCAAGGTTTGGGATGGACTGTTTCTATGGGTTGGTACGGATTTCCATTTGTTTGGTATCTGTCTAGGGTGTCATAGTGGGAAAACAATTATAGGTTGGACTGCTACCCCAAGTGATTGCCATGCCTTTTGGGTGTATGATTGCTAGGTATGGCTGGAAACCTAAGACTGGTGCAGCATTTCAAGCCTACTACTACCAATGTGTTTATGAACTCCAAAAAGTAGTACATTTGCAACCATTCAAGGACTTCTTCTATAAGTGAAGATTTCCTATTTTTTGGTAAACCAGTCACAATATATATTTAAGTTTCTGCTCTAAGACATGAAGAAGCTAAGCGCTCTTCTTGAAATGAGAACAACAAAAACGGACACAGATATCGTAGGGCCCCCAGACCCAATGTCCAAGTCTAAAATGCCTTTTGCCCCTAGTAGTTCTCTGTCGGAACGCCTGACAACGGTTACACACAGCACAATGGCCTGGGCCCCTGCCGTGGGATCACTTATCGTAAATGTATTTTCACTACAGGTGTTCTTCTTCGTCTCTTCTACAAGAAGCCTTGATGGTAGAGTTGTCAAATCGGTACTTGTAAGCAGGGCTCAATGTTTCCAGATCTCACCTTTTCCTAATAATTTTATCCATTGAATGACGGCCTTATGTCCGTGGCGTAACATAAGCCCCCACAGCCCCTGCAGTGCGGAGAGGAGGGGGGCCAGATCGAGGGGGCCACTCAGCAAAAGTGCTAGGATATGGGCTGGGGAGGAGTGGGGCCCTCTGTGTATTTTGCAGGAGGGGCCCTCAAGCTTCGCTATGCCACTGCTCTATGTACTAAGCTAGAGTTGCAATTAGAGGCGAGCACTCCAGCGCATTAATATGGCGAGCCAAGCCGATCCAAGGAACAGGCTAGGCTCTAACCCCTAGATTCATCAAAGTCCCCTTTTGCGAGTCTGTAATAGCGATTATTAAGGAATCGCTATTACAGACTTGCAAAACGGGATTCATTTACTAATCTCAGTTTTTTTTGCGAGTCCTAGAGCTTCCTTATTTGCGATTAGCTAATTGCTAATCGCAAATAAGGAATAACTCCCCATTCATCCCTATGGGCCTAAAGGCCCATCGGTATGAATAGGAAGACATATCAATGTGCGAATCGCAAAAGGACACCCTGTTGCACCCCTGAAATGACATTGGACGCTGGTGTTACGCACACACATGTCCCAAGGACATGTGTGTGTGTAACATACAACTTAGAAAAATGCACTTAAGTGCATTTTTTTTAAGTTTCCGCTATTTACCACGAGGTTTGACTTCGCGGTAAATAGCGGCCTAAATTTGCGATTTCGCAATTTTTATATGTTTCATGAATTGCATTTAAGGAATCTCAAATAGAGATTCCTTAAACACAATTCCTCGCACAATTGCGAATTCTATAATAGCGATTATTGCATTTGGGATGATGAATCCCAAATGCAAAAATTGCGCTCACAAAGGGCCAGATTCTCAGAATCTGGCCCTTTGCGAGCCGATTTCGGCTTCATGAATCTACCTGCAAGAGTCTGTGCACGAACGAAACCATGGAAACGTTTGACATGCATATTTTGCAACAAACAATGTAAACATATGATACAGTCTCTTCAAAATTCAGAAAAGTCTATCTATTTAACATGCAGAAGCATTTCACCTTAGTACAAAAGATTATATTACTGCATAGACAGACCTTTATTAAAAGTGAGAGTTTTTAATCATGACCTCAGGAACATTAATGACTCAACCTCAAAAAAAGATGCCATTAGTGAACAAAAGCCTGATTCATGTACATGCCGTTTTGCGTGTCCCTAATAGCGAATCATAGCGATTCGCTATTGAGGACACGCAAAACGGCATTCATGTAGGAATTGCTACTTAAATAGCGATTCCTACATGTTCTTTATTTGCGAGTAGCAATTTGCTACTCGCAAATACTCCCCATTCATTCCTATGGGCCAAGAGGCCCATAGGAATGAATGGGGATTTGCGAGTAGCAATTTGCTACTCGCAACTAAGATAGCGATTTTAAGGGTGCCAGGGGTGTCCAAAGGACGCCCTGTAGCACCCCTAAAATGCACTTTTGGACAGGTGTTGCGCACACACATGTCCAAAGGACATGTGTGTGTGCTACATGCAACTTTGAAAAATGCTTTTAAAAGCATTTTTCGGAGTTTTTGCTCTTTACCGACAGGTCTGACCTGTCGGTAAATAGCGGCCCCAAAAGTCCAAAATCGCTATTTTGTTTTGTGTCATGAATAGTATTTGAGGAATCTCTATTAGAGATTCCTTAAATGCCATTCCACGCAAATATGCGAATTCTAACATAGCGATTTTTGCATTTGGTATCATGAATACCAAATGCAAAAATCGCACTCGCAAAGGGCCAGATTCTCAGAATCTGGCCCTTTGCGAGTGCAATTTACCTACATGAATAGAGACAAATCTGTAGTCGGGTAAAAGCTAAACGTGGCCTAAATTATTATTAGAAATGGAACAACATTACAGTGTGTTAATCAGGTCTTGTACAGTGCACTTCCTCAACTCAAGTATATAAAAGTGCTATTATATGTGATAATGAAGAACAAGCATTGGTAAGGCCAATACATCTTCCCTATGCAGGAGATATTGGCTTTGCCAATATGTTTTAGCCGTGTTGTACACCAGTGTGGCTGCTATTCAGCATGGCAAAAAGTTAGTGGTCTTAAGAAAAGTGGTGTGGAGTAGGGTGTAGTGCAATAAAGTAGAGTGTCGTGGAGTATAGTAAAGTGTTATGGAGTGGTGTAGAGTCAGGGAGTGGTGTTGAATTGAGTAGAGTGGAGTGAAATGAGTGGCACGGCATAGAATTGAGTGGCATAGAGTGTGGTGGAGTATTAAGTTGTTGAGTGGAGTGGCACAGAGTCTCGTGGATTGGTGTACAGCAGAGTGGAGTAGCATAAAGGGTGCTACGTAGAGTGCAGCCGCAGCCCGTGACGGTTAGAGCGGTAGATCGGTAGGGTGGTGGGGCTGGGGGTATTTTACCAGACGACCACGAGGGAAAATTAATTATTTATTTAATTTTCCCTCATTGTCGTCTGTCGTTCCCGCCCCCATTCTGGCCCCACCGTGCTCCACTGTTACCTGCACAGGTTGTGGCTGGTAGAGTGGAGTAGAGTGTTGCAGAGCAGAGTGGTATAGAGCAGAGTAGATTGTCATAGATTGGAGTGACATACTGTGGAGTACTGTAGTAGAGTGGAATGGCATAAAGTGGAGTAGAGTGTTTTAGAGTGGTGTAGAGTGTCGTAGTGTGGAGTGGAATAAAGTGGTGTGGCATAGAGTGGCATAGATTGAAATAGTGGAGTGGAATAAAGTATAATACTGGGTAGTAGAATAGGCAGGAGTAAAGTGGCATACAGTGTCATAGAGGGTGTTGCGTAGTGTGTTGTAGAGTGAAGTAGTGTTGTAGAGTGAAGTAGTGTGTTCAGAGTGGAGTGGCATTGATTGGAGTAGAGTGCCTTCGAGTGGAGTACAGTTTAATGGAGTTGAGCATCATAGAGTGAAGTCTTGCAGCCTGGACTAGAGTGTCATAGAGTGAAGAGGCATAAAGTGCAGTGGTGTACAGTAGATTGGTGTAGAGTGCATCGGTATTGAATAAAGTTTTGTAGAGTGCATTAATGTAGAGTGCAGTGACTTTGAGTATAATGGTGCAGAGTAGAATGGAGTGGTGCAGAGTGGATTTAAGTGGTGTAGAGTGCAAAGTTGTACAGTGGAGTGGCACAGGGTGCTGTGGCGCAGAGTAGACTGGCATAATGCGTAGTAGCATAGAGTTGATTGCTTCATAGTAGAGTGGAGTGGTGCAGGGTAGAGCAAAGCTGTGCAGGATCTAGTGCAGAGGTGTGGGGTGTAGGCGCTTACAACGCATAGGCGTAGAGTGGCATAGGGCCCTGTGGTGTGGAGTGCAGTCATGCAGAGTAGATTAGAGTGGCATAGAGTGCAGTGGCATAGAGTGGAGTGATGCAGAGAAGAGTGACGTAGAACAGAGTGGCACAGAGTGCAGTGAATTGGAGCACAATGGTTTAGAGTGGTGCAGATTAGAGCATAGTGGTATAGAGTAAAGTGGAGCAGGGTAGGTGGCATAGAATGCAGTGGCATAGAGGGCATTTGTTTTGTTTTAAAAGGTGTATAGTACATTGGCAGTGCTTTAGAGTAGAGTGGGGTAGAGTGCAGTGGCGTTCAGTAGAGTGTTGCAGAGTAGAGGGGCACAGAGTGGCAATGTATAGCGTGGAGTGGCATATAGTGCAGTGGCACAGAGTAGATTGTTTCAGAGTAGACTGAAGTTGCATAGAGTGGTGCAGGGTGGAGTAGAGTGGCATACAGTAGTGGCGTACACTTCACTGTCATAAAATGGAGTGGCCTAAACTTTAGTAGTGTAGAGTGCAGTGGTGTAGAGTAGAGTGCATTGGCATAGAGTAGAGTGGTGCAGAATAGGGTAGAGAGGTGTAGAGTAGTGTGGCATAGAGTGCAGTGTCAAAGAGTGCACAGGTGCACAGTAGATTACAGTGGCATAGAGTGCCGTGGCATATAGCGCAGTGACATAGAGCAAAGCAGTGCAGAGTGCATCAGTACTGGTTGGCTTAGAGGGCAGTGGCACAGAGTAGAGTGGCGCTGAGTAGAGTGTCGTAGAGTGTAGTGGCATAGAGTAGAGTGGTGAATAATAAAGGAGCTTAGAGAGTGGCGTAGAGTACAGTTGTGCTGTGTAGAATGGAGTAGAATAGAGTTCGGTGAAGTAGAGTGCAATGGTGTATAATGTAGAGACATACAGTGCAGTGGAGTAGAGTGTTGCAGAGTAGATTATAGTGGCATACAGTGCCGTGGCATAGAATGTATTGGTTCTGAGTAAAGTGGCATAGAGTGTATTGGTTCTGAGTAAAGTGGCATAGAGTGTATAGAGTAGAGTGCAGTACCGCAGAGTGCAGTAGTGCAGAGTAGGTTACACTGGCTTCGAGAAGACTAGCGTAGAGTGGTGCAGAGTAAAACAGAGTGGCGTAGAGTACAGTGATGTAAAGTACAATGGTGTAGAGTGCAGTGGCACAGAGTGTTGCAAAGTAGAGAATAGTGGCGCAGAGTGCAGGGGTGCAGAATAGACTGGCCTAGAGTGCATTGGTTTGAGTAAAGGGGTATATGGTGTATTGGCATAGAGTGCAATGGTTAGAAGAGAATGCAGAGGCATGGAAAAGAGTGGTACAGAGTACAGTGGTGCAGAGTGGAGTCGTGCAGCATAGATTGCAGAGCGTAGAGTGCCGTGGTGCAGAGTAATTTGTTTCAGAGTACAGTGAAGTGGCATAGAGTGGAGTGGTGCATGGTACAGTGGAGTGGTGCAGGGTAGACTGCAATGGCATAGGGTGCAGTGGAGTAGAGTAGACTGGTGTAGAGCGCTGTGGTACAGAATAAATTAGAGTGATGTAGAGTGCAGTGGTGCAGAGTAGACTGGCATAGAGTGCATTGGTTTAGAGTAAAGTAGTATAGAGCTCATTGGCATAAAGTGCAATGGTTAGAATAGAGTGCAGTGGCATATAATAGAGTGTTAGAGAGTAGAGTGGCGCGGAGTGGTGCAGCAAAGACTGTAGTGGGGTAGAGTGCAGTGGTGCAGAATAGATTGTTTCGGAGTACAGCGAAGTGGCATAGACCGAAGTGGTGCAAGGTAGATTGGAGTGGTGCAGGGTAGACTGCAGTAGCATAGAGTGCAGTGTCGTAGAGTAGACTGGTGTAGAGTGCAGTGGTGCAGAGTAGATTAGAGTGGCATCAAGTGGATTGGCATAGAGTGCACTGGCGTGGATTGTTACAGAGTAGAGTGCATTAGCATAGAGTGCAGTATTGCAGATTAGAATTGCATAGAGTGGAGTTGTGCAGAGTAAAGTGGAGAGGCAGAGTCTGGAGTGGTGTAGAGTGCAGTGGTAAAAAGTGCTCTGGTAAAGTACAGTGGGATAGAGTGCATTGGCATAAAGTAGAGGGATGTAGAGTAGAGTAGAGAGGTGTAGAGAGATATGGCATAGTGTGGAGTGGCGCACAGTAGAGTTCAGTGGTGTAGCGTGGTGCAGAGTGGAGTGGAGTGGGGTAAAGTGGAGTATGCATGGTGTGATAGCTCACCGCCATTACAGACACCGCATCTTCATTTGAACTGATCCTTACATTTGCACAGACACACAGTTTTACTGATAGAAGCATACATCGCACAAACGATAATGTGTGGAACTGTAATCACCTAGTGTATTGATTTGTTTTGATTGTATTAAAATATTTGTTTCCACCACACTTCAGAATTACCGGAATACCCCCTGTAGCCAGCATGATTGTCACATAAATCCTTTCACTTTTCAATCAGATGAAGAAAAGTAAACACCTAGCTCTCTCGGAAGACGGAGTCTGACATTTGACCTCTGGCTTTAAATGCACAGCAAATGTGACATGATTTAAAGGCCTGCTTACAGAAATGGAGCTCCCGGAAGGATACAGTAAATAAAGTATGAGCAACGGAAGGGATGAACTCAAGCTGGACAGCCTATACCAAATGAAGCCAGCAAACAGAAAGCAAAAAAATGTGAGTTACAAACAACAAAGCCAGTGGTAAGTAGTGGACAGAATGCATTCCTAGGGAAACTTTCCAAATGCCCCCAAGATGTCAGTTGCTCTGTCTGGTAGGCTTCGATCTAAAAACTAAGATCACTGTGTAAACAGTTTAAAAATAGGCTGCCTCTCTGGGCATGCAGATATCTGAAGTGGAATCTCGTGCTAGTAGGTTACAAGATACCACAGCCTCTGTACAAGAACAACTAATTGCACAAGAGAAGAAGTTAAACGTTGTTGCAGCCAAACATGAATAAACTGAATAATCACATGAGAAGCAATAATTTGCAGGCAATGGTAAATGGACTGAAGGAGATTATCTCAAGGGATTTCTTGTAAAATTGTTTAAGAGAGCACTTTTAAGTGTAGCAGACTTGGACATTGATAGCCAGATCCAGGACACCCATCTATTTTCCTTTCAAAAACGTAAAGACAGCATGAAAATCTCGCATCCTGGTAGATTTCATATATTTGTGGGTCATTTTATTTTTTGACAGCCCATCTATCAGACTGCTCATCCCACCATTGGCATACATTTTTTGTGCATTCAGATTTTGTAATACTTATTTTGAGACTTCACAAAATCATCTGCAGGCAGCAAGTACAAAAGTATTTGTTCAAGGGCCTGCTAAGTGAAAGATTTAGAGAGGCAGTCATACTTTATTTGTGCTTCTCTTTTGGAAACATGGTCTTGGAGGAGACTTAAGACACTGACTAACGGAAGAGGTCATTGTTATGATTATTAGGATAAGTAGTTTCTGACTTTTGTGGAAAGGACGGGTTTCCTCCTATCCTCCACTGATTATCTAAAAGTTCTTTTTGCCCTTTAAGATAGGTTGGGGGTGTACCTATGTGGGAGGGATGAAGAGACTGCAAGAAACGAGTTGTGTTGAAGTAACAAATCTGATATAGATAAGGGTAGTAAGGGTAAGATTGATCATGCTAACTAAGGAAAATCCTCACAAACGCCTACAATGTACGTGAAGAACTCCATTATACAGGCGTGGCATTTATGTACCTTCATAAAATGCACCTAAGTGTGATATTGATGAATGATACCAACTCGGCTTCAGAATGTTAGAAGCCCCCAAAGAGAAAGCCTCAATCAGGGTATGGTCAGACTGCAATAACTTAATAAGAAGGACCATTTTGGACGCTGACTGAATATCTAAACTTGCATATTCTCTTACTATTTACAATGTCTATGAATCTAATGTAGATTAGTCAAACATGTTTCAGCAAATATTTGGTTCAATTTGCAACCTGGGAAGAGCTTCTGATTCTCTGGGACAATATTAATTAAACTATTCAACTAAGTATCAATACATGTGGACTGGCTCGCGTCCCACTGATATGACATTCACACACTGCACTTTTGCATATTGTAGATTCATACGGCCTGGTGGAGGACTGGAGCTTCTGTTCCCCATCTAGATCTGAGTTTGCCTACTTTTCCTCCCCTATAGAAAACATTCTTGGACCAATGTTTTCATGGGGGGCGCAGAATGTTTCCAATTTCACATAATTTCAGTTATTCATGTATTGTAATAGAAAGCAAAAATCCAGCAGGACCCATGTAAACTTTGAGATTGCGTCCATCATGTTTTGGTGCATTACCTGTATCGGATTTAGAGCCAAAAATACCACAATTTTGATTCAGGGCAACTCCACCAAAACATAAAGCCCTTGAACCAAAGCAAGTTTGTTAGTGTTTAATACCCAAACAATGCCTTTGGTTTATTCCGAATGTTAAGTCTAATTTCTTGCTGCTTATTTATGTGTTTTATAGTTATTTCTTTAGTGCCACTTACAGGTCGATTCTAGGTAACAAGAGTCAAGTGTGGGGATACAAGAGGGTTGGTAGTGGGAAGAAGGGAAATCGCAATCTATCCTGACCAGTATACTCCTCTTGCTAGGAGAATTGGTTTATTTCAGCTCATTCATTCACCCAAATCTGGGAGGCTTGAAATATGTTGGACGAGTCAAGGATGCTACATCTCAAATTAGTTAGATAGGATTGCAATTCAATGAGAGGCTGTATGAACAAAGGGTCCTTTTGCGGATCATCACTGAAAGCACCCAATAGACAGTGATTTATTTAACAGATGTGAGGCTACCATTCAGATTTTACCTGGACACATAAAAATCTTGTTTCACTGTGGTGCCACATCACAATGGCTCTTTTTCAATATGCACTATGTGCACTTTTCTATGTAAGACTGTGGAAAGAGAAACCTCTGCTCTTGTGACACCCTGAGTAATGCGTCCCCTGGTACTCACCATTAGCATCCCTTCTGCCCACTCTGTAAACACGTTAGAAGTCTAGACTGCTGTTGATTATGGGTCACATTTATAGTTGTGCAGTAATGGAATATCCTCCAGTTTCAGGAGGGAGTACTACATGGAGAGGAGAATGTCCTGCGAGAACTTGTTCTACCATAATATACTTGAATTTAGGCCCCAAGACTTGGGCATATTTATTTGTTCATTCACACACTATCATTTTACCCTTTTTGGCGGCAGTGATTCAAGTATTAAGGCCATAATCAAGAACTTGCCAAAAAATCAGGATATCAAGGTTTACAGCCTTGTCACTTCTCTTCCCTTCTTCCTATCTTCACTTTTAACAATTATCCTGAATAAATCTGTCAGCTTTCATCCAGGTTAGTGATAAAGCAGTTGAGCAACTAGGTCTTAAATAAGTATGTAGCCTTGATTTCTGCTGAAATCATGGAGATTCACTAAGGTTTGTGTTTCTTTTCATGTGATTTGTGCTTTCTGGTCTGGAAAGAAGGAAGTTATAATCACTTTTGTACTTCTTTGCCTTTCTTCTCTTCCAGTGCTTGTGTTGTGGAGGAAATATGAAGCTGAAAACCATTTTGCATGGTGGCTGAGAGTTCAAGTGCACACTGGAGACCATTGTATGTGGTGACCTTTATATGTATATCAGAAGTTGTGATGTCATTGTCTAATCAATTACCTCACAGCTTTCCATGGTATCATGGTGGCCAGAGAAACTCAATACTATGGTTGGTCACAATCTACTCCTGATGTCTGTTCCTGTCTAACTGGTGACCATTACTATTCCCAATTGAGTTCTAGGTTTCTTTGGTTTGTGTTTGAAGGCCTATCCACTATGGCATGTTAGCAGACAGGCTGTTAATGGTTTATTAGGCTTTGCCTATTTGTGTATATTCTCATTCAGCCTATCATCCTTTGTATACAAAAGAATAGAAACTTTGAGTGTCCATTGAGACAATACAAACATGAGCATCTCCATACGCATGAAGAATTGGTTTGGAAAGAAAAGGTGGTGTTAGGAACATGCATTGAGGAGAGATAAAGTCATGGCATAAACGTGCGCTGGTACGTGACTTCTTCTTTCTTTATGAGCTCTATCTCTTCTTGACCGCATCTAAGTATTTTAGGTGCAGAGTGTGTGGTTTGTGGGAAAAGCTTAATATGACATGTGGGAGTGGTGTGTGGGTGTATTTAAGGGTGCACCAGCCCAATCTCTTAACTCTATTCCACTTTGATGAGATCCTGTAACTCTTTTTGTGCAGTCATGTTTCTTCCATATGTACAGTTGTGACCGTACCACACTACTGCAGTCACTATATGTTTAGGCATCACAAGATGTATGGAAAGTGCAAAGCAAATAACCATACAATTAGGATTAATAATTAATCCTTTTGTCCTACACTCTTGAAACCTAATGACCTGCCCCTCACAAGTGGAATCTGTTTGTTGTCTTTTCTAGTATTCATCATAGTCCTCTTTCTACCACTGAATGATAGTTGACTATCTACATCTAGTGTTAACATAAGAGACTTCTTTTGGTGACAAAGCTCTTTTTTTTCTTATCTTTAGGATGATGATGTGGGGACATCTGAAAATTGCCTGCATGAAGGAACAACTTGACCCCTGCGAGAGCAGAGCTTGCATTTCTATGTGACTTCACAGCAGACCTCTTTCAATCCCTATTAGTCCAAGGCACAGAAACATAGGTGGGACAGTTTTCCAAGTGGCCTAATTGACAGTTACACATGGATAGGTCTTGTTGCTTCCTCTTGTAGTTTATCGCAGATTATCTTGTGATTCTTTTTCAGGTCATTCATTGGCAGAGAGTCAACAGCAAGGACTGTGCTGGTTGCTATACATCTATTCTTTACATTCAGTATGAATGTCAATGACTGATGGGCTGCTGTTCGGTGTAATAGTCCCACCATTTTTGTTTTCTGTTCTGTCCAAAGAGTCTTCAGAGAGGCACTGAAGCTATCTGAGATGTACCAATAACACAGCCTCAGAAACACATCAACTAAAGCCGAATCAAAATGCAGTTTGTCATAAAAACCACAGGCACATGTGGAAAGGTATCCACAGGACAATTGTGTTTATAGTGTAGGTAAAGAAGCTGCCTTGAGCGCTAACTGCTGACGGAACTAGAGTGCCACATTTTTCTTGCTGTAAGGGGAAGTTAAACAACAGTCAGGAAAACAGAAAAGTGAACATTTGCCTGAGGCGCCAACATTCTTGTCAGTTTCTTAAAAGCTTTGTGAGGTCATGTAAATAAATGGCACTTGGTGCGATAAATTAATGAAATGAAATATAACATAAAAACATACAATTATGTATCTGGGTAGAAAGAAATCTTGTAACTTCGTGTGATGTCATCTATGGATCATGGGCCATGGTATATCACTTCCACAGTTCCCCTATGACTTACGTGAATTGACAGCAATGGGAGCCACAACCTTTTAATAATCATAGTTCTAAATACAATGTTGCTTTTTGGTGAGTGTACTGCGGCATCGCTATGACTGCTGTTCCCCCAGGTGTAGTTACAGATTTGCGGCGTTGTTGACTGCTTCCTGAATTGTTACAATGGAAGGAAGCAGAGTTTCCTCCCTAGCTTTGAACCTCATTTGACTTTTGAGTCCCAAAAGGATATTTTCAGGAAAATATGTTGCTCAAATAAACACAACTGGTATGCTTAAATGGTCACTGTCAACAAAAGACAGTTTAGAACATTGCATCCCTATAACCCTGCTTTAATGTAAGACACTGGCTACTTGCAGTGATGGTTAGACTCTGATATCTAAAAAGGCTTCAACCTATGGTTAGTGTTTACTAGAGTAGCACTATATCTGATAATACTGGTATTTCTTTTAGCAGAATGGAAGATAAGTTGAAAACGCAAACATCCTGTCGCTAGGTGAGTGTGCCAGCTGCTAAGCCTGTTGAGACAAAGATCCATTCTCGAAGGTTTATGAATTAGATGCATTTCTCTTTTGGACATCAAAATTGTTGCTCCTTGCAGTATATTACCTTTACCATAATTAGAGGCATACCGATAGAGAAGTCACTTTAAGGTCCCTCTTTCTTTACATAAAGAATCTTTAAAAAGAAAATGCAATTTTGTGACTTTCATGTGTGCAGCATTAAGCAGCACACATGAAGGTGACAAAATGGCTTCCTACACATAAACAATCCTCCCCTGCACGCAGACACCCTTTCACTATGGTGCAAGCGTGCCTTCGTTGGCGCTACACTGCTAAGTGTAGCGCCATCGCAGGGGGAAACGCAAGGCATTACCATATCGTTGTAATTATGGTGCAGCCTTGTGTTTCAGAAATGAGGCGTTAAGCCATGACGGCTAACGCCTCACTCCGCCACTTCTATTGTACATATCCTCCTACATTCTTTATACTCTCTTTGTTACTTTATAGAATGTGATAATGGCGCACAGTGCAAATCTACATTTTATTTTTAATAAAATCTGTTTATTAGCATATTGTGTAGAGCAACAGTACAGAATTGTTACCATATGGCGAAACCAGAAGTAAGTGTGCTCCTCCAGGCCTAATAATAGCAGTTACATTGTACATTTTAAATTTCGTTGTAGTTCCGAGTAAGTGAACAAAACCCTTTAAGAATAGAAAAAACTCCCTCCCGCCCCCCGCAAGAATCCCACCCAAGACACTCTCATTTTACGTACGTATATATCAGTTAGTACCAGGCTGCGCCCACAGAACAGATCTTATCAAATATGCTTTTCCACACAATCAGTCAGTGACATAAGCAATAGCATCAAGGGGTATCCCGTATCATAGGCTAGTGCACCACGTCTGTGCACGGTACATGAAAGCCCACCGACAGCTAGACACAGTTCAATTTATTGGTATCGAAACATTAGACTCATCATCACCCCCTGCCTCGAACCTCCCCAGAATGGCAAACCAGTCCAATGAAATCGGTGTTTTCCTGAGGCCCCTGCGTTCTTCACGCTGTAGCACTTCACCCTCTGCTTTGCCCCATCGTATCACTTCTGCTTTCCACAATTCGGGGACAGGTGGCTTGGGTGACTTCCACCTCATTGTGATAGCACGTTTTGCAAGTAACATGGCTACATCAGTAAAACGTGTTGCTACACTCCTCTTACGCGCTGCTGGGCCCAGCCCTAGAAGCGCATATTCCAGGGTGAGCGTATGTATCAAGGCACCTGCTTCCGTGAGCGATTCATTAACAGTGGTCCAGTAATAGCCCAGTTTGGGGCAGCTCCACAACATGTGAGCCAGTGATGCATCGTCCATGGCGCATCTAGGGCATGTGTCGACTGTGTTAGGGAACATAGCGTGTATACGGTGAGGCGTTAAATACGCTCTATGCAGGACCATTAGCTGGATGAACTTAAATTTGGGGTTCCTAGCTACTTTTTTGGGGAATTGAAGGATCCGCTCCCATTCCTTGTTCCTTAGTGGCCGCCCTATATCGCCCTCCCACTTGGTCTTGAGAGGTGATAGTGAGACCGCCCGCCCTGTCCTGATGCTAGCAGTGAGCCATTTAGTTAGATGACTTCCCGTCCCCATGAGATACTGCATCGTCAGTAAGGGGTTCGTGGGTGGTTCTACTCCCTCAGGCGCCCACCTTCCCATCACATAATGTCGGAGGCCAGCATGCAGAAGGAACGATCCCCCGGGGACCCCATGTGCGGTCCTGAAGTCTTCAAAGGACAGCATCTGCCACTCAGCAAAAAGGTCTTCTATGTGTGACACACCAGCGTCGTGCCATGGCACAAGTTTGTGAGTTGTGAGCAGTCCCGACCCCAGAGGTATGCCCAGTAGTGAAATTGTGGGGGCATATGATGACATCGGGGCCGTGTATTTCATCGCTTTCCGCCAGTATTGGACCGCAAGCCGGAGGAGCGTGGGATGTCTCTCAGCAGTTCCGAGCGGGGTAATAGCAAGACATGGATTTTCCCTTTAGAGAGATCTTCCTCTGTCATGTTAATCTCATGTAGGTTGCGACCCGCAAGCCAATAGGCCAGCCACTTCAGTTGACATGCGAAGTTGTAAGCCCTGAAGTCTGGTACTCCCATACCTCCGGTTCCAGAGGTGAGCTGAACTTAGCAAGGCCTATGCGCCTTCGCCCTTGTTCCCATATGAGTTCCGTGAGGAGAGTGTCCAGTGCCTTGAACATCGTGGCAGGGAGCAGGAACGGCAGGTTAGTGAAATAGTAAATGAGACGGGGAAGCATCACCATCTTGGAAATGGCTATTCTGCCGGCCACCGATAGAGGTAGCGACAACCAAAATTGTATCTGTGATTTAAGTGCTCTCATAGCCCTTCCGAGGTTGCCGTCAATCATTACTTCGGCATCCCTGTAAAGTTGTATCCCAAGGTATCGGAAGGTGGTATCTGCCATTTGAAATGTGTGTGGCGCAAAGGGCAGTGGCGTAGACGAGCCAGCAGCAGTAAAGTTAAACCCGTAGGATTTGGGTTCGCTTATGGTGAGGCCTGATAATGACCTAAATTCCTCAAATATGTGAGGTATAGGATCCAGGTCACCCCGCATATTATGTAGGTAAAGGATAATATCGTCAGCATAGGCGGACACTATATGAGTTGTCTCACCCCTCCGAATGCCACAGCGGGGGGCCACTGTCCGGAGTTTACAGAGCAGTGGTTCAAGTGCCAGGATGAATAGGAGCGGGGAGAGGGGGCAACCCTGTCTGGTACCTCTTGCTATGGCTAGGGGACCCGAGATGTATCTGGATGTGCGTACCCGAGCCGTGGGGTGGGTGTATAGCAGTTTGACCCATGCAATATATTCGGGAGGTATCCCGAATTTCGTGAACGTAGCAAACATGAAATCCCATCTGAGGGAATCGAAGGCCTGCTTCAGGTCCAATGAAATGCATCCCTCAGAGCCCATGTCTGCCGGGTCTCGTAGCATCATTTGGGCTAGTCTTCTAAGGTTCATGGCCGTGCTCCTGCCCGGTACAAATCCGCACTGGTCAGGGTGGATCAGTTGCGGGATGTATTGTGCCAATCTCGTCGCCAGTACCTTACTCAGTATCTTATAGTCGGTGTTAAGGAGGGATAAGGGTCTGTAGCTAGCTAGGTGCATTCCATCCTTACCTGGTTTTAAGAGGGAAGTTATCAAAGCTTGTAGGGATGACTGTGGCAAGTAGTCAGTCCACAGTGCTTCTAGATAAATGGTGTGTAAGCGCGAGGCTAGTAGGTCTATAAATGTGGCATAAAACTCGTCCGGCAGGCCGTCCGTCCCAGGGGTTTTATTTCTCGGGAGTGCGCGTATTGCCTGTCTAATCTCCGCAACAGAGATGTTACGCTTCAAATCGTCGCTTTGCCTGGCAGTGAGTTGGGGTAGTTCTAAATCCCTCATAAATCCCTCAAATGCGGTCTGTGAGAGGCAGCGGTGTGGGCTATAAAGTGTGGTGTAATAGTCCTTGAATGCGGTGTTGATTCCTACTTGAGTCGAAGCTAGTATGCCTTCCTGATCCAGTATTTCTAAGATTGGGTGGTGCACTGCGGAGTCACGTATGATACGGGCCAGCAGAGGGCCCGACCTGTCTGCCTGCGTGTGCTGTCTATTAGTGTATTCCCTGTAGTCTAACAATCGTAAGTCCTCTAGCAGTTCAGCGTGCTTTACATGCGTGTCCTGCAGTGGTGTGAAGTGTGTGTTCGTGCCCGCAGCTTCACTCTCCAGCGCTGCCAATCTACCATCCACTTCTTTTAGATCATCGATCACTGCCCTCCTCATGCCCACTCGAGTGGCCATCGCTTCCCCTCTGATGAAGACTTTGAAGGTGTCCCATTCTATTTGTCGGGAGCTGGCAGTGTCAGCGTTCGTGTCGAAGTAACTCTCAATGGCGTCTGCCACAGACGACCTGAAGACCGTGTCTTCCAGTAGCTCCGTGGGTAATCTCCAAGTCGGGATTGGGGTCGTCTGTCGGCCCCACTGCCAAGTCAGCTCGACAGGATTGTGATCGGATAGGGTCTTCCCCAGGTGCTGGGCCTGGATAACCGATCCTAGTAAGGAACGGGAGCAAAATATACGGTCTATTCTGGTGTGGAGTTGGTGAGGCGGGGAGAAAAAGGTATATTCCCTGTCCTGTAGATGTGTACTGCGCCATGCATCTGCCAGATCCCATCCCTCCGCCCATTGCGCCAGCGCATCTGCCTGTCTCCAGCTTTCCGTGGCGTGTAGTGGGGGGTGTGATCTGTCCAGTGCAACATCTAACACAGCATTGAAATCCCCTCCAACCACCCATTGATGATCCGCCCAATCCGCAAGGACCCCATTGACATTTACCAAAAAATCCGATTGACCCGAATTTGGTGAATACACACATCCAAGCACAACAGTAGCCCCATCCAGTAAGCCCCTCACAAACACATATCTACCCTCCTTGTCAATTCTCTGTTCTAGTGGCTTGAAGGGGACAGAATTACGAAGCCAAATAGCGGCCCCCCTAGAGAATGCGGAGTAGGATGTAGCGAAAAGTTGACCCTTCCATTTCTTACGCAGTTTCAAATTTTCAGCACAGTTCAAGTGTGTCTCTTGGAGGCAAGCTATCATAACTCCCCTACGGTTGAGCTGAGCGAGTATCCTGTGTCTTTTGTGAATCGAGCCCATGCCCCTCACATTCCAGGTGCACAAGCTATAAACATTAAGTGGCCCCATGCCTGATCGTGTAACGCGACAAAGCTGAGCTCGTGGGTGCACACGCCTGGTACATCTTGCTGCGGAGGAGGAGTGTCAAGCAAACAGTTAATCCCTGAACATTAAGGTCCCCAGGCCAACGGGCTCGAGGTCCGAACTATGATGCCCAACATGGGCATAAGTCAAACAGTTCCATGTGCATACGGTGGGGGGTGCAGACCACTTGTGCCTGACCCGTACTGGCCTGCGGTGGCATGGCAGCCCTTAGTAGACCAAACCCTCATGCAACCCACCTGTGTGCAGAGAGAGATACCGTCAATACATTACCACCCGGAGAGCGTTCATGGCGTTGATATTAAAATTCCTCTGCCATCTGCGCCGTGATCTTGGGGAAGAGTTGTAGGCTGTCCGCCGATCCCGACACTTCGGTGTGTGTGTCAGAGTTGCTAATCAGGTCCCTGGCTGTGCCCGCGTCATGGGCGGCGAGTGCCTCCTCCGTCAATTGTACCACCGGTGAGTGGGTTGCCAGGCGGTCCCTAGCGGCTTGTTCCGTTGGCGCTGGCCTCGGCGAGGGGGCTTGTCCAGTGTTGGAAGCGGTGCTTCTCCGATCCACTTGACCCCGATATCCGTCTCTCCTGGCGGCCGTAAATGGGTCCTGTGAGGCCGGCGGTGTTAGCGTTACTTCCATCCACTCCGCCGCCTCTTCCGGCGAGTCAAAGAAGTGTGATTTGTTACCGTGTAGGACCTTAAGGCGGGCGGGGAACAGAAGGGCATATTTCAAGTCTCTCTCCTGCAACTTGCGCTTTACCCCCAGGAAGGTGGACCTGGCACGCTGCACCGTAGGTGTGAAGTCAGGATACACGGAGATATTCTTGTCTTCAAAGCGAATCGGCGCTTTCTCTCGGGCCACGCGCAGCACAGTGTCGCGGTCCTTGTAGTGAAGGAGACGCGCGATCAAAGGACGTGGAGGCGCACCTGGTTGCGGCGGTCTGGACGGTATTCTATGCACCCTTTCTACGCTGTATAGGGCAGTAAGATCTTCTGGACCCACCATTTTCCTGAGCCAGTCCTCCAAAAATTGAGTAGGATTCCTCCCCTCGCTGCGTTCCAGAATGCCTAAGATGCGGACGTTGTTGCGGCGGGCTCGTCCTTCCGCATCGTCAACCTTGTCCCACAGCTGTTTGAGTTGCTTCTCCATGCCTTCCAGCTTCGTTGAGTGTTCCGTTTGCTGAGGTATGAGATCATTCAGCGCAAGTTTCTGTTCTGAGACCCTCTCCGCGAGTTTATTGTGATCTGCCCGGAGCAATGAGAGGCCCGTCGCCATGCTATCTATACGTGATTCCAGTGCCTCCCGTGTGGTCCGTATTTCGTTGAGGATAAGGTCTAGTTTGGTGTCCTGTGTCCCTTTCCCAGTCGGCGGGATAACGTCCATATTAGAGGAGGCTAGAGGGTCCTCCGAGCCGGTGGACTGCATGTCCGTCGATGCACCGTGATCCTGGGCCCGGCCCCTGTGCCTCCCCATCGATCTGGTATGCAGAGTGGCGTTGGGGTAATCGCGCTTCCTGTCCTCAGTCTGCACAGCCTATGATTCACCGCGTCGTGAGTCCAGGGTGTCCACGTAGCTACCGGTGCCACAGCGGGGAAGGCAATGGGAGTGGTAGACCGTAGGCGCTGGGCAGGGTGAATGGCGCTGCAGTAGTGGCGGCGCCTCTGGCAGGTGTGGCGGCGCCCCGCGGAGGATCCCCTGCACAGCTGTCATTCCGGTCCCAGCGAGGTGATGGGTATGGGCAATTGGCTGCAGGAGCAGGGGGCCGTCAGAGGCAGGACAGAAGAGGAGTGCCGCGTACCTGCTCCAGTGAAAGCGGTCCCGCAGTCAGCGGCCCGCCACGCGGGCATCTTTGCAGCCGGACCCCACGATGTTGCTCAGGGTCTTCACCGGCAATGTGGTTGTAGGGGCCGTGCCGGTGGTGCGTTGTGTCCCCAGGGTCGCGGCACTCCTGCCACCTCCAAACGTTTCGGGTGTCACCAGCTTTTCGCGCCGCCTCTCTAGGGTGCTCGGGGGCTCAGGGTGGAGGCAAGATGGCGCCCGTAGCACCGCCTTGGCGCCAAAGCTTGTTGTGCGGCCGCCGAGTGTCCCACGCAGCTGCAGCAGTCTTCCGGGCGCTAGTGTTCTCTCCCCAGCTCCCCCGATGTCTCTCTCCTCACCGGCTCCAAGGCGGGCGCAGTCACCCCCGCGCCGAACCAACGGGTGCAAGGCCAGTCCCGGCGCTCCACCGGCCGCGGTCGGGACAGGCAGGTCAGGACGGGCCCCCAGGGCTCACCAGCGAGGGGGAGACAGTTCGGCGCCGGCAGGAGCAAGCGCCAGCCGCTGACTGCAGGTGCGTATTCAGCTCCGTGCCCTCACACACCTCCGGCGCCCCCTCCGCAGTCTGCCGGCATCCGTCAGCAGGCAGGTCTCCGGGCTAATTGAGGCCGCGGCTCTCCCCGGTGCAGTAGGCCCCAGCAATCTCCGCAGCTCACCAGGGTGTTAGGCGGTGTCCGAAGAAGGCAGCTCGTCGCCACTGCTCGCCGCTCACCTGTTGAAGCTCCGGGCGCAAGATTGAGGTGGGCTGCGTTGCAGGTAGTCAGGATTATCAGCTAGTTTCAAGGGCTATGGACGGAGCTCTTCCACTACACGTCCGCCATGATCGGCTCTTGGCCACGCCCCCCCAGTGCAAATCTACATTACAGAACAAACTAAATTAATAAATACTGTGTGACGTCCCATTTTTATAGTATTACTCAAAGGGTGTCGGCAATATTTCAAGACACCATTAAAGCACTGGGTAACCTATATTTAGTCCAAAACAAAGGTGTGACACAGAGAGAGCCCCGTAAGCCAAATGACAAAGAGGGCTGGTACACAACAAAATGCCGCCATAAGAAATCTGCACTAATTAAGGCAGTTAAGTGTAAGTCCCAAGTACTTATCCAGCTGGCCAGGAAAGAGTATAAACGGACTGTTCTAGAAGCAAAAAAAAGAGTGGGAAGATCACTATTGGCAAGCACTCAAGGAGGCCAGCATCGGGAGAGATGCTGGCCGTTTCTGGAGTATAATAAGCTCTAAGAATAGCCCTGCAAATGATCTTATGACGTGTAATATTGCAAGCCAAACGTGGTTTGACCACTTCTCACTATACTCGTTTCCACAGGGTGGCTCAAATGAGTCCATTTCTCAAAGCTTTTCGGTAACTTTTGGGGAACCTAATAACTACCCATATACACAAAAAGAAGTGGAATATGCGATTAAGTTCATTGTGCCACATAAAGCAGCAGGCCCTGATGGCATCCCTGAAGACCTACGCTCTGACCTGCCGAAATGGGGAAAGCTTATTTCCATCTTAATTAACGCCATGGATAACGGTGCTATAATCCCTGAGTAGTGGAAGGGGGCAGAGGTCGTCCAAATCTTTAAAAAGGGGAACAGGGGCGACTACCGTCCAATAAGTCTGATTGACTCCACTCAGAAGGTCGTCGGGAAGGTGGTACTTGAGAGAATCTTGCAATGGGCTGATGAAAATAAAATCCTCTTGGACTACCAAGCGGAATTAGGGCCGGCACTGGGACTATAGAGCAGGCATTTAGATTGCTACTTATTTATTGGAAAGTGGTCCTCATGGGAAAAGGCAGTCTTTACCTCGCGTATATTGATCTAAAGACTGCCTTCGACCTTGTGCCTCGGAAACGCTTATGGGGAGTGTTGTCCGAAATGGGGATTCCCTCGAACATCTTGTCAATACTAGTCAGGCTCCACGAGGGTAACTTTGCTCAAGTGAGGTGGGGCCCACAGGGACAGAAGACTAATAGAATTCCAGTGAATAGGGGCGTCCGCCAGGGATGTGTTCTTGCTCCCACTCTGTTCTCACTTTATGTGAACGGTGTGGTAGAGCACCTGCTGAAAAGTCCATCTGCTGCACCATCCCTGGCGGGCGAGCGAATTCCAACTCTCCTATTCGCTGATGATTCCCTCCTCATTTCCATGTCCCCTGTGGGCCTCCAGAGCCTCCTAGATAGTTTCCAGTCCTTCTGTATCCTGAGAGGCCTTGTAATAAACACAGATAAGACCAAGTACTTGGTACTGAATCCACCCAAAAAATTGGGCAGGCCCCCAGTCTTGAACCTTGTACCTTTGGAAAGGGTTACCGTATTTGATTATCTTGGAATACGTATTACCGATTCCATGCAATGGAACCCTCATATACAGAAAATGCTCCTATGCCACAAAAGGGTAGCGGGGGCTATCCTCAAGCAACAACGTTCTTCATCAATCAGACCCATTGCTCCGGTTATAGAAATATACAAGGCAAGAGGAGCAAAGTCGGCCCTATACGGAGCCGAACTGTGGGGCACAAGAAATATTGAACAGTTGACAAGATCGGAAAACAAATTCCTTAAAGATATAATGGCACTCCCCTACGATCCCATTGTTACTTGAATTGGGGTGTCATTCGATTAATGATCTGGCAAAAGTCCTACCGCTCTTACTATGGGCTCAGCTGTGGCGAGTGCCGGAGCTAGCAAAGTATGCAGAGGGCCTGTCGGAAATAATATTCATGATGGGTTGGCATAAAATCAAGTGGCTCAAAGATGTTAAATCCATGCTTTGCGATTTGGGCCTCAATGATGCATGGGAAAATAGATCTGCCCTGCCAAAAGCAGTATTGAAGAGACTATATTGGAGTTGGGTATCTAGTAAACACAACTCTGACCCTAAATTAGGCAGAATAACCGATGACTTCTTGAGGATCAAGGATGTTACTTTTTGTGAACCCTATCTTGATGTTATCCAGAAGCCCTTTGATAGGGCTCTGTACTTCAAATTTAGGGTTGGTATATTACCAATACGTGAATTGACTGCCCGTTGGAAAGTCCCTTTTCAAACATCCCCTTTTTGCCCAAACTGCGAGTCTAGAATAGAATCAATGGCACACATCCTGTTCGAATGTCCGGCATATAAATCACCGAGGAATTGTTGGCTTAAACCATTATGTAGAGAAATGGGTACTAGACACCATTCTGTAGCGCTGCGCATTTTTAATATCAGATACTCGATTATTGTATGTACGTGGTTTGTCAAAGTTTTTGAGATGGGCTTGGTCCATCAGATCGAAAAGGCTAATAGAAAATATTTAATCTGTGATTTTATACCTATGTGAGAGTAGTTTTATTTTTCTACTCTGCGTTTTATCTTTGATGTAATATGTGTATTTTTAAGAAAATTATAAGAAGCTGGCACCTTGGTGTTCATGCTGACGAAAAATGGATTTCTTTTATGATGTTAATGTGTTGTTCCATGTTTATGCTTTTAAGATATGTTTTTATCGAAATAAAGCCTTTTTCATACTCATACTCATACTCATAGTATTACTCAAAAATAATTATTAATAAAAATAACTTACAAATGGATGCTGAAAATATGTAAGTACCTGGGGAAGTGTCACGGGAGAGGCAAATAGCAAGCAATGCACAGGACAGTTCACACCAACAAAAAGGAGAAAATCTGAAGGCAAGTTAATTCACAAGCTCTGGAGTAAAGTACCTCTACTCCAAACTGTAAAAAAAGGAATTGTACCTAGGCAAATGTGATGCAACTAAATGGTATGCTTTGATCCATTTTTTCCTAAAGAGGCAATACATTATACTGTATTAATATTTATCGAGCACTTTCCATAACTCTTGCAAGGCCTAAAGCGTTATCTAGATTGCTAAATGAGTAGCTGCTGTATCATTTATACCACATATATTATTTGTATAATAATATTAGTCATCAGTATCCTGGGCACCCTTCTGAAGTAGGCTTAAAGAATGCTTGTTATTGGTTAGTTTATGTGGGGAAAAGATATAGAGTTGTGTGTGTGAGGTTTGGAAGCAAGATAGAAGTATTGAGTATGTTTTTAATGGAGCATATGCATAGGTGTTGCAAACAGTATAGGAAATCTGCTGCGGATCCAAGTTCTTATCAGTGATACCTTCCTAGGATTATAAAATACATTGGATCCTTGAATCCCTGTATTAAAAACGTGTCTCTAATTGCTTTATAATAGTGACTTCTGATGCACCCATTCGAAATGATGTAGCCACTCAACTGTAAGCACGTATTACAGCTGAGTTCTGACAATGCATGCTGCCAGGGCCAGTAGCTAAGGGGAAAAGCAGGCCGGGTCACAGAGCATAACTAAAGCAGCTGTTTAAAAAATGAAACATGTCTTTTCTTTCGTCTGCTCTGTTTCTCTAGCTGTACAGTGACAAGCAGAAATAAGTTTTAAGGATTTTGGGGGCCCTGGGCCAAATGTATTTTGGAGGCCCCTGCTCGGAATTTGAGTTCAGAGTTTGATTTTAGGATTTAGTTACAGCTCTTTCATGCCCTCTTGGGTCAAATTCTAAATGTGTGTACATCTAATATTCAGAGATAGTTATGTGTGTTTTCAGTACTGTAACACAGCAGAAGCTCACTAATATTACTGCAAATAATCTGTCACACCTTCCCATTTCTCATAAGTGAGGTCCTGTATTGATCTAAAAGAAACCTTTTATATGGATGTGGCATGAAACATAAACACATTTTGTCTGCAAAATGTATGTAATAGACTTACACACATTAAAAACAAAGCATAGAAAAGCCTATTTACAACAATCTGTTTATAAATTATTCAAGGTCATCAGGGCAAGAATCTCTGCAGAACATAGCTGTGTCTATCAGACCCCGACCCCGCCGCCAGAAAGGCTGGGGCCCTGGGCCAGAGCCCACTTTGCCCATGTCTTAAAAGGTCCCTGAAAGGCAATTTATGTCAACAGGTTTATTTTTTGCACTCCTTCCCTTGTATAGAAATTTAGAATCCGTTTGCATGTTCTACACTTTCAAAACTACAGTGCATTTTTTTTAACTGACTTGTATTAAACTGATTCTAATATCTTTTTGCAATACATATCTGACAGCTTTTTGATATGTTAATTATGCACGAGAATCAATATTTATTCTTAATATCAGCAAACATGCTCTCTCTTTTGGATGAAAGAGCTACGCACCAAGTATTTAAGGGGTTTGTGAGAAAGAGGATGGTGTGGCCATGTATTATAAGAAATATAGTAACCGCTGCTGTACAGGATATTGTTTATATTTAATTGAATCTAATAACTTTTTGCAAAAAATATCTGACAGCTTTTTGATATGATAATTTTGTACTAGAAATTATATTTGTATTCTTAATGTCGGTGAACATGCTCTGTCTTTGGGATGAAAGAGCTACGCTGGCTATGTATTATAAGAAATAAAGTACCTGCTGCCGGTACATGAAAAAGATACTGCAAATCACCTTGAAGTTCTTTAACATTATAAAGGAATTCAGCTTTAGGCTTGTTCTTCTATACGTTCATGGAACTCACAGTGACTTGCAATATCCTTATAATTAGGGCTGGGTGGAACGATTCATTGCCCCTGGGGAATTGGCGGAATTTGGCAGGAGTAGTGTAGAGTTCTGGCCAAATTCTGCCAATTGTTGTGTGGCAGTATATTTTCCTGCAAGGCTCCAAAAATGTGAGCGCAAGCGAGATTTGGCATCCACAAATGCTGTTTTCGAACACGAGCAGTTACAGTCAGAGGGCTGCTTCTTGACTAGATGTGCTGCTGCTCGAGTCGATTTTCTACTCCAGCAAAAGCAAAATCAACTTGCGTGCTCTTGCCCACCGAACGGTGCCATTCATGATTATTTTGCAGCAATGCTCGTGGTACTTGTGCTAAATTGTAGTGCGTTATGCATATGTTCCAGCAATTGGTGGAAGTCCACAAATTCTTACAGATTTTTATGTAACCATGTGGAATTCCACAGTGAAACTCTGCGAGGTCCGCCCAGCCCTACACACCTTGTACAGCATGCAGTACTTATTCCCATATATACAGCGCTGCGATTCATGTTGCCCAAATAGTACATGGTTATATCACAGCTTGACACATTGTGAGAATATTAGTAAGACACCAATAAATTACTGGTTTAGGCACAGCTCTCATTGGTTGAACCACATTCGCAACCATATTTAAATAGACTTAAATAAGAAGCAAGTTGGGTCAAGACTCTGCAACCTCTCATAGAATGGAAACCTGCACTTCTATTGCACTAATTAGTGCCTCCTGGATGTCTAGATGCTTTACAGAGCAGCTAACACCCAACAGACAGCAGCAGACATAGGGCTTCGCAAAGTCACATATTCTGTGTGGTGCCACAACAGTGTGGCCCCCATGGGAGCAAAAATAGACATCCATGGCAGTACTTCCCTTGTACTCCACCCTGGGGCCCAATATCTACGAGCGGATCAATATGGTAAGAAGGAGGAACTGGCTGAAGAAAGACACAAAAAGTTTGCTGGAGACTTTGTGGTGATACAATTTACAGGCCCATGGAGGCTGCATGTGTTTTTGCCTCTATTGAATTGTAAAAAGCAAGCAAACCATCATGTTTGCCCTTCCTTTAGTCTGTTTTCATAGGCCTGAGGTGGTAAGCCCTCCATCTTGGAAAGCTTGTAAAACATCAGGGTAATGCTCCATGGAGAGGGGCCCAATTCCTGGACTTTTGTGATTGACTCCATTTGCAAGAACCTCATGTGATGACATTGAAACATTTGTTTCCTCTTCTCCTGAAAGTCCTGCAGAGGGGTCGCCTGTTTTCAGTTTTCATGATCTGGAACTGATCAACTGGAAAAATGCAGGTCTTGTATCCAAGATCAAGGACATGAACAGGCTCAATTTTGATCTGATCTGTTTACAAGAGACTTGATCCACCACCAACCAACTCTTTTTGGAAGGGGTTTCATCCTATCTTATTCTCACAGTTGAATCTCCTTCTGTTAGGGCTAAAGGGGATTTAGAAATGTTTACCTCATTGTCAGTTATTGGTAAAATAAAGGCCCTACCTATGGAATGGCCACATTGCAGGCATTAAACATCTCTTTCACAGCTTTTACGATGATAACTGTATTGAACATCTACAATCCTAGAACTGTATCTCATAATACACTACATCTTGAAAGCACTAAGCTATTAGATTAGTAAATTTAAAGGAGGGAAGTAAGTTGTGGACAAAATAATTGTGGCAGGGGATTTAAATATCTGTTCATGTAAAATCCCCCAGGTTTCTTTAACCAAGCCATTAAGATGTAGCATCTCGGAGGGACTACAAATGAAACACTCGAGCGAGGGGAACCTATTAAATGCCATTATAAATTAGTTTAATCCTATTTTCTCCCTTGATTAGCTGGTCACCTCTGCATCACCATATGTTCCTCCAACTTTTATTGGTAAGGGCTGTGTCTCTATACTATATTTCAACTTTGTCAGCCCCTTTGTATTTTAATATTTCCTACATGGAAATCCTACAATGTTCGTATGCTAATCATGATCCTGTTCGCCTGTTGCTAAACTATTCACGTCCCATTATTCAAAGAAGTCAAGGGGCTCGGGGTCAATTGTACTCAAGCAACCAGGGTTGAAGACTTAAAAGGACTCATGTGGATCCTGAGTGTTTAAGTGTTCCTTGTTTTCTAGTTCTATAAACAAGGTTTCTATTTGTTTAGACACTTTCCCCATACCAGGCGATTTTAGATGCCTTTGAGTGTATTTCTCGAAAAACAACAGATCTTCTCTCCTTGCCCGCAGCCTCTCAAACCCTGTTTGCCCCCAAATGCTTCAATAGAGGCTGTTCACAGGCACTAAGAAGATAAAAGAAAGCTCTGAAATTGTACCTAGAGACACAGCACGTATAACTATTTGTCGTAGTATATAAAGTGTAAACTTATTACAAGCAAGAACACCTTAAGCGATATAGCTTGGGATAATTTGTTGCAAGCTAGTTGCTGGAAAAATAGCACCACTTTTTGGTGGATTATCAATCAACTCTCTTTTACCCTAGACGATGCGCTTGCACTTTGTTATCACATTAGTGCTGATAGTTGGGTTTCTCCTTTTGAAGGGAGATATAATGGTGTGGCCCCTCCACTTGACAATGAGGATGGGCAACCTATTAAGGGTTTGTAGAACTTAGTATTTACCTTAGATGAAGTTAAGAAGGGCATTCTAGACCTCTCAAAGAACACAGCCCCGGGCCCAGATGAGATCCAATCTGACTTGTTCATGAGCGATACTGTGATATGAGGTCCAGTTCTTGCACAGACTCTAAATGCTGTGTTCAGGGAAGGTCCGCCTCTGTCCTGGGCTACATTTATTACTGTACCGGGTTTTTAAAACGGAGATAAAGATAACCCCCAATGCTATAGGCCAATATCTCTAATTGACTCTGTGGTAAAGATCCTTGGGTGGGTATTGCTAGACAGATTAATCTCTTGGGCATATGAAAATAACATACTATCTGATTTACAACATGGAATCAGGCCTGTCAGGTCCACTATTGACCAGTATCTAACTCTGTAAATAGTTGTCAATAAATATACATTGGCCCACACTGAATCTATCCATTTGGCTTTATGGACCTTACATCAGCCTTTAACAGAGTGAACCAGTTCGAATTGTGGTGAGTGCTTTTGTCAATAGGGTGGACCTGGATATTGTCTGTTTTATGAGGGGGTCTTCATGTTAACATTGTGAAGTATTCTTGTTAGAAATGAGTAGTCCTCACAGGAAATGGTGATATTAGGTGATTTATTGGGAAGCTCAGAAGATCACCAGTAAAGCCTACGCCAACCGCTGCACTGGAATCACAGGAATGCCTAGGCATAGGATTCCACATTCCAGTGCATGCGGCGGAGGAAGCATTGACAAGCACGAGGATACAACACATCCTCCTTTCTAGAAAAGAAAAGAATTAACCACAACATAAAATTCATACAAGCAAACAATGAAAGAAAATTACATAACAGTTTGATGACTAGCTATTAATGAAAGAAATTACGTAACAGTTTAATGAAAGAAAATCATACACCAACATTGTAGTCTTTGTGCCAAGCAGAAGGTTTCCTTAGACGGGGAAAACTCATACTACGGGTGTGGGTGGGAACTGGCAGATGAGGATGAGAGAAAGCAGGACGGCGACATGAACTGGAAAAAGAAAATGAGGTCCCTGGTTGATTTGGAGGAAGGGAATTACTAAGATGAGACGGAACTCTGACAACCTTGGAGAGGCTCCAAACGTTGCCGTCAGATAACTCCACAACTTGCCTACCTACTCTAACTACTAACAACGGGTCAGAGAAATGTGATACACCAGATCTAAGAAAACCAGATTTTCTCACACGTACCCAATCACCAACCTTGCATGGATTGTTGGAATTAGCAGACACCACCGGAGCACAGCGTCTGACACGTTTTCCATCTACAAGATCCCACATCCAGGGTTGGCTTAAGTTACATACACCCTTCCTCCCCCTCATTTTTTCAAAAGGAGACAGATCATCATCGAACTTAGGAGTATTCCGATAACTCCACAAAAGTTTCCTAACAGCCTCGTAGCAATTCTCACCATTGCATACAGCAAGTTGTAAACTCTCCTTGAGCACCCTGATCCACCTTTCTACCATGCCGTTACCTTGAGGATAATATACTGAAGAACGTTTGTGTAATATACCATGGTTGCTGCAAAAAGATTTCATCTCTGCAGAGGGGAACTGTGTGCCATTATCAGATAGGATGGAAGTAGGGAAACTTTCTTTCTCAAAAACAGATTTTAAACAAGCATTTACAATGCAATAGGTCTCGCCATGACATTGTTTTGAGCTATTGGCATTGTAAATAGTTCATTGTTTTTTTTTTAATCCCTTCGTGAAGCATTATTCAAATGGTGGAATGTGCTCAGTCCAGCCCCCTGCAAAGGAGGGGAGAGAGTCACTGCTGGTGAGGTTCTGTTCCGCACACACTCAGTGCCTTCTGGCTGCTCACTGTACTTCAGCCTCACGGCGCACAGACTCCTAATGTGTACCACGAACAAACAACGCGCTCACTGTCTACAGAGCGCTCATCTCACTGCACAGGACTCCAAACCCGGAGTAAACGTGTGCACATACACTTACCGTGAGCACCGGAATACAACACTCTCACTGTTTACAGGGCACCCATCCCATCTCACTTCACAGGACACCGACCTGTAGTACACATGTGCACACGCACACACTGAGCACCAACACGCCTCACAGTGCAGAAAGCGCACCTTGCTCACCACGGAAGCCTTCTGAGCACAGGCTCACATTGTGAACGATGAGCACCCAAATACAACGCTCTCGCTGTTTGCAAGGCACCCATCTCACTGCACAGGACACTATCCAGCAGTGCACGTTGCACCAAGTGCATAGATATTGTACTTGACAACAGAACGCCTCAGTCACAGAGCAGAGAACACACTGACCCTTGTTCACAAACGTCACTTACTCTTCACATCTCTCACAACGTTCCACCCCTCTGTAGCCCGCGCTGCACCCCCGTTGGTTACATCACACCCACTGCACACCCTCTCACCAGCTGTGCGCTGCGCACTTCTAACGAGTGAGCACACACATGCTGCTCCCTCCTTGTGCATTGCACACCCGTGCTTACTGTGCTCGGTGGTCTGCCAGGACTGGGCTTCTCCCCCTTTAATCCCTGATCTGCTTGGGGCTGATGGAGGGGTCAGGAAAGTTCCCAGAGCAGTGGTGTCCAGCATAGCACTCGGACTACAGCTGGGGAAGCGCGGGCTATGGGAGCCCTTATTGTGTAGGCAGAGCTGAGTAATTCATGGGACCGTCTGCAAGGAGCACCCCCTCGCATGAAGCGCACAGTCAAGGTGTTAGCCACAGCAGCCAGTGAGGTAAGGCGCCCATCCGATCTCGCTGCACAGGACGCGGTCCAGCAGTGTATGTTGCACCAAGTGCACAGACACTGTACTGGACAACAGCACGCCTCAGTTACAGTGCAGAGAGCATAAACACCCTCGCTCAGAAGCTTCACTCACTCGTCATATCTCTCGACGCCCCTCCCCCTGTAGCCCGCGCTGCACCCGGTTGTTTACATCACACTAACTGCACACCCTCTCACCAGCTGTGCGCCGTGCACTTCTTACTGTTTACTTGACTAAGCACATGCACGCTGCTCCCTCCTTGTGCATTGCACACCTGTGCTTACTGTGCACGGCGCTCTGCCAGGACCAGGCTTCTCCCCCTTTAATGCCTGGGCAAATTTAAACAAGCTGAAACAAAGTGTGCCGGCAACTCCACCCGCTCCCCCGTTCATCCTCTGCACAGTGAGGTCAACGTAGATAACGAGCTGCAAATAGTACTTGAGGGAGGGAGCGGAAAAGCAGAGAGTGGGGTGGGGGAGGAGGAGGGACACCATTAATCACACGGTATTTTTATGTCACAGATGTCCCTTTGATTTTATATGTTTCATCAAACAACTTTTTGCCGTTTTGTGTTTCCCTTCACCTACTACAATTAGAAAACATAATTAATTCAACCATGTCCGTGAAGAAATCTGCAAAATACTTGCGAACATGAAGCAGACTACTGCGCGCGCATTCAAAACGAAACTTACCGTGGGGGCGGGACTTCCGTCTTGTGCGCGAAGCCCGCGCCCACGGAGTTCCTGGCCAAGAGCAGTGCGTGATGCGGGGCTCCCATGCCGGAGAGCCCCGCGGAGGCGACAGAACACACTGGATTACCGGTAAGTGGGCCTTGGGGGGCGCTCGTGTGTGTGAGTGTGTGTGCGCGCGTGTGTGCGTGTATGTTCGCTCCTGTGTGTGTGTCTCTGTACAGCGGAGGGAGGGGGGAGTGTGCGCTTCCCAGGAGACAGCCAGGCCGAGCACGGCGCGTGCCAGTCGGCGCGTGCCACTTTCAAATCGCCTCCAAGGCGATGCGCGCGGCCAGGATTGTCTCCTGGGAAGCGCACATGCCGACAATAGGGGCTCGGCGGAGACGCGCTTCGCGCGGCTAGCCGAGACCTAAAAATCGATAACTACCCTAGAAGATACATGGGGTACAAATTTCACCTCAGGCCAACTGGAGAACTGGTCTATCAATACTATAGCATAAACCGGACTATGACCTAAAGACATCGGACCAGCAATGTCTACCGAAACGCATTCCCAGGGCTTTGAAGGTCTCAAGACAGAATCATGTTGATATTTTATGGGTTTCTGCGATTTGTCACTCACACAACATTCAACGCAAGACCTTACTTTTTCTTCAATCAACCTGTCGACCCCAGGCCACCAAAATTCACTCCTTATTCTCCTCTTCATGCTGGACATGCCCGGGTGACCCTCATGTGCCATGTCTAAAATGGTGTTCCTCAAATCGTGCGGCACAACCAAAAGCAAACCCCTCAACAAAATTTCACCCTGGATGGATAATTCTTGAGCTACATGGAAGTACGGTAAGACATTAGGAGATAAACTGTGCTTGGAAGGCCAACCATTTTTGACAGAAGACAGGACATCTAAGTAATCACGATCACTACCACAAGCCAAAACCCAATCATCTTCACGGATGCACCCATTGGAGACTTCGCAAATTGATACCACTTTGTCAGGATCATCATCAGGAGCAACATGATTGTCATCTTCTACAGGTAGTCTAGAAAGAAAATCAGCAAGAACATTCTTTGCACCGGGAATATATTCAACAGAGAAATGAAAATCTTGTAACTTGTACTGCCATCTTGCAATTCTGGAAGTGGCTTTGCCACATCCTTTGGTCGTAAAAAGATCTACAAGGGGACGATGGTCAGAGCGTACAACAAAATCTGTGCCGTATACATATCTGCGAAAGTACTCAATTCCCCACCAGCAAGCTAATGCTTCTTTTTCAAGAGTGGAATATTTCGTTTCAGCACCCCGTAACGGTCTTGATGCAAAAGCAATTGTGACAAAACCGCTGTTTTGCTTCTGCATCAGAACCGCCCCAATGCCAACGTTGCTTGCATCTGTGACAATAAATGATTTGCAATTGGTGTCAAACGGGGATAAGGTGGGAGCAGAAATAATACATTTTTTTATAAAATTAAATTGACATTTGCAATTGTCATCCCAAATAAATTGTTGTTGGTGTTTCATCAATTTACGTAAGTGAGAAGTTTTATCAGAGAAAGCAGGGATGAACCTAGCATAATACTCGGCTAAGCCGAGAAAGGATCTGAGCTGATCCTTGTTGACAGGTTCAGGTGCATTTTCAATCGCTTTAATTAAACTAAGTTTGGGAGAAATGCCCTCTTTATTGATGGAATGGCCCAGATAATCTACAGAGTTTTTTCTAAATTTGCACTTTTCCTTGGTCAGGGTAAGACCATTGTCTTGTAAAATGGATAGGACTTTAAATACAATTTCAGAATGTTCACATTCGTCCTTCCCAAAAACCAAAATGTCGTCCTGAAAATATAACACATTAGAGACATTCTTAAACATGTTGTGCATTACTCGCTGAAACACTGAGGATGCGGATACTAACCCAAAGGGCATCCTTTTATATCTGTATGCACCCTCAGTGGTTATGAACGAAGTCAGATGCTTACTATCATCATGAAGAGCTATCTGATGGTATGCGTTAGATAAATCCAATGTGGTGAAAATAGATGCATCCTTAAGTTTAGAGAACATCTCTCCAATATTGGGTAGAGGATGTCTATCAACCCACACATTGGAATTTAAATCGCGCATATCCACACATAGACGAATTTTCCCATTGGGTTTGTGGGCAACGACTACAGGCGAAAGCCACTCAGAGGATTCGATTTCCTCGATTACATCTAAATCGCATAATCTCTGAAGTTCTTTTTTAACAGATTCTCGTAAGGCTAAAGGTATGTTGCGTACTTTGTGTACTTTGGGTATAGCGTTATGTTTAAGAATGATTTTGTGTTTAAAATTTTTAAGTAAACCTAAATCGGGGGAAAAGACCTGCGGAAAAATAGTTTCTCATTTGTCGTCAGATGGTACATCAACAGAATTAATGAAATCAGAATATCCCAAAACCTGATCGGGATGATTAGGATCTAGTTTCATCATCAATTCTCTTTGTTGTGGCCAACCCAATAAGCATGACCCATCTTTGGCAACATATACTTTAGCATGTATTGATTTGCCTTTAAATGACAAAGTGGAGGGAAAGTACCCAAATACCTCAATGGGTTTTTTACCATATCCCCTTAACTTTATGTCAGAGGGAAATAAAGATATGACATCTGGAAATTCTTTTAACAACACATCATCTCCAATTAAGGTGTACTTTGCACCAGAGTCTGCCATGACTTTTATAGATTTGGATCCAATTTGGAGCATGCAGAAAGGAGAGTCTTTTTCTTCTTCTCCAACTTCGTAGATGGTGCAAACATCATCGTATTCGTCGTCATCAATGTCTACTGGTTGAACTTCAGAGAATCTGGGACGTCTGGAATTAGGGTTAGAATATTTTGATCTGTTACGACTTTTGCACATTCTAGCGAAATGACCTCTAGACTTACAGTAGTTGCAAAATTGTCCTATGGCGGGACATCTCTTATCCGTTGCCACGTGGCCTGGAAAACCACATTTGAAACAAACTACATCTTTTCTGAAATTTTGATGTGAGGTAGAAGGAAACATTGGTTTGTTAGAAGGAGATTCAGATGGATTTTTCTTGGCATTTTGAACAACAGAAATATTGGGTTTTTCCAAAGAGGATTCTTTAGGCTTTTTATTGGATAGTTCTTTGATGCCCAATTTCATATCTTCAAATCGGTGTGCAATGTCAAGTGCCTTAGAGAGTGATAAATCTTTTGCATCAAGCAATTTCTCTTGGAGTTTCACATCAGAAACGTTATGCACAAGCTGGTCTCTTACCATTTGATCATGGAATTGTTGATAGTTGCACTTGGCAGCCAAAATCCTTAAATCCTTGACAAATGAATCAATTGGTTCAATGGGAAGTTGTTGTCTACTGAGAAATTTATGACGTGCCACGACTTCATTGACCTTTTTGATAAACTGTCTATCAAGCTGCATAATTGCATTTTCATAAACGTCGGCTTCTTCTTCGGAGGAATTGTCTAAAGTCAGGGGAGGAAGATGAGAAAGAACCTGTCTTCCTTCTGCGCCAAGTGAATGTTTAAGGATGGCGAGTTTGCGTTTGTCGGTATAATTCTCACCCCCAATAGCTTCTAGATATGCCTCAAAACCTTCACGCCACTGTTTCCATTCTAAGGGTGGTTCACCAGGACTCGCCAAAAATGGAGGTGGAGCATTGAAACCTTCCATGAATACCGGCACTGAATTATGGAAAATGATTAGTAATGGTGAAATTTTATTTAAATGGTATTATAATGTGTTTTGGTGACAAGAGACAGTGATGTCACAAACAACTGTGGCAGAAGTTCTTGAATTTTTTTTTTTTTTAGAGAAAGAGACTCATTGTGATATATTCATAGTCTTTTGTAGGATTAAAATTAGAATTTCCTTGAAGAAGAGCTTTGTGACGTCACAAAGGCGAATATCCAGGCAGCCTAACAATGTCCCCGTGTTAGCGCAGCTTGCTTGTGTTGACGCTGCCAGGCTGGAATGTGGAGCTCGAGCGCATGTGTTTGCTCGCGCAGTGGTTAGTGTTCTGAGCGCGTGACAGTGCGCATGCGTTAACTCGCGCACAGGGAAGTCGAGCGTTTAGCTGTCAAAAAGAGAAAATTGAAAATAATCTCACCGCTTGCCCAGAGAAGAGCGGGATTTTCAGTAAAGTGCCGATAGGCTCATGACAAGGGCTCCGCTAAGCTGATGGAGGAGATTCAGCTTACGACGATGTCAACGGTAATCTTGGTCCGGAGGTACCGGGGCTGTGGGCTCTTAAGTCGCGTAGGTTCGTTTCAGCCAAGTCGCCAGTGAAGTATTCTTGTTAGAAATGAGTAGTCCTCACAGGAAATGGTGATATTAGGTGATTTATTGGGAAGCTCAGAAGATCACCAGTAAAGCCTACGCCAACCACTGCACTGGAATCACAGGAATGCCTAGGCATAGGATTCCACATTCCAGTGCATGCGGCGGAGGAAGCATTGACAAGCACGAGGATACAACACATTGCCACTACAGTTCAATATTCCAATGATTCTGCCTATGACCGATGTTTTAAAACTGGAAGGAGGCTTTTACAGGGCTGTAGTTTAGCCCCTTTTCTATTAACTTTATATGTTAATAAGCTTGAACAAGCTCTAGTAGCTACCCATGAAGACCTACAATCCCAATCCTTATCAGTTAATTTTAATACATCTTTTGTTATGGTGGTGGGACCCTGCTCAACCAGGTCTTAGAGCTTTACTGTGTAACCTATCAAAAGTGAAGACTTTTCCATACCTTGGAATTTTGTTTGACTCTAAGTTAGGTTGAAAACTACTGTTACAAGGGAAAAAAGACGAGTTTATAGGAGGTAATGCAGCTGTGCCTGGTTTTGCCTCGAGATTGGGAAGAAGACCGGTAAAGGCACTTGTGCAGGTCTACCAGGCCAAATGCATTTCTAAGATCTTGCATGGCTCTGATGTCTAGGGGTATGTGGATCCTAAACTGCTACAAATTATAGAAAAGACATTTTTAAGGGTATTTTTATGTGTTCCCCAAAGCACGCCCTCATTTTGTGTTCATGAGAAATTGTGTCTTAATTATGTTACTGATCTGTTAGCCCTGTGCCCTTTTCTTTGTTGGATTAATACCTGGACAAGAGTGGAAATTAAGTTGAATAATGATATTTTAAAGGATTATAGTTCCCTGATTGTGTACTCAATATCACCTGGCTAAAACATATTAAAATGACACTTACTTCAAAGTATTGGGCAGCTACAGCTACTCACCAACCTGGCCATGCTAAAGGATGATCAGAAATGGGTAAAAGAACACTTTTTAAGCACAATTTTGGACAAGGGATAAGATGAACTGCAAAAAACAACAGTATGTGGTTATGTCCTGTCGAACACTACTCAATTGATGGAACCCTAAATCACAATTGTAACAAATAAGAACAGAGCGTTTTTTACGCACTGAATTCAGATTTCATTTGATACACTTCTTGTTAGCTACTCCACAGGGTTGGCATGAATTAAGTTAATTAGGTCCTTTGGGCTGTGACCAATTGTCTCACAATGCATTTTACAATGTTTTGTAGGTTTTATGATGTGCCCAGGGAAGTTTTTATCATCCCCTTATTGAAGGTAATTAAATTTACTCAAGTCCTTCCTGCCAGTATGTTTGTACAACTGTTGTCTAATGAATTCCTTATTTGTAATGTTGCTTATTTTTTCAAAACTACAATGAGATTGAGGCGTATACGGGATGACTGATTGTGTTATGCATTTTTAACTGTATTTTAACGATTGTGGTTGCTATATTTATTGTTGGACTTTAATGGTTCTCAAATGCAATTTGATTTGACTAGACTGATAATGCTACAGACCAGCAAATCACAGACATATATACCGTGACAGCAAAACAACAGGCAGGACTGATTGGCAGGTTGCCTATCCGTCCATGAAAACCAGGCACACCCTTGCACTCTGCACTCAGGGAGATCAAAATGGGATAATGCATCAGTCTGTTGGCCTTCTGAGATGTCTGTCCAATGAACTGGTAAGATCAGTGTCACTCATCCACACATTCAGTCCCTCCGCTTACAAGGTACACAGGAATGAAAGTGTACACCTTTTATTGTAACCTGTGCATGTTTCATTGGCTGTCACACTTTCACTTGTACAGTCACTGACATCATAAATACACTTGTGGGGGTCATATCTGTGCTCAGAGGAGAACTGAAAAACTCTTTTAACAACTGTTTTCAGCACTTAGAAACCAAACACATGGTATCTGTGCTCTATAAGTAATGTGATTATAATTATTATATATTACCTCTTACTCAATCTGTTGCTATGAAACTCTCCCTGTGTAAAGCACTCTCTTCACCCACTGGACCTTGTCTCCAATATTTAAACTACTAAAAATAAATCATGGGATCAATAGCACATAAGGACCGGAGATATTCAAGCATCTAGTGCATAGAGTAGGGCATTTTTAGGCAAACCTTGACAGTCAAAACAGGTGACTTTCTAAATTCATGATGATCCATTGAAAACATTACATTATTAATATTATTAGCAGTAGTAGTAGTAGCAACAGGATTAGTAGTAATAACAGTAGTAGTATCATTAATATAGTTACTATTAATATTGCTGTAAGTAGTCCAATAGAAGTGAACCATGAATACAATCCTCAGAATACATTAGGGAACTACATAAAACCTATGGCTACAATGGCTGAGAACGCTGTACCAAATGGTGAGCTGCGCGCTAACACAAGCATATGACTGCACAGACTTGGAAAGGAAGATACTGGCCCCCCCTCCCCAACCATACTAATTCCAATTTATTTATTTATTTTGTTTTGGAACTCCTATGGAAGTCCACAAAATCACACCGACTATTAAAAGGACAAACTTTACATACAATACAAAATTCTTCCTTATACAAAGACCCACACTTACATAGAGTCACTGGATAAGTCGGACAAAGAGACACCACTACTCAGGTGCTTTACTGAAAAGCAAACCTTAATAAATTGAGTGTGCATGAGAAGTCCGTGCAGATGTACCTGGAGACATATTTTGGAGACTCATATGCACACATATTTGCTATTGTGGAGCCAGTGAGAAAGAAGGCTGCTGATAAAAAAACAATCATTGCCAAAGCTTTGGGAGGTATTGGCTTTGCCAGTGTTTCTTAGTTATGCTGGCCAAAGTTTTTTTTAAAGCCTTTGACTGGGCCACCCATATCATTTTCTGTGCCTACAAAATCACTTTTTATTCTGTTTAGTTGCCCATCCAATTTGGATGGGTTTCTAAAAAGAAAAGTGTTAAAGCAATTTTTTTATTTAGAGGGGTTGGGGAAGCATCAGGCAGAAGCAACACTGGAAACAGCATGGGGGTAGAAGCAACATAGTGGCTTTTGGGGTGGAAGCAACACATGCTTGGACAGTATGAAAGTGTGGGAGTAGAACCAATGGGTGAGAGAACAACGTAGAGTGCGTGAGTGATAAGCACACGGGCCAGACAGCAACATGGAGCTGGGTGCGGAGACGCACACAGGTGAGAAAACAACAGGGGGAGTTACAGGAGTGAGAACACAAAATGGAAATGTGTGGAAATTAGCACATGGATGTCAGGGAGCAACACAGAATGCAGGGGAGAAACAACTACACAAGTGAGACAGCTGGAAAGTACATGAACTCTCATGGAGTGCTAAACTGAAAAGAAAATAGTAGTGCTTGAAAAGCAAGCGAGGGAAGCACAGAAGGGTGAATATCACCCAGACTTCTTCCCCCTCGAATCCGCTTCGCCTCAAGTGGGTGCTACTAAATTGCAGATCAGCCAGTAAACACAACAATTTAGATATTATCATCCTCACCGAAACCTGGCTAAATCCGGCTTCTACTCCTATTTTAGACCTCCTAGTACCTCCCACTCACGATATAGTCAAGCTTGACAGAAACCTGAAATAGGGTGGTGGTCTAGCCTGTATTTATAGGAATACTCTCTCGATCTCTCAGGTGGAGTCCTCTCCCCCCTCCTCCTGCGACTATCTTTGTCTCAGCATCTCAAATAAGAACCTACCAATCTTTAAACTTCACACATTTTATCACCCACCGGGAGATAATCTCCCTTTTGTTGAGCACTTAATGGATATCATCTCTAGCAATGTTGACTCTGCAGTATCACAAATCTTCCTAGGGGACTTCAACCTGCATTGGTCCAAACACAATGACCCAGCGGTTTCCTGCCTCAAATCATTTCTAAATGATCATAATCTTCTCACAGCACTGTGATCAACCTACCCACATGAAAGGGGAAATCCTTGATCTCATCATCTCCAAGGAACAGACCATCTCCTTAGAATCCATAACTCTTTGTGATTGGTCGGTCCATCACAGCATCCTTTTCTATATTAACAGGGAGGTGATATTGAGGAAGGCTCCACCGCTTAAATGAAAGATTCTGAAAAGAGATCTCAGATCAATAAACCATGACAAACTAGCTGCTCATTGTAAATCCGTCCTTTCCTCCCAAGCGGACTTGGTTGAGGTTCAATCTCTCACGGATCACTACAATTCGACAAGAATCATGGACGTCATTGCTCCAATCAAGCTTAAAAATATCTCATCAAAAATTTCCAAACCGTGGTACAACTAAAACTTAAATTCCGAACGTCGCAATCTTAGAGCAGCTGAAAGATCCTGGTGTTACAATCCTTCTTCGAATCAACCTAAACTTCTGAGAGATGTCAGAGGCCTCTACAACAAACAGATCAAGAAAGCTAAGGTTGACTACTTCAGATTACAACTAGATCAAGTGCCAAATCGCCCCAAGAAACTCTTCGAACTGGTCAAACAGCAATCTGTTATCGGGTCGAGCCTCTCTGATTAAAATGGCAACCCACCCTCCTGCGAGGAATTTGACACTTACTTCACGGAGAAATCACGACTCATCTCCATTGACCTTGCCTCTAAGAAGGCCCTTTTGCCCCCTTCTTTAGCTGCCTCGCCCCCCGACTTCCCCGAAAAGCGTATCCCGACCGTCGTTGGCGCTAAAAACAATGCTTCATGGAGCTCCTTCTCCTCTTTTAGTGAAAAAGACATTCAAAAATTCTCCAGACTATCAACCAGTCGAACCACTTCGGGGTCACGCTGCCTCCGGCCATCTTCAAAGAGATCAAGAGCGCTCTCATGCCCACCTGGACCAGATTGTAAACGCCTCCTTATCTCAAGGCTTGATCCCCGACTGCCTAAAAGCAGCTAAGGTTTCACCTATTCTAAAACAAACTCAATGCTGACAAATCGGATCTCAATAACTTCTGTCCCATCTCCAACATCTCCACCCTAGCAAAACTTCTCGTAAAATCTGTCCAATCCCAGCTCTGTGCTCACATTGAGAATGACCAACTCTTAGACCATCATCAATCCGGTTTCCAGAAGGGGTCACAGGACTGAATCGGGCCTCAAACACATTTTTGATGACATCTTGAAAATGCTTGACAAAAACGAATCCTGCATCTTGATCCTCCTTGACCTCTACTCTGCATTCGATACGGTCTCTCATGACATTTTCCTATCATCCTACAAAACAGAATGGGTTTCTCGGATCGGGTGCTCCGCTGGTACTCATCCTTCCTTCTCCACAGATCTCAAAGATTCAGGACAAACCACTCTCTCTCTCAGCCCTCCCCAGTACTTATGGGGGTCCCCCAAGGATCCGCCCTTTCTCCTATCCTCTTCAACCTTTTCTTGGAACCTCTTAATTATTGTGTTTTTATCTAGGAACCTAAGTCAATATTTCTATTTTATGCCCTTGTACGGTTATAATAAATAATATCCCTATAAAGGCATGAGAATCATATCCATATTTAGTCGTAGCACATGCAGTCACATTAAGCAAGGCTACTTCCCCGGACTCCTAGAAAGCACAATGAGTTCTCTAAACAAACCAAACCTCCAGCAACCTGGGAAATCCCCATTGCTTTTGTTTTGATTTCGTCCTAGAACTCCTGTGAAGCACTGTAAGAACGGCCAGTTCTTAGTGACATCTTTATTGACGTCTTATGTCCAATCTTACGTCAAACCCGGCACCTTTCAGGTATAAATATACCAACGTTGCCTTAAGCAAACACACGGTGGTGGTTTTGGAGCAGAGCAGCTATCTACTTGCCCGAGAGCCCAGCTGATGCGAGAGCCCACGGACGCTGCCCCTCCCCTTTGACGCACTGAGAGAGACGCTGTCTTTTCTCCTGCCGAGAAATCCAGCTCCGGTGTTTCCAGATACCTTCGCGGGTTACTGGGATATCGAGTCCTGAGAGAGAGATACAAGACCTCCTGCTTTCTATTACCCAGGTACGGAGCTGACTAAACCCTTGAAGAGAATTCTTGAATCAGATTCTTGGCAAAACCAACTTAACTTAAACTGCTACTTACTTACTCCTTTCCACGTATTAGGCTTAGGTCAGGTACACCGGGGTAGGCGTATTTAGAAGCACCAGTTGAGTACGTTAGTCAATGTATATATGTATGTATATATTTTATCTATTTTAAAGTATCATATGGCTAAGAAACCATATCAATGCTTTTACAGTATTATTTTATAATCCTCCTTTTACTGTACGAACTTTACTTTACTATGAGTATTGCAATTGTGGCAATTCATTTCTCTTGCATGAGAAAGAAGACTGCTCAATAAATAACACCTTTTATTGAAAACGCCCATCTCTCTTTTCTCTGCACTCTGGTGAAACTAAGTATGCACACTTGACTGAGTGAAATAGCTGTCTATTGTTTTCACACGACTCTGAGGGAGCAAAGTTGTCATGTTTTATGGTTGTCAGAAGCTAATCCCTTCTTGTCTATCCAGGGAGGTTAAACTCCTCCTTGTTTATTCGAGAAAGTTTCTAGTGACCTCTGAGCTAGCTGGCAAACCTTAAGTCTAATATAGTCAGTAGAGACCTAGTTGACCTCAGTCCTACGTCTACACTACTGAATATGTTATTCCAATGCGCAGAGCCTATTGGGAATATAGGAACTACACTACATAATAACCTACTTAACTCTATGAATATTTCCTTCCACATATATGCCGACGACACACAACTCTATTGGAAAATTTCATCCCCGGACAACATCATCTCACTAAATTCTATCCTCACGTTGACCCAAAATTGGTTAACGGAGAACCATCTCCTGCTCAACGCTTCCAAAACAGAATTCTTGCTCATCTCCCTGCCGAACCACAACCTCAAGATCGATCTCTGGTTGCCTCACCTCACGACTCTCAACTGCACTCCGATCTTCATAGACTCAGCCAAATCGCTTGAAATTACAGTGGACAAGCACCTGAGTATGAAGGCTCATATCAGCAACGTTTATAAGGGAGCAAACCACCTGATGAGGACACTCAGAATGATCAAACTCTTCTTGCCACAAAAGTATTTCAAGCAGGTGGTACAAGCTCTTGTCTTACCAAGGTTGGACTATGGCAGTGCAACTCTCTGTGGCCTTCCTAAATACGCCTTGGCTCCACTTAGGGCCTCGCTGAACTCTGCAGCAAGACTGATTACAGGCTCCAAACGAAATGAGCTCATATCCCCAGTCCTTAAATCTCTCAACTGGCTACCCTTTGAAGCACGAATCCAGCTAAAGGTTGCAATCCTGACGCACAAAGCCCTTCACTACAATACTCACACTTATCTAGCGCAAAAACTTGAATTTTCCTGCGGGTGAGGGCTTCCAGAAGTGCCTCTACACTCCTCCTGAAACCTATCATCCTTAGCAAAAAGAAAACTTGTCACCGAGCCTTCTCTGGTGCTGCTTCTAAAATATGGAACTCTCTTCCTCCGGATGTACGCAGACTCGCCTCGAAGACGGCTTTCAAACTGGAAGCCAAAAGATTCTTAATGAGCAAAATCCTACCATAAGTGGTTGTGGTACTCATAAGGTGGCTGTCCTTTGGTTCCTAGCTCCATGGCACAACCAACAGTCACGGACCATATTGTCTGCTTAATATTGTACCTTTTGTGTGTACCATTGCCTACTATTTAGCATTGGGTTTTTTTGTTTGTTTTTTTCTTCTTTCTTTCCACAATTGCTGTGTATATTTCATTTTGTCTGATATCCTTCAGGAACTTGTTCGCGCTATATAAAACTTTATAAATAAATAAATAAAATAATCAAAATAATCAAAAGTAATGCTAAAGAGGCAATGCTCCATGGGAGGGACAATCATAAGATTGGCAAACTGGGGCACAAATAGAAACAGTCAAATGAGAGTAACGGGAAAGTCAACCAATGACAATCAAGGGGCGGGCTCCAAGCCCTTATAACCAATTTCAGCTGACATCAGAACACTTGATGCTGTATTGTAATGAATTGAAGGTATCACAATGTACTCTATTGCAAATACATGGAGTGTTATGACTGTAGAAACATTCTGTAATGTATTTTTTAATGCATTCATAGTGTCTCTTGCAGGCATTTGGCCCAAATCAATGGTGCAGTCAACCATTGGAAACCTTTTGAAACTGTGTCCACTGGAAATGACAGTTCTACCAATGCTGAAACTAAAAAGTCCCTGTGGGCGAGTCAAACACAGAATAGGGGGGAGAGTCACAAATAGTCAAAGCCACTGAGATCGACAGGAAAGCAAATTTATATTGTGTAGGAGCTGAATAGGTGTATTATTACATGCAAAGCTACAAAGAAAATACTTAGCAAAAGGGTTTGCATGGTTTTTCTCCTTTAATACCATATTTTTGTGGGATATATCACCCATACAAAATGCTTAGGAGTCATCCATAAAAAAATAGCAGTAAGTGTTAAGATAACAAAAGTTAGCAACAACTCCAAAAATCTTCATAAAGTGGTTGTGAGGTAAATTACCCGATTTCTCACACTCGATGTTTAATATACAGTACGCTTAATCCACTGTCAGCATCAGTAGAGTTGACCTTTATATTAGCAGCGACAGGCATAAAAATATCACTATGAGCCAGTGACTCAGAATGCCCATGAAGGGCAGGAGCACATTTGCAACTAAGGCGCCGGCGTAGTTGTGCTGGATTTTCCTATACTGTCACCCACGACCAGTGGCGCAGCAAGGTCAGGTGATACCCGTTGCGGAAAATTTCTTGTCACCCCTGGCTTGACAAAATAGCAAAAATATTTGTTTAAAACACATATTTATGCCATCTTGTCACTCCCCCCCCCCCTCTCAGGGATGACACTTGTCACCCCCGGCTTGACAAAATGGCAAAAATATGTTTAAAACATATTTTTGCCATTTTGTCACCCCCCTCAGTGATGACACCTGGGCGGCCCACATCCTCCGCACCCCCCTTCTTACGCCACTGCCCAAGGGTCAAATCCAGTCGAATCTTTTATTCAATCACTTTTGGCAAAAGGCTTTTAGCCAGCTCCACCAGCAAATGTATTGCTTCATCTTAAAACGTTTTACAAAAATAATGATAAATGTGAATTAGTATAGAAAACGCTTAGGGCCTGATTACAAGTCTTTCATTTTTTTTCCCAACCTGTGTGTAAACCCTTGTTTAAGCATTGGTCAGAATTACCAGTCGAGTGTTATTTAACACATCCGATAATTATCGGATGTATTAAATACCTCAACCTTCATTGAATTTCATCTGAAATTTAACAGGGGAAAGTCATACGGTAATTACCATAGCATGCGGATTTTGGTGTTTAATATCACATTTTGCTTGGTATTTACCAGAAACCCATAACAGGATCCATTTATTGCACATGATAAATAACGAACCCCGTGGAATTGTTATTTACTAGGTGCAGTAAATAGCACCCATTTAGCCCCTGATTATGAGGTGATCGGAAAAAAGGGTGGTATTTACAGCACCCGTTAAATACCGATATTCATGGTGAGGTATTTACCGGTGCAGTGAACACCTTCTATGCCATTTTTATGCCCCGGTAATGAGGCATAAGATGCAGATTTGTTATTTATTGCACCAAAATTGCAATGTTTTGCCTTTTTACTGGCCATTCTCCCAGATAAATCAAGCCAAATTTTACCAGGCGAAATGAGTCAGAGGAAAAGAGCAGGGACGGGAATATTACTGCAGAACTCCTAATTCTACTAAGTGCTCAAACTCCTGTTTGCACTGCAATCGTACTTCAAACCCAAGTCATAATCAGGTTCTTATGCAGAAAATAACGCAAACAGTGCTTGGCGCAAGAGAGACCGGCAACGCATATAACATGTGCTGTGCTTATATGGGAATACAGGGGCAACACCCATTCACTTTGACGCTGCCACCTATTATCAAGAGAGGCGATAATAGGTGGCAGCGCCGAATTTAAGAACAGGAAAGACCTGTTCTTAAGGTGGCGATACGAGGAGAAATGCTTCATTTCTCCTCGTTTTTGCTTTTTCATGTGTGCTGCCTTGTGCAGCACACATGGAAAAAGCAAAATGCCAAGGTTTGTTTATGTACAGGAAGGTGTCCCTTTTAAAAATGCCAATTTGTAACTTACATGTGTGTGCATGAAGCAGCACACATGAAAGTTACAAAATGGCATTTAAGCTTTGTTTAATGTGCAGGAGGGAACACCTTCCTGTACATAAACAAACCTTCCCTGCCTGCGCAGGCGTTGAGTTGGTAATATGGTGCAGCCTAGCGTTTCCGAAGTGGCGAAGAGAGGCGTTAAGCCAAGGCGGCTAACACCTCTCTTCGCCGCTTTGTTGGTAATATGCCCCACAGTGCCCAGAAAGAGTACAAAATGCATATTTGTTCACAGTATAGGTATAGTGCAAACCTAGCTACGCAGAGACAAATGATAGATTAAGACCATTACAGGCAGCGACCTCACTGCAACATTGCAAGTTACAAAAAATGGCCTCAAAAAGGCCTTATTGAAAAGAAAAATACACGGAAAGCGATCAGCAAAGGATGCCTGCCATAGCCATGATAGAAAATGACCCCAGATGTGCCAAGAGGCATTTGGAATCCTTGATGAACGTTGGTACAGACTCAGAAGAAAAGTATATAGAGACTATTGTGCGCCAACGCACAGAAAGATGTCAGCCTGCACTGACTTATTGTTTCTTACTACAACCAATGTCTGTTACTCTCTGTACCAACATTATGATTGATTTGATTTAAATATTTGTAAAACGCAGCAGTCACTCAGTAGGGAGCATCCTGGCGCTACATGGAAGAAGCAAAGGAGATGAATTAGGTATGAAAAAGTAACCCTTATGCCAGTGACGTGAGGTGCTACAGATCAAGCTATTTTCTTGCAATTTTTTCCAGCAAATGTGCTCTTGGAAAAAAAAATTGCACGGTATGTGTACAATATAAAATGGGGGAAACTTTATAGAGAAATGTGTCATTTTTGTTGCGAAAGTCATAGTTGAGGAACACTGAAGAGGATGTGGCCCAGCGGCCACAGCTGCCGACTCGGGAGCTGTGGATCCCGGTTCCTGCCTCGGCGTCAGCTCAACATCTTGTGATTCTCGGCAAATCACTAAATCTCCATGTGCTACCACCACGGGTGATAAGCCGTGCTATATAAATTTACAAAGTATAATTTATTATACCCGGAAGCTCCGCTCCTGCAGCTGCTGTCCACAGTGTTTGTGTTCATTGCACGTTAAAGACTTCATGTTACAACAAGCATTTGCAATGCAATAGGTCTCGCATTTACGAGAGATTAAGCTACTGGCATTGTAAATGACAATCCCTTTTATATATTTTTTTAAAACCAACTCGTAAATAAAGGCATTGTAATTTACAATGCCAATAGCTCAAACTTTCGCAAATGCGAGACCTATTGCATTGCAAATGCTTGTTTACAATACTGCTTGTTCTATCAATGGCTCCAACCAAATTCTTCTATCTACATGGGACCCTATGGTGTTTCTGTTCACACCACATCCCTTATGTACGTTCTCTCTTGCCTAATCCTTGTGCCTCGTAATACATTCTGCCAATCTACGTCTGCCTCATTTCCAAAAATCTCTTCTCCATCACCCGAGGTATTCTCCGCTCTCTAATCCCTGTAGATACTGTGCTTTTCATCCACACACAGGTACTTCTTGGTTCTCCCACTCATGTCCATTTATGTCCATTTGTGCACCGTTCATCCCTGTTTACTTCCATGTATAACCTCAAGTACCCTTGTTGCTTCTCACACTGTATTTTGCAATATTCTGCTAAAGTACACTGACCCTCAATTGAGACTTAGATGTATACTCTTCCTCAATAAATCAACCTCTGCCCTCGATGTATATATGCCTGCTTGTGATCTCCTGCAAAGCAAGGAGCTTGTGGTTCCCCAGGGTCTCAACCAACCCGTTCCAACAAACAACAAAATGTCCCAATAATGAGGAATCCGTGGGTGAGGCTTATGGCTGAACCTTTGAAGGCAGGGGCGTAACACAGGCCACACCAATCACTGCAGTGCAGAGGCCCCCATCCCTAAAGGGCTCCTCAAACCCTTCGAGGGTGGACCCTTTTCGCCCAATGAGTATTTGTGACATATGGGAAATTTGAATGTGTAAACTTTATTCAGAACAGTCTGTGAAAGTCTTTATCCTTCCCTGTGGGGCATGTTTAATTTGTATTCTTGTGAGACATGACATTTAAGTCTATTCACTTGTTACAGTGAAACGTCACAGTGAAAGATGGCGTCTGAAGCTTTTTTTCCCTAAAGTTAGCTCGAGTACACATTTACATCACTACAAAGTATTAATTTTCCAAAGCAACTACATTATCTGTACCTTTATGTTATACATGTTGAAGAACAGTACAAAGCCAACTTGCCGTATTCTTAACAGTTTTGTGAACGTGGATTTCTTTTTTCTTTGTTAATAAGATAAGTAAAATGACTTCTAAGCAGTAGCGTACTTTATATATGTCCAGCACAGGTTTCACATCCCCATTTTTTTCTCATGTTCGTCCCGTACTAAAAACATTTCTGTATTACAGACCAGCCCCGGATATTGCTTTTAATTGCTGATGTCAGCACAGCTGCTTGAAGCCGTATTCATATTTGCCCTCTTCAGTAATGGATGCACTGTACAGCTGAGCACAGCCCACAAGCGCTTTCGCAAAGCCAGTTTGACTTCTGAACTGGTTGGAGACGGTCTTGCAGAGGCGGGATCTCCCAAGACACAGGATGTCGTCACTCGCAGCACTCTTTATATATATTTTGAGTAAAGTTCCAAGCAGGCTGTGCGAGCCACGCACTCCGAGGGAACAGCCGAGCCCCTTCCCGCCCTATTCCCGACCTATGGGGACACTGGGACTGTAGAAATGAACAGTGTGCAATAAAAAAGAAGAATATGCAAATACTTGGGTCTGTTGAGGAATCCAGGAGCGGTCTTTGGGGACTTTTCTTCGGGCTGCAACCAGAAAGAACAAGCAAAACACGCACAAAAGCTACATCGGGACAGAAGATGTACACACGCACGCCGTGCGCGTGCACATCGCCTGTCCGGGCGCGTGCCACCTCCTGTCTCCCTTCGGGACAGAAAGCGGCAGCAATAGTCTCGCAAGCAAAACAGCACATGCGCTGTATTCGCACGCGAGACCTACAAACTGCACTCTTTTGGGACAAGCACAGAACACATTCAAATTAGTTTCACTTCTAATGGACAGCAACAGGCATCCAACCAGTTATGGGTTAAAGCTTTCATGCCCAGACCAAAAATGCATATTTGGCAAGAGCCATGCTGCTAAAGGGCAAAAGATTAAAAGAATGTCATAAATACATGGAGCCTCACAATCAGTCTCTGTTTATGATCTGAATTATCAAATGGCAGGTGAACTGTCAACTGGCTGCTAATCTTTATTTCTCAAGAATATCATTTTTAGTTCCCGCCTAGAAAGAGCTTTAGCTGTCTCGCCATCCTTTGTAACAAAAATGTTAACTAAAACGAATATACATTTATGTATAAATATAGTGGCTATGGGTCATCCCTCTTCCTCACTTGGTCTGGTCAACCCTTGTTCATATTTTACTTCCATGCATAACTGTATAAAGCATGAAGCACAGGATCAGACCCCTTCAGGTATTGGTTCTCATGCTATGAGAGTGAAAGCATTTTCTTGATCATTTGTGGCCATCTGCCTTCAAAGAAGAGCACTTCGATGCCATGGCTAGCAGGCTGATACTTTACTTTGCCAATTATTTTTTATTTTGATTCTTTTATCTTTATAATTTCTTTAATCATCCTGGTGAGTTTAAACTGTGTCTGCCGGTTACGCAATTTCAAAGTCCAGAATACCTTTTAATTGGCATTATGCATCATATATTCCTGTGATGTGCATTGCATCTAAAAAGGGATTCTACACCTGTTATATACATACCTGCCGGCTTAGTCTATTAACGCATTCTTCCAACAAAGAGTTAAGATCGTTCAAGGCTGCAAGCAGAATCATAGAGAATTACCTCAAATCATTAAGTGCAATTTTCAGGACCAGCAAGTAAAGAAAGATGAGGCCTTCTTAGATTAAGAGCAATTCCATTTTAAAATATGTCTGTTTTGTTTTTAATCATTACACATTAGGGGCCAGATGTAGGTAGCCCTTTACCGGTCGGAATCGGCCGAAAATACCGATTTTCGGCCGTTTCCGACTGGTAAAGGGCTATGGAGATGTAGGGGCACAAAAAACGGACATATTTGGTAATTTTACCGAATCGGTAATTTTACCGAATCGTTAAAATTACAGAATCGGTAAATTTACCGATTCTGTAAATGTTACCGATTCGGTAAATTTACCATTCGGTAAAATTACCGAATATGTATTTTGAGATGTAGGTAGCATTTCTAACAGTGCTACAGGGCCTTTAGAATTCGGTATTTACCATGCAATACAATTGCATGGTAAATTACGAATTCTTGTGTACATGCACATCTGTGCATGTACACCTGTGCCATGTGGCTCACAGACGTGCCCTAAGGTCATGTATGTGTGCCACATGGCGCACAAGCCACTTACAGGGGTGCAACAGGGTGTCAAAGTGACACCCTGTCCCCCTTTGCAATTCGGTATTTTTACCGATTCGGTAAATACCGAATCGGTATTTGCTATTGAATCCTATGGGCTTCAAGGCCCATAGGATTCAATAGCAAATACCGATTTGGTATTTACCGAATCGGTAAATACCGAATCTTACCGATTCGGTAAATACCGAATCTTACCGATTCGGTAAAAAATACCGAATATTTACCTACATCTTATTTACCGATTAATAAATACCGAATCGGTAAAATTCGGTATTTAAGAATCGGTAAATAAGATTTACCTACATCTAGCCCTAGGTACTTCTTCATAACTTTAATTACAGATATGTCATCTGGGCAATTGATGACTGGACAAAATAGTTGGCTGGGAACAGGCAATATTCCAGGAAAGAGGAGGTACGTGTGTGAGAAAACTCACTTCACTAAAGAAGAAGACTAGAGAGAGACTGCAATGGTTGTCTAGGTCCCCAGTGCAGATTGTATTGGATGAATGTGTTGAAAGAGATACACTGGTTTCAGTCATCCCAGACCTGCAAGATTCAACGTGCTCTGTCCAGAGATGATTGATTGCTAGGGGGCCAGGGCGGTAGTGGGGAGAAGCTGTCAGACACCCCATTTCCTCTTACCCTACTTTTCTCTCCCTTGCCATGGGGTTGAGCTGCAGTGGAAGTTACTAGTCTTCCTACCCAAGCATTATCCTTCAATGTGAGCGAGTGAGCAGTAAGGAAAATGGGAGTTTAAGAATTGAAACAGAATAAGGCCTTACTTAGACGGCTTCCCACCCATATTAAATACCACCAAGATGGTGGAATCATGTGTAGGTTTCCTGAAATTGAGAAAAGTGCGCTAATGGCAATAAAACAAGTCTTTGATATTGAATGCCTTGAACAATGTTAAATGAAGACTAAAGGTCCCTAAAAATAACATAAACCCCAAGTGAGGTGATGGGTTTTAAAGACACACAGAAAAAATGGAAATACAACATTTGGCACATGAAGGATAGCATGTGAGCTTGTGTCTCCACTACACCACCTCCTCTAAACCACTTCGACCCTCTGATTAATGATATCCAAGAGGAGGCCAAAAAGAGGGATTCAAATCTGGTATCTAACCTGAGTTTCTCGATTTTATTTTGAAGTGATGAGGGTGTCTCATTAGTTAAACCTTGAAATGGTGTAGCAACAGCCGACAGACAGGCTGGCGCTGCCAAGCTGATAGGTTACAAGCAGAGGCAGCGCAAGCAGAAAGAGCAAAGGAGAACGCAGCAACTGACTAAGAGCTCGCTAGCTACAACGATTAGCTTGTCAGACCACTCAGTGTGCGCAGGCACGATTTAAATGCTGGCGCCTAACCCATTTTAAAAATTGTCACTTTTCATGTTTGAGCACTGATTTAATACTCGCATTTTCTTACTGCTTCTTTGCACATTTTGCTCCTCCTGCGGCCTCCCTCGCCCCGTTCCACCGCAGCTGACAGTGCTGTTTGAGTGGAGGGCGAGGCGCCATCTTGGGCTGTGTTGTCCCTGAAGCCTGGCCGGAGTTAGCGGTCTAGCGCTGTTGGGGAGGCAGGGCATAAAAAGACAAGCAGCGCAGGGCTCACTGTGAACGCTCAGGTCGGTGGCAGCGCCTGACGTTTGCTGGAGGGATTCTGTGTTGTGTGAGCTGATTCTCCATCTAAGAGCTCGCTAGCTACAACGATTAGCTTGTCAGACCACTCAGTGTGCGCAGGCACGATTTAAATGCTGGCGCCTAACCCATTTTAAAAATTGTCACTTTTCATGTTTGAGCACTGATTTTTAATACTCACATTTTCTTACTGCTTCTTTGCAAATTTTGCTCCTCCTGCGGCCTCCCTCGCCCCGTTCCACCGCAGCTGACAGTGCTGTTTGAGTGGAGGGCGAGGCGCCATCTTGGGCTGTGTTGTCCCTGAAGCCTGGCCGGAGTTAGCGGTCTAGCGCTGTTGGGGAGGCAGGGCATAAAAAGACAAGCAGCGCAGGGCTCACTGTGAACGCTCAGGTCGGTGGCAGCGCCTGACGTTTGCTGGAGGGATTCTGTGTTGTGTGAGCTGATTCTCCATCTAAGAGCTCGCTAGCTACAACGATTAGCTTGTCAGACCACTCAGTGTGCGCAGGCACGATTTAAATGCTGGCGCCTAACCCATTTTAAAAATTGTCACTTTTCATGTTTGAGCACTGATTTTTAATACTCGCATTTTCTTACTGCTTCTTTGCACATTTTGCTCCTCCTGCGGCCTCCCTCGCCCCGTTCCACCACAGCTGACAGTGCTGTTTGAGTGGAGGGCGAGGCGCCATCTTGGGCTGTGTTGTCCCTGAAGCCTGGCCGGAGTTAGCGGTCTAGCGCTGTTGGGGAGGCAGGGCATAAAAAGACAAGCAGCGCAGGGCTCACTGTGAACGCTCAGGTCGGTGGCAGCGCCTGACGTTTGCTGGAGGGATTCTGTGTTGTGTGAGCTGATTCTCCATCTAAGAGCTCGCTAGCTACAACGATTAGCTTGTCAGACCACTCAGTGTGCGCAGGCACGATTTAAATGCTGGCGCCTAACCCATTTTAAAAATTGTCACTTTTCATGTTTGAGCACTGATTTTTAATACTCGCATTTTCTTACTGCTTCTTTGCACATTTTGCTCCTCCTGCGGCCTCCCTCGCCCCGTTCCACCGCAGCTGACAGTGCTGTTTGAGTGGAGGGCGAGGCGCCATCTTGGGCTGTGTTGTCCCTGAAGCCTGGCCGGAGTTAGCGGTCTAGCGCTGTTGGGGAGGCAGGGCATAAAAAGCATATGTGTTTCCGGGAGCGCAGCGGACGGGCGCAGCGGGCGTGACGATGGCGCGCCGAAGGTGCGCCAAAGGTAAGCCCGTCTGCGCCCGTCCGCGCCCAGGGCCAGAGGGGCTGTTCGTTTAGGAACCCCCTTTTTAATCCCCCTACCACATATAGTAGAAATCTACTCCTCTCCCTTAATAAAAATCTGTGCGCCCATGGTTCATCATGGGAAGTCCAACACTCCCTGGACAGGGTTTGCCCTTTATGTCATTTTCAATTCAGATCATTTCATTCTACCCCTATTCAGCTGGTTAAAGATGATACTGATTCTAGAATTCGTGCTGCCCTTATTAATGCACGCTCTCTAGTCAAGCATACAGAGGAGGTCCGTGAACTGATAATTGATAATTCACTTGACCTCTTATTTGTCACAGAGACTTGGCTGCACACTTTCTGTGCTCCTACGATTGAGCTGGCTATACCCAGGGGTTTTAAGATAGCAAGGCTAGATCGTAGTTTGGGCAGAGGGGGGGATTAGCGATAATCTATAGGGACAAATGGTCTCTAATAAAGGAATGCTCAGGGGGCATGGAGGATGGGAAGCATTAGAATTTTCAATTGCTCTCTCTCCGCAGTTCACCCTAGGTGGGCTACTGATCTATCGCCCCCCGGGTCCACTAGGCTCCTTTTTTAAATCACTGGAGGAGCTGGTAGCCCAGAGAGCACTGAGGTTCCCCAGATTCTTACTTCTGGGGGACTTTAATATACATATGGATGTCCCCACAGCCCTGGGGGTCAGAGACCTGGACGAACTATGCGCCCTAGCGCATCTTAGGACACAGGATCATGTTACCACTCATCTCGGAGGACACTGCCTCGATCTGGTCTATACCAACTTCAGTATTACATCAGATATTCCTTGCCCAGTTACGTGGTCGGACCATTTCTTGGTAGGTTTCTCCTGGGAAATGAATAGAGCTCGTGCGTTAGGCAAAGAGCAGCGGGTTCCCTTTCCCCAGAAAATCAGCATTCCAGCCTTAACAACATCTCTATCCCATTCTCTTCCGGACAGGGCAGAAAATCTGGAAGAAATGGTTGAGAATTTTTCGTCATGGATCAGGTCCTCGGTTAAACTACTACCTCAGCCTATTGCTACAAAACAGTCTAGAGCCTCTCCCCCTTCCCCGTGGTATACAGAACATCTTAAAATATTAAAAATAGGCTGTAAAGAGAAAGAAAGAATTTGGAGGCGGGAGTACTGTCCACTGGCCAAGTCGGAACTTCGAGCAGCACAAAAGACCTATTATGCTGCTATTAAGAAGGCTAAGGGAGACTACTACGCTGATCGGATTCAAAAAGCCAAAAACAATAGCAGAGAAATGTTCTCTATTGTTAAAAGCTTTACGTCCCCAGTGGCAGAAACTCAGACGGCCCCTATTTCCGAGGCCTGGTGTGAGGAGCTATCCACTTACTTCACAGACAAAATAAGAAAAATTCAAGAGAGTCTTAAACCTACCATCTCTGATCACGCTATATCATTTCAGGATGCCTGTAACCAAGACGACTCTCCTCGACCTTTTATTCCAACTAATGGTATAAAGCCGAAGGGCACGTTGTGTTCCTTTAAAAAGGTCGAGGAGTTGGACGTTTTGGCCATTCTCAAAGCGCTGAAATCCGGGTCTCCGGCAGATCCCTGCCCTGCGAGAGTTCTGAGTGGTGTGGCAGGGGTTATTGCTTCTACTGTAACGGATTTGGTTAATAGGTCTCTTCAAGCCGGTACAGTACCTCCCCAGTGGAAGCAAGCAAAACTCCTTCCACTGATAAAAAAACCCTCAGCGGATCCTCTGATTACCTCCAACTACAGGCCCATCTCCCTCCTCCCGGCCCTAGCCAAGGTCTGCGAGAAGGTGGTGTTCCGTCAGCTGGAAAGGTTTGTGGAATCTACGGGGGCCTTACACCCGGCCCAATCCGGGTTCCGCACCTCATTCAGCACGGAGACCGCGCTCGTGGAGGTCACCGAGGCCATTAGGGAGTGTCTGGGCGGAGGCGGCAGAGCGGCTCTAATTTTATTGGACCTCTCTGCCGCGTTCGACACGGTTCCACACGTCCAGCTCCTCTCGAGGTTGGAGGACATTGGCATCACGGGCGCGGCCCTCAATTGGGTAGAATCCTTTCTCACGGACCGATACCAACAAATCTGGCTCCCCCCTTATCATTCTTCGAACAGCAGGGTAGACACAGGGGTTCCACAGGGGTCGACTTTGAGCCCCCTTCTTTTTAACGTGTATTTGACGCCACTTGTCTATCTCGCGGAGAGCTTGGGTGCGAAAACAATGGCTTACGCCGACGACACCCAACTTCTCTTTACTTGGGATAAGGGCAACCTTGATACAGAGAGAGCCCAGCAGTGCCTGTCCTCGGTGTTTGCCTGGATGGCCCGGGCCTGCCTCAAATGTAATGAGGACAAGTCCGAGATCCTTCTGTATGGCCACTTTCCAGAGGCCTTTAAAGAGTCCATTTGGCCCAGGGGACTACCCTGCCCCTCTGGGATCAGCGGAGTCGCAAAAAACCTAGGGATCTGGTTTGGAGCCGATTTGTGTTTCCGAGATCAAATCACGCGACTGGCGGGTACCTGCTATGGAACCCTTACCACTCTTAGGAAGTTCTTTCCCCTTCTCCCCCAGGAGGCAAAGGAGACAGTAGCCAGAGCCCTTATACTCTCGCGTCTGGACTACGCCAATGCCCTCTATATAGGTGCACCTGACTTTCTGCTGCACAAATTGCAAGTGGTTCAGAACGCGACAGTAAGGCTCCTGTTTAACATTCCCAGGAGTCTGAGTGTACGCAAGCAGCTCTCAGAGTTACACTGGCTTCCAGTGACGCTGAGAGTTCGCTTTAAGATTCTGACACTTGCTTTTAAAGCATTACATGGTCCCTGTCCGTCCTATCTAAGGGACAGATTTGCTTTTTACCATCCACCCCGCCAATTGCGTTCTGCCACCATGAGACATTTGGTTACCCCCAGATTTAAGAGAGCTAGACTGGGGGGAAACTCCTTGGTGGTTAGAGCTGCTCAGATGTGGAACCAACTGCCTGACCCTCTCAGACACACAACTAACCTAACATTCTTCAAAAAGCACCTAAAAACTTACCTATTCAGGCAAACCGTGTAGTCCTCCTGCTCTCATTTATTCTCGCATTCTGAATCCTCTCCCGCGCCAGGACAGTCTTGACTAGCAGTGCGCGTTACAAGAAACCATATAACATAACATAACAGTGCTACAAGCAGCAGCATGAATAACATCAATGTAGCAATAGCAGGGAATGGATGCGTTGCTTTCAATCACCACCTCAGTGTTCCAAAATGCACAATCAGAGTGTGAAATCTAACTATTACCCAGTACTGTGAGCAACCACTGAATGATGGGCAGGACCCAGACATTTCCTAACAAAGTATATGGGAACCCATATCCAACCGTATGCTCGCTTACCCTTGTGAGAATATCTAGTTCCCAGAGAAGGATGTCAGTTCACCATTAATGTTCCATGGTCTCTCTCAGGTTTCCAAAAATCCAAGAAAATCCTCAATGTTCATGGAAGAATCAAATAGTGTTTTGATTGCTATACGGAATCCTAACTAGGCTAATGTAGATTAACTGTATGTTATTATGCTTGGAGAGGTTAGAGACCAGTTGATGGCAAATGTAAACAGGATACAATAACCTAGGGGCAATGCTGCATTGATTGCAGCAAGACATGTTTTGTTGAATGCCATTACTGGTCTGTCCTACTAAAACTGATTTGACCAAAGTTCCCAATTGCAAACAAAGCATTGGTAAACCCTATTTGATTTCCTAGATCAACTGAAGGATACATTTGACCATCATTCTGGTATTGTGAGCACTGCTGAAACCATTCGAGAGGCAGTGGGTGACACATTTGTTTGGTATTATAACCAGTTTTGCAACAGCAGCTGAGAACCATATTTGGGATGGCAAAACAAAAGTTGTTTAAATTAGTTTCACTAGCAAATCACTGAGTTCCTGTTCAAGAATGAAGAAATAATCTACTAATTTTAAACTGCCATTTAAAATACAATAATCTTCGCAAATGGTCACGGAAGGGGCAGAGCAGGGCAGGAGCGATAGGGTGTCAGAAGGGTGGGAAAAGGGGAGTTGGCTCTGCCAGCTAAATCCTCCTGTTTCATTTGTGGTCAGCTAGGACATTGGAAAATAGACTGTCAGAATCTACCCTGGGCTCTGGTATTCTGCTTGAACAGCCAGATTTCCTTCCTAATCCAAACAAATACACACCATTTTAGGACAGCCCAAGAGGAGTCGAATGGTTTGTATACAGTACACTTTGATTCTAGTAGACTGGAAACGACCCTATGTGTGATGTGTTACTAAAAGAAAGCCCACTTCATATTTAATGATATTAGTGTTAGTTGATCGTTAGTTGATCGGCTCCAAAAAATACTTGGCCTGATTCACAAAGGTAATTTTAGACCTAAAGTCTAAGTTTAGACCTAAAGTTTAACTTTACTACTACTAAAGTTTGACTTTTGGTATACGTTGAGACCAAAAGTCTAACTTAGACCAAAAGTCTAACCTTAGTAGTAGTAAAGTTAGACTTGTTGTCTAAGTTAGACTTTTGGTCTAAACTTAGACCAAAAGTCTAACTTTATTAGTAGTAAAGTTAGACTTTAGGTCTAAACTTATACTTCAGGTCTAAACTTAGACTTTTGGTTTAAGTTTACTTTTGTGAATCAGGCCCCTGTATTTCTCACCCTTCCTCCCTCAAATAAAATATTGCTGCAGTTGCTATTTAAATGCATGTGTTCCACACTCTATGAGGCATCATTTGTATGTCTCTTTGGGTTTGAATACATGCCAAAACACTTTCTATTTGGGCCCCATCTCCCTTGGAAACTTGCTGGGGAGTGTCCACCTGTGAACACTGAATTCTACTGTGTACTCTAATAGTTACAGTGCCTTTTTGGATGTTCCATTTGTAAAAGACCATGCTGTTTTAGGTATGTGGTCTGAAAATGAAAGTGATATTTTGACCCAAAATATGTCTTACCCCTCAGCACAAGTTCCTTCGCCTTTGTGGTCTTAACATGCTAGTGATGTAGGCTTTATTTTAACTGCAGGCCCTGTCAAGATGAGATTAAACCGAGCGAAGAGGTTTACCCACATAACACAACATCCTTTGCGTCCAGAGGAGGAAGCAGGTATCCCCCTAGTTATTGTTGCTCCGTTAAATCAAATAGTTTTGCTCCCCACTTCTAGCATCTGTAGTATGCCCATTTTACCACCTGAGAAGATAGGTAAAGAAAAACACTGATTTGTGCAAGATTTCCATAGTATTAATGCAGTTGTATTATCCAGGTTTCCTGTTGTGCATAACCCAGCAGCTATTCTATCATACATCCTGTCTACAGCCACATGGCTCACTGTCATCTATTTATGTTCCGCTTTCTTTTCTATCCCTATACTCACAGAAAGTCAGTTCCTTTTTGTGTTCTCTTTTGGCAGAATTCCAACGATGTGGGCCTTGCTTGCCCAGGGGTATAAAGAGTCACTTTTCAAGGTCCATTTTTTCACAGGCACTTAAAAAACATTTAGACACCTCAGTCTTTCCAGGTGGTTCTATCTTGGTTCAACATATCAATAATTTGTTGGTTTCTTTGTATTCCTTGATCTAATGTACACATGATTCCCTATATATGCTCAATGAAGTATATCTCAAGTATGAACTCTTTTGGGGTTGGCTGGATACTGTCATCAGTGATGTTTTGGTTATGCTAATATTGTGAAATCGTTACAAGAATGTAGGAAACTTCTCCTTTTTGCGTGTTCACACTAATTTTTTCCTAGAGTGCATTGCTTTTTTTGGGCTCTGCAGAGTGGGACACTGCTATCCAGTGTCCAGTGTACGTACTCTGACCCATATCGAAATTGGCTATACTCCAAATTGGTATATTTAACTTACCTGTAAGTTGCTAGTGTGTGGTAGAAAGTGCACCTAGGTTCTTTAAGTTAAACGCAACTATTGGACACAAGCACACATTGTGACACTGCTAGAGTTAAAGTGCAAAACATGACTGAAGGCCTACTAATGTAGCACATTTGAGTTGTCAAAATAACCGCTTTTGACAGGTCTAAACTCTCCTTTTAAATATTATGACACCACCCCTACTGTGGCGTTAATGCCCAATAAGACCGGGCGCATGTTTTTAAAAATAGGATATGTAACTGTTTAATGGAAAACATTTCCTTACAGTGACAAGGGCACAAAAACGATCTTAACTGTAGCAGGGTGAGTTGTTCTATAAGAAGGCGTTGGGATATAATATTAACATTACATTAAATCATGTTATCTTCCCTTAGAAACCAGATTTTAAAAAAGTATACTTTTTACTTTATTTATTACAACTCTAAATCATTGATAAAGTTGAATTTGTAATATTTTACAAAAGGTACATTTAAAAACTCACATTTTATCTGCCTAAAACCTCTAAAAACTCATGCGCATTGGCTTCCAACTGTCACCAGGAGCAAAATAGCTCCTTAAGAAGGTGTGAATTGGCTTCCAGAGCTGGGACAAAGGGCTGGGGAATGGAGCAGTGCCCCATCCAGGCAAAGCCCGGGAACTTAATTATCTTCAAAGGGGCTGCCCTGTCACTGGCAGATGTAGCCTACACCTGGGCCTGTCATCCAGGCACCAATCTCAGTGGGCGATGTGCTGCCTTCAGAACCAGTCTTGAGTGGCCAGAGGGAAGCGTTGCTCTTTTCCCTGGCCACATCTTTAGGGTGGGCACAGGAGCTCTGTACAAGAGAACAGAGGTTCTGCCATGCTGGATTTAGGTAGAGAGGAGCACTGTGGGATTGTTTACAGTGGGGAACACAGGAACTGCTCCAAAAGTGAGTTGGGTTGCCCCTGGAAACTTTTTCCCTATTGGTCATAGAGGGGCTTGGAGTGACCATCGCAAAAAGGCTAGTGCATGTATAAAAGTGGCACCCGTGAACACCTTCTTTAGAACATTACTGGACAGGTGAAAGACAGAAGAAGGACTGCACGTGCTGCTAAGACCTTTGAGGAGAAGCCTAAGGGTTGGGCCTACTCCCGCTTGTACCCACGACAAATAAGTAGGCTCTAAGGGTCAATTAGCTGACCTCCTCATAACATACAGGGACAAAAAAGCTGCAAGAACCCCACTTTCCTGAAGCCCAGCTGATCAATTTCAACTTGTACGGCCCAGGACCCTGCTGGTGGCTTCTGTTGGAGTGGGTCCTGACCTCCAAGTGCTGTTCCTGAGGTCCTAGTACCCTTTGCTGGAGTCAGAGTATTTTCTTCCTACATAACCCTAGAAGCTGGGACATAGAATCTTTTTTAATAAATTTTGCCTGGAGAACTGTCATGGGACCAGGAAACCAGCCAGACGATCCGCTGAGGATGCATCACCGGTGGGCCTGACTTCACTGAAATTCTAACAAAGTTCTTCTTTACAGAAGGAATTTTGATTCAGCACTGACTGGCACATGATGACACTCAACCCTCTTTGGGGCCGAAATTAACTTTCATTGGGACCAACCTGATTCTCAAATCTGACCCCCGCTCTGTCACAGTCAGCCTCAAGCCCTACCCTTGGTCTGGTGCAGCACAAATAGTTAACCATGATTGGCTCCTTGTGCCTTTTGGTGCAGTTTATTTTTTAGTTCCTCTTAATGGATTTATGTTGTTTTTATGTCATTTTGTTCATGAAAATACGATCTATATTTTAGAAATTGGAGTGGGATTTTTATTATATTGTGGTTTAAACTTTTAAACTGTTTTGGTGTCTATAAATGCTTTACACATTTTTTTAAGTTAAGCCTGTCTGCCCTGTGCCATAGATACCAGGGCTTGAGCTTGTGTTTAAAGTACTGAAACATTTACTGTACCTAACAAGAATAGTGACATTATTACGTTTGGTGAACTACCACCCACCCCAACTAATAATCCACATTCTCACAAAGGCCTTCTGAAAAGGGATACCCAGAACGTTAGCCCTGGTAGACGGAAGTAGACCATGCCTATAAGTGAATAAGGTCTTTGCACTAGGGGTGCTGCTGCAGGACCATGGTGGCAAAAAGAAGTCTATTGGAATGTATTGCACTACTCTTGATGCTGTGGTACCTGCACAGCCTATATGTTTGCAGTCGCAGCTGCTCATCTCATTGAACTATCTGAAAACATTGTTGTTGGGTCCCGACTCACTGAGACTCAGCAATGCGGTGAGCGTAAGGTAAGTGGTTTTATTTATTTTTAATATAATTTAAATGATTCCGTCGTATATTGACTTCCCCGACCGCCACCCTGCCCCGACGCCCACCGCTCTTACCAGTGCCAGACGCCACTGTGTCTACGTGACACTTGTTACTCTCTTTCAAAGAGTTTAAGAAAAGTGTTTTCTTGCCTTTGATGTAAAGGGAGAAGATTAGCACAACTGGCAGCTCCTTAATCCTGTTTGGATTATGTGAAAACTGTTGTGCAGGTGAACCTTCATCCTCCCGCCACCCTGTCGCAGATGGGACCGCCTGACAGGCTGTCAGTGGTCCTGCAGTAAGCATTAGGATTCGACCACCACCACTGCAGTTGCAATGCTTATATTTTGTATTGCGGCAGGTGCTGCTGGCTACAGCACCTACTGCAATGCAATGCCAAAAAGGGACACCATACATATCCCTGCACTACGTGGCATGCACCATGCAGTGCCTTCCACATGGTGCAGGGATATGTTGGGCGCAACATAGATGCCCACCAGTGCCCATAGTTTCGGGCCAGGGTGGAAGGGAGGCCCGCTATGGGCCTCCAAAGTCCCTATCCGCTTGCCTGTTCATGGCGGGCCATGAACAGGCGGGCTGAAAGGGACATCGTAATCCCTATGGCGGTGCCTGGTAGGCACCACCACCACTGTAGGGAATACAAGGCCCTCCAGCGCACCAGCGGGCTCAAGGAGCCCGTCGGATGCCTTGCGGTCGTGCTTTCTAACCACGATCCTTCTGCCCACCATTATAATATGGCGACGGAAAACATGCAAATAATGGCGGTGAGACCGCCACTAACAGGCTGTCTGTAGTGGTCTCACCGCCATCGTAATCGCCCCCTTAGTTATCTGTCACTTTCAGAGTGTGCAAAATGCGGCTGTAACATCCATTACTTAATTTACAATAGCATACTTCTGGTAAATCCCAGTTAGACTTCCTCCTCAGGTTACAAGTGAATAAAATAAGTTAGCTCCAGACACTGTGCACAATGCACAGTCTACTTGTTAGCACCTGTAATGAGTATCTTAGCTGTCATCTTCAGCCCAGTATGCCCTCTGACATATTTTCTTCCTATTCTCATGCTCTTAGTTATCCTCATTTTCTATCGCATTAGAGCAGGCAGAAGCGGTTTCTGGGTTTTGGCACATGTACGCCAAAAGTAAAAGACTTTGCCCAAGTGAATATGGTGAGCCGTATGCCTGCGATAGTGCAGGGTACAGCACATTAAAGCCAGACCTATTGGCATTTACAACACCTCTTTCTTTTTTATTATCTTCAGGCCATGTTTTCAGAAATTATGAGATTGGTCTCAGATTTTGCTTTTTAATTAGTTTTAATTTATTAGCCTTACTGTGCTATTCTCTACCCACAATTGAATTAAGTTAATATACTCAATTGGGGCTCCCTTGAACATTGCATTTATATTTAATTTGTTCAATGTTCCTATTTTAATATATATTTTCTCTTTTCAGTAACCTTAATCCTCAACTTGTTATTAACTGGGATTTCTGACTGAATTGCCCACTTTCTGACTGAATTACCCAGGTTTTTTTTAATCTACTCTTTCTCCACATTTCTACTTTTCCTTCACTGCAAGAATGGGGTTTGTCCTTTAGCCGACTGAGGGAAGCCTCACTTCACCTTATGCCAGGGTTCTATTTAAAATGACAACTGTTTGCCTTACTAGAGTTGTTAAAGCAGGGAAGTACAGACTCAGTGAGGAGCACCAGGGATGTACACCGGAAAGCACTGGCTACTGCCAAGCGGAATTGGGAAGAAAATAGCTGGTTAGATCTCCTGGGGGCAGCAAAAACAAATAACCAGGCAGAGTTTTGGAAAATCATAGCATCGGGTGGGAATGACCAAGTACAAAGAACAGAGCATTAGCTGGACTCTGTGACTTGGACCGATCACTTCACTGATTTCTACTCAAATGTTAGGCCCATTGACGCGCCGAGCAGAGAAATATGGCCTACTGATATAGAGGGGGACAGCGAGGTGATCGTCTTCTCACTACAAGAAACGGAGCATGCTATAGACTCTATTAAACTGGGAAAAACAGCGGGACTAGATAGACTTTCTGGTGACTTATTCAAACATGATAAATAGGTATGGCTCCCATACGTTATGGCTCTGAGCAACGCAATATCGGCCGGTGCTCCAATACCGGGAATGTGGAAAGGGGTGGAAATTGTCCACATCCACAAAAAGGGCAGAAAACATAAACCTGAGAACTGCAGACCAATTAGCCTGATAGACATACTCCAAACAATTTATGCCAGTCAGGTACTGAACAGGCTTAACAACTGGATAGAGACGAATAGCATACTGTCCTTGTACCAGGCAGGGTTTAGATCCAGTACTAGTAAAATAGATCAAGTCTTTAGACTCCTGTGTATTATCTAGAAATATGTTAAAATCAGGAAGGGGCACATTTATGTGGCATTCGTTGACCTCAGGGCAGCGTTTGACCTTGTACCCAGATGCTTACTATGGGAGTCACTTCCAAAACAAGGTGCCCCCCTGAATTTGGTTATGCAGCTAAAAAGGTTACATATCGGGAACTATGCTAGAGTCCGCTGGGGTATGAATGTGGAACTAACAAAGCCAATCCCAATAGAGTGCGGAGTGAGACAGGGTTGTGTACTTGCTCCCACCCTGTTCTCACTCTATATTAATGATGTGGTGGACCACCTACACGACCAAGCAAACGATCCTCCAAGGCTAAATGGAAATTTGGTGCCGGCGCTGCTCTTCGCAGACGACATCATTCTGATATCAAAGACCATGAAGGGGCTACAAAATATGTTGAACGGGTTTAATCGATACTGTACAGAAAAGGGCTTATGAATAAACGCAAATAAAACTAAGTACATGCGCATAAACCCACAAAAGACCCTTAAAAGAATCTCGTGCTCAATAATGAGAAAATAGAATATGCCACAAATTTTACTTATTTAGGCATATTACTAGACACAAAACCAGCAACTAAACCACTCAGCCTTAAGGTTAGCCCAAGGGTCAGGGGCAATCCTTAGGAAGTGCAGCTCAACCACAAGCAAAGCTGTGACACCAGCACTCAAGATATATAAATGTAAAGTCCAGGGTGCAGCATTGTATGGACCAGAGTTATGGGGCCTCAAGCAACATCCGTCATCTAACAGCTGGGGAAAACAAGTTTGCAAGGAGATTATTAGGATTACCCCAATCAACACCACTTGTCCCAATGTTCCACCATCTAAATTCGAAGCGAATAGGTCATCTCGCAACCCTACGTCCACTGCTCTATTGGATACGGCTATGGACTACGCCGAAATTACTAGCATATAGAGAAGGTGCACGCGAATTACTGGATTTTGATACATGTCTTACCTTCCCGTGGTTAAGATTTGTCCGGAGATGGCTGATTGAGTTAGGTCTTGAATCATACTGGACTAAACCACATAATTTAACACCAAGTTGTAAAGGCAGTCTAAAGGGTATTTATTGGCAATATACATTGAATGCACCAGGACACCCTTAGGTAACAGTTGCGCTCTACAAATAGCAATAACATAACATACCACTCCACACTGACCCAAGATTAGGAAGGTTAACAAGTGAATTCCTTTCTATTAAGCTAAGTCCGAATCGTGAGGATTTCCTTGACCATAAACAACCGTTCCTAGCAAGAATTCTGTATCTAAAGTTAAGATATAACCCATTACAGATCAAGAGCTATACTGTGCAAAATGGGGGGGATGAGGATCTTGCCTGTTCTCTATGCACTAGATGCACTGCAGGGCCTACAAACAACATCGAAAACATTGCACATATTTAGTTTTTTTGCCCGGCGTATGATAGGGCAAGGAGAAAATGGATTCGACCACAATGTAATTCGTTGGGATTCAGAAAACATCAAGAGGGTCTGAGAGTAATTAGAACAAGTACCCTACCACATGTCATATTTGCACTACCAAGATATTTGTTTATAGTGGGTCTAATAAGGAAGACATTGGAGTTAAAGTTGTGATATACTAAAGACCAAGATATCTGCAATCGTGAAACTTACCATGGACTGTATGAATAATTAGACATTACTCCATGTATATTTTAAAAAGGTTTTATTGAATGAAATTGTTTTACTCCAATTGCCAATTTTTTTGAAATTATGTAACATTTTGCTGAAATACTTTAGATTATTTTTGGACGATGTATTACAATGAAAGCTTTTATGGCCTTTGGCCGAAATAAAGAATTTATAAGGCAACTGTTTGCCACAGTTCTCCAACATCGCCTTCAATTTATCGTAAATGCCACTGGAATTATGTAATAGGGAAGGATCAAATTATGTGGCAGGGTTGACTAAATTATGCAGCAAGAAAAGACAAATTATCTGAAGTAAGGAGGCACATTTTGTGATTGCATTACTTCATAATTGTGTCATTTTTACAAAGGTTAAAACAATCTGGTTAGAGGTTTCACCTCATTATTACCTGTTCAACATCAAAATACAAGAATAAACAATGGAAAGGTGACCAGTCATCCTTTGAATTGGGCTTTTCAATTTGTGGCAATAAATATCGCCAACGTTTTAGTAACTTTTGATCTGTTTGAGCCAGAAACAATGTTTTTTTCTGTTAAAATGTCCAGATTACTCAGCAGATTATCGTTTATGTGGCAAACGTGGCAAATCCATAATTATGTGGAAAACGCTGCAGCAATTGCATAACTCCAGTAACCCTGGCTACAGCTTACTTCTAGGCAAAAGCCCCTACCAGAAACAAAAGAAGAGCTTCCAGGGTGGATCATTCTGCTCCCCGACTGGTACCAGGAAGTGTCACTTTCTGCCTCAGGATGTTAGCGGCTAGATTGATCTGTTTATTGAAATTCAAGTGCCTTGAAGTCAAGCAACACAGTGCACCTATGTACATGCATCTCTAGGAATGAGTAGCCTTTGTATATGTGTAACAATCAGCTGCTGATAGCGGGGTAAATAGCAGAGTGACTGCCTGTTTGTGCTTGCAAGAGGGTGGGCAGCATGACGGATATGATCACTCACACATTCTTGAGACTTAAATATCAAAGTAGTACCAGAAAGTGTGGTTGATTATAAAAAAAATGCGACCGTGTCATGGCCCACCGGAAACCTTCCCACTGATGACAGTGATCACATTCAATACACCCTGACAAAGCACAATGCCTGCTGCAACTGTAGAGCATGCAGAATCAAGTACCCCACTGTAAGCCACCATAGGCCAGGCAAGAACCTTTTATATAACTCAGAGCTGACCAACAAGCAGCATTCAAGTAACAACAAATCCAGAGGCCCGTCTGTGATGTGTTCGAGGACTCTAGGCTTTAAAGCCCCCTGAAACAGAACCTCTGAGTTGGACCAAGCCTGCTGTCCTCCAGGAAACCTCTCACACAACAAGCTGCTGGTCCGTTGTAGGAACACCCCTTTCACGCAGAGTAACGCGTGAAAGGGGGCCGTATTTACAAGGCAATGAAAAGTCACGCAGGGTGACTTTACGTGGCCTTATAAATATGGGCAGGCACTCTGCGCCGTTGGTGCGTCAAAATGGCCTTGTAAATTAGGCCCAATGCATTTCGGAAAAACATTACCTTCCTCGAGTAAAATTCCACAATGCTTGCCTTTTCTGACACTCTAATTTAGAAAATATTTTTCGGCATCAAAAATAAAACATCTTACGTGTGAGGAAGGAGCTTTGATTGCCTAATACGCAGAGACACCTGAATTCACAGAGCAGAGAGCCTTCACCTTATTAGGATTAATGTTCATTTGAAAACATTAATGTGACAATAGCAGCTGCTCCAGATTGCCTGCAGCTGGCTACAGAGACCCTGGCAGTGACAGTAATTGCCTGGAAAGAGATATCATATTTCATATTCAACGTATTTAGGTCATAACTGTTGTGGGAGCGTGAGCCCTTTCTACTATATCCCTGGAAATGTGTTGGAAAACATTATATGTCGAAATATCTTAGGCTGAGTCTGCTGTAGAAAATCTCTGCACGTATTGTATTATTGTATTTGTATAGTGCTTTCTAGTGCTGTCTTGAAGCTCTTGCCCATGCGAGTAGCATGCTACACAGTATAGGGTGTGTGGCTGAGAGAGTGGTGTCTTAGGAAGGAGCTTATGTGGTACGTTTTTAGGTCTCGCCTAGACGAAAGCAAAAAGCGAAGCTTTTTGCTGTCTAGCGAGACTACTTATGTCGCCACTTTGCAGGGATTCCGGGGAATGTGGACAGCACAGCAAACTGTCACGAGCGTCTCCTGCTGGAGATTGCACCTCGTGAGCGCGCACGTCGTCACTCACGCATGCGCACAAACAAAGGCATCCACACACTGCATATACACACGCACCCCCCCTTAAACATACACACGCGCACACAGACAGACAGACGCACGCACAAACACACTCAAACAGACACACACACACGCACGCGTACACCCCACCCCCACTCACCCCTCCTCTCACTCAACTTACCTGTTCTGGCGGTGCACGGCGGCGGCTCCTTCTCCCGGGTGGCGGTGGCGCTTTGCGGGGCTCTCTCACCACATGAGAGCCCCGCCTTACCCATGCGCCCGGCCGCTCTTCACCCGGTCCCCCATCTCGGGACCGGGACTCAATGCGGAGCCTTCGTGGCTCCTCGGGCAGCTCTCTCTCGCTCTCGGCGCGATGGGGCGGGACTTCCGGTTGGGGCCGCGCTGGCATTGGCCGGCTTCCCAACCGCTTCCGGGTCGTCGCGGGCAGCGCGGCGGCCCGGCACAGCCATGATGCGTATGTTTTTTCAGTCGGTGTCGACGTAAGGGTTGCCCGGGGCTGCACAGAGCGGTCCATTGGCCACAGATTGGGGCCATTTGGCGCCTCCGAGAGGCAGTCTGCTCTTAGGTTCGAGAGATGCCTTGGTGCAACGTGCGTCCACTGCAAAGCTCTGTGGCAAGAGTTCCATATATGCGACAACAACACAGTGGGATAATGCACCGCGGGCTGAGATCTCTGCAAATTTCAGCGCATTTTTTCTGATCTCATCAAAGTGGCCAAGGTGGTTAGTGGACCGTTTGCTTTACTTGTTTATTTTGTAACTTGTGTTTCATGTGTTCTGATTCAAGTAATGCTGGTCTGTGCGCACAGCGTACGTTGCCTACAAGTCAAGTGTTCTAGCATGACGATAGCTGTAGGGTTAATGCACCGGTTGCGGAGCTATGTGAATAAAATGTAGCCACAGGTTCCAGTTAGAGTAAAGAAGATTTGTGAGTGAATACGCCATGGCGGTAAATAACCTGCAAATGGCAGATTCCACCCCAGTAACATTACTGTTTCGAAATAATAAGAGCTACAGGGCTCGATGCACTGGATGAGCTAAGATACAGGCCGCAGGTTCAAATACCAGTAAGATAGCGGATGGGGTAAATGCACCTGTAGCAGAGATACTTAAGCAAACCCACAGGTTACAGCTTCATACCAGTAAAATACCTGAATTGATAAATGCACGTGCTGCAGTTGTCTTCAAGCTAACCCGTAGGTCACAAATTACAATTCCAGTAAGATAGCGGAGGGGATACATGCACCTATAGCAGAGATATTTAAGCTAACCCACAGGTTACAAGTTCCAATGCCAGTAAGATGCCTGAGGGGTAAATGCAGCTGTTGCATTATTCTGTGTGTAACCCACGTCGGGATAACACACCCAGTGAGAATGCTCGGTGAGTTAATGTTTCCACTGCAGAGCTCCGAGTAGTCTTGAGCTATTGACGTTGAAAATAACAATGCCTTTTATTTTCGTTTTAAAAGATAAATAAAAGACATTGTCATTTACAATGCCAATAGCTTAAACTTGTGTAACTGCGAGACCTATTGCATTGCAAATGCTTGTTTATGTTGTGCGTGATCACCACTGAAGCGCGGTTATTATTTTATGTGATAAGGTGTTTATAGCAGTGAATGAAAGGAGCGCGTGGCATTAACACTCTGAGATGGTCTAACAGCATCCGTTAGCTCTGCATGTCCTTCTGAAAATGTGTAATTATTATATCCGGGAACCCAGCCTTGTTTCTAATGTAGTAAGCCGCCCATGCTACAGTGTTATGGGCTGGATAAGTACTAGGAAGAGGACGCGAAAGATCTGCTTATGTGGAATGTGATACATTCTGCCTGTGTCATCAGCACAGTAGGGAGATAAGTGAAGGTCATGGTACATAGCTAATGTGCCCTGCAGTGTCGGACAAAGGGGCTCATTTAAGGGCATATTTACGAATTTTGTGACGCAGGGCAGCGCAGCAAGTCACAGGGAAAGGGCAGGAATGCAACGTATTTATCCAATGTGGCACATTCTTGTCCTTTTTCCTTGCACTGGTGCCGTTTTGGAAGCCCAACAGCAAAGTAAGCGCCCTTGCACTATGGTGCAGGTAAAATTGGTTTTGTGCAGGAATGAATACCTTCCTGCAAAAAAACAATCCTGAGAGGCGTTTTCCTCTTTTTGTGTGTGTTTTTCTGAATGGAGCAAGCAAAGAAAGAGGCAAAACGAGAAGTAAAGATATTTCTCCTTGTTACGTCTCTCCTGGGGAGGCGTCTCTTTCTGGAGCGTTCCCAGGTTAACACAGGGGCGGCTCTGTGTCGCCCCACCGCCCCACAGCTTTAAGGCCATGCAGAGGAAAAAGAAAATTATAACAATGAAACACGTTATCAGTTTCTTTTTCAATTCCTAGGTGCGGGAAGGGGCGGGCTGGTCAGAGCAGGGGCCAGGGGAGGAGTTGTTTGCCCACTCAAAGTGTGCATGATTGTTTGACCGGCAGTCTTGGTCTGGTCAAACATTAATGCGCATTTTGCATGTTCCCCACCAGGCTGCATTACACAGTCTGGTTGGGAACATGCACAGGCTTCCTGTCCCCATCTGAGTGCCGAACCATGGCACTCGGACCAATAACAACGCTGCAATGCAGCATTGTGATTGGCTTTGGGGAACTTAGGGGAACCAATCCCAATGCTGCAATGCAGCATTGTCATTGGCTTACGGGGCCTGGGAGCCCGGGTGCTTCCCCTGCGATGAGGAGAGGCTGCAGAGAGGCAGCTGTTGACGGTGCAAGCAGCAGGTAAGTTTTTTTTTCTTTTCTTTTTTTTTCCATTTTCTACCCCCCTCCCCAAACTTTCCCTGCCACCGTTCCCTACCAGCCACCCCAGGGTTTACAAGTTCTAGTAAATCTGGGAATGCGCCAAATCCTTTGATTATGTATGGGAACGCCCATGCAACACTCATGGAAACGCCTTCCTGGCGCAGAGTAATGCAACGCAGCAATTTGTCCTGCATTACATTACTCGAGATTTATGAAGCCACTAAGAACCATGTGAGGTGGCTTTGTGTGGCTTCCAGTAGCGGTCGGCAGTAGGTGTTTCGGCAGGGCGGTGACGTGGGTAGGGGGAGGGGCAGGGTGGGGGGAAATAATGTATGGATTACAGAGTTTTACAGGTAAGTAAACATTTAAATAAATAAAACGAATTTCGTTGCGCGCACTGCATCACCAAATGTGATGCAGTGCGCGCAACGAAATTCGTTTTAAAAAAAAAATGTTTACTTACCTGTAAAAATCCGTAATCCATACATTATTTACCCCCACCCTGACCCTCCCCCTGCCCACGTCACCGCCCTACAGAAACATCTACTGCCGACCGCTACTGGTGGCTTCATAAATCTCATTTTACATTTGTGTCGCTCTTAAAATACGTTGTGTGGTGCAGGAGCGACACAAAGGGGCTCATAAATATTCCTCTTAAAGTTTTCTGGACAGGGTACTCCATCACAAATTTCATGGTGAGCCCTGTCTACCAAATCGATGATCCGCCTGACCTATTTGGGGTTGTGGGGGCAGTTAGCTATCTGTCAATGAAGCCCCAGTTGGCTTTCGGTGGGTTGTCTGAGGAAGAGCATAACACCGACATCTAGCCCTATTTAGGGCGGACAGTGTGATGTTCTTTCTTTTGCCTGTTAATGCCAGTTAAAACCTGGCATTAAGGGCCAGAAAAGGACACATAATTACCCCCACACCCAGGAAGAAAAACTCCATGGGTGCGGAGGTCATAAGAATTTTTGTTTTCCAATAACAAACTCCCTCTTTGCCACTTTGGGAGTTTGTTTTTGGGGAAAAAAACTTTGTGAAAGCCTCGCCACCAAACTTTTTGTACCTTAATATAAACCACTATGACAGAAGTTCCTATCAAAATACAGAGCTACCAATGGGCCGGTGGTGATATCTAAATCGGTCGGAGAGTAGTCTGTCAGGGTGGCGGTCGTAATGTCCTAGACTACTCTGATGGACTATACTCCGTCCACCAAATTCTAAATTTGGCCCTCAATTGACTTCCTTCATTGGCCAGCATTGTTTGGCAGATCTAATGCCCACTTTAAATCTGCCTATATAAGTGCTGTATTTTGCATAGCGCTAAATACTCCTATGTGGGGTGACAAAGCACTTACCCACACGGATAGCATGAAACACCAAGGCGGACTGTCTTGGAGTTGTGTTGTCTTTTGCTTATGTGGGAAGCGTTTCCATGTGGTGCATGATGACAAACGACGTGGTTAGCTTCGCAGTAACATATTTTTTTTTAGTTTGTGGTATGCTGGCACCACTGACTAATTCTGCAAACCCCTTTATTCTTTTGGAAATATTTCTCAATCCCATTTCCTGTGCCGGCTGTGAAAGGATGCAGTGATGTTATGGGCCTCAGGGAGGTAACAGATGTGGGTAGAAATAGGATTGGTATTTTGCTCTGAACATATGATTCAATCAAAACGGAAAAATAGCACAAAATCAAATTTAATTTCAAATAATGTTAAATTAAAATATAAATCATTTAAAATAAAGATACATTTATGGGAACAAGGAGACAGAATAAATGTTTAACCATTCTATTACATCATTCCATGCAAAAGAAGAACGAAAGGAAAGGCACCGGCAAACACCACAATTGATATTATATCCATTGTTGGTCGTGGGATGTAAATTAGAAACCTTATTTGCATTGCACATGCTAATTTTGACACTCTTAATTATGCCGTTTATTTACCATAAATGCAGAGAACATCTGCTTTCTATCGGTTGCCTCACCCTGTTTATCTCACCGAGTCTTGTAATGCATATATTATGGAACAAATATTTTGCAGTAGGTGTCATAATCAAAAAAAGTAATATAAAACATGTATCAATATGAAATTCTCAAACTTCACGCCCACTATATCTTCACCCCTGCACAAAGCGAAGGAGAGTCTAGAACTCCAAACCTGTAGTCACAGGCCTTTAACCCCTCCCCTGCTGATGACGGAACCGCTCCGTCATCAGCTGCGGTGGCGCTGTGCTGATGACGGAGCGGTTCCGTCATGGCCCGCTCGGAGCGCCTGCGCGGCGCGGATTCCGCGCCTGCGCTGAGTGTTCCATTGAGCGGGCGGGGCCATGACGGAACCGCTTCGTCATGAGCACAGCTCAACCGCGGCTGGTGACGGAGCGGTGCTGTCACCAGCATGCGGCCGCCACGCGGCCGCCCCGCCCCCTTAGCACGGCGGCGGAATAGCCGCCGCAGTGAAGGGGTTAATGGCCTTCTCAGGTTGCTGCAAACGCACAGGCCTGAGACATCCTTGCAGAGCCATAATCTTCCCTCCCCAGAGCTACTAGATTTCAGAAGAATGTCAATTAGACTTTTCTGGGTAAGTGATCGCTATACAAATATCCATGAAAAGAGGAGGGGCTTAACGTGTAAACTAATTTAAAGGTCAGGCAAAGGTGCTTGCCATTTTACTTTCACATAATAAGAACTTATCCACAAACCGCTCTGGTGTAGTTTGAATTCTGTTCAGACTGGACCAGGCCTAGCAATTTGAGACGGACTCTTTCTATGGCAGCAGTATCAAGACTGATTTGTGTATGGCTGATTCCTGTCTGAGGTGGCACAGATTGCAAACTAATTATGTACAAGGATGTGGCCCTGAGTAAGCGTCTGAGATTAATTCAAGTCTTCCACCCATCACTTTTTTAAATCCTCCTTGCGATGCCCAGGGGCGTAACACAGGCCCCCGCAGCCCCCGTATTGCGGGGCGGGGGGCGTGCTCCAGGGGCCCCTCACCTAGCGAGAGCAAGCACTGTTGAGCAGAGCTGCCAGTGGCTCGCCGTGTGCTCTTCATGGCAGAGTGTTGCGTGCATGGGGGAGGGGTGGCCGCCGATGGCAATTCACTTGAGGGAGGTCGGCGGGGTATGCAGAACCAGCTCACAGTTTTAGGGTGATGGTTCTGCCTGCCAAGGGCTCTGTGGGGTGTTGACGGACCTTGGAGCTGGGGGTGGGGGCATGCACAAGAGTGGGTGGTTACGGGCAAGTGATGTGGCTTGTAGAGGGCACTGGGGGTGGAGGGGTGGGAGGGGGATACTGACTCTAGGCACTAGGAGTTGCCCCCGAGGGGCACTCTGGGTACATTCGAGGTCAGGAGCGTGCTCGACGAATAACAGGCAGTGTGAGGGTTCCTAAAGGACTCTCTGGGGAGGGCTAACAAGGAGCACTAGATTGCTGGCACGGCATGCAAGTGTGTTTACGAGGTAGGGCCAGGTGCCTGGGGACTGGGCAAGGCTGATTGTAAACATTGGGGCAGTGACTGTGGGCACTGGGGGCTGTTCACCGGGACAATGGCGGCTCACTGGAGCGCTGGAGAGAGGCTGTGGAGAGGCCTTTAGGGGCAGAGAATTACAGGCGGCAGTCTGGGTGGCATGGGGCCCCCACTCACTGATGAGTCGGGGACAGCCTGGCAAAGGCCGGTGGTCCCTTTGGGGTGTTGAGACTCTAGAGAGAAGCTTAAGGAAGGGTCTGCTTACTCTGGCACCCCTTACAGGCCTGGGGAGAGGAGGATCTGTGACTGGCGCCTCTTTGCCTCCCAGCCACCAGCGTCGCATGCCTACTTCTGAAATCAGACCCCAGCTGGCCCTAGTGTCCTGTTGCCTCCCACTGCCTACTACGTCATGTGCATTCTAACCTTCAAATCCAGTCCACCCATTCCACTCACCCAAATATCCATCCATCCAACCAACCATCCACCCAACCAATCATTCACCCATCCCCAGCCACACACCCATCCTTCCATCCACCCGTCCATCCATTCAACTATCCATTCATCCATCCATCCAGCAGCCGCCGGTGCAGATAAGCGCAGGAGGGGGGGATCTATAGACGATATAATAGAGTAAATTAAATAAATAAATAAATCCTATTCCAGCGTCAGTCAACATCACCCCGCCCGCCGAGCTTAACTGCATCACCCGCTGCTGCATCCATCCATCCATTCAGCCATTCATTCCCAACCAAACACCCATCCTTTCATCCATCCAGCCGTACCTCTGTCCATCCATCCATCCATCGTACGTTCATCCATCCATCCCCAGCCATCTATCCATCCCTAGGCACACACACATCCGTTCATCCATCCATCTATCCATCTGTTTGTCCACTCATCTCCCCAGCCACACACCCATCGTCCATCCATCCACCCACCCCATCCATCCGTCCGTCCATGCAACCATCCCCGGTCACACACCTATTCTTTCATCCATGCATCCTTCCATCCATCCAGCCACACACCCATCCTTTCATCCCTCCATCCATCCGTACCTCAGTCCACCCGTCCATCCATCCACAGCCACCTATCCATCCGTCCATCGTTAGCCACACACACATTCGTTCATCCATCCATCTATCCGTCCGCCCAGCCACACACCCATCTGTCCATCCAACTATCAACCCATCCCTCCACCTATCCATCTACATCCATCCATCCGTATCTCCGTCTGCTCATCCATCCATCCGTCCATCCATCCAACCATCTATCCCCAGCAACACATCCATCCATACCACGGTCCACCCACCCATCTGTCCATCCATCCATCCATCCATCCATCCAAAGTGGGGCAAAGTGGTAGGTGGTGGGCCGGGCCACCGGGGGGGAGAGGGGTGCCGCCATGTGTTTTGCAGGGGGTCGCTCTCAAGTTTCAATACGCCACTGGCGATGCCCTAAGTGTGACGGATATGCCCAAACAAAACTCATGAGCTCAATGTGCCATAGGAGTCAAGCTGCACCCTACCAATGCCAAATTAGGCCGAACCCAGTCTGAGGTTGCTTGTGTTCCCATTTAGAGAGGACAAGGCATGGCCATTCAGGATGGACCGTTCCCATTGCAGCAGGATCAAAGCTGCTTTGCATATCGGTGATTCCTGTCGGAGGTGGCATGGTGGGCAAAATAAATGATGGACAGGGATGCTGCCCGCATTTTTAACAGTGGGTCTGATTAATTCAGCACTACTATCATTCCTCAGTATGACACCCTAAGTGCAACAGGTGTGCCCAGACATGGGTGCTGTGCTCATTGTGATGTAGGACTAAAGCTGCACTCTACTGATGAGGCCTTTGTAACATTGTGCTTATTTCTATTTACTTATGTTGTCCTGCTACAGTTTCCTGTTTCTGTAATGCTTTACTCTGTGTCCTTTTGAGTAGCACCATGGTAATAGAATCCTGTGGGCTTGAGAAGAGTCAATTGCACCTGACTCTAGCTGCTTGATGGATGGGACCTTTTATTCTCTGGAATAAACTTACCCCAAATCTTCCTTGCCTACTTCAGTGATTCATTAACTTGATTTTACACTGGTGTTCAATATTTTTTGTATTCCTTTTCAGAAATACATTTTGGCTTCTTTGCCCTGGTTTTGATTTTTGTTTTTACGTCAAAATTAGCCAAGACCTTTTAGTTTAATAAAATTATATGTATAACTTATATCGGCTTTAAGCCATCCATCTTTGTGCGTCTGTTATTGTGTTATGCACATTTGTTCTTCACCCACAAGACCATACATCATGGGATAAAGGGGAAGCTACCTTCACTGTGAGTGATGCCATTCTGTGCTTTCACTAGGAGTACATCCACATTCAAGTAGTTCCCAGCAGCACCAGGGACTGCTCTTGCAATGTGTGCTTTTTCAGACAAACTTTTTTTTGTTATTTCATTTTTAGACTGATGAAGGCCCACCACCGTCCTCCACAATAATGCTTTGGAAAATCATAACGCAACAACACAAGCTTTTATTAAACCAAAAGACTTCCATCTAACGCCTTACCGATTGGCTTTACCAAAGTTTGTTTGAGTGATGTTCTGTAACTCATTCACCAATGGCCTATGGCCGAAGTTTGCTTCAGTTTAACTGAAACTTATAGTCGAGAACTGTGGACGATTAATCATTCTAGTACAGTGGTTTTATTTGTAAAACATATTGATCGCAGATTCTAGGTAACCATTAACAACTGTATACACTTTGTCTCGAGCACATCTGGCTCCCCTGCATTTTGAATGCTGGGAGTAAACAGCCTTTAAAGTAAAAAGTACTCATGAAAATGTGAAGGCTGTGTTTTAAATGAAGATGCAAGAACTGATATGTGAGAAGGGACGCCAAAGCAAAGGAAATATGCAAACATATGACATCAGACCTCTCCTTATCTGTCATTTTAAAGAGATAATGTCTTGCTTTTCCTTCCTATAAACTAATGCGTTAAAATACCAGAGCATAATGTGGCAATAACTTACTACTTCAGCCAATGAGCTGCGACATGGGTCGGCCATGGGGAACGACATTTGTCAAAGCCACATTTACAGAAGCAACCGCGGGTGGAAAATTGCTGTCACGTGACGTCCCACGAGACCTTCGGAAGCGGCTAGCGCCGTTTACGAGATACAGCTATCTCTTCCTAGAACGATAACGTTCCTAGGCGTTAATCACGTCATTGTGTATATTAAATTGCAGTTATTTTGCGCTTATTATCTCCTGACGAGGCGTAGGGCACAGCCACGGGAACACTGAAGATGAAGCTACTCACATTTTCCAAAGGGTTAGCAACTCGCTCCACGTCCACAGGACACTTTGCTTTCGCAACTTTCCTTTTGTTTTACAAGGCATTGCTATCAGGTGCATGTGTTAGTACAATTGGTTCAACTAAAAGAAATCAAGAACACAACGCCCAGAACGCTTTAGGCTTGAAATGAGCCCCTGGGATGGAGTACTGACAGCATAAATCAAGATGACGTAGTTACTTTTGAATTTTTCACTAGGTGACCTGTTTCTCTTTTCCAAAATGTAGTTGTCCAATGTGTATATACAGAGTACTGTAACAGCCAAAGAAGAGGGTTAAAGTTCAGCCAGAGCTATAATTGTTAATAGATTCACAAGTAGTTTTGGGATAAAATTCAAGGTCTTTTTTGTTGAAACCTCCATATTTGGACTTAGTTAATAGTTTATTTGACAAACTAAAGCACAAACAAAAAACTTGGCCTAGAGAATCAGTACAAAATTCAGTTTGCAGCCATTTTTGCGCTGCCAAAGCAGGCCCGTGAGATAAGCCTGTAGCCTGCTAGAAAAATAAAATGATAAAATCCTAATGAGCTTTAAAGTAAATACTTAAAAGTGTAATATAGGAAAATATGCAATATTTATTCAGGGATTTTTTTAAAAGATATATAACTTAGGTTCACTATTCATAAATGATTTTGCCACCCATAATGATGATAACCTTGACAGTCATCAACCCTAGGATGGCTTCCAATTCGCACTGCTTGAATGAAGGATCAAGTTAGAGAGCAATGACTTTCTTCCTTCATTTTACCATAGCAAAACATTATCGGTGAATAACCATTTTTGAAACCATGGTCATACTTATCATAAAGAAATTATACTCTTAACCTAAAGAGGTTTATCGGCTGACATGAATTAGGCTTCCCAAGACCTATCCACTGCAGTGTCAAATCTTTTCACCCAAAGGTGGCCAAAACTGTGGAATTTTCACAAAATGGTTAAAGAATCCAATATTGCAGCAAAAAAAAGCTAGATACTGAATTCTTAATTTATTCTATTTTGGCCCTCATAGTACATGGTCATGATGTTGATAAAAGAGGTCCAGTCACATTCTTAAACTGGCCAAAATGGTCTTCTATATCACTATAAAACGGCTATCTTAAAGAATCACTGTGATGTCGCATCTAGGTAATGGTGCGAGAGCAAAGCCTGAATAAAATGTAATAGAACAAAAACGAATTTTTGAATCTCTTAATTTCTTTAAAATAGAACGTCAATTTTACTCACTAAGATGAAACATTTTTATACCATGAATATTGACATTTAGATAGACCTACTGAAATGTGGCCAGTAATGTCCTGAATAATGATGCCCAGAACACCATAGCAAAGCAATCACTGAAATGACCACCTCCCACAGAATGACATTCCGGACTGCAGCTCATTCTACAACAGTGTGTTTCGTTTTTGTGTTCATACTTGCAATGCAGCCTTCTAGGCTGTATATAAAGTGAGAAAAAAAACAAAATTCGGGCAAGTAAGGACAAAAGAAAAAGCTGTTAGTGGCGATCTAATAACTGTTCAACCCACAGAATACAATTTAGGTGGTTAACAGCAGTGAAGAGGGCGTCTGCTCTTTTTTATTGGTTTTCAATGCAAATATGCTCGAAACTAAAGCAGGGCACACACAGGGGGGAGGGAAATTAACAGCAGTTAAAGAATAAAATATGGACTCAATCTCATTCACAGTAGAGTTACTACAAGTCACGTCAGTTTTCTGCAACCCTTAAGTGTGAATTGTTCTACAACGTCCTCACAGAACTCCAGTGGCGTAGCAAGGTCAGGTGGTACCCGGTGCGGAACATTTCTTACCACCCCTGGCTTGACAAAATGGCAAAAATATGTGTTTAAAACACATAATTTTGTCATTTTGTCACCCCCTCAGTGATGGCACCCGGAGCGGCCGAACACACCGCACTCCTCTTCCTATGCCACTGCAGAACTCCACTGTGATCAGAAGCGTTCATTAAACACGCAGGGGGAGTTTTTCATACCTTTTGCGCTGGGTCAGCGCCACAAAAGTGACACAAACTAGCGCCAATTTTTTTCCCCCTATTTTCTTTCCAGCGCAAAACTTGTCTTGTTCTGGAATGTACCCTGAGTAGCGCAAAGCACTAGTTTGCATTACTTTGCGCCGAGGGGGCGTTACATGGGCGGTATATGGGCGTTGTTCCTATGTAACCACCCATGCCTTTTGACACAAAACCATATTTACAAAGATTTGTAAACAAGGCTTTTGCGCCAAAGATTAACGGCCCTTCAAAGGAGGAACTAACATGAGACATGCATTAATTTCTCCGTGCTTTTTCCACTTTACAAGTGTGCTACACTGTGCAGCACATATGCAAAGTGGGAAAAGCTTTGCATCGTGCCTAGCATGTATTTTGTACAGGACAGGTACCCTTCCTGTTCAAAACCTATGCTGCACTCATGCACACACCCTAGCGCTGCGCTGATAAGGTGTGTGCATGGCGCACGGCAGCTGAAATCAGCCCCGGCGCAACGAAAAGGGAAGGAAAGAGCCATATCTCTAAAGATATGGTGCTCTCCTGCTTCCTCCATGTCGCTCAACACATCGCAGCCTCGCGGGGGGCTGGCTGCGTTGCGCAACTTTTTCGTAAATCTCCCCCCAGTTCATGAACTTTATTCCTCATGTAAACTGAGGTTATATGGTCGAGAATTTGCGCAAGTGAGGGGATATTCTTTTATTATAATTTTTTAAAAATATATTTTGATGCTGGATATTCATTAGCTGATTAGTAGGATAGGACCCACGCTCTGCGTAATTTTATTGCACTTAACAAAACATACGGCAGCCTATTTTGTATTCCTTTATAGCATCTTGCAATATTCCTCACCTTAAAGTGAGCAGCAGCAGTGAGATATGGAGCAATATTAACTTACAGCATGCTGTGGCAATGTTATACAATGTTATTGTCAGTGGTGTATTATCAGGAAGATATGGAACAATACCCTTCATGGTGCTTCGGTGTTATGATATGGGGCATTACCATTTAGAGTGCAGTTGGAGTGATATAATATGTGTAGTGGGGCAATGTGGTAGAGTGGCAATATTTAATACAAAACCATATGTTGTATGGTGTTGTGACAGTGAAACAATGAATTCCCTTCTGGGTGTGGGTCTAATGCTTTTGGTGTGTAATGACAGTGTGATATGGCATGTTACCTTCAATGGTGCAGTGCTAGTCTAATATGGGGTGGTAGCACCCAGAGTTCAATATCATTGAGAAATGGCACATTACCTTACAGTGTGCAGATTAACGTTGATATGAAGCATTACGTTCTAGAGTGCTGTGGCAATATGGAAGAGTGCACTTAGGGGCATATGTACAAGCCCTTACAGCCACCAGAACTTCACTTTTTACTATGTTGTGGTGGCGATAGGGAAACTGCCTTATTTACAAGGCAGTGTTAAGTCACTTAACGTGCCTTAAAGCTGCCTTGTAAATAAGGCCCCCCTTCACGCTATGCTTAGTGTGAAAGGGGTGGGCAGTAGGTGTTGCGGTGGGCGTTCCACTGCAACACCCACTGATTGTGACACTGCCCCCTATTTACAAGGGCAGCGTAAATAGGAGGCAGCTCCAAAGTTAAGACCAGGGAAAACCTGGTCTTAAATTGGCGAAACGAGGAGAAATGCATTCTTTTTCCTCGTTTGGGCTTTTTCCATGTGTGCTGCCTTGTGTAACACACATGGAAAAAGCAAAGTGCCTTGGATTGTTTATGTACAGGAAAGCCCCCCTTCCTGTACATAAACAATGGTAATAAATGCAATTTTGTGACTTCCATGTGAGCTACATTAAGCAGCACAGATAGAAGTGACAAAATAGCATTTAAAGATTGTTTATGTACAGGAAGGGTGACCTTCCTGTACATAAACAATCTTTCCCCTGCACGCCGACAGCCTTGCACTATGGTGCAAGAGTGCCTACGATGGTGCTACACTGCTAAGAATAGTGACAGCGCCGGAGGAAATGCAAGGCTACACCATACCGTTGTAAATATGGTGCAGCCTTGCGTTTCTGAAGTGGCGTAGTGAGGGGTTAAGCCATGACGGCTAATGCCTCACTACGCCACTTCCTTGACCATATGCCCCTTGGTACCTTCCATGGTGCAGTGGCAGTAGGATCCAAAACATTATCTACCAGACTCCAGTGGCAGTGTGGTACATAACACTCACTTCAATATTGCAGTGGCACTATGATAAGAGCACTCATTAACAGAGGAAATATTCTATGCACATTAACTCTAGAGACAAAAGGCAGTATGGCCTTGGCATTAATATGATGATGATGATTGAGATTTATAAAGCTTGTTGGAAGAGCTATATTTTTAATATCTAGGGTGCAGTTGCCGCATTATATAGAACATATCATATGGAGCATTGCTTTCTGCAGTGCAGGTTCAGTAAGGTATAGAGGATTACCTTCTAGTACTACATGAAGCATTTCATTTTCTGATTGCAGCCCTAATAAGAAGTTCATCATTACTTTCCAAGGGGCAGTTCTGAATATGCTATGGACCATAGTCTTACAGGGTGCACTTTCTTATGATACACTTATTATTATTGTTATGGGGAACTGTTTTTCAAGGTACAGCTTTCAGTATTATGTCAAGCATTGCCGTGCAAGGTCAGTGCTTATTTTTTTTTTTTCACAACAAATTTTTATTGAGTAGGTAAGCAAAAGGCAATATGTGGCTCCCCACAGTCAGGAGATCACCACCAAGCATCATGACACGTTTTTATCTGTAATGCATAGTCCATACAATAAAAGATGAATAACAGGACCCCCCCCCTCCTCCACCCACCAACCCCAACCACACAACCCCTCTGCTACCCGCCCCTTATCCCTCCCTAACCCCTTGCACGTGAGTATACAAAACAACTGGTACTTGGTAGGTATGACGCACTGCCTAGGCCTGTACCGCATCTTCAGCCTGTAGTTCTTCCTCTTGTTCCCTTGGGGGGTCCAGTATCAATCCCCTATACTCCGCCCATCGCTTCCAGATCTTAAAGTGTTTCCGGGGGCATCCACTCGCTTCAAACACCGGACGTTCCAGTCCCATTAAGTAGTCTAGTCCAGCCTTCCACGCACACAGGGGGGGGGCTTGCTCTCCCTTCCATGCTCGTGCTAGGTCTCTTTTGGCAACCACAAGCCCCAACAACAATAAGTGACGTTTGTATATATTTCCACCTACTCCCTCCAATACATGAAGTAGCCCTAATCGCGGAGTGCGGGGAAGATCCCATCCCAATACTTCTGACAAGCAACTCCAAACACCCCTCCAGAATCTGACCAACCCAGCACACGACCACACAGTATGCAGCAGCGTACCCACCGCAGCCCCACAGCGCAGACATTCCGGAGACCCAATCAGTCCCGCCTTCCACAGCCTCCCTCGGGTATAGTATGCCCTGTGCAAGTACTTGAACTGAATGAGTCTAAGCCGTATGGCGATGGCGGCCCCTCGCGGGGACTCCAGGTCCTCCCTCCAATCATCCTCATCCAGGGGACCAACATCTCCCTCCCAGGCCTCCTTAAGTGAAAGTAGGGTGGTTGAGCAGTGACTAACCAGTGTTTGGTAAATTTGGGACACCTTCTTATCTCCAAGGTCTCCCATGAATACCTTCGCTTCAACTGGGCTAAATTCCGGGAGTGACTCCAGGTTAGTGAGGCTAGGTGCTAACGCATGGCGAAACTGAAGGTATCGGTAGAATTGGGTCTTGGGCATGTGGAATTCCGTGCTGAGCTCCTGGAACGATTTGAGAGTGACCCCGGTCATTACATGGCCCAACGACGAGATCCCAATTGCATCCCAGCCATCAAATCCCGTCAGCGCAGCCAGCGCGGGTAGTCGCCCGTTTTTCCATAACGGAGTCTCCGCCGTCAATCTACCCCACCAGCCCATGCGACGCAGTGCCTGTCTCCATACCTCAAAGACAACCCGCGTGGCACACGGCAGTGTCCGCCGTAGCCCAGCCGAGTACAGAATCGTATGGAGGGTGTTATTCCCCATCAGCAAGCGCTCCAGGGCATATGCCGGGTCTCCCCTGTCTCCATACCACCATTCATTGAGTACCAGTAGCTGGGAGGCCTGATAATAGGATAAGAGGTCCGACGTGGCTAAGCCACCACAGTATGTAGACAGGAAGCATGTCCGCAGTGCCACCCTGGCAGCACCTTCAGCCCACAGGAAGCGGCCCAGAACGGAGTTGACCTGCCGAAACCATCGGGGAGTAATTGGATGTGGGTAGCTTTGCAGCTAGTATAGGAGGCGCGGGAGCTCAACCATTTTGAAGATTGCAGACCTACAGAAAATAGTTAGGGGCATCCGGGACCACGTTTTTACATCCGTCCGGACCCTTTCCCATACTGGCACTATGTTACGTTCCCAAGCAATATCTACAGATTCTGAGAGGAACACCCCCAGGTACTTTAAACCCCCGGCCGCCACATGCAAAGCTGACGCCCAGGGACCCGCTGCAGCCCCACCACCCAACACCCACAGAGTGGACTTGCGTGGGTTTAAATGAAGCCCGATACCTCCCCAAAAACACGCATAATGTCCAAGACTCGGGGCCCCGAGCTGTGTAAGTCCGTAAGAAAGAAGAGGACGTCGTCTGCATATAACGCAATTCTATCGGTGAGGTTCCCACCCCACTCGAAGCCCCGCATCTGTGCGTCAATGCGCACCCAAGAGGCCAGAGGCTCCATAGCTAGAGCAAAGAGGTATGGGGAGAGTGGACACCCTTGTCGGGTCCCCCGGCCAATTGGAAACTCTTCCGAGACCGCCCCGGAGACGCGCACCGACGCAGTAATGTCTGTATAGAGTAATTTGATGTAGGAAATAAACACCGGGCCCAGATTGAGACGGGGCAGGAGCGCAAATAGGTACGTCCAACTAACTGAGTCAAACGCTCTATCAATGTCTGCTAGCAGCAAAGCCGCCCGTTCCCATGTGGCACCCATGGCATCAATCGCCGCCTGCGCCCGTCGGATGTTATGCCGCGTCGCCCTATGCGGCATGAAGCCGGCCTGGTCGGGGTGGACCAGATCCGTTACATATGGGAGGAGCCGGTTCGCCAATGCCTTGGCCAGTATTTTAGCCTCTATGTTGAGCAAAGAGATCGGACGGTAGGAATCATGTCTGTCCAGAGGTCTGCCCGGCTTCTGAAAAACTACCACTTCGGCGTGGCGCCAGTGAGGAGGCAGCCTACCCCGTGTGCGCGCCGCTTCTAATGCATTTCGGTAATGGGACCCCAATTGGAGATGGAATTTCCTATAAAATTCGCTCGGGAAGCCACTTGGCCCAGGTGCCTTCCCGGTGTTGAGCTGTCCCAGTGCGTCACCCAGCTCTTCCGCCGTAAGGGGAAGGTCCAGTGCTATCTTGGTCTCATCCGAGACCACCCTCGGCGGCAAGTCTTCAATGAATTTAGCGACGTCCTCCGCCGATAGATCATCCTGTGGAGCATATTGCGCCGCGAAGTAGTGGGCGAAGTTCGCTGCCAGCTCCCCCGGGTCAGTAATCACCACCCTGTCCTCAGCAATGAGGCCCGGTAGCGTATGCGGCTGGAAGGTACGCTGACACAGCCTATGGAGCATCGTACAGGACTTATCGCCCCATTGATATACTCTACTCCGTGTGGCCAGCCACGCCTGTCGAGCCTCATCGAGCAACACCGATGCATAGGTCCGTTGCGCCAGCAGGAGCAATCTCACCGCAATCTCATCTCCCCCTCTCTGGCACCGCAGTTCCAAGGACTCCACCAGCGTGGTCGCCTCAGCGATAGCTTCCCGGCGTCGTCGTCTGCGGGCCGCCACGCGATGTCAATACCCCGTATGGTGGGCTTCATCGCCTCCCAAACCACCACTGCGTCCATATCATTCACCAGGTTTTCCTGCCAGTAATGGGCAATCGCACCACGTAGATGCTGGACGTAGTCCGGCTGCTGAAGGTGCCACGAGGACATCCTCCACCGGAACGGTTGCCTTCTCTTAAGCAGGTCAACCCTGACCACCACCGGAGAGTGGTCAGACAGCCCTCTCGGCAAAATCTCGGCCTCCCGCACTCTGTTCAGGTATACACTGGGCATAAACACATAGTCCAACCTCGAGAAGGAGCCATGCACCGCGGAAACATACGTGTACTCTCGTACCTTAGGATGCATATGTCGCCACGCATCTACCCAGCCAATCCCCTCCACCATCGCAGTCAACCGGGAGGGGGGGCAGCCGCTAATGTCTCCCGCAGTCGCCGGCGGTCCATGCATACATCCATGACCTCATTCCAATCACCCCCCAACACTGCCATGGACTCTGGGATATCCTCCCACACTGCAAACAGCCGCTCAGACAAGGACCACTACAGGGGGGGGGGGGCGTAGACAGTACCAAAGACCACTGGTTCGGTAGCCACCATACCTTTGATGAAAATGTAACGACCCTGCGGATCTGCCCATTGTCTCTCGTGGACATAGGCCAACTTGCGGTGCACCAAGACAGCAACCCCCCTGGACCCCCTAGCAAACCCGGCCTGAAAGACTTGTTGGTAGCCAAACCTCTGTAAACTGAGCACTTTCGTTCCCATCATGTACGTTTCTTGCAATAGTAACACATCCGCAGCTTCCCTCTTCCCCCATCGCAAGATCTCCCCTCGTTTGATCTTGTCGAGCATCCCCCTGACATTCCAGGTTACTACACGCATGGACTCACTGGGGAGCCCCAAAGACGCTTCAGCCATAATCAAGTGGGACCAACCAAATAGGCCCCCTGCGCCACACCCACGCACTTAGCACCGACATCAATATATCAGAAAAACTCACGTGCTGTCCCCCCACCTGCCCCTAGTCCCCCCTTCAACAACAGTCCCCCCACCCACCTTGACCCCACCCAGCCCCAACTCTCCCCCCCATTCCCCCCTGCCACCCCGCGCCCCCCACCCCTATACCTCATAGAACTCTGAAGTACCTGTCGCGGCATGGGCAGCCTCGGGCCCAAAACAGAGGACCCAGGACCAACCATGCCAATGGATCCCAACCCCCTGGAAAACAGTAGAAACATCCCCCCCCCAGTCAACTCCCACTCTAGTAGGAGGATGGCGGCCCCTAATAATCAGCCACTTGAACCCCATCCCACAATCCCACACATGTCCAATAAATCATTCGCAATCAGCAAAAGAGGCAGTGGTTATGCATCCAAGCGATGGAACCCGGCCATGTGACTCCCTTCAGCAGGAGCCTGTATCAACTACTGAGAAGCAGAGTTCTCCCAAGGCCCTCAATGTTCCTTTCCAGAGTGATCAGAGTCCACTGTCCCGCTATCCTGTGTCCCACTGACTGAAGCGGATCGCTTCCGTGATCTGGACCTCCGGTTCCTTCTGCTTCTGGCCGGCTGGTCTCCACGTTCCTGCGACGATCCTCTCGAAGAGCCTGGGTTCAGTCCCGGCTGGGCATGCGGCCTGATCCTCACCGTTTCGTCCGTCCATTTAAACACATCTTCAGGGGTGTCGAAGAAGAGTGTTAGCGACTGGAAGACCACCCTCAGGCGGGCCGGATACAGCAGGGAATATTGGATTTTCAGACCTCGGAGCTTCGCCTTGGCGGCTATGAAGGAGTGGCGTTGTTGTTGCACGAGCCTGGTATAATCGGGAAAGAGCATGATCTTCTGATTCTCGAACGAAATGGAATCCCTGGTCCTCGCTTCCCGCAAAATGGCGTCCCTATCATGGTAATTCAAAAGTCTACCTATCACTGGTCTGGGCCGCTCTCCCTCCGGTGGCCTCTGTGTCAGGGCTCGATGGGCACGCTCAATGACAAAACAATTGGAGAGAACCCCCGGGGGTAGCCAGCTCTCCAGCCACTGTGCGAGAAACTGTTCCATGTTCCCTTTCTAACATCTCTCCGGAAAGCCAATAAAGCGGAGGTTATTTCTGCGGGCCCGCCCTTCGGCATCTTCCACACGGAGTGCCAGGCCCCTTTGAATGTTTTCCATCGCCGCCATTTTCTTCTTCAGGGACCCGATGTCGTCCTCCACCACCGAAATTCTAGATTCTGCCTCTGTGAACCGCACCACTGCGTTCCGTAGATCTTGACGCAGCAGGGTTACATCTGCACCCACTGCACCAATTTTGGCATCTAGCATGTCCCTGGACTGGGTGATCGCTGCCATAAGCGCTGCATTGTCCGGCCCTGCTCCATGCCCTCCTCCTCCGGAGGGCCCGGGCCCCCCACTGGGCCCTGTAAATTTATCAATAGTCCCCTGTTTGGAGGGACCACCGCCTCCTCTGGTCATGGCGGCAGTCTACGTTTGGGCCGCCTATGGAATGGGTGGTTGTACCAACGCAGTCTCATCACACCGTCGGTAATGTCCAATATAGGCCAACCCAGCGTTTCTTCCACCTCGGGGTGCAGGCGCCCTCACACCGGTATTGGCGCAGCCCCCCGGTCGGATTGTGAGTTCGTGACTTCCCCCAGTCTGAATCAGGCCCCGGGATCAGCACCCACGTCGTGGCCAACTCGCTCCTGACCGGTCTGCACCACTGCGCCAGGTGCTGCGGGCCCCACACTCCAGCGACCTGGCTCCCAGGACCAGCCACCGATAACACCAATGTTAGGGTCCCAGGGTAGTCACTTACAGTTTGTCGTCTGCCTCAGGGCAGCGCCCGGCACAGGCCCGATCCCCGCAGATCCGTCCAGCCACACTCCGGTCTGCCGCCAGAGAAGTCCAGCAGCGGAAGCCCAGTCGTCTGGGCGAGGCCACACACCAAGGGTCTCAGCTCCCTAGGCTCCGCCGTATGCCAACTGCGGCCGAACGCCGATGTCGATCCCAATGGGCGGGGATCACGAAACTCGAGGCCCCAGCTGCACCGGATCAAGTAAGCCGCTGCTCCCTCCGGGTGGCTTCCCTGCTCCAAACACCACAGCTACCACCGGCGAGTCATCTGGGGGAACACCTGCCGCCCCTCGATCTCCAGGATAGTCTAAGCCCAGGGAAATCGGCAGTTCGGCCGGCCCTCTTAGAGGCCCTCCGGCCCGGAGGCACCAAAATCGAGGCCCCGGCTTCGCCGCTCCGCACTAGGCCTCATGGCTCTTCCGGCGACCCAGCCTCGCCGAACAGCCCCGGAGCGTCGCTGTTTGCACCGGAGGACTCTCGACACCTTCGGCAACACTCGCCCGACAATTGGTTTGAAGTTCGGGTTCGGGGGCCAGGATAACCAGTCGGATTTATATCGGGCCGGCGGGAGCTCTAGAAAGCTGCGACCGCCATTGTTGCCCGCTAAGCCACGCCCCCCAGTGCTTATTTTGAGCCGGTAGTTGCAAACGGGGTCCAACTGCACTCATTTTTCGGCACTGGCTCCTATATTTTCTCATCAGAGTATGAACAAGCACAAGAAAGAAAAAAACACAACAAGCATTGGTAATGCATCGGTTTCGCCTATGTAATTAATAAGGAGCTGTTTTCATCCATCATCGTCCAGGAGAAGGAAAGCGCTCCCTGACAGATAACATGGGGTGGAGAGGATGTGGGGCAGCAGCCAGAGCTGCTGAATCGAGAGCTGGGGATCCCAGTTCAAATCCCGACACGCCACGCAACATCCTGTGATTCTATGCAAATCACTTAATCTCCAGGTGATAAATTGTTATATAAATATGATGCAACAGTAAAAGGCAAAACTTTATGAAAATATAGTTCCACCAAAGCGGAAGTTAACAGTATTTTGGCAGCAGGAAACTGATAAGAGAAGCAGACGAGGGACAAGCATTGGTAAATGCTGGAAAATATGCTGCAGCTAATAGAAATGGAGGAAAGGTAAGTGGCACACACAGAAACCAATGAGAAGCCAGGAACGAGAGGAGGCGGGATGTAAATCCCTTTTAAGTTTATTAAAAACAATAGATTCCTCAAGCACAGCTCAAGCGATGTGCAGGCAAAACCTAAAAAAGGGGAATGAAGGAGGAAGATGAAAAACAATGGCAAAGGGAGAGATCAGGGACGAAAAGGAACGTGCAGGATATAAATATTAGATAAAGGGGCAGGAAGAGTCTGGTGATGCATTAAGATGCATGAGGTGGAATTAAGACTTTGCAGCCCTTGGCATTCTCTACTACGACGTTTAGCAACACCAGCGGCAGCTTGTGAGCAAAAGTTTGGATCCGGCACTTATTATTTTGCACATTAAGCATTGTGCAAGGTGCAGCCAGGGCCGGGCTGGCCATAGCGGGCACCGGGCATTCCCCTGGTTACAGGGCCGTTTTTGCAGCATAGCTGCAAAATCGGACCCGTACCAAAATCAGCCGAAAACCGGCCCGGCAAACAGCTCGGCGGCACGTCCAACCCCCCCCGAGTGGGGAGGGAGGCCGGCCGAGCACTTTGCCAGGTCAGGTTGTAGTTCCCAGTCCGGACCTGGGTGCAGCTTTGATTTTTGGTATGGATCCTTCCATTCCAGGCTGCAGTTTCTTTATGACATGGAGCATTTCTTTCCAGGGTGCAGCTTCAATCATATGGAACTCTGCCTTCTAGGGTGCAGTTTAAGTATGAAATTTGGTATTTCTTTTCAGGGTGCTGTTGTAGTATGAAATCGAGTATTGCCTTTCAGTGGTGCAGTTTCAGTTTGACATGGAGCATTGGCTTCCAGTGTGCAGTCTAGTATGATTTGGTACCCTGCCTTCCGTGGTCCAGTTTCAACATGATAAGGAGCACTGCCTTCCATGGTGCAGTTTCAGTAAGATATGGATCATTGCTTTCCATGATGCAGTTTCAGTATAATATGGAGCATTGCATTCAAGGGTTCAGTTTCAATATGATATGGAGCACTGTTTTTCAGGGTGCAGTTTCAGTATGAAATGTAGCATTGCCTTCCACTGTGCAGTTTCAATATGATATGAAGCATTGCCTTCCATTGTGCCGTTTCAATATGATATAGAGCATTACCTTCCTGGATGAAGGTTTAATACGTTATGGAGCATTGCTTTCCAGGATACCGTTTTAGTATGATATGGAACATTGCTATACAAGGTGAAGTTTTCAGTAGGATATGAACATTACCCTCCAGGGTGCAGTTTCAGTAGGATATGTAGCATTGCCTTCCAGGGAGCAGGTTCAATATGATATGGAGCATTGCCTTCCAGGGTACAGTTTTAATATCATATGGAGCATTGCTTTACGAGGTGCCGTTTTCAGTAGGATATGGAGCATTGCCCTCCAGGGTGCAATTTCAGTGGGAAATATAGCATTGCTTTTCAGTGTGCAGTTTCAGTTTGATATGGAGCATTGCCTTCCATTGTGCCGTTTCAATATGATATAGAGCATTACCTTCCTGGATGAAGGTTTAATATGTTATGGAGCATTGCCTTCCAGGATACCGTTTTAGTATGATATGGAACATTGCTATACAAGGTGAAGTTTTCAGTAGGATATGAGCATTACCCTCCAGGGTGCAGTTTCAGTAGGATATGTCGCATTGCCTTCCAGGGAGCAGGTTCAATATGATACGAAGCATTGCCTTCCAGGATACAGTTTTAATATCATATGGAGCATTGCTTTAAGAGGTGCAGTTTTCAGTAGGATATGGAGCATTGCCGTTCAGGGTGCAATTTCAGTGGGAAATATAGCATTGCTTTTCAGTGTGCAGTTTCAGTTTGATATGGAGCATTGCCTTCCATTGTGCCATTTCAATATGATATAGAGCATTACCTTCCTGGATGAAGGTTTCATATGTTATGGAGCATTGCCTTCCAGGATACCGTTTTAGTATGATATGGAACATTGCTATACAAGGTGAAGTTTTCAGTAGGATATGAGCATTACCCTCCAGTGTGCAGTTCCAGTAGGATATGGAGCATTGCCTTCCAGGGTACAGTTTTAATATCATATGGAGCATTGCTTTACGAGGTGCAGTTTTCAGTAGGATATGGAGCATTGCCCTTCAGGGTGCAATTTCAGTGGGAAATATAGCATTGCTTTTCAGTGTGCAGTTTCAGTTTGATATGGAGCATTGCCTTCCAGCATACAGTTTTAGTATGATATGGAACATTGCTATACAAGATGCAGTTTTCAGTAGGATATGGAGCATTGGCCTCCAGGGTGCAGCTTCAGTAGGAAATGGAGCATTGCCTACCAGGGTGCAGTTTTAATATCATGTGGAGCATTGCCCTTCAGGGTGCAGTTTTAATATCATATGGAGCATTGCTTTACGAGGTGCAGTTTTCAGTAGGATATGGAGCATTGCCGTTCAGGGTGCAATTTCAGTGGGAAATATAGCATTGCTTTTCAGTGTGCAGTTTCAGTTTGATATGGAACATTGCCTTCCATTGTGCCGTTTCAATATGATATAGAGCATTACCTTCCTGGATGAAGGTTTAATATGTTATGGAGCATTGCCTTCTAGGATAAGGTTTTAGTATGATATGGAACATTGCTATACAAGGTGAAGTTTTCAGTAGGATATGAGCATTACCCTCCAGTGTGCAGTTTCAGTAGGATATGGAGCATTGCCTTCCAGGGTTCAGTTTTAATATCATATGGAGCATTGCTTTACGAGGTGCAGTTTTCAGTAGGATATGGAGCATTGCCCTTCAGGGTGCAAATACAGTGGGAAATATAGCATTGCTTTTCAGTGTGCAGTTTCAGTTTGATATGGAGCATTACCTTCCAGCATACAGTTTTAGTATGATATTGAACATTGCTAAACAAGATGCAGTTTTCAGTAGGATATGGAGCATTGACCTCCAGGGTGCAGCTTCAGTAGGAAATGGAGCATTGCCTTCCAGGGTGCAGTTTTAATATCATGTGGAGCATTGCCTTTCAGGGTGCAGTTTTAATATCATATGGAGCATTGCCTTTCAGGGTGCAGTTTCAGTATGAGATGGAGCATTGCCTTCCATGGTGTAATTTCAATATGATATGGAGCATTGCCTTCAAGGGTGCAGTTTTAATATCATATGGAGCATTGCCTTCCAGGGTGCACTTACATTATAATATGGAACATTGCTTTACAAGGTGCAGTTTTCAGTAGGATATGGAGCATTGCCTTCCAGGGTGCAGTTTTCAGTAGGATATGAAGCATTGCCTTCCAGGGTTCAGTTTCATTATGATAAGCAGCATTGCTTTGAAACGCTTACAAGATGCAGTCACGTTTGGAGGCACTTTAGAGAGGTGTACTGCCAGGCGTCGGAGACAAGTTTTGGAGCATCAGCGAAGCAACACCCCTAGCCTACAGGTACAGCATGTATGAACCAGATAAAGAAGGTCTCCGTTAAAGACAATTCAGAATAGTGAGGAAGATAAACAGGAGCTAGGAAAAGTCAATCAGTAACTAGTGACCCCCTGGTGACCTCATTACTGCACTTCACTGCAAAGATTTTCCTCTGGTGAGGTCTGCTAATCATTGACAATACCATAAGATAAACTGTATGACTATTTGACCTTTATTTTTAAACTTGAGGTACGACTGAGAAAAATACACCACATACGGTTACAATGCAATAGATTGATTTAGAACTTAATGCCTGCCAAGCGGGCCTATGTGGTGGGTGACACTTTCAGCCAGTCTCGACTTAGCAGACAAGAGCAGGTTGCACTCTGGGACTTGTAGTTTCACTTTTATCAATGCAGTTATGGATTTAAAAAGTCACTGAAGGCAAAGTGCTGTTGGCTAAACGACCTGGGCTGGTTGAAGTTGGCACGCATAACTTTGAGCACCTTTGGAGTCAATCAACGTCTCTTTGATCCACCCATGACAGCGGTTAATTCTGCAATAACTAGCAAACCTAACAAAAGAAATCTTCAAATGTACACTGTGCTCCTTGACTTTTTAGCAACTGATAGGGTGTAAAAGATAAATTGCATTTAGCCCTAGTGGAAGTTCCATATGACCAACTGAAAATGTTTGTTCTAGATCCAGTTGTACCCTCCGGTTTGTACTCTATGACCCAAGTCACAAATCACATCTAAGGGCCTCTGAGTTGTGGCATAGTATCAATCTCATGCAAATAGGCTTTTCTACTTCAACTGGAATCACCGAGCCAGCACGTTTTATACGACACACCTATTATTGCCATGTAACTTGTGGCGAAATATGTGTTGGAGAAAAATACAAGATTCCAAGTTTAGCTGCCTATAATGGGGAAATCTGTGCAGTTTTACATAGCTGCTCCTGATTCCTACCTCCAGAACTCATGATGGGGGGCAATACCATGGATGGAGTAAACAATTTGATATTTTTAATTCCCGAGGCGGTCTTCTCTTCCATATTACCCAGCAACTCAGAAGAAGATACTAAGTTGCTAACAAGGTACAGTACTCAGGGAATAAAGTTTATGAAATTCGCTTTTTATTTTCAGTAAAACAAGGGATATTCAGCTACTTATTAAAAAAAGTAGCTGCTAAAACAAATCTAACCATTGAAAACAATAACATGTTCCAAAATGCAACTATAATTAACTGGATTTTCTTCTGACCATCTCAAAGTATGTCCAAAAATCCATATTCCAGATACTAGATCCATCTATAACTGGTCAGCTTAAAGATTCACCAGAAACTATGGGACCTAGTCACAAAGGCATGTTGGATTATGTAAAGTAGTACTCCTGTAGTACTCTTCTGTGTACTCTTACATTTAAAATGGTAATAAAATGGCAGTATTCAGGGAATATTGAAACACAACTATAGAACAAATAAAAAACAGAAAGGATTTAGCCCTCTCTGCACTTTCTCCAACAGGGGGTTTGAGATGTCGGGCGATTCCCAAAGGGAAGTAAGAGTATGTAAAACAGTACTCTTGGAATACTACTTCCCGTACTGATGAATGCTTAAGTGAATCATCCCGCTATGAGCATTAACACCAAAGTGAATCAATGACAAAAAAGTTGCAGCTGCCACAAATGGAAGTATAAACTTTCACAACCACCTGCAGATCTTAAAGACAAAAGTGTGCAGTATCACTTTCGCCACACATACTTTATTTGACCTGATTAAGAGGAATATTCCAGACCTGCATCACATCACTGAAAGACTGACGGTAACACTCCAGGCAGATAAATGCAGAATAAATTGATTCTTTACTTTTGCAATATAGCTTTAAATGTGGAGCACCCCTGAATTTTGTGCAGGACAGTGACTTGGCACATGAGTAGTATTCGCTGCTTGTGCCTGAATGAACAAGCCATGGAACAAAACAAACACACTGTGTGAGCGGATTAATGATGAGGCTGAATCAGGGCAAGTGTCTCTTAGGGTGAGTTCATAAGAAGGTGCCAGGCTCCAAAGAATGGTCTCAAAAACACAAGGGTGGGGAGCTTGGACAAGGTTGTGGGGGGTGCATGGGAGGGCCCAAATGGCTGCTTTTTCTGCTACTGTGAAAATCCTTGCGCTTGCGCTTGTACTTGGTGGAATAATCCATTTTGAACAGGTACACAAAATTAAAATTTTCATTTAAGACATTGCGCCTCATTTAGAGTTTGGTGGACTGGCTACTCCGTCACAAACGTGACGGATATCCCAAGTACATTTTGCTATGGAGTAAGCTTTTAAAATTTGGTGTGTCGGGCACCCGTTTGGAGTTAGTTTGTGCCCTTCATATGGATACCTGGTGTGTTAATGGGTGTGGAAAGATGGCTTTAGCAAGCTATCCCTAACACAAATGGTTTAAAACAAGGATGTTTATTGCCCCCCCCTGCTTTTCTCTTTATACATCTCAGATCGCCCTCATTATCTGGCCCAAAGTTAGGGCATTGCCCCGGTTATTGGGGGAAAACAGATAGTGTGTCTACTTTATGTAGATGGCATAATAATTTTGGATTTTACCCCTATGGGATTAAATAGTCGTCTGCTGCGCTCCATAAATTTGCTGAGGCTCACCACCAAAAGATCAATATATCAAAAAGTAAAATGATGGGTATGCATGGAAGAAAGAAGCTGAAGTATGGAAATTTTGTATGGTCTGTAGGCGTCCATAAAAATGGAAAAATTGTGTGGCAACCTAAGCGAGAAAGCCCATATAGAATATAATGTTTCCTAAAGCCAAGGTATTTTGCACTCTTATTGGAGGTGTTTCGTGCATAAATCCCTGCCTCCTAGGGTATAGAATTGATCGATGTAGAGAAATGGGGATTTCTAAATGCAACGGAAGGCCGAATTTTAAGAAGTTTAGCGGCAGTTAATTCGGCATGTTCCGCGGATGCCCTCAGGCTAGAATTTGGATTGAAAAGTACCTGGGCACAGAGTCTCGTGGGGGTAGTAGGTTGGGTCTTAGGCTTGGCAAAGAGTGATTAAGGCACACTGAGGTTTTTGCTTTGGAAAGAAATCTTAGAATGTTTAAAAGAACATCCATTAATTTTTAGAAATGTTATGATTGCGATTGTTTTGCTGCAATTAGATCAGCCCTTGCTCTTCCCTTTACCGTATCAATCAAGGGCCACCCTGAAACAGTGTAAACAACAAGGGGGACAATGAGGGCTTGTTAAAGGTCCACCGTACTTCCCCTGGGTAGAACCAGAAAACAAAAGAGGTACGTGTTCCTGGGTGGCAAGTTGGCCACCTGGTGAGTACTCAGAGTCGTGGGCAGGTGGGGAATATCTCCTTTCGGAACTAGGACCCTCACACACCCAGCAAGCTAGGTGTCATGCTTCATCATATGGGTCTGCTCCTCGCCGAGCCGGCGCTGCAATGCTCGACCAGGGATCTTTTGTTCCTTGCCGTATAGGTGCCGTGGGTGTGAGAGGCCTGGTAAGATATAGATGTGGTGTGTGGGTTAAAACAGGTAAGGGAATCCCCTATAATTATTTTTATTCTGGAGAGGTCACAACCTGATTAAAAAGTAAAAAGAAGAAGGGAGGGACTATTTTGTTTTAATCTGACAAAAATTATGCTCTAACCCTTAGTGGTCAACATGTTTTTCGCCTATAAAATGTCTCTAATAGAACAGTTGGCGATTCCTCAGGACCTAGTGACTAAATGAAAACTATCTACAGTGTGTGGTGTGGTTCTACATACCACTTCTTCTCTCGGTAGGACGTTGCCCCGGAGAAAAGCAGCCAACCTCTTAAGGATTCAAGTGCTGCTTCATCAGACCGCAGCGCAGTATATGGACAATCAACGTAGTGTCACTGCTCCCGCTCAGAGCAGTCCAGGTCACCTACCCGCTCCGCTGCATCAGGAAGGACGACCCTGAAACAGGCCACTTGGGATTTAAGTTTCTGTGGGGATGTGGAAGCTTGCACTTTAAAGATGGGTAACCATCCAGCTATTGATGTTGTGTGATAAATAAAGTACAGGCATATGTTTCTAGGAAACTGCCACAAGGAGTGCGCCGTTTTTGGTTACTATTGAGGCAGGGTATGCTTCCTCTAAATCCCTTACTGGCAAAATGATATGGTTCAATACTGATCTGTAATTTGTGCAATAACGACCTGCAAGATGTTAATCATGTATTACTTATTTTCCCAGTATTAATATTATGTCGACGAAAATGGATGAGCCCAATATGTCTACAGCTATCTATTCTTTCGGCCTCAGCATTAATTGAATCTCTTTATGAGCCGCCAAATGAAATGTTTTTTCATAGAATTTGTAACTTTTTTAAGTGTTTTTTAAACTTGTGCTAAGGTTCGTTAGGTATGTAGGGAGTAGCTGCAAATACTTGCTCTGGGTGGATGATTGTTTTCTTTATCTTATGATGGTATTTTAGGGAAGATATTTTATCCTATGTTATTTACCTCCTAAACTTTTGCACTAAGGGCATGAAGGACATTTTAATCATTTTGTACTGTATATTATATTGCTATGTTTTTAATCTGAAGACCTTTTTAATGTTGGATTCCACCTAGGAATCCCCGATGTCTTGCTGGGAAGGAATATTTTTCTATGTTAATTTTATCATCAAAATAGAATCCTTTTTATCGTGTTGTTGGTTTCTTAGTTTATGTGGACCTACATGGAATTCTGTAATCATAAATAAATGGATTAATTTATCCCAAGTACATATTACAAGTTCATTCACAAATGTGACAGAGTAAACTGTCCGCTGAAATCTAAATCACACCCATAGAGTGGAAATCTTAAAAATGGGGAGAATGAGTGTAGTTGCATCCACACTCAGATCTGACATTTCAAATTTGAGAAAGTTATGGAAATATATAAATGACCATTGCATTAGACATTTGATCCTATTATTATTAATATTGTTGTTGCTGTTAATACTACTGCTATTACTACTTCCACTACTGCTACTCCTACCCTTACTACTGGTAATACTAATAATAAAAGCTTGTTTTCATACAGCTCTTCATACCAAATGTCTGCCATAGTCTGCAAATAACAGATGTATTAAATTGATGCAACTAGGATCTTATGACTTGCCTGACATATAGGAGGTGGGGCTGTCCGGAAAAACTTAATACGGAATACGCTTACTACCAAGCAGTGGGCCCAAGACCTGCTACAAGCTTGAAAATACAATCATACTGATTTAGTAATTGATACTTATACAGTACAGAGTTGAAAATATTTAGGATTAAACCTACCTGGTCATACAAAAAGGAAATTCTTACGATTAAGACTACTTCATATACCTACGTGGGAGTTTGAAGGGAAGTGGAACACAGCACTTAAAGGCAGTCCAACTTGTGAAACTACTATTGAATCTCTTGTACACTTAATATGTACCTGCCCTAAACTGTTGCCCATACAGAGGATATACTTATGCTCCTTGTTCGAAAATGCTAAAATAAGAACAACCACTGAAACCGTTAGATACTGTTTTAGACTCAGAGAAGACAGTGCAATAACAATGATGATAACGTTTTTAGATCATGCATATAAAGCATTAACAGCGTAAATGTCCGCAAAACATTGCGAAGCAAGACAGATTTTATCAACAGAGACTGAGCCAAAGAAGATTATAACAAACTGGCAAATGGTTAAATAATAGATGTAAATTATTGTAGAAGATGGAATACAAACTGCATTTACCTGGGAGGTGCAAGTATTGAATCTCTTACTGTAAACCAGATGCATATATTTTGCATATTTAGCACATTAGCACTTTGTCATTGAAAAAAGAATAGACTGAAGTAAAGAAAATAGTGATACACTGGTAAATGGATGAATAATGTACGGAAATCATTGCTTAAGTTGGGAACATAAAGAATTTTATAGTATGAAGTGTTAATTCTGAAGATGATTGTTGCAAGTTCGATTGTAAGTTTTAATCATTGAAATTTTAAACTACATACAATTATTTTACTACAATAAAGAATGTACTACTACTACAACTCCTACTACTGATAATACTAGCTTGTTTTATACAGCTCTTCATACCAGGCATCTGCCATAGTCTGCAAATACCAGGTGTGGCTTTTACATAGTTCAATGATGCTCAGTTAGTTGACCCTCGACAGGCAGAAGCCTCGAAGTTGCATCCTGTAGATCACTACCGATGTCAGTGTCAAGCGATGAACTCATTGAGCCATCTTGTCAGCATAAAGAGTGGAGCCTCTTAAAAGGTATAGTCAACTTACTGACATAAAATACAATAAGAGATATGGGGTCTTATTATGACTTACTGACCCACTCTGTGCCGCCACGTTGCAGTGGCCCATGCAGGTAAGAGCGGTGGGGCCGGGTGGAGGGAGGGGGGATTTCGACAAACGACGACAAGGGAAAAATAATTATTTAATGAATTTCCCCTCATGGTCGTCTGTCGAATCCCCCCAACCCAGCCCCACCGCCCTTACCTGCACGGGATACTGCTGCAGCCATGAACACTTAAGTTTGTGCGCTGGTGCAGGTTTAGACAGTACACACCTTATCACAAAAAATCTCTGTTCACAGTGCAGCTGCAAACCCATACCTGCACTGGGAACACACAATAGTGAGAGACAGACCGGCTGTTTGAAGCCAACTGTTTGCCTTTCACAGTGCACGAGGCAATGCGGCCTTCATTTGAAAGGGGCGGGGCGCAGAGATTCTCCTGTAAGCATGTGCAGTGACTGACTGCACCCGGCTCCAGGGAGATGTACACATTCAATATCCCCCCTTTCAAGTGGCCCCTTCTGTGATGCAACAATTGCATGCAACTTCTGTGCAGGGCCGGACTGGACGTAGCGAGCATCTGGCAATTGTCCAGGAGCCTGGAAGGGTGGGAGCCGGTATTGCCACTGTGGGACTGGTTTTGTTACTGAGGGTTGGTTTTACAGCGGTGGCGCAATATCGGCCCCCAGTAACAAAAGCAGCAGTGCCTCACACTTGCACAGCCACTCACTCCCACCCCCGCCCAAGGGCTGGTTGAACAAAATTGCCAGAGCTGCTTTGGGTTCCCACTTTGGTCCTGCTTCTGTGGCGCAGTCACTGCACATCCTGACAGTCTCTTTGTCTCTGCATCCGTAATATGAAGTAAGTAAATAGGCAGAGAACTCCCTCCTTTCCTGGGGCCACACCCCCAAACAAATGATGAAACTGCCCCTTTATATAGCACCAGCATGCGTGTAGTGCCCACACAATCGGTATTAAAGAAGTGGCTGGGCAAGCATCTGTGTCCCCTTCTATAATAGCAAAGTGCCCTGATGGTGCCGAAATTAGACGCATATGTCTGTTGTACCTCCAAGGCACTTAGTAACCCAGGTTAGGTGAAAACAGTGTAGCCACAATTTAATACAAACCTATTAGTAATTCAAGACATAACTACCAGGTATCTTGCAAAACATTGACTCTGCATAACGAGTAACGGTATTAAGACAAAAACATGAATGTCAAGTAACTAATGCTAAATGTATTGCTATAGAGGAGCAGAAACACAAGATAAACACCTTTACATCCATATTTTGTAATGAGAATTGGTGGGCCCAATCAACAAAACGTGCCTGCAATAATCCTAAATTTGCTCCTAAAAACTTGCTCTTACCTTCGGAGTAAATTTCGATAATTTTAGAAACAGATGGAGAGCCCAATTCATATTTTTCTCAGAGTAGCTGTGTTTTACTTCTGCCTTTGGTGCGAATTATTCCTTAATTTCAAAGCTAGATATATATAGCATTTTCAATCATCAGCTGTCTCTTACTACAGGCCCTGGTGTGACTTATCTATTTCTTCACCATGAGCAATACTTTTCCGATGCAGAAAAAAAGGAAAATGAACTTAGTGTGCTACCACATGTATTTATCACACTTACTCCTTCTTGCAAATCACCCATGGAACACGTACATGTAGGGCAGCAGGGGTGGATATGGAAACCATTACTTGCTGAGATTTTGATGCATACTCCAGGGTATTTCAATCAATTCCAAATAAGTTGAAATGTGATCAAATCATAGATGTAATTATATGGTGACTTTTAAAAATAGGCAAAAATAAATTCAATGCCATTTGCACCCAGCAATGTAAGAGCTGAAATACCAAGAGGACACTGCCATGCTAAAAGTAACCAACACTTCCTCAAACTAATTTGAATGTTCACCCAAAAACTAGACCTCTCTGTGGCGTACACTATGTCACAGAGAATGCCGTTTTTAGGAAAGAAATACCTCTTTCAGGATGTACTTACCCAACTAAGGGCCCGGTTCTGATACGGTTAGGAAACCCTCCTAACAGCATTTGCTCTCTCCGAATCGGATCAGGAACGTATCTTTCTGACTGATTCGGAAAGGTTTCCAACCGACCAAGTACGATGCGGATTAGGCATTAGGAATACCCCAATCTGAACCTGGCGGCATTTGGAATGACCAAGCCGTACGGAGCAGAATCGTGCATCTCTACGGACCGCGTTTCCGAATGACTGAGTAAGATGCTGGATTCTGACAGCCTTTTCGAATTGTGCCATCCGACTCGAATCGGAAGTCAGAATCAGACTTTGGGGGCCTGTAGCGGGCCCCAGGCCTCCTCTGCACCCAGAGCCTTCCCATTCGGGCCTGTGGGGGTGCCCATGGGTCCCCCTTTACCAGCCATGCACAGTGTGGCAGGCAGCAAGGGGTGCCCGCCACAGGGTGCTCGATTTTCCCCAGCCACCCTTTTCTTAAATGAAAGCCTATGCATTCGGTCGGAACATAGGCTCCCTTTGAAGTCAATGGGAGTCCATCCGAATCGTATCTGGAAGCATCCGGATGCATCGTACTCAGTAGGTCGGACTCTCCCGATCCAAGTCGGCCGGAAACCATTCCCAAACCCATTCTGTCAGGAAGATTTCCAAACCTCATCCGAATCTGGCCCTTAGCGTAAATACACCTTCTCCATTCATGTTGGGCTGTGGAATCGTTGAAGTGGACTCATCGTTTACTCATAAAGTGACATCTATAATCGGTCACTCCAGAGCTTGATTCACGGAATAGGGTCTCTCTAATGTTCTGTATTAAAAAAGCATTTATAACTGCAGCTTATGGATTTCTGCCATTGTTAGTGTAAGGCGAAGTAGGAATAAGATTGCTCTCTCAGGGAGAGCCATCGAAGTTAGCATGGCAAAAGTAGTGAACACACATAAAGTTTTTTCTTTGTGGATATTCTCAAACATTTGCAAAGCCCTTTAAAATGCTCACCGCAATTCTAAAGGTATCTACATCAAGCATGGGTGGTGCTATAGTGTGGGGGAACACCCAAACACTTATATTTTAAAAGGATGTAGGGAAAAGGATCTCTCCACATCCAAAAATGTACTCAGCATTGAGAATAAAAAGATACAACAATGAATGTACAATTGCACATTGATAATCCCATATCTGCAGATTGCCTATAATCCAAATCATCCAGTTTGTGAATTTCCAGAACCTTGAAAAATTATGCACATGTTTTTACATTGCTACATTTCTTGGGTCTTCCCAACTTGACCCCATCCTTAAGTTCCAGATCGGAAGCATTTCCACCGAAATTTTCTCAAGACACCTGGAATATCCAACAATTTAAATCTATCTGGAGATTGTGTGGGATTTCAGACGAAAACATTTGGTTGTGTCATGTTACTGGCACACCTTAGCACCTCAAGGCAACTTTTGAAAATACGTATAATCGCCTAGAAAGGAGAAAAATAGCAGTATTGTGGTCTTCCTTTCCGCATCACTAACAGAGGTTTTCATGAATCAGGTGTTAAACGTCATGTCCAGCCATGCACACACAGTAAACCCATTATTATTACTCTTTGCGCCTCATTTTAAATGAGACATTATGCCTTCTTGCTTCACCCTTAAAATATCAAGTTACCTAAATAAATTAAGTGCCCCTCTGCACCCACAATAGTACAAAGATGGGCATGAAGTATCCCCTGAATAGAAGAGTGGTTTTCCACAGCCCAGTTTTTCCTGGCTTCAAGCTATGCTTTGCTTAGTCCTTGAGTAAAACTTCTAATTGGCAAAGAGATGGCATGAACTTGGGCTAACAAACGGAGCTTCACGGATCAGTCATCCTCCGTAAATGACCCTTTCAGGCATATTGGTGAGGCACAGGAGTAGTGCATTATTGTTAAATGCCACCTATGGACCTCTTTTAGCTATCTCTTATCAAAGACCTATTGTGGACTCTCTCAATACTTTCATATTTTCACTATACTAATTCACCACTAATCCTTTATGGGTTCCGGAGTAGTGTGCTACTCGCCGAAAAAGCGCATTGACGCCTCGTCAGGGGTAGTAAGTGCTATATAAATGCAATTACAATACAATACTTACAGTAGGATCTGGGTCAGCCCACTGCTCACTGTTGATTGGCTTTCTCACTAAATCTAATTTGCTTGCCTCTTATTTGGTGGCTTACCCTCTCCTCTTCTTGTTTCTCTAACTCCCAAGGAGCAAATCTTCTTTACCATCCTATTGATTGGATTACTTTAACCTTTGTACTGCATACATTCATTGAACTACTTCTGCCATCTTGGAGCAGTAAATGAAAACAAAAAACAAAATGGCTGTAGTTTCTCATCTCTGCATTTACGGTATGTTGGAGCCGCCGTGGTGTAATAAAGATCACATGGAGGATTATACATAGTGCATATGCATCATTGGGCTTTTTTGTTTTTGCCGATCTGAACAGCACCAGCAAAAAAGCAGTGGCAAAGCCAATAGGTCTGCATTGCCAAAACCAAAATATTGTCCAGTTTCTCAATGCATGAGAGAAAAGTGTGATTTTCTGACAATGTATAGGGGACACACCTTGTTCCTCCTCAGCATTGAGGAACAATAAGGCGCAGAAGTTTCTGTGGATTTCTTGGGTTTCCGTTCAGAAGGGGTGCAGCTCAGCAGTGTCTGTCTTTCCGTTTGGAGTTGGGGAAAGGAATAATCTGCACATTCTTGACAGATGTCTGTAATTGCATTTACAAGCTAAAAACACTGGAATGGAATGTGTACATTATACTTGCTAATAGTTTACATTACTGCACGCATTTCCGTTCCACATTTTTTGCCTTCTGTGTATGTTTTTCAGAATCGGGTGCATGAAAAGCACCAGGGCTGGAAGAAGTCTGAATGGAGTGCACGCTGAGCCTAGGTGAATGGTGACTTTAGAAGTGGAATCATTGTAATCAGGAAACTGATAGATAGATAGATAGATAGATAGATAGATAGATAGATAGATAGATAGATAGATAGATAGATAGATAGATAGATAGATAGATAGATAGATAGATAGATAGATAGATAGATAGATAGATAGATAGATGGATGGATGGATGCATGGGTGGATGGGTGGATGGATGGATGGATGGATGGATGGATGGATGGATGGATGGATGGATGGGTGGGTGGATGGATGGATGATAGATAGACAGATGGATGGCTAGACAGATGGATGGATGGATAGACAGATAGATGGATGGATGGTTGGGTGGATGGATATCGCGTATCCTCCCTCCTGCATAATGCCCAGGCGCTATATGACTCTGGAGTAGTGAGGTCACTAACAATGCAGCAGACACACCTGACAGGCAAGCAAGGGAAGAATCGATAGGACACCGCGCGCTCCCGTACAAACTGCCATTCAGTATGACGCGGGGCACCTTTTCCGTGCCCCAAAAGATTTTGCTCGGGTACCATTAGCATCAAATCGGGAGGCATGATCAGCCACGTCCGAACAATGTCTGAAACAAATAAGAGGGTGAGACCAGAAATGGACTGTCTGTCGAGGAACTGAGATAATGCTTGACAGGCAGCTGGCTCTAACGAGGGCGTGTGCAGAGGAAGTAGTCGCATCATGTCAGGCCTTCCTGACATATGAGCGGATAACATTTTCAACTAAAAAGAGGCAACAACGTATCCAAGTGATCTCATTATGTATGCGAACAATTCGATTTGTGCAGCGCCTGCTACCGAAATGTTGCCCGCTCCGAGCTCTATAATTAACAGGTGGCCTGTTATTCGAAATAGTCGCAAAGGTTTAATTGTATCGACTTCCGAGAGATGAAAAGCAGAGTTCCCCCCACTGAGACCCGAACCCTTGACTTGCAGATCTCACCAGATCAGTAACTAGAGATGACTCGGCCAATGCACGCTTGGGATTTTATTAACGTTTCAATAAGCTGGTGTGTGAAAATATCGCTAGAACATGTCAGATTGTAAGGATGAATAGATTGAAGTTAAATGTATTTGTTGCTCTGTCAAGGGCGGGCGTGCACGAGAAAACAAATCTCATTTAGCACAATATTTTTTCTGAAAATAACCCGCCTACAACAAATAAAAAAAGAAATATGACTTGTTATTTAGGGATTAATACTGCAAAGATTTTCCCTACGTCTAAATACCTTTTAATGATAAACCCTGTATTCAGTACACTTCACAAAAAATAAACTGGCCAGTTTTGTAATCAGAAAGTCCTGCCGATGCCCGCTCTGCCATCATTAATCTTAATGTCAACGCTGCGGTGTATCGTCTGGCGAGCGAACTAGCACCTGAGCACCCTCCTGCGGGAGGGGACATGTCAGCAGGCCCTCGGGCCGGCCTTTCTCTGGACATGGAGACTGCGGACGCCCCGATCCCCCTCGGCAAGTCTCTCAGCGCCAGGGACGCGTGTTACTCATGTCAGTGCTCCGTTATCAATAAGCACAGCCTGCAGCCACTCCCAGCCTCCATCGCCTCAGTGAAAACCGACACCCCTGCCTCAGAAACACTGCAGTGGGTGACACTGCATCCACCGTGCTGCAAGCACACGAGCCTCGCTGCTCGTCAGCTGCTCTCTCTCGCGCACGCACACAGCATCTCACGCGCGCACAAACACACCCCTCTGCATAGCATCAATTATACCTCTGCCTCACACACACTCTCACCTCTCTGAAAAGCATTAAACTCACAATTGCACCATCTCTGCAGAGCCTTACTTACACACATATACATACACACCTCTGCACAACATTACTACACACACCTATGTTACACTCACACTCACATATCTTTGCGAAACATTTGACAGCACATGCCACCGCATATGGCAGCTATTATACACAAGCAAATTAAAGTCAACACAGCGTCCCAGCAGTCCCTCTGAACCCTCTCCACACAGAATCAACGAAACACACCCCTAGGCACAGCATCTCACAAACACACACCTCTCGTATTTATTTGCTCCCCCACCACCGTAGCACGAGTAACACAACCAGAGCGGCTCTAAAATGGAAGTCACTTGGCGCCTGTGGACTTTAGATAACTGTTTGGTTTTCTGCTGCATTCCGCACCGCCCTGATGCTGTTCCTGTGATCCGAAAGGGGCTCTGGCCCAGAACACGCATCATATATGCAAGCAATAAACACCAGCCTATGTTTATACATACATGTAACAGAGGCACCCATTAGTGCCCATCACAGGCAACAATAGCGGTGCCATTCCAGAGGCACTATGGTTACAATCATTGTACCATTCGCTCGAGTAGGGAAGCAATTCGCCCATTAGTGCCACATACAGATATATCAACAACACGTAAAAATACACCCTGGGATATCCGTGCTCGGGTGGTGTTTAGTACATGCAGAGAAAACACAAACAATCAGGCAGCCACTTACGCCCTGGCTTTCGGGAAGCCCATTGACAGGAGAATGTCCAGAGACGATCCGTTTTTGATGGTCCCTGCCCTGTGCTGCCGGTTTCTCCTGGGAGTCACTTTCCCGTACAGATCTTCCTTCGCAGCCATGGCCCCCGTGTGTTCACAGCACCATGCCTCAGAGCCCAGGCATCACCGACCAGGCACAGCCCAGCCTCGCTGCTAGAGGGAACTCGTGTTTCCACACAGCCAGCTTAGCATGTAATAATAACCGACAGCTTCCTGGTGCAGCGGCGCGAGGGAGGCCCAGAGTCATAGGAAGTGACTGGCCTGCCTTCAGCTGACGGCCCGGCCCCTGCCGCTGCAACATGTGCAGAAAATATCCCTTGCAATTGCACTTCCTCTTCGAGGAGTCAGGAATTTGCCTGGGTAATTTTTTGAATGGATCAAAAGGCAGATGTCTTGTGGGCAGGCTTGTCTTCCTGTGCCAGCGCCCTCCCCCTCTCTCTCTTAAAGCGGCAGCGTGCGTGCCTTGCAGCACTCTGGGAGCAAATATGCAGCTTATGTACAGTTACAGCAAGCGAAGACAAGCACTGGCAAAGCCACACGTCTGCTTTGGCAAGCTGGCGTGATAACCATTGCATTAGCATATCATTGTAACAGCAGGTAGGGGTGTTTCCTAGATGACAAGTGTATTTATCACAGGAAAATATTAATCTTATTGACTCAAATAAAAGATACAATTGGCTTTGCATTACTGTAACCCGAAGATATAATAATTTTTTTAACACACAATGATGACTAAATAAAATACAAAATATTCAAAAATTGAAAGAAAAACCATGATCAAAGTAATGTTTTGACCCACCAACCCTGGCACTGAGTGCACTTCTTTTCAGGTGAATGTGCCCATGATCATGAAAAAAGGGGCATCTTTCACAGTGCAAGACAACCAATGCCTGAAGTGGGCAAACCCATTGCCCCTTGCTGTATATGCTGTAGTGCACAAAAGCAAAATCTGAATGACAGCAGAACAGGCCAATGGATGAAGAGTGCTGAATCAAGTCTCTTATGGATGAATACATGTTTATTTTATTAATGATAAAGTGATAACGTTTTATGAAGCACACTAAAACACTTCCAGATACCCACCCATGCCCGGAATGCTTTGGTTCGGCTGGAATTCGGACTAAACAAACAATCCTACGAACACTGGGCATCGATCATCTGTTACTATTGAAGGACAAGTGCAGCACCCCCAAACACAATGAAAGCAACTCTGAAAGAAATGTTCACAAAAGGCAAAACTCATTGGGCTGATGTCCTATCTACTGCCCACAATTGATTGCAACATGACTTGTCCAACGGGGGGGATTTTATTCACCAACCTTAAGGAAACAAGTAAGATTATCCAGGAGGGACGACCTGTGGCTGATAAAGTCCTCTGGTAGCAATATCAGGCTTTTAGCCAGCTCCTATAAGGACAAATTGAGTCAGCCATATCTTGACTCAGCTCTGAATGAATAAATTCTAAAACAAATCCTGTCAGTCAGACTCATGGTCATGCCAATAAAAGATATCAATATTAGCTGGAAACCCCTAGAGGCAGTCTCACTTGCAGACTGTGTCATCGGTATAAGGAGTCTTTGGCTTACCTAGTATGTATCTGCGCACAGTTGAATCACGCACGCTGCACTTTATTAAAACATTTGTTTTTAAAATACAGCACCCATACCTGTCCAGACGCAATGAAACTTCTTATTAACTTAGAGATCCCCATGGAACTGGCTAGACTAGCACACTTTGTACGTCAACTTAAAGAATTTATAAGCAAGAATAAGCCTTGGTCTAAAGGCTGGCCACAGGCCCAAATTGGTGAGCATATATCACATTTTATGGATGCTTATTTTACACCCTGTGCTACTGTTCGATATGTACTAAATGAAATGATACATTGTTATTTTTATCAATGACCGAAGAAGGTGCGTGGAAGGACACACAATGCACCGCCTTTTGTAACCATTTTTGTTAATTCAATTTTTTTTTATTAATTCATGCACGAAAACCCTCAGGTACTAAAGCGCTATTGTGAGATAGACTAATCAACAGAGAGAAACCAATCAAAAAAGCAGGAAACTATAGTGAAAAATGCCAAGTTTTCAAATGTTTTTTAAAGGACACAAGGGAGTCTAGCTTCCGAAATATGAGTGGGTAATTTGTTCCACAGGTTAGCAGCGGCAACTGAAAAGGAGTGCATCCCCATCTTTCCTTCCTAAATCTGGGAGTCATAGCTTTTTTAAAGTGAGCAGATCTTAAAGACAAACCAGGTGTGTACCAGTGAAATAGTGCATTCATTTGACTGGGGCCCTTCTTATCCAATGCCACAGAGTCAGAGCACAGAGCTGTGAATAAGATGCGCTTTCTAACTGGAAGCCAATGAAGAGAGCGGATGCCATCTCTGACGAGAGCCTCTTGGGGTAGTTTAGGAGAAGGCTGGCAGCCTTTTTCTGTACTACCTGAAGTTTGTTCAGGGAACAGCTCTAACGTTAAGGTACAGAGTTTTACAATTATCAAGCCATAAGGTGACTCAGGTGATGATTACTGATTGGGGCAACTTTGCCGGGATATAAGTAAAGTTATTTTTCAAGATCCTTATGATGCAAAAGCAAGTACTAGCAGTACCACTGATGTGTGTGTCAAAACTCAAGGTACAATCGAATGTAGCACCAAGAGTTTATGCTGTCTTAACTGGAGTGGGGAGAAGTCCATTGACTTCCGGCTGCCAGATGTTAGACCAAATGGGTTTCAGAAGAACCTCAGTCTTGTTTGAATTCAGCTTCAAAGAGTTGTCTCTCATCCAGCTGCTAATGCTAGACTTCCACTTGTTGAACCTCTGTCACTGGAGTTAGATTGTTAGAGAGGGAGAGGATTTTTTTAGGGAATATCACAATTTTTGCAGAAGTCCAAGAAACTTGGAACTCACCCCTCTTAAACACATGGCGAAGAGTTGAGTCATGCACTCCTTAAGTTGTTGGGCAAATGTCCTGTAAAATTTAGCAGGAATACTGTCCATACCAGTAGCTTTGCCATTTAGGAAACTATTCATGCTTAATAGAATCTCTATCCATTTTGAGGGATCTTCTAGCTGCTGCTGTTCTTTTAAGGAGAATTGTTTACCAGGGATTGAGTATAAATATTCATTAATTTCTCTGACACTCCCCTTTAGATTGTCCCGGTAAAGGTTTTGATGGTATTGATGGAATGATTGTCTGATGTGGATCTGTCGTTAGCCCCATAATTGGGTCCCGAATCTCACAATTTAAATTTTGCATGCTTCTTTGCTTAGCTCGCATGGCCAAATGTTGCCTGATTTGCTCACTGCATTCTTAAAATTTCTCTTTCCAAACAGTGAGCTTAACGGCAACCCCTTTAGCCATAATTCCCAAAATAGAAGATTTAGACAATGCCACCTTTGCTTGGGCTTCCTCCAGATCTCCCCCCTGTTGTAGGACCCCAACCAAATCCCCTTCAGCATGAGCCAACCCAGCTTGCAGATCACATAATACCGCGTTGAATAGAGTTATAGAGCAATTAGCCGCTTTAGAAATAGTCACAGTAACAAAATTTACTCGTGCCTGTTTGCAGAGTTTATGATATTTATTCAAAGCATTTTTATAGATCGACTTGGACGTAGAAGCGTAATCTTTCCTCCATTTTCTTTCTAAGATCTTACAATTTGTTTTTTCACTTTTACGTGACCCGTCGTACCATGGAGCGGTTGAACGATGGTTGTTTGTTTTTTGATTGGTCAGAGGTAGACTAGTATCTATGGCATCAGTGAGCCAACTTAACACTGAGTGCACCCAGAACTGGTTTGGACTGGATCCAGGACCCCTAACACATGAAGAACAAAGACTTTTGGGGTATAAATATCTGAGCTGAAACCCCTAAACTTTAGACTAGGAAAAACTTTGTGATCAAGAAGGAATCCCTGCAAAAGAAGAACAGCCAGGAAGACTGAGGAAAAGTGCTGCCATTGCTGTGTGTCTGGGAGCTGACCTGCAGTTGCTGTTATTGCTGAGAAAGAGGACTAGGGGACTTTCTGCTGTGTGCTGGGTCCCCCTTGAAGAGGAACTGTGCTGTGTGCTTTGTCCCTCTGAGGTGAACCTGTCTCCAAGGGCATGAGAAGAGCTGGCCTCCTGTTGGAAACTCAGGGATAGAAAAGTTTTGCTTACAACTCCTACAACTTGCCCTGCACCGTGCTCTGCTGCTGCTGCCTCTGAGGGTAATTGTGTGCCCCCAGGACCTCACGGTTGCCGTCGTGCAGCCTGCCTGGCTTACACGCCTATCAACTCTCCAGGAGCACCGAGGGCGCTTTGAGCATCACCGCGGCTGGCCCGTGACCGAAATGAAATACTGAGGGTCGGTATTGTATCACCACCTGCTCCCGACCTCCAGAATTGCTGCATGGTCACTTTTTAATCACCGCCACTACTCGAGCCTGCCTGCCCGAAGCCTGGTCCGTGATCAGAGAGGAGCCGCGTTGCAGTGAGAATGCGGCTGCCCGAGGCCACCCAGTGGCCATCAGGAGGGCGGCCCCGTATTCACAGAGGGCCTCCCCCGCCCCCTGCCTTTCGGTCATCCACTCCTCCCCGGGCAGGTGGAGTCCCGGCGGGAGGGTGGGCAGGCTAGTGACACACGTCCGGGGCGGCAGGCAGGGCGAGGGGTATTTTACTTCCCCTCGCCATCTTAGAAGCCTCTTTGCCGCTCCGGATGCCGCGCGACGTGCTCCAGGGACACTCTTTTTGCGGGACACTAATTTTGCGGTGAGTGATGGCCTACGGGCTGGTACCCCCCCCTCCGCCTACTCCCTCTTTTTGGAGGTTGAGCCGGGCTAAGGCGGCCCGCTTATCGACGGGCCGCTGAGGAGGTGGGGTTAAACGGGGGAACTCTGAGCCCCTCCAGCCGACCTTCCCAGTCGTACTGGCGGGGGGCAGGGCCGGCCTGGCCCCACCCCCTGGCTCATGTTGTCCGCCTTACCGCGTGCGGGTGGGCGCCCTAGGGGGCGTGCTTCGCCTGCTCCCCCCGGCCCGCTTCCCAGGCCGGAGCTCGGGTCCCCAGGCGGTGTCTCTCTCGGCGGGGGGGTTCGACCACGCGGCCTCCCCCCCACCCCGCACAGCCCTTTCCTGGGAGACTACCACAGGGATGGGTTTCGGACGGTCTTGGAGGACGCCCCTGCTGCTGTGCCTTCAGTCCAGGCGCCCAGGGGACTAAGGCAGCGTGCGAGGGTCCTTTTACTATGTTTTAAGCTTGCGGGGCATCTTGGTCGGTAACCCCGTTAACCCGCGACCATGCAGCTTCCCGCTCGGTACTCGCTTCTTCCCCGAGAGCTCAGGGGTACCGTCCAGCTTCGTCGGAGGCTTTAGGTTACATCGCATTCCCGAGCCTGCCTCGGTACGTTGGTCTACCCCCCCCCCTTGCCTGGTCCTGCGGGAGATGCCTGTGGCCGTCGAGCGGGCGCAGGGCATCGACCGCGAGAGCAGGCGCGGCAGGGCCATCCACGTCAGCACAGTCCCGTGCGCGCGGGCCTGGGCCCAATGCCGAGGGCAGTCTCTCGGCGGGGGCATTGGGATCCACTGTCGAGTTGTGTTTGGGCTGCCGCGCTAGCGATCAATTGCTTTGTATGCGCAGCAGATATGAATTGCAGCTAATTAAGGTTTACGACTCATGGTATAGTGCAGCTTGCTGAGTCATCTTGTACGTACAGGGGCAACCAGGGTTTCCCTGGGGTTATTCGAGATAAACTGACTCGAAGGGATAAAAAACAGCAACAAGTTTTACACATGGTTAGAGCATTTCAGGTCTCTTGGAGCGCTGCACTGGTGCTTTGTGCAGTGCCGGGGGTCACATTGCCGGCAGTTGTGGGCTCCGGCCAACCGCCCAGAGGATATAATAAAAAAAAAAAAAAATTACAATTGGCAGCCCACGTTCGAGTTTGCAGCACATCACCAGGGAGAGGCGGCAGGCCGGTGATCCTACCTTACGGTCGGATCCGGCTTCCGGGCTAGTGGCGGCCATCTCTCGCAGGATTTCGCCGTGCCTTTTCTAGCTCCTGCCATGCGGATTCGCCAGGCCCGACCCCATGGGTCGATTTTCCCCTGGGGGCGCTGTCCTTTTTCTTGAGCCCGAGGAAAGCGTGATCCAGGGGGAGGGTGCAGACGGGCCAGACCCCTTCCGGTTACTTGGCAGCTGCGGGGCGCACGAGTTTTCCTCCGGCCTGCGGTACTTTAATAGCACACGTCTGGGCTGCACGGTACCAGTTTCCCTTTCTCTGCAACTATGCCACGGCCGCGGTAGCAGCTTTTCCTTGCGAGGTAATTTCTGCATTACTGCCCACCAGAACTGCTTGATATGCACCCGGCCCATCGTTCCAACCTGTAGGCACACTTCCCTAACGCAACTGCATATCCAGTTCCTTGCGCCAGGCGCTGTCAGTCATCTGCTGTCCTCGTATTCGCTAGGGGCGGACATGGGCACTATTCGGATATTTCTCCATGCTGGCTCTGGGCAGCATTTCCTCGGGTTTTGTCCGGGACCCCATTCATGTTTGCAGTGCCAGGCTGGGGTGGACCTTACTGTTCAAGCTATTGTTATATAACAGCTCATATATTCAGAAACCATCGCAATGGACCGCACACCGCTAGCCCCTCCTCCGGAGTAGGTACTTGTTGAACTGATGATCCCTAGACCCGATACATGTCCCGGGTTTTTGCATATCGCCCGAGACATGGCTCGGGTTTCGGGATAACTTCCCTCATCAGTAGAGAAAATAGTTAGGGGTGGAAGAGAAGGCCGCCAAACAACCGTCAATGGCCTCGATGCCCAAACCGGCACGCAGGTGCGTCGTCCAGGAGCCCGTCGGCTCAAAGCGCAAGGGACCCATTTTGTAGAAACCATCGCAATGGACCGCACACCGCTAGCCCCTCCTCCGGACATGTATCGGGTCTAGAGATCATCAGTTCAACAAGTACCTACTTGCACCCACTGGGGTGAACCACTCAAGAACTCCATGTACCAGAGTCCCTAGGGGCGATCCGGAGGAGGGGCTAGCGGTGTGGGGTCCATTGCGATTGCAGCTCATATATTCAATTATTGATTCTATTCAGCTCCATGTACTGATCTTTTGGATATTCCTGTGCTGTGTCGCTAGCTTGTCAAAGTACTGGTACCCGCGCTTATTTGCCGTACACCTTTCACAGCATTATGCCGCAGTTAGAATGCGCAACATTCCAAGGTGCACTCAGGCCTGGTTTAGAGCTGTACTCATGCATCTATTTGCTTTTCAGACCGACGTCAGGCCCGAACTATTATCGCTAAACGCATTCTGCACTCCACCCCCTGCAACAGGATCAGTTTTGCAAAGGTATGTAAAGTGGGCTCGGGGTTAGCTGAGGATGGTAGATGGGGTGGTTGCGGCACAATGGCAGCAGAGGTTGGTTGGGCATGCTTTCGAGCAGGGGCTCATCCGCAGAACCACATCTCTTCCAATTCTGCCAGCTCACAGACATTTTCTTTTGCAGGGAAAGAGCCCAAGTTCGGAATGGATAGCCAGGGATCCCCCCGCTTTTCACCCAGATGTCGCAAGTTGACGACTCCCTGCTAGGACCTTCCCAAGATGCACAGCTGAAAGCAGTCATGGACCTGATAAAGGCAAAAGGGGTGGCATGGGCCAGCAAACTTTTGGATGCCGACAAGCCCGGGGACTCCGTGGTCGGCTTGTCGCTCCCAGCAGCTGAACAGGAGATAACAGAGGAGGCGGGGCCTACAAGGTCCAAGAGAGTGCGGAAGACAACAGTGAAGGACTTTCCCGCGGACCCGGCACCTGCCAAAGTCCGCACGCCCGAGTTAGCCAGAAATGTAATCGTGCATGTGGCCGCATCCCCTCCCGCCGCGGTCAGGGCGTCTCCCCCCCCCCCGGCGGCACCTGCACCACCCCGGACTTTGCCACACGTGAGGACCTTGGTAAACTCACGAGCACCCTTGCAGACTTCATGTCTGAGGTCAGAGCAGGTTTAGGGCACCTATCCTCCCAGCGGGGGCAGCACCTGTGTCTTCTGGGGCAGGGACGGTAGTACCAGCGCCGGCACCTCTGGCCCCGGCCGAGACATTGGTTACACAAGTGTGGGGCGGACTCCCAGCTCAGGGTGGCGCAAGCACCAGCAGCGCATTGGTCTCTTCTCCAGCAGTCCTTGTTGACCTGGTTGCTCTGGGCGTCCAGCAATGCGTAGCGCCAGTCACGCCTCCTGCCCCAGCGATGCCCCCTGTTACCCCATCCGCCCCTGCCTTGCCCGCGCAACCTGCAGCGCCTGTCCCTCCCCCAGCACGGCTACCCCAGGGGTGGCACCCGCCCCAACGTCACAAATGACCATGGCCCCCTTGCTGTCGGGCAAGTGCGCCCTTGCCTGGCAGGTGCCTCAGGCGGCTAAGGAAGGCATATGGCGTAGGGAGTTTATAGATATTTTCTCCCTCCTCATGCTTGGGGCCAAAGGGGTGGACATCAGGAAAATGGGGGGTACAGAGGAGGACAAGAAGGTCCGCTTTCAGGCTTGGCCTGAGAAATCCATTAAGACCTGGAGACAGGCGTTCTCCATTCTAGCGGCGGTCATCACAGAGCGCTTTCCTGAGCAGGCCCAGGGCCTTTTCCAGTATGCGAGTGTCATAACGGAAGAGGCTGAATCGAATGGTGGCATGGGCTGGTACAGATATGGTTGTGAGTTCAGGAAGAAGATGGCTGTTTGTCCAGAGTTAGATAGGGACCAAATGGAAGTAAGGCTATGGATGCAGCACATGGGCAAGGGCAAGTCAGATGCTGCGGATAAAGGTAGCTCCAATGATAAGAAGGTTGAGGCAGGAAAGGGCCCGAACCAGGAGAGGAAGGGGCATCCCAAGCAGTCCTTTCGGGGGGGCAGAGGTGGAGGAGGCTTCCACAAACAAGGGAACAGAAAGGGCTTTGCAGGGACATGCAGGCTGTACAACGGTGGAAACTGCACGTGGGGGAAGGCCTGCAGATTTGCGCACTCCTACAGCAAATGCAGCGGTTCCCATCCCGCCACGTCATGCGACAAGCGCGATTCTGCAGCGGGCCCTGCCAGACGAGACAAGTAACAGCTCTTCCCCGGCCTGGTCCCTCACCTCCCGTCCCACCCCGCCTCCTCTCCTTCCTTCCCTTCCTCTCGACCATGCCTCCTACCCCATTGCAGCGTCCCCAGCCCCGGTGGGTTCTCTCCAGTTCAAAGGTCCGTCTCCGATCATCATCCCTAACCTCCTGCCTCTCCTGAGGATCTAACCCAATGTGAAAGATAGGGCCATTTTGGCGGAAGGCTTTCTCGAGGGCTTCAAAATCCCATACCTGGGTTCCAAGGCAGCAGGGATTCTGAGAACTTGAAGTCAGCTAGGGACCTCCCGGAGGTGGTGGGCGAAAAGATAAGGAAAGAACTGGATCTAGGGAGGGTGCCGGGCCCGTTTCAACTCCCGTTACTCCCAGACTTTGTGGTATCCCCTCTGGGTGTGGTCCCCAAAAAGGAGCTAAGGTCTTTCAGGCTGATCCATCACCTCTCATCCCCGGAGGGCGACTCAGTGAATTCTTGGCTGGCTGAGGGTTCTAGCTCTGTTTCCTACTGTTCTTTAGACATGGCAATTGACTTGGTTAGGAGAGCAGGGAAGGGGGCATGGTTGGCTAAAGCGGACATTGAGGCAGCATTTTGACTTTTGCCTGTTCACCTTGAGAGCCAGCACCTCTTGGGCTTCAAGTGGAGAGGGGAATTCTTCTTTGACAAGTGCATGCCCATGGGCTGCGCTGTATCCTGCGCCTTTTTTGAGGCCTTCAGTTCTTTCTTGCAGTGGTCACTCCCAGTGAAATATGACGTCGAAGCGGTGACTCACTACCTAGGTGATTTCTTATTCATTGGAAGGGAGGGTACGCAGGAATGCAATGATGGACTAAAATGCTTCATGGACCTGGCTAGACACCTGGGAGTGCCTTTGGCACCTGGCAAGACTGAGGGCCCGGCACAGGTTCTCACATTTCTGGGCATTGAGTTAGACACCATTATGGGCGTGTCGAGACTCCCTGCCGGGAAGGTGCAGGACTTGTAACGGGATATTCAGGAACTGTTGGGACAAAGCGCCTCTAGGGGTCATCCAGAGCCTCCTGGGCAAGCTCAATTTTGCAGCACGAGTCATCCCAGTGGGCCGAGTGTTTGCTAGAAGATTAGCCAGGGCCACGGGCAGGGTGGTCAAGCACCATCACCTTGTGAAATTGTCTGCTGGCTTGAAGAAAGACCTGGTAATGTGGGATGAGTTCTTGTCTGACTTCAACGGGACGGTGATCTGGAGGGCTCCCTGGGTAGACAGTCCGGAAATCAGCATGTTCACGGACGCATCAGGAAGGGAGGGCTTTGGTGCAATTCTGGGCGAACACTGATGTGCGCAGGAATGGCCCAACGCCTGGCGCAAGCGTGGCATCACCTCCAACATCACGGTGCTTGAACTTTTCCCCATTGTCATTGCTTTACACCTCTGGCCTGGGCCCCGGTCCAATAGAAAGGTCCTTTTCTGGTCAGACAACATGGCGGTCGTACAGGCTATCAACGGGCAAACAGCCAGTTGCCCGCTGGTCCTTTGTCTGCTGAGGGAGCTAGCCAGAAGGAGCCTGCCCTGCAACATTGAATTCAGGGCTAAGCACATTGCGGGGGTCAAAAACGTAGCAGCTGATGCTCTTTCTCGTTTCCAGTGGGACCGTTTCCGGGCGGCGTGCCCGCGGGCGAGAGCGGAGATGACCCCCTTCCCACCAGCACTCTGGCGCATCTTGGAGTGGAGCAGGAGTTAAGAGCATTGGGGGAGAGATCTCTGGCCCCAGGTACGAGAAGGCATTATGGGAGTCACCTTGCGAATTTCAACGAAGCAGTTGAGGACATGGGCCTGTCAGCATTGACTCTTGAGGACAGAGTGCAGGCTTTTGTTGTTTGGGCGAAGAATCAGGGAAAATCACACTCCTGGGCCTGTGGCCACCTGGCTGCTATCAGCCTTGATGCCAGATTGAGAGGGGCACGGGATCCGGCTAAGTCCTTTGTCATCAGGGCGGCTTTGAAGGGCTGGGCAAGGGACAAACCGAGGGTCCCCGACAGGGTCAAGAGTGTGGGTCTTGGGGCATTCGACTGTCACCAGGTTGGGTCGTTGGGCAGCGATCAGGAACTGGACGCAGGGTTTCTCGAACACGGAATGTGTGTGGTTGGGTTTCCCTGGCATGCGCTGGAACAGCCTATTGTATAGATTAAAGGAATCGCTAACAGCAGTGGGGGCCCCTCCTCATCACTTGGTCATACACCTGGGGGTAATGACCTCACAAACCTGGGAAGGTCTACACTATTGCAGAAGATGAAAATTGACCTGGGGGAAATATGCAGACTAGTGGGGGAGTGTGAAGTCTGGGGTCAAAAATTGTGCCACGCAGGGTCTGGCAGGGCGCTAATTCATGTGAAGCAATAGACAGGTCTAGGAGAAGAATCAACAGCGCTATGAGAAAATTCACCCAATAGAGGGGTATTGGTTTCATCAGGCATGAAATGATTCAGGACAGGATCAAGGGTTACTTTGCGGTTGATGGGGTTCACCTTTCATCAGTCGGTTTGGACTTGTTCCCTTTGGACTTATGAGAAGCTCTGCAGAGCAAGGGTTTCAGGGAATCTAGGTAGCGAAGTGGTGGGGGGCCCGGACGTCACCGGTGGCCGCCAGCCGGGCTGTGGCGGAGTTACAGGGTGATCCGGAAGCAGAGAGGTGCAGCACTGTACTTCAGCAGGCACATAGGGGTGGCAGGGCCTAAAACCTGGAACCTCAAGGGAGGTCCGGGAACCCGTGTCGGCGCCCCAGTAGTCCTTTGGGCGGTTGTGGGCCTGTTCAACTGGGGGCTTGCCTAGATATGCCCCGCCCCGCAAGGGGCGTGAGTATACTTATTACCATAATGGTGCAGCATATGGGTGGTTCGCCACGGTGTTGCTTGGCTCATCAGGCGGGCAGGTGGCGAGAATGCGGCCTGCCCTTGGATCGCCCGTAAGATAACCCACCATGATTACATAACGTTGTATGTAATAAACCTGCAGCAACTTTCCCCAATCTAACACTGGTGTCTTGTGTGTTATTTGCGGGATGTTTGGGTATGTTGTGGGGCGGGGGTCCTGTTGCCATGATGTGACTATGCGGCTGCCCGAGGCCACCCGGTGGCCATCAGGAGGGCGGCCCGGTAGTCACAGAGGGCCTCCCCCCGCCCCCTGCCTTTCGGTCATCCACTCCTCCCCGGGCAGGTGGAGTCCCGACGGGAGGGTGGGCGGGCCAGTGACGCACGTCCAGGGCGGCAGGCAGGGCGAGGGGTATTTAACTTCCCCTCGCCATCTTAGAAGCCTCTTTGCTGCTCCGGACGCCGCGCGACGTGCACCAGGGACACTCTTTTCCCTCCCTACCTCTTACCCTGTGTGTCAGCTGGGGGGGCAACTGTTGGAACTTTTAATGTGTACTTTGTCGTTGCAGGTAGAGTAACAGGGCGATCCGGAAGCAGAGAGGTGCAGCACTGTACTTCAGCGGGCACATAGGGGTGCCAGAGCCTAAAACCTGGAACCTCAAGGGAGGTCGGGGAACCCGTGTCGGCGCCCCAGTAGTCCTTCGGGCGGTTGTGGGCCTGTGCAACGGGGGCTTGCCTAGATACGCCCTGCCCCGCAAGGGGCGTGTGTATATTTATTACCATAATGGTGCAGCATATGGGTGGTTCGCCACGGTGCTGCTTGGCTCATCAGGCGGGCAGGTGGCGAGAATGCGGCCTGCCCTTGGATCGCCCGTAAGATAACCCACCATGATTACATAACGTTGTATGTTATAAACCTGCAGCAACTTTCCCCAATCTAACACTGGTGTCTTGTGTGTTATTTGCAGGATGTTTGGGTATGTTGTGGGGCGGGGGGTCCTGTTGCCATGATGGGACTACGAAGCTGGAGGGTTGCCTAGCAACGGGACTCCCGCAACTACATCACCTAGAAGCAGAGCGGAAGAAGGAAGTCCCGTCTCCACCGTAGCCGTACTGCAGGTGGAAAAGGGCTCCTGTCGGAGGTCTGCAAAGAAAGAAGAGACACCGCAAGAGCAGCCCCAGGTAAACGCTCCCAGCCGCGCTGTCACTGTGCGAGGCCGCGAGCGGGTGGAGAGCCAGCGGGGGCTGCAAGTAACTGAGCAGGGGCGGAGCATTGGCTGTTCGTACTGCGGGGGCATCCAGGATTTCAAGTAATCTGGGGAAGCAGCATTCTCTGTTTTGGTTTCATAACGTGCAGCGGGGGCAACATTTAAGGACAGTGTCCTTTTGGTTTCATAAAGTACAGCAGGGGCAATATTGAAGGACAGCGTCCTTTTGTTTGTACCGAGGACAGCATTCCAACTACGAGCTGTGGTACCAGAGCCCGCATTCCACAGAGGAGGAAGTCAGAGGCTCACGAACCGGGCAGTGCAGGCGCTCGCAAAGGGATCAGCGCCACAGTAGTGAGATAATCGAGGGGGATAATCTCTGCACCCGTTTTTCCTTTAAGTGCTGAACTGTTGAGCCCACATTTTTGTAACTGAAAGAATTACAAGAGAACCGTACTAAAAGTGAACCTTTACCAAAGAAACATTTCTAGAGAGAAACAATTCTTTTTTTTGTATGTTGGTTTTATGTCGATTTGAGTCTGCCTAATCAGATAAAGAAATTTATATTTTCATAACTAACTTGTGTGGTGTCCATTTGTGGTGTTTCACTACGTTACTGTGAGTGTAGGTACAAATATTTTACACAGTGCCTTGGGGATAAGCCTGTCTGCTCGTGCCAAGCTACCAAGGGGGTGAGCAGGGGTTATCAACAGTGTGCATCCCCTTACCCTGACTAGAAGCAAGGGTCACCATTTGGACAAAGGTACTTACCTCTGCCAACTAGAGACCCCCAGATCTAACACCACCCAATAAAGTAAACTCAAAAAAGTAGAAGCACCATGATCATATAACATACTATGACATACTATGATCCATCAAACCCCATTCACAGACCGCCAGTGATATCCTTTAAAAATGCTTTAATTTCTGAAGTGCAGCTGCGTATTTCCCCCTGCAAACAATCTTCAGTCGAGCCGGATTCTGAAGATATGCTTTAGCCCCCAGCTGTTGAAAAGGAGTGAAAAGCTGCCTTAAGTGCCACCTCCTTTCTGCAGTAGCATGAGCAAAATCTGCTCTGATAAAGAAAGACACTCTGTTATGCTCTATTTTAGCCGTGGGGCGAGCCAGATCGTAGAGGGCTTGCCGTAACAGAAAGTTATCAAAATAAACCAGCACTGCCCATGGCCCATCTGGGGTTTTAGGAGAACGTTTTGACAGCATTAAAGGAAACCTGTGAGCCCGCTGGATTTCCTTGTCCCAATCCCATGTAGTTAACTTGGGAAAAAGCACCACTTAGAAGGATAACCATATACTTTGTGGCATTGTTCCTCTTGACCCCTACTGGCACCCCCAAGAAAGGTAGATTGTTACAACATTGACGGTTTTCTTGATCTTTAATTTTCTACATCATTTCCTTGACAAGCCCCTCATGAGTAACACCCTGAATTTTTATGGCCACCACTTCTGTTTCAAGGCTCTCGGTCCGAGTTTTAATAGCAGCTATTCTCTCGGCAATCTCAGAAACGGTTCTGCCCACTTTCCTAATGGCACCCAGCAGTTTTTTAGCAGCAAGTCGAGCCCTGCGCTTGTCACTTTTGACCTCCTCCTGGAAGCTCTTGACAGATTGCAAAATCATTGCGAGAGAGGGGTCTCCCAGATTTCCAGTCTCTGATATCCCACCAGGGCTTACCATAGCAGAGACTGCCAGATCTCCTCCAAGTCTACCCGCTCTTTCCTCCGAGGCAATGAGCTGTGTAGCAGAGTAATCCCACTTCAGATCCTCCATACTGCCTCCTTCAGACGTTTCCAATAAACTCTTTCTTTCTCCTTCTTTTCGAGAGAGATTTTCTTTGCCACTGAGGGTTTACTAGGTCTTCTGTCCGGAGCTGTTGTTCCAGTTAGCCCCCCTACACTGGACACTGATATACTGGCATCTGAGATTTCTGACTTATCCATCAGGAAGTAAAATTTCTCAGTCATATTGGAGGGCATAGCTCGGCTTTGAGGGGTGCGTGCTATTTTACCCTTAGTGGCTTTATCAGCCTGGGGCACCACCATTTTGGTTGCTGTATGGCTTCCTTCAGCTATATTGTCCCCATTTGAGGACCCTGGATGGAGAGTCTGTTCTTCTCCCTTACATGAAGCTTCTAAAACAAACTTAATTTGTAATAGTGGATCAGTCTCAGCTTCTACAGTGGGATGAGGTATCTCAAGATCAGCTTTGAACTTATTTGCCTGTTGCGTTCCATCTCCCCTCTCCTGACCATCAGGCAGCAGAGAACCCGCACCAGCAATACACAATAATGTAGTAATCAGGGGCTGAAACCCTTCCACTTAACTGGAGAGCTTCGGAGGTGCTTTTTTAACAGTCTCCAGATTATCCCCCTTACCCATTCAACCATCGCCCTTCTTGCTGCCAGTTCGACTCTCTGAAATTGTCTTGCGCCATGTGGGGGCTGAGCAGCTACCGCCGATGAAGTAAGGGCTAACAGAGCAGCGCGCTGTTTAGCGGCTTTACCACCATGTCCTGCCATTCTCCGCAGAGGATCCCCCGCTGTGGAACTGGAGGCAGAACAGTCGGTCGACGGACAATCAGCCAGTGCCATAGGTCCGCCGAGGCAGCCGAGAGCAGCAGCTGACTCAAAGCACACCACAGAGCGCTGCTTGCTCCGAATATCCTCCTGTGAAACTGGTTGAGGTGGTCCACCTCCCCAGTCCTAGTATAGATTCTGCTGTGCATACTACTCCTTCACTAGGTCAGCTATCTCGAGGGCTTGAGGTCTGGTCAAAGAGTGGTTTGAGTGGTGGACTTACTCGAACGCAATCTTTCCTCACAGCCTCAAGTTCAGCACTCCTAATGTTTTACCACAGGTGGTTATGTGGGAGTATTCAGGTGTAGTGGTTTCCCCCAGTGGGCAGTTTTTCTGCAATAGAGGTATTCTACTCATGATGTATTTCCCAATTACCAGAAGTGGTAAAATTACACCTGCATCTAAAATGACACCTGCTGTGTTTGAACTCAATAAAGTACAATTGATTAGGGTGAGTGACTCCATAGCATACATGGATACACCTGTTTGAAATCCCTGCCACCGCATCTCCATTTGAAACAAGAATTTATGAAGTTCAGGTGAGCACTAAGTCCTTCATTTTCTTTTCAACTAACGACTAACATGGATCCTCCTTCTCACCAGTGCATTGACTTGCAGCATGGGGACCAGGCATCCTAAATTTGCCGGGGAGTCCTGTTTTTTCACCATCTGTCCCTGCATATTAAATACATTCTGACAATACTGTTGTCAGAAAGGGTTGATTGAACTCTTAAGGAGCCAGGTTTTCACGTGTGCCAGTGTAGGATTAGCTAGCTGCCTTTATTAAAAAGCAATTTAATTAACACAGGCCTGCATTCTGTGTCCACATTCCATGACGTCTAGAGGACTGAACAGGATTGACTTCTGTTCCACCCTGGAATATAGTGAGCAAAATGCGTTCACCAAGTTTATTATTTAATTAAGAATAGAGCTGTTACATTGTGCCAGATCAGATTTCATCATCATTTATTATTTTTCTCAAAATGGGTTCAGAATTGTGAGTATAAAAACACAGTTAAATAAAGTTTTAGGTCTGAATTGGAGACAGTTTTTTAAATATGGATTAGGGACAACTTTAGCTGCCTCACCAGTCTCAATGTATCCCCAAAAAACATAATAAAACACATATCTACATTTATCTGTGTGTGAATAAATATATATATATATATTTTTTTTTCACAAAGATTTGCCCGATATGAGGAGGCCCACACCTACGACACCCCTACTCAGGCTTTATTGAGAAAATAAAGGGCAGATACTTACAAGTCGCAACTCATTTTATTTCATTGTATGGCCTGTGATCAAGTAGTCACTTCCGAAACGCGTAAGGCTGACACAGCATGACTCGAGGCATTCCAGAGAAGCTGCAGTCTACACCCTAAAGAGGTGCTGTGAATCCGGTGTGGGCCTCCTCATATCGGGCAAATCTTTGTGAAAATGTTTAGGCGGCCATGTCTGGGTCGCGAGGAGGAACCGCCGCCAGTGAGCGGCCCTGGAGTGTCTGAATGTTTGGACACGTGTCTCAGGACTGGATTCCTGCTTCAGAGTGAAAGACATTACGAAGCGGCTGACTCAACTATGCCCGTCTCACCCACAGGGGTTTTAATTCATGGATAAAATCAGCGGCGACACCCACTGGGGGTTTAAGATCTACACGGACTGCATGAACCACAATGCTTTGATGTTTACGCCCACACAACAAAATGACACGCCTACTCAGGCTTTATTGAGAAAATAAAGGGCAGATACTTACAAGTCGCAACTCATTTTATTTCATTGCATGGCCTGTGATCAAGGAGTCACTTCCGAAACGCGTAAGGCCGACACAGCATGACTCGAGGCATTCCAGAGAAGCTGCAGTCTACACCCTAAAGAGGCGCTGTGAATCCGGTGTGGGCCTCCTCATATCGGGCAAATCTTTGTGAAAATGTTTAGGCGGCCATACCTGGGTCGCGAGGAGGAACCGCCGCCGGTGAGCGGCCCTGGAGTGTCTGAATGTTTGGACACGTTTCTCAGGACTGGATTCCTGCTTCAGAGTGAAAGACATTACGAAGCGGCTGACTCAACTATGCCCGTCTCACCCACAGGGGTTTTAATTCATGGATAAAATCAGCGGCGACACCCACTGGGGGTTTAAGATCTACACGGACTGCATGAACCACAATGCTTTGATGTTTACGCCCACACAACAAAATGACACGCCTAATCAGGCTTTATTGAGAAAATAAAGGGCAGATACTTACAAGTCGCAACTCATTTTATTTCATTGCATGGCCTGTGATCAAGGAGTCACTTCCGAAACACGTAAGGCCGACACAGCATGACTCGAGGCATTCCAGAGAAGCTGCAGTCTACACCCTAAAGAGGCGCTGTGAATCCGGTGTGGGCCTCCTCATATCGGGCAAATCTTTGTGAAAATGTTTAGGCGGCCATGCCTGGGTCGCGAGGAGGAACCGCCGCCAGTTAGCGGCCCTGGAGTGTCTGAATGTTTGGACACGTTTCTCAGGACTAGATTCCTGCTTCAGAGTGAAAGACATTACGAAGCGGCTGACTCAACTATGCCCGTCTCACCCACAGGGGTTTTAATTCATGGATAAAATCAGCGGCGACACCCACTGGGGGTTTAAGATCTACACGGACTGCATGAACCACAATGCTTTGATGTTTACGCCCACACAACAAAATGACACGCCTACTCAGGCTTTATTGAGAAAATAAAGGGCAGATACTTACAAGTCGCAACTCATTTTATTTCATTGCATGGCCTGTGATCAAGGAGTCACTTCCGAAACGCGTAAGGCCGACACAGCATGACTCGAGGCATTCCAGAGAAGCTGCAGTCTACACCCTAAAGAGGCGCTGTGAATCCGGTGTGGGCCTCCCCATATCGGGCAAATCTTTGTGAAAATGTTTAGGCGGCCATGCCTGGGTCGCGAGGAGGAACCGCCGCCGGTGAGCGGCCCTGGAGTGTCTGAATGTTTGGACACGTTTCTCAGGACTGGATTCCTGCTTCAGAGTGAAAGACATTACGAAGCGGCTGACTCAACTATGCCCGTCTCACCCACAGGGGTTTTAATTCATGGATAAAATCAGCGGCGACACCCACTGGGGGTTTAAGATCTACACGGACTGCATGAACCACAATGCTTTGAAGTTTACGCCCACACAACAAAATGACACGCCTACTCAGGCTTTATTGAGAAAATAAAGGGCAGATACTTACAAGTCGCAACTCATTTTATTTCATTGCATGGCCTGTGATCAAGGAGTCACTTCCGAAACGCGTAAGGCCGACACAGCATGACTCGAGGCATTCCAGAGAAGCTGCAGTCTACACCCTAAAGAGGCGCTGTGAATCCGGTGTGGGCCTCCTCATATCGGGCAAATCTTTGTGAAAAAAAAAAAATATATATATATATATATATATATATATCCAGCAATAGCAGTCCCAACTTTGGGAAAGAGCCAGATGAGACCACATCTTGTGCAACAGGTACTTTAATCAGGGAACAGCATGCCAGCGTAAAATTCTTTGAAGAGCCTAAATTTCAAACCAAATGGTAGCCAGACGCGTTTCGAGTATCCCTCTTCTTCAGTGGCTAACTGGAAATGCAGGGGGAAACTGTTTTACTGGTATATCTAATCGTAAACGTCTCCCGCCCGGTTGGGCGTGGCTCCGCGGCCTTCTGGGAGACGTAGTCCATACCAACTTGCAAACCTGTGTAGGTCCGTTTCCACTATATATATATATGAAAATATCAAGGTTGCCCAAGTGGGGAGCCACACCCCATAGAATACACACCATTCTCGCAGGTGGCAGAGCCGTCAGCTAGCACAACGCGTTCCTAATTGCTATACGCGTTTCGAGCAGAAGCTCTTGATCACTGGCATGAGGAAGCAGGAAACAGGTTTGCATAGAACTGGGTTTATTTAATTGATTAGAATCCCGCCCCAGTGGGCGTGTTAAGGTAATGCTGGTTATAGTAGTCCAAAATTATTCCCCATGACTCTCAAAGTTCTTTTAACCAAGTGGTCTCTGTCCTGCCACTCATTAAAAATACAGTTCCTTGTCCGGAGGAATGCTGTTCGTACCCCGCTGCTCAGCTATACCAATGTCACCACGAGTGAGGCTCCACGGGTCCAAGGAGCGCTCGTCAATTTTCAGCACTCAGGAAACGCCTCCCAGCGTCGGGGCAACCTTGATGTTTACATATATATATGACCAAGACCAAGGCCTCTGTGTAGGCCGAAACGTTATGCCGACGAGGTGTGCCTAAATAAAAAACTCACCTGCATCCTGGGTCTTCTGTTTCTTTTCATGCTGCGTTTCCTGAAGGCGAGTGAGCTGCTGCGGTCGCCAGTAGGTATATATAGTTAGGATTTTTTCTCTATGGGATTTTTGAAAATTCTATGTCTAATAACTTTGGCGTTTGTGGACGGAATTGGCTGAAATTTTCAGGAAAATGGAGCATTTTGTTTCTGAGCAGCCCCTAAAAATTTGGGGGGGGGTCGTCAAGGGGGGGCCGAGAAAAAAGGGGGGTCCCAAAACGTGTTTTTGCCATGCAATTTTCCATAGGGCGGTTGGCCTCACTTTTAGCTCGAACGGCTGAATGGATTTCCACGAAACTTGGCAAAATTGTAGATATTGTTTGCCCGATGTGCCTTTGCTAGGTCTCAAGATATGTGGTCCTGTGAATTTTGAGTAAATTAGGTTTAAAAAAAGATATATATCTAGAGCCGCGCCCGGTACGCGTACCGGGGAGCGCTCCAGGCGCGCCACGCGACTTGCGCACGGCAAGCTGATTGGTTCTCGGGTGTCTGTAAACATTCGAAACAGTCCGCAGCGGCCGCCATCTTGTGTCTCGGTAGGATTGAGACACAAGAGGTGGCAAGAATCAAAGGGGGGAAATGAGCAAAAGGGGGCAGGGTACACCCCCCTGACCCCCTACTTTTGATGTGGGGGCCATAAAAGGCTCCCGCGGGTGAAAAAAAAAATAAAAATTAGATTTTCGCGGGGGGGAGCGCCCGGTACGCGCACCGGGGAGCGTACGGGGGAGCGTACCATGGAGATTAAAAATGACAGACTTTTAAAAAAAAAAAAAGCTTCTTTTTATAAATTGGAGGTAGTTCTGAAAAGAACTTTTTTTTTGATTTTGTTGTTTTATATATATTTTTTTGTTTTTGTTGTTTTATATTTTTTTTAGACTTTTTAAAACAATTTTATATTTTTTTGGGATTTTTGTCAAGGGAAAAACAAAAACAAGGATTCCAAAACTGCTCAACAGGAGCAAAAAAAATTTGAAAACTTAGGGACTGGAAGAGCAGCGGTGTTGCTGTTTCTTTAGGGCAATGAGTTCAACACTCTGCTCCCCATAGCAGAGCAGTTCGTCACACTCCGTGCACAAAAATTTGATGCCTGCAAACACCGGCTGAATGTTAGGGACCATTCTTCCACGGGGTGGTCCCGAAGGTGTTGCTCCACCAGTGGAGGTGCTGCCGCCATCTGTGGGTACATTCCGTGCCAGCTCTCTGACACTCTCCCTGGCAAAGTTGTTAGGGTGTCTTCTTTTCACATGCCTGATCAAATTAGCATTCCCAAAACTATATTTTTTCAGAGGATTGCCTCTGGATAAACTACTCCCACATATTTTGCAGGTTACTTTGGGAGCGTTGACTTTTTTCTGTCCTTCAGGGATGTCGTAAAATTTCCAGATGAAATGGGTTTTTTTCTTTTGCTGAGGAGGGTCCTCATCTAAAAATCCATCTGAATCACTGCTGGATGACTCTCTTGCAGCCATTGCTGGAGATCAGAAAAGTAGGAGATAGAGTAGACAGAACAGCTCTTGCTCTCTCCAAGTACAAAGCAATAGTGAGAGAAATGGGTGGGTTTCACACAATTTGGAAAAAAAAGTTCTGAACCAATGAAAAGTGTTATTTTAAAGTCACATGGTTTGACGCGCTTACGCTACGCGCCCCGGGGCGCGTCCCGGGCGTGTATCGTAAGCGCATCGGGGCGCTTACGTTGCGCGATCGTATGCGCTTCCGGGTGCGCTTACGCGGTGCGTCATAAGACGCATCTCGCGGCTACGCGATACGTGTCTTATGACGCAAGGCGTGGCGGCTACGCGATACGTCACGATGTTGTTTTCGTTCGCGGCAATAGCGCTTCCGGGACGCGCATCAGTACGCGCCCCGGGGCGCGCCGCAAGATTGCGCTTACCCGTGCGTTCACCTGTCCGCGCCCAGGGAGCGCACCAAAAATAATATAAAAAAAAATAAAAAAATTATAAAATATAAAATTCGATTTAAAATGTATTATTTTTATAAAGATTTGCTATTAAAAAACCTATGAAATTCACTGAAAAAACCATAGGTTATAGACCATATATAGTTAGGAATTAGCATTTACAAAACCTTGAAAATTCACTGAAAAAACCATAGGTTATAGACCATATATAGTTAGGAATTAGCATTTAAAAAACCTTATTTTACTCATACAAAACCATTGAAATTCCATATATAGTTAGTTGTACTAACTATATATCGCGCACCCGCAATCCACTGCTGATGATGTCACATATTACATCATTCATGACATGGTCAGTGACATCACTGATGACATCACTGATGACATCTCAAATGACATCACTGATGACATCACTGATGACATCTCATTTGACATTACTCATGACATCATTCATGTGATGATACGATGAACCTCTTCAGACTCTAATATAACCTTAGATACACTCAGTGTAAACAGACACTCACAGACTGTCACTCATCCATGGAGTTACTCACACACCTAATCAGTCTTGCAAAGAATCAATCACACCTCCATTTCCTCAACTATATAGTTAAACACACCTTACTTATTGAAACATATAATAACACATATTTACTCTGTTATACAATCCCTGATACAAGTTCACAATAATCCATACAGCCACTCACACATTCACTGGCTCTTATGCACAGTTATTTATATATGTCAACTACCACATGTACTGTGTTTTACATATGTACTTACTTTGACATGTAGCACTGAGATATCCATTCACTCACCAATACACTCATGCACACAGTAAACCGCCCATACAGCTGTTTCCACATGCACTTTTGAACCCATACATCTAGTGAATCAACTGCTCACACATCTATGCACAGAGTCATACACCTCCCAGACACCCACACACACACTCAGTCTCCCATACAAATACTTGGCCAACTAATCAATAACCCATATAGTTAGTCATATAGCTAATGATCAACACATGCATCAGATTACAAAACAACAGACACAATGGTGCACAATTTAAAACAGTTTAGTCACTAACCCATGCACTCAGTGAGACACATTTAATCACTCACTTATACAGTCAGTCATGCACCTACTAAATACATCATCCAGACACTTATACATCCACTCATTCTTCAATATATAAGACATATTTTAACTTTACAGAAACATACAGTCACTGGATGTTGTCATCAGTGATCTCATCAGTGATGTCATTTGAGATGTCATCAGTGATGTCATCAGTGATGTCACTGACCATGTCATGAATGATGTAATATGTGACATCATCAGCAGTGGATTGCGGGTGCGCGATATATAGTTAGTACAACTAACTATAAATGGAATTTCAATGGTTTTGTGTGAGTAAAATAAGGTTTTTTAAATGCTAATTCCTAACTATATATGGTCTATAACCTATGGTTTTTTCAGTGAATTTTCAAGGTTTTGTAAATGCTAATTCCTAACTATATATGGTCTATAACCTATGGTTTTTTCAGTGAATATATATATATATATATATATATATATATATATATATATATATATATATATATATATATATATATATATATATATATATATATATGTATATATATATATACATACTGAAATACACAGGTAAGGTATAGTTCAGCAAACAAAAACCTGTAAAAAGCCATAAGATCGAGCACGGATGATATGCAATGAACAACCCACACCAGAACTCGCGACTCTACCATGCTTTACTTTAGGTAGGCAGAGATTTTCTAGTTCCATTGGCAACATTGTGTATTGAGCTTGGTGCTGCAGGCAGCCAACCACTACTGCACACAACCTGGCTGTGTGCAGCAGGGCATGGTGTTTGGGGAGGCTCTGTGCACAACCCATGGTGGACAGCCAAACCCGGTGCTAATGGCCTCCGGCTTGTCCTTGGCTGAAAGTAATGTGAAGCGGAGGAGGACAGTAGGTCCTACCTATACCAGCCCCTACTTTTATTTTAAGAAATTGAAACATTTTATGACCCTGCTATAATGTTTGTGAAACCTTGCCGACCAGGATGGACCTTCTGCAGGGTTTGAAGACCAAATAGGCTATTGTGTGGTACATCTTAGTCATCAAAACCTTCAATGATCATCTTGTCTGGTTTACTTCTCCAGCGGCACCGTTTTCACCCTTTTGGGGTCTGTTCAATCCAAGGCTACACTTGACATTCCGACCTTTGCAGTATCTGGAAAAACAACTGAATGTTTTTCGTAGCTAGTTCTCACACCATGAGAGATGGTGGAAGTCAAACGTTTTTGCTGTTAAACAGTTGACACTCAGAATGGAATATTGTTGGAAATTCAGTATTCTTCCTTTGATGGGTTACGAGGTGAATTGGAGATGCACAAATCAGCTAAACCATTTTTCCTACCAAATAATTGCTCTCCCTAAAAATTCCTCTTTTTCCTAGGCTTTAACCACTGAAGTTGCTGTTACCTCTGTTTTGGATGATCTTAGGAAGATTGTAGCTGTGGGTGGTGTTAGTACGTTGATTTTGCTAAACCTGTCTGCTACGTTCCACTTAATTTATAATGTGCTACTTCTGGGAGGGATAGCAGTCTGTGCGACCAAGGGCTTCGCCCTCAGAAGCTGTAACCTTTACTTACAGACAGTACGTAGGTAGTTATGTTAAGTTATGCAGATTTATAGGGTGTACTATCACCCAGGACGGCATTGAGGCTCAGAACTACCTCACTTGTGCCAATGGCCACCCAATTCTTATTGATGTTGATGGAGTATCCCACAGGTTCCTCGTTACCTCTCCTCCTTTTTAATTTGTAGCTGGTTCCTTTGGCAAATATACTCGTAGCGTCTGATTTTTTAAAAGATTTGTATCTGTATGACACATAGATCCTCAGCAGCATCGAGGATCTATACCATAGTGATCATTTTCAGATTTGACAGCAATCAGGTGGTAGGAGACTGTACACTTTTAAAAGTTATACCCATCTAGGACAGCACTCACATGAAATGCACACCTATCTTCGAATTCTGATCTGGGGTCCCATCAATGGGTCCCTGTCCTCCTTGGAAGTTGTTCATAATTTAGGTATGCTGATGGACTCGGCCCTCTTACTTCAGCATGAGATTGCTGTAACTTCGAAGGCCTCCTTTATCATCCTAGAGTCCTAACAAGAATGCTGCTTATTCCCTCTTTTCGTTGATAGATAATAGTCCCCAAGGCCTATCCTCAATGCAGGCTCAATGTTATGAATTCATGTGAGGCTACAAAAAAAATATGAATAAATTGCAGCATTCCCAAAAGGATCAGCCCACATAGTGATTGGACTAAGACAATTATATCAACTGTATCTAAATTGTGGTTGCTTCAATATCTGCCAGTTAATAAAAAATCAAACATAAATTGTTGAGTATCTTTGAATTGGGTATTCTATAAATTAGGCACAGCTTTTTTGTTACTTTGCGCAAAGAGACCTCTTAGGGTACAATGCTAGCATTTTAGAAATAAGTAGGGAGAGAGAGAGAGAGAGAGAGCTTTCTTGAACAATGCTTATCCAATTTAGATGCATTTCACTCACACTATCAGATATCTGAAGTTGCTCCATTCTGGCTGATTGATTAACTTTTTCTGTTTGATATTCTTTCATATGTATTTCGGCCTTTTGAGTGCTGTTCCGACATTTCACTGCGCCACATTTAAAGGGTATATTGCTTTTGTGAATAGCAATGCAATCCTATAAAGTAGCCTAAGTTAGAAGAGGGCCAATGACCTTCACATCCAATGGCTAAGCGCTCACTGAACCTTAACCCGTTATTCATCTCTATTGTGCTTTGTGAATCGTAAGGTTGGTGCATCTCCTTTGAAGTTCTTTCCTTGTTCCCTGTGTTAAAATGTATTGTTTTTCTTTACCGAGGTCATAGCTGTATGGTCGGTAAAAGTTGTGTGTTGTGTCCTCATCCTGTCCTCTGACTTGCCAGTGTTTCGTTGTTCTCTGGTAGAATGCAGAACGCCTGTATAAGTGTATTCGCTCAGAGAGCAAGGGCGCAGTGCAACGCAAGGACGGTCTCTCCTGTCACTGTGAAGCTGATTTTTTTCGTTGATGAACTTCTGAATACAACGTCATCACCAGTGTGTGTACGATCTTCTATCTAACATTGGCGTTGAGATTGGTGACCTACCTGCCCTGCTATCCGGCCTGCTGACCGCCATGTCACTCAGTGCATCACTTTCCATCATGAACCAGTGACAGATGAGCAGGGTTCCCTGCCTCTTGTTGCCTGGCTTTCGTGGTTTGGTTCACCTGGCAGCTGTCACCTTTTGCCTAGGAACCGTAAGCGTTAATGGGAACCATTGACTCTGAACATCAATATTCACCATTCTAATACAACAGCACATTGTCCTTGAATAAATGTGAATTGTGTTGTAATTGCATTTATATAGCACTTCGTACCCCTGACGAGGTGTCAAAGCGCTTTTTGTACGAGTAGCACACTACTCCGGCACCCAAAAAGGATTAGTGGTGAATTAGTATAGTGAAATATTAAATTAATTTGAGGGGTGGATATATTAGTCTGTTATTTGGATTGAGAAGGATAGTGGAGGGATAGAAGAGGAAAAGGTTTGCATTTATATAGCGCTTGCTACCCCTGATGAGGTGTTGAAACACTTTTCGGCAAGTAGCAGGCTACTCTGCAACCCATAAAGGATTAGTGGTGCATTAGTGTAGGGAAATATGAAATTAATTAGATTTGAGCGGTGGATATGTTAGTGTGTTATTTGGATTGTGAAAGGAATAGTGAAGGAATAGAAGAAGGAAAGGTCTAGAAAGTTTTTAGTTCATAGCCGTAGGAGGGGGTGTGGGTGATATGAATAGTAAAAGAGGTGTGAAATGATGCAAGGAGGGGTAGAGGAGGGAAGAGTCTGGAAAGGGTTATTTTGGGGACCATAATTGTATGGGCTTTGGGATGAATGGGAGAAGTGAGGTAGAGGATATATTGTGAGAGTTATAGGGGGAGAAATAGGGTGGGTCTTTGGAAAGAGTAGTAGAATGCGGTTTGAGATGAGTCAGAGAATTGAGGTAGAGGATATATTGAGGGCTGTATAGTGTGAGAAATAGGGTAGGGCATTGGAGAGAGCAGTAGAATGAGGTTTAAGAGGAGTCAAAGTGGAGATAGAGGATATATTGCAAGAGATATTGGGTGGAATATAGGGTAGTGCATTGGAGATGCTGAATTAGAAGCAAAGTAATAAATATAAAGATACAAAAGTACATGGACGGTATATATGTATAAGGAAGGTAATATATGTAGATTAAAGTTGTATTTAATAAACTTAGATTTTCAAAGGTTGCTGTACTTTAAAACATTTAGTTTTTAGTTTTTTTGTTATTCAATAGTGAAGTAATTGTAGATAAATAGTCATGGTAAAAGATTTACTTATTTATGAGGTCACTTATATACATGTTAAACATACAATAATGTAACTATAAGTAATATGTACATTTGTTAAGCAGAACTAACAAATATCTATATATTTAAAAACATAATTATTATACATGTTTATAAAAAGCAATACACACATGTAGCTACAAATCCATAGTCCAAATAAATGCTTATGTACACAGGGATATGCTGTATATTTATATTTGAGTATGGTGGTTATGTGGGGAAGAGCCAATTCTTGAGCAGCTGTCTGATGATAAGGTAGTTGTCCCTGGATCTTATGTTTGGGGGTAAGAGTTCCATAGTGTGGCTGCTTGAACAGAGAAGGATGTGCCACTAATGACTTTTTTCTTGTACGTTGGGATTTTGAGGCGAGGTTCTACTCTAGAGCGGAGGTTCCATTTTGGAATGTATTTTGTGATTTTATTCCTGATGAAGAGCATCCTGCTCCATCATCGCTTTGTGGGTGATACATAGTAGCTTGAACATGGATATTCTCAAAACCGGTAACCAATGTAGGGCTTTCAAGGTAGGGGAGATGTGGGCTTGGCGTTTTTATATGTAAGAGTAGTCTGACAGCAGAGTTCTGGATCTGTTGTAGTCTTTTCATAGTTGTTAAAAGTGATTTGTGGTAGAGGCTATTGGTGTAATCAAGTTTGGACAGAACAAGAGAGATGGAACCCTGGACCTTGTGTGGGAATATCAGGTGGGGGAAGATGAGTTTCAGAGTTTTTATAGTAACAATGCTTGATCTTGCCAGTTTGTCCATTTGGGCATTCATTGATATCTTACTTGGAGTCCATGGTCATTCCGAGGTTTCTTACTTCCTTTGATACTTTAGGCGGCGTTCCAGATCATTAGGCCATGCAGCGAGTGGGTCATAATTTTTCCAATTGACACACATGAGTATTTCCTTTTTGGAAGCATTCAATTTGAGATGGCTCCATGTCGTCTATTAATCCACTGCTCTGAGACAACTGAAAATTGGTGAGTTTCCAAAGTCTTTGGGGAATTCCAGTTAAAGGAGTATTTGTGTGTCATCTGCATAGTTATAGCAAGTGAGGTGGAATTGATTGATTAGTGCCGGTAATGACTTCATGTAGATGTTAAAAAGCATGGGTGAGATAATAGAGCCTTGAGGGACCCCTGCTTTTGTGAAGTACGGTTTGGAAGAGAAAGGGGAGGATTTGGATGACATTAGTTCTGTTGTGAAGGTAGGATGTGATCCAGTTGAGAGCAGTCCCCTCTACGTCGGCTTCATAGAATCTTTGTATCAGAGTGTCATGGTCAACCATTTCAACGGCAGCTGAGAGGTCCAAGAGAAGTAATGCAGCAACCCCATTCTGGTCAACTGTGTTCTTAAGCTCATCCCAGATGGAAACAAGGGCAGATTCTGTGCCTCTTCCTGGATGAAATCCCTTTTGGAAGTCTGAAAGTATGGCATTATCTTCAATGAATGGTGACATCAGGGCAAATGCTGCTCTTTCTATCAGTTTGTCCAGGAAAGGTCCATTTGTAATCGGTTGGTAGCTTTCGGGGTTCAGTGGGTCCAGGTTTATTTTCTTTAGTAATGGGCGTATGTATTTCTTCTGGAAATATTCCTGTAGTTAAGGAATTGTTGATGGTTCTTCTTACTGGTGTGGCTGCAGAAGATGGTAGAAGAATTTTCTTGAAGGTTTGTGGTGGACAGGGGTCAGATGGGCTGCCAGCAGGTGTCACGATGTCAATGGCCACATACAATAACCACTAACCTCTGAGAGATGATAGCAGGATCGATGGATAGAAGTAATCCCCCCTTCTTCTCCAGGACGCACAACACATAGGGCGAAGTATACACCACTATACGTCTATGCCCCCCAGGGAAAAGGGAAGTGGATAAAATAATAAACTATGCCAAAAGACTTCTCCTGTTGCTGGGTTCTATTTGTCAACAGAGTGGATCCTTCACAGAATCAAAGGAGCGTCTAACCCAGGGGTAACTGCGGATAAGGAAGGACAAGAAGCCTTTGATTAGGACACCATAAGCACACTCTTGAAAACAAAGAGATACATTCCATTAGCGTATACTAACATGTTAGGCAGTTTCAGAACGTATAAGAAAAGGTTTTCTGGTTGTAGGCACTCAGAAGAGAAGAAACCTTGCTCAAGTTTTTCCACAATACATTCAGGGAAAATGCCCACTCTCTCTAGTGCAACGCGCTTGTAAATCGAGCAAAAATCAGCAAGGCAAAAACGTTAGAAGCAAAATCAGCAAGGAAATGCTAAAAGCAAAAACAGCAAGGCCACATGAAGAAACAAAATCATCAAGGCAAAAACCTAGGAAACAAAATCAGCAAGGCAAACGTAGGAAGCTTGAAACACATAGACAATGTGTTGGAGCAGCCAAGGCTTATTGAGAAAACTCGTAGTGTGCACCGGTAGAGTACTTCATCCCAACGTATCCGGTGTTTAAGTACAGATTGGTATAACGTTAAAGTAAAGCCCCTCAGAGAGACTAGCGTTACTGAGAACGGAAACGCGCTCCTGCGCTGTTCTCACTTGTCACCGTCTCTCGAGGCACGCCCGTCTTACTGGAATGCGGGGAAAACAATGCAGTGGAAACAAAATGGAGGTCTACTGTCCTCCAGACGCGGCTTCTCAAACGCCGCTATGAAAAGCAGTGCAAGGGCGGAGAAAACCCAACAGCGCGTCCGCGCTGTACTCCGTCCTCCACTGAAATACCTGTCGGTTATGGCGGGGTCTCTTGCGGGCATCTGCTGCAGGACTACTCCGGGAAACAAGGATTGACAAGCCCCGTTTCACGGTCCCGGAAGGGCTTTGTATGCCGCGGAACTACCGGCAGTTTCCCTGAAGCCTCTGGGAAGCGTAGTCCGTGGACACCAGGCGCCCTCCGGTGGATGATTACGGTAACGGCCCCTCCTGCCTGTTCGAGAAAGCCTCGTAAGCGCTACAGCAGGCCTTCTTGTTTGCTTTGACCAGGTCCATAAGTTCATTGTGTGAAATTTGTTGGAAGGAATGGAGAGACTGGGTTAGCGGATTCTTGGATTTCTATTTTAGAAAAGTGTCGGTGCTAGTGTTTTATTTTTTATAATTATTTTTATTAGAAACAGATCGACATTACATACCATTGTGCAACATGAGCAAGAGATTATGCATTCTCCAATTCTCTGATCTGGGTTACAGTAAATCAAACACAAATATACAACATATGACAATTAGGGGGTTTCAAGAGTCTCATCTCATCGTCATTCACTGGTACTGGTGGGATACAGATATTTCCTCTGTACAAGTTCCAGGGCCCCCATACTTTACTCCACTTCGCGGGACACCCTCTGGCACATATACTGACTTTTCCCGGAACATCCACCAGTCCAAATCTTCCTTCCATTTATCAAGCTTTGGCGATTGATGGGCTCCCCAATTTTGTGCTAAGTTCCTTTTAGCCACAATTAGTGCCAGGATCACCCATTGCTTAGTATGAAGGGTGAGATCTGTTGGCCCCAAATGTTTAGGATGCACCTGCAGGCTTCCGGCTGCAAGTCAATTGTGAGCACATCCCGGAGAGTTTGATGTATAACTTGCCAGTACGATTATATATATACACATTCCCATATTATGTGGATAAATGTACCCACCTCCCCACATTACGTCTGCACTCTCCATTATCCATTCTACCCATTCATACCAAATCTGGCCCAGTGATGTATATTCTGTGCAGAATATTTGGTGCTGGTGGTTTTTATTTGTTTAAATATGAGTCCAACATGTCTGCTGTGGCTGTGTAATGATTTGCCATTTTGTCTGTGAAATCTTGTGTAATGGGATGAGCTTCTTCTAGGCCATTTGTTTTGTGATATTGAGTGAGGATTTTATGTAATTCTTTATTTGCACATGTAGCATTTTGAATTTTGTCTGAACAGTAACTTTTTTTTGCTATTTTCATAGCTGACTTGTTTAATCTGTTAAGTTTCTGTAGGCGAGGTTTGTCTTGATTGGTGTTTGTTTTGAGCCAGGAACATTGCAGCTTTTTAATTTGCTGTTTTATCTCCTTGAACTGTGTCTTTCTCCAAGGTGCTTGTTTAGTTTTGTTCTGTTGTGTCATTAACTGGATGTTAGATGTATTTCTTAGTGTTCAAAATTGAGTTTGTTTCATGGTCGATAGGTGGATGCACGTAAGGTGGTTTTAGGTGTGTTGCTTAGTGTTGTTTTGTGTTGGAAAGCAAGCAAATGGTGGTCTGACCATGTGAGTGGAGTCATTGTTTGAAAGGTAACTAGTTCTATATTTGCAAAAATGACATCTAGGATGTGTCCAGCGATGTGTGTTGGTTTGTGGACAATCTGATGCACGTCCAGTGTGTCTAGGTCAGTGACGATTATTTTTGGATGGGACATAATGGGTTTGTCAAACCAAATGTTTTTTTTGTTTTATTGGTCCTCATTTAACAAAGAAAGCTCATAGAGTTGGAGGATATAGCCAGCTTAATCAAAAAACTGCAAACCTCTATCCAAGATAGAAACAAAGAAAAAATACCCAATCACTTCTCAAAGAAGAGTTGGTTAGTTAGTTAGTTAATCTAACCCCTGGGTATTTCTCCACAGAAGCAGCTTTTAGTAGCCAAAGACCAGGCTCCCCCTATATGTAGGCAACTCCCATCTAGCCTTGGCTAGTTTTATGTCCTTTCAGCCGCCATGAGCCAATTTGTAATCATTGGACCAAAGGGGAAAAAAAAGAAAAAGAAAAGAAAGGCCACCTATTTTGAAACATGCAAAATATAAAGAAACAAACAAAGTCAGCCTAAGACAGTGTAGGAAAACCTACATTAAAGAGAGACAAAAGAGGTAAACCACTGTTCCCAAATATCCCAAAAACTTGTTTTTTTGCTTCTTTTACTAGCTCGATCAAGAGTAGAAATATGTTGGACTGAATTAATCCATCCTGACTTAGTAGGTGGGATCAGTGTAACCCATTTAATGCATATTTCCCGTCGTGCCAAGAGAATCAATACAAAAAGTAGTGCCCTCTGATCCCTGGAGAAAACTTGATCTGCCCTCTCTTTTACACATACCCCAAAAATCACTGTTGGTGCAGTTAACCCTACTATTCGTCCCATAATTTCAAAGATAATGTTACTTACATGATCCCAGAAAGGCTTTCTTTTTGTCAAACCAAATGTTGAGGTCAGCCAGAATGCATGGATTGGAATGTAGTGTGATAAGGTTTGAAACCATGTCTAGAAGTGTGTCTGGGAATGTTGCATTGCTAGATGGAAGTCTGTAAAGGGGCAGGAAGTTACAGGAGGAAGATGGTGTAGCTTTGCATCTGGTGAAGAGGGCCTCACAACCTTGCATAGAGATGTTGTCAGTTTTAGTGATATTTAATGTTTCCCTGTACACAATGGCTTGGCCACCTCCTCTTTTGCCTATGCAATTTTGCGTAATAGCTTGATAGCCTAAAGGAACGGCTTCATGCAAGACTGGAGTCTTATCATTTCCCAACCATGATTCAGTTATGAAGAGTATGTCAGGTTTTGTGTCAGTGAGAAGGTCGTTGGTGTGATTCTTGTTTTAAGAGAGCAATCAAGCATTTATTAGCAGGCAATTTAAAGAAAGTGCTTTGGTGATAGTGTGACTTTGTTTTGTAGAAGAGTGAGCAGTATTTTGTGGGCTTGTAGCAGCTGTGTCCTTAGCGCTGCTATTAGCTGTATAAGAAGAGCAATAGTGTAGCTGTTTTGTATTGTGTTCTTCATCTAGCGGGCTAAAAAGGCATTTTAATGGGCCTGTGTGTGTAGGTGATGGTTGATAGTGAGTTGGTGAGCTGTGTTTTTTTTAGTATGGTCTTGTTGTGCAGTAGACATGAAGAAGCGAAGTTGGGAGGAATTGCATGTTGCTTGTTTTGTTTGAGTCTGTTGAGATTACAAGTTGTATGAGTTTGAGGTGGTGGTGGTGCAGCATGTGGGTCATGTTGTAAGGCTCTAAATTGTCCAATAGATGAGAGGCATTTAAAATAGAGTTGCTGAGTTGCTGTATATGTGTTAGGTGTGTGGGAAGAGAGAAAGCTTGATGTTTGTTCATGGTGTGTATCATTTGTGAAGTTAGGAAGGTGGGAGTGGGTGTATGTTTGTAGTTTGTGATGGAAAGTATTATGTGGGGTTGTGCATGAGAGATTGTGTTGTGCTGGTGTGCGTGTTATGTTTTATTTATGAGGGTTTGTGAAAGGAGGTGCTGATGTATTTGTTTTCTGAGATGGATTTGTATGTAAAGTATTGTTGGTGAATGGAAGTTGTAAGGTAAAGGAGATGGAAATGTGTTTGTGAATAGAGTGTATGTGGTGTGCAAGAGGGGATGAAGTAGAATTAAGTGTGTTTGATTTGATTGCTTCGAGATGCGTAAGTGTTGTGTGGTTGTGTTATTGTGGCAGAAAAAAGAATAGGGTGTTGGTGGATGAAAAGATGGATGGCAGAGTATAGATTTGTTACTGACAAAGAGGGGTCTGTTTGGAATACATAGAGCAGTCAGTGTATGTCTGGATCGGATATAGTTAAACATGGTGTGTATTTGAGTTGTGTTTATGATGAGTGGATTGGTTAGTGGTAGAGGATAGAGTGGTGTATTGTTTGTATGTGATGGTACAATTGTGTGATAGCTGGGGTAGAAGGGTGTATAGGTGTGGTTTAGGGGATTTTGTAGTGACATTGTACTTCATGCAGGGTTAGTTTGTAGTAAATAAGTGGAGTGCATTTGTTGTGAGTATGGTACTATGGTTGTGGATGGGGTAGGATGGGTGCTAATGTATGTAAGTTTGGGCAGCATTTCTAGCCCAAGCCTAAGCAGTCTCAAACAGACAAATGCCCTTGTCTTCTCCGCCCTTACCCTCGATGCTCAGGCTGAGACGCTGTGAGCCCTAGGCTGAAATAGCCCTAGTGGTCAGCTGACCCCTTCGCTCAATAGGAACCCTAGGCCTAACCCTAACAAATCAAAACACTAGACGTAAGCTCTAGAAAAAATAGGAGGACAGCCTCATACAGCCAATCACAGCCCTAGTGCCAGCAGCCAATCAGGCATGAATCCTTAAGCCCTACGTCCAATAGAAACCCTAGCCCCAGTCCTAGTCCCAGCAGCCAATCAGGCACGAAACCCTAAGCACTATGTCCAATAGAAACCGTAGTCCCAGGAACCAATTAGAAACCCCAATCCAACCCACCAATCAAACCTCTAACCCTACGCCCTACTTCGAAAAAAATGGGACCCAGTGACAAATCAGAACCCCAGACCTATCAACCAATCAGACCACTATACCTAAGCCCAATAGATACAACAGATACAGCCACCAATCAGTGCACAAATGTAACATGTAATAACATCTTAAATATGAGGCGTGTGTCTTCAAGCACAGGCTGCTGGGCAGGGGGCTGGGAACTGGGAGCTACTCCTCTATTCAGAATCTTCTTGTAGATTGCCAGGCTCAATCCACACTCTAGAGTGCTGCAGGTTAGGGTCTAAGGGCCTAAGCCAGGCCTCTAACAATACTGCTTTTCCCACACTTAAACAACTAACTCTCCTAGCCATAGAACAAGTGTTACATGCACTTTCTAAAGATAGTTTAAACTCTGAGAGCAGAATACTGCCGTTTCAAAGCACCTTCTGCTTAATCTCTAAAGTATAATATGTCTCTGTTCTTTGGGGGGCAGAAGGTGTTTAATCTTGATTTACTCACTTGCTAAGTCAAAAAGCATTTGCAATAGAAAAGGTCTTGCATCTGTGAGAGTTTAAGCTATTGGCATTGTAAATGTCTATACCTTTTATTTATCTGCTTTGCTAATTAACACATACATAAAGGCATTGTCATTTACAATGCCAATAGCTCAAACTCTTGTAAATGCGAGACCTAATCAAAGAAGCGGCCGCCATTTTCCCGGGTTGCTCAGAAAGTGAAAGCACTCATGACACGCTGAAATGTTGCAGGATAGCATGTTGTGCCTGCAGTAGGAGAAACTCATTAAAGAAAATATTGCTTAAGCCTAAAAAAGACATGCCGTGTAACAACCGAAGTAAAAGGGCCAGTCCTCATGGGAGGTTACAAATGAAGACAAGGCTGTACTAAGGAGGGACTAACAAGCTTTTTAATTAATCAGAAGCCAGCATTTATGATGGGCAATGATACAAGCCAATGACAAATATGGGAAGAGAGTAGACGATGCTTCAATTCCATACTCCAATAAAGCATGCCGCAGAGCAGAGCATGTGCTTCCCAGGCTCAACCTAAAAAGGGAGCAGAGGGTGGATTGCCTAAACACAGGTCTGAGCACAGATTAGGGACAAACCAGGAGGGAAAAGTAAAGCAGTCACAGGCAGGTGAAAACACAGGTCATCAACAGCAAAAATCCAACAACAAACAGGGGAAATTGAGGTCTTCCCGGAATGGTAAAACATCAGATTATCAACAGCCAAACACTCTTGACAACACACCACATTGTGGCTACATGGACGCCATCTTTGAATCAGCCGGATTCTGTCTCAACTGGAAGGTCAGACAATTCGAACTACCTTGTATATCTGTTGTTGGGCATTTTCACACGAGTACGCATGCATGCCACAAAGGATATTAAAGGTTGGTTCCACTTTTATTTCAGGAAACCACAATCTACTACATTTTCAATAAACCAGTTGCTATTTCCTTTTCTGTATACTTGGTCACTGTCTGGGTTCTTGCTCTATAAGTAAAACCACGTTACTCTATTAACCCACCACTTCTTTCCTATATACAGCGGGTGAACCACCTATAGCCTGAGAGAAATGGTTTAGGGCATTCAACACTTGCTTTGGCCACATCAATGGTTTTAAGTACAAACCTGACAAAAATAAATAGTTGTTGGATCGTTTTTGGGATCAGAGTGACAAGAAATGTTTGTACATTTACTGACATTTGTACCAAAAGATGATGAAGAGGAAGTGGATGTATATGAGAAGGTTGCGAAGAGATTGTTAAAACATTTATGCAAACCTCGCCAACTTAGTTGTCAAAAGGCATTGTTTTTTAGGAAGCTATTTGCAATGGAGACTGTGGATATGTGTGTAGATGGATTTAGGGCATTAGAAGATAAATGCTAATTCAAAAGCTTTACTCACCCACTCATAAGAGAACAGCTATTCAGCTGCTGCTACAACAAAAAAATATGTGAGCAGTTGCTTTCCTATTAAACTTCACCTCTTGACGTAGCAAAAGACATGGCTAAGAGTATTTAAGATTCAAGAGAGACAGCCAAAGTACTTAACAAAGGCACCAAAGATACTGTCTTTGTGGTCAAAGGAAACAACCCTGGCACCAGCAAAACTTTGCTGAAGAAAATATGTTAATGGGAACAATATGCGTTACAGGTGTAGGTCAAAATTCCATGTTGCTTCATTTAAACAATGTCCTGCCCTAGAAAAAGAGTGCATTGAGTGCAGTGTTTCTGGTCATTTTGCCAGAGTGTGTAAAATGGGTAGTAAATTGACTGGCATAAATGTGGTGGTTGATGAATTATAACAAGGACGCATGAACAACATGGGTTATTTGGTTTTTGATTGTAAGAGTGCAATGAAAACGATATTCCCAAATCTAAGGATCCTATTGAGGATTTTAATATGAGTGGTGTGCATATTCCTTTACTCACTGATTCTGTACCCAAAATTACAATTATTTCAACACAGACCTTCAAAGAGAAGAACATTCAGGAGGCATTACTTGCTCCAGATATAAACCCTTAGGGTTACAATGGTGAAAATATTGACCTGGTAGGTTACTTCGAAATAGGTGTGAAGTTTAGGGTGTGCAAAGACCAAGGACATTTTGTTTTGCATCATCAAGGATGTGAGGGAATTGTCTTGAAACCAGAGTGTGTTCAACACATTTTGTGCGTAGAGGCGGAAAGTATGAAGGTCAAATATAACAGCTGGAGAGTGTTCTAGAGAAACAGTTGGTGGTATTTGATGAGAAGCTTGAGAAACATGAGGGTTTTAAGTATGTAAAATGACTACAGTTGAGATGTGAACTGATGAGTGTCAAGGATGGGGTGGTCAAACGTCTTAGTTCACTGTGTTATGAGGGTATAATAGAACCTGTGGAATCCTGTTTGTGATTGTCCCTGATTGCTTCTGGTGAGGAAAGAATTATGAACTCAGAATCAATCAATCAATCAATCAATCAATCAATCAAAGCATTTATATAGCGCACTGCTCACCCGGAGGGTCTCAAGGCGCTGGGGGGGGGTCCGCTACTGCTCGAACAGCCAGGTCTTAAGCTGCTTCCTGAAGGCGAGGTGGTCCAGGGTCAGGCGGAGGTGGGTCGGAAGGGAGTTCCAAGTCTTGGCGGTCAGGTAGGAGAAGGACCTTCCTCCTGTGGTGGCTCTTCGGATGCGGGGGACGACGGCGAGGGCGTGGCTGGTCGATCGAAGCTGGCGTTTGGGAGCGTAGAAGTTGAGGCGGCTGTTGAGGTATCCTGGGCCTTGGTTGTGTAGGGCTTTGTGTGCGTGGGTGAGGAGCCGGAAGGTGATTCTCTTGTTGACCGGGAGCCAGTGTAGGTCTCTCAGGTGTCCGGAGATGTGGCTGCGGCGGGGGATGTCCAGGATGAGTCGCGCTGAGGTGTTCTGGATCTGCTGGAGTCTCTTCTGGAGTTTGGCGGTGGTTCCGGCGTAGAGGGAGTTGCCGTAGTCCAGACGGCTGGTGACGAGGGCCTGGGTGACCGTCTTCCTGGTCTCGGTGGGGATCCATCGGAAGATCTTACGTAGCATGCGCAGGATGTTGAAGCACGACAAGAAGACGGCGTTGACTTGTCTGGTCATGGAGAGGGAGGAGTCCAGGATGAAGCCCAGGTTGCGTGCGTGGGCTGTGGGTTTGGGTGCGCTGCCCAGGGCCGGGGGCCACCAGGAGTCGTCCCAGGCGGAGGGTGATGATCCCAGGATGAGGACTTCCATCTTGTCCGAGTTCAGTTTCAGGCGGCTGTTCGACATCCATTTGGCTACTTCTGTCATCCCTTCGTGCAGGTTGGCTCTGGCGGTGGCAGGGGTCGTTGGTGAGGGAGAGGATCAGCTGGGTGTCGTCGGCGTAGGAGATGATGTTGAGGTTGTGCTGGCGTGCGATGGCTGCGAGGGGACTCATGTAGACGTTGAAGAGTGTTGGGCTGAGCGAGGAGCCTTGAGGAACGCCGCAGGTGACTTCGGTGGCCTCCGATCTGAACGGGGGGAGGCGGACTCTCTGTGTCCTTCCGGCGAGGAAGGAGATGATCCACTCCAGTGCCTTCTCCTGGATTCCGATGTTGCTGAGGCGCTGCACTAGGGTGCGGTGGCAGACAGTGTCGAAGGCCGCGGAGAGGTCCAGGAGGATGAGGGCCGCTGTTTCTCCGTTGTCGAGCAGGGCTCGGATGTCATCGGTAACTGCGATCAGGGCGGTCTCGGTGCTGTGGTTGGCCCGGAAGCCAGACTGCGAGAGGTCGAGGGAGCCGTTCGTCTCGAGGAAGGCGGCCAGTTGCTTGTTGACGGTCTTCTCGATGACTTTTGCTGGAAACGGGAGCAGCGAGATGGGGCGGTAGTTCTTGAGGTCGGTGGGGTCGGCTGATGGTTTCTTAAGTAGAGCGCTGAGTTCGGCATGCTTCCAGCTCTCCGGGAGAGTGGCGGTGTCGAAGGAGGTGTTGATGATGTCCCGCAGGTGGGGTGCGGTGATCGTGTCGGCCTTGTTGAAGACGTGGTGAGGGCAGGGGTCGGTCGGCGATCCGGAGTGGATGGAGTTCATCGTGCGGATGGTGTCTTCGGTGCTGATCGGGGTCCAGGCGCGGAGGGTGGTGGTGGGGGGCGGTGGTTCGGTCGTGGCATGCGTCGGTTGAGTGCTGAAGCTATTGTGTATGTCCGCGATCTTGTTGTGGAGGTAGGAGGCGAGGGAGTTGCAGAGGTCTTGCGAAGGGGTGATGTCGTTGTTTCCGGCGTTGGGGTTGGAGAGCTCTTTCACGATGTTGAAGAGTTCTTTGCTGTTGTGTGCGTTGTTGTCCAGTCGTTCCTTGAATGCGGTTTTCTTGGTGGCGTGGATCAGTTGGTGGTGTTTTCGGGTGGCGAGCTTGAGGGCAGTCATGTTGTCCGGTGTTGGGTCTCTGCGCCAGGTTCTCTCGAGTGCTCTGCAGTTCTTCTTGGAGCTCTTGAGTTCGTCGTTAAACCATGGGGCTTTCTTGCTGCCGGGTCTGCTCGGCGGGGTCTTCAGAGGGGCGAGGTCGTCTGCGCAGTCGCTGATCCATTTCGTGAGGTTGGTGGCCGCTTGGCTGGGGTTCGTTGTGCTGGTGGGAGGGTTCTTGCTCAGGGAAGTAGCGAGCTGGTCTGCAGTGATCTTGTTCCAGCTTCTGCGGGGGACCTGTTGCTGGTGATGGTGGAGCGTGGTCCTTCTGAAGCTGAAGTGGACGCAGCTGTGGTCCGTCCAGTGGAGTCCCGTGGTGTGGCTGAAGGCGATGTCCTTGCTGGAAGAGAAGACCGGGTCGAGTGTGTGTCCGGCGTAGTGGGTGGGGGTGGTCACCAGTTGCTTGAGTCCGAGGTTGGCGAGGTTGTCCAGCAGGGTGGTGGTGTTGCGGTCGTTGTTGTTCTCCAGGTGGAAGTTGAGGTCCCCGAGGAGGATGTAGTCGGCGGAGGGGAGGGCGTGTGGGCTGATGAAGTCGGCGATGTCTTCGCTGAATTGTGTGCGTGGTCCCGGGGGTCTGTAGATGAGGGTGCCTCTGAGGGTGGTCTTGGGGTTGACGTGGATCTGGAAATGCAGGTGTTCGGCGGGTGCGAGGGTGTCGTCCGTGTTAGTCGTGATGCGGATGGAGGTCCTGTGGATGATGGCGATGCCTCCTCCTGTCTGGTTGATGCGGTCCCTCCGGATGATCTTGTAGCCGTCCGGGATGGCGTTGGCGATGTCGGGCGCTGAGGAGGCGTTCATCCAGGTTTCCGTGAGGAAGGCGACGTCTGGGGCTGTGGTGTCGAGCAGGTTCCAGAGCTCGACGGCGTGTCTGTGGACGGAGCGGGTGTTGAGCAGGATGCACTTCAGGTGGGTGCAGCTGGAGTTCGGCTTGGTGGGTGCTGGTGTGGCGTGGGTCCGGTTGCAGGAGAACTTGCAGGAGTGGCAGCTGAAGGGTCCGTGGGTGCGTTTCGGTGTGGCTCGGTAGCAGCCCGGGGTTCGGCCGGTGTTGAGTGCGTTGAGTTCGGTGGCGTCGTAGGTCCGTCGGGTCGGCTTCCAACGGTGGGGGCCAGGGGTCCTGGCACTGGGCGCGGTCCAGGCGCGGACGGGCACAGACAGGCTTACCTTTGGCACGCCTTCGGCGCGATTAGGGCGCGCCCGCTGCGCGTACGCGTGGCCTCCGCCATAAATGGCGTAGTGGGGGGGTGGAGCGAGGGAGGGGCAGCTGGGAGGCGGGAGCGGGGAGGCGAATGAGGGTCGGGCAAAGGAGGGGGGCGTGCCACAGGGGGGCAGCGGCGGGGAGGGAGGGAAGAGAACGGCGGGAGGAGGAGGGGTGGCGGGAAAAAGAGGCAGGAAAGCGGCGGAGCGGCGAGGCCTGAGGGCTGACCCTAGCAGGCGGCGGTCAGGAGGCAGAGGCAGGGGTTAGACCGGCAGCAGGGTGACCTGGCCCCCGGGGACCGTGCGATGGCGGGTCGGGGGTCAGGCAGCCGGCAGCAGGGGGACCTGGCACGCGGGAACGTGCGAGGCAGGGGCTGGCGGCAGGCAGCGGGAGGACCTGGCAGGCAGGCGGCGGGAGGACCTGGCACACGGGGACCGTGCGGCAGGTGGAGCGACCAGGAGGGTCACAGCTCACTGCCGTGTGGTCCCAGCCTTATGTGTGCAAGTGGGAGGGAGGGGCAGCTGGGAGGCGGGAGCGGGGAGGCGAATGAGGGTCGGGCAAAGGAGGGGGGCGTGCCGCAGGGGGGCAGCGGCGGGGAGGGAGGGAAGAGAACGGCGGGAGGAGGAGGGGTGGCGGGAAAAAGAGGCGGGAAAGCGGCGGAGCGGTGAGGCCTGAGGGCTGACCCTAGCAGGCGGCGGTCAGGAGGCAGGGGCAGGGGTTAGACCGGCAGCAGGGTGACCTGGCCCCCGGGGACCGTGCGATGGCGGGTCGGGGGTCAGGCAGCCGGCAGCAGGGGGACCTGGCACGCGGGAACGTGCGAGGCAGGGGCTGGAGGCAGGCAGCGGGAGGACCTGGCAGGCAGGCGGCGGGAGGACCTGGCACACGGGGACCGTGCGGCAGGTGGAGCGACCAGGAGGGTCACTTCATATCAATTTCAGGAGTTTAAATCAGGCAATTTAAGTGGATGGTTATCCTTCACCCAAAATTGAAGAGATGATTGCCAACCTGGCAGGAGCCGATTACTTTTCTAAATTTTATATGTGCTCTGGGTATCGACAAGTAGTTTTGACAAGAGAGTCAAGGCACCTAACTGCTTTCATGACACCAGCTGTTGTATTTAAGTTCTGCAGGATGCCTTTCCGCGCGCTTTGGAGGTCACTTTTTTCCACCATGTTATGAGTGATGTTCTGCATGGAATATGTGGTGTGCTCAGTTTCCAAGACAATATCTAGGTCTACGGGACAAAAATGAGAAATATCTAGGTTGGGCAGTTCTTCCAGCTTTTAGTTGCAGAGTATAGTAGTTCAGAAGGGACAGATGCGAGCTGGGGGTGCATGAGATAGAGGCGTTGGGTAAAGTCATTTCTACATGACCTGGGTTGCTGAAATATATTGAAGAGGTACCTACCCCTAAAGATCTTGAACAGCTTCAACCATTTTTAGGAATGTGGCAGTTTTATGGTAAATTAATTTACAGTTTTGCTATCAAAGCAGAACCTTTTCTTGCATTTCTGAGGAAAAGCATTACATTGTTGTTGGTATAATGCCAGGAGCTTGCCTTTGCTGAAATAAAGCATGAACTTGTCAGTGCTCCTTTACTTTACTTAGTCCATACATACCTGGTAAACCTTTGTGTATTACAGTTGATGTCAGTGGGGTAGGCATTGGGGCTCGACTGTCCCTGGGCTGAAGTGAATATGAGTGCACTGTTGCATTGTGCATTGTTGCATTTGCATCACACACTCTCAGGCCACAGGAATGATCCTACTCTGCCATTGAGCGAGAAATACTTGTGTGTACATGGACTGCTTAGCGATTCGAGGCCTATTCTTTTTTTTTTTATTGAGGTCTTGGATGAACCACAGCGTACAAAATATAATAGCATATACAAAATACGTCCGAAACCATACAAATTCAGAAATAATAATAATACATTCCCAGGTCAGTTACAATGCATCAATCGAAATACGATCCCCAGATTTTCTCAAATTTCCGAATCACCCCAATTCTTTGAGCATATATTTGTTCGCATTTTCTGACTCTTTCCATTTTATAGCGCCATTCTTGTACATTAGGGCAATATTGTGAACGCCAATTCTGAAGTAATAACGATCTAGCCACAGCCGTAGCAATATACATTAGTTTGGCTAATTGCTCTGTTAACATCAGCTCCGAATCGAATCCAAACAGAACCAACTTAATATTGACAAAAATCATAATTTTATATTTGTTTCGAAGAAACGCAAAGATATCCTCCCAAAAGGATACTATTTTGGGACAATGAGCTATAATATGAGACCAATTGGCAGGGTTATAATGCAGGCACCTGAAGCAGTTAGATGAACTATTGGAATACATTTTAGTTACAATCGCCGGAGTAAAATACAGAAGCCATTTGCTGAAAAACAGCATTCCGCGCCAATTAGCGCCTCTTAGTGCGGAGAAATTCAGTCTATTAATTTTCTGCCACATAGTGGAGGTTATCGCTACATTTTCCTGCCCCTGCCATTTATTAATTGCTTTGAGACATAAGTCCGGGGCCCTGTTCAAAGTTAGACAGCGTTTCCACTCCCCTGGTTTCTTCTCTTGTACCAACAAAAACAGTTCACTGAATAACTGAGTGGCAGGAGAAAGGAGTATAGGATCCAATTGACGCAGCACACTGTAAATCAAATTATACGATCCCAGCAGTAAAAAATTTCCTTGGACACGGGTTTTTGAAATCTTCAGCGCACCGCGGAAATCTGCACCGCGTTGATGCGGTTAAAGAATGAATAAGATTTGAAGCGGATTGCTCTCTGGCCTGCCACGCCAGGAGTTTACCGGTAAAATTACTTTCCTCGTAATTTTTTTGCGAGCTCTTAAAGAAAATCTCTTCACTCAGAGTATGGAGATTTTGGCAAAGCTCTCTTTTAGCCTCATTTAATTGCTCCTGAACAATACTAGCTGAGTTTTGCTGCCTAAGTACAGTCAAGGCCTGAATTTTTTGCTGAAGTAATTTATTCTTATTTCTGGCTGCTAAAGAATCTGCAGCGTCTCTCCCAATCACTAACCCCTGAATATAAGCCTTGAGAGAGTCCCATACACAGTTAAGGGGGGCAGTTCCAATATTGTGAGTAATGAAGTCCGAAATCTCAATTTTAAGAGCTGCCACCCATACATCGCCACTCAGATATTTTTTATTAAAGACCCAACGTTTGGGGGCTCTAACCTTATCTACTAATGCCAGTTCAATAATTATCATCGCCTGATCCGAGAACCCATTGTGGAGGATCATCTGATTAGAAAATTTAATTTGGCGTGAAATGAGAAAAAAATCGATCCGAGAGGAGGATTTAATTCTGCCGGACCAATAGGTGTATTCTTTTTTGGATGGATTTTGAATGCGCCAGGGGTCACACAGATTAAATAAAGACATGTTATTATTAATAGATCTGAGGGATTTAGGTTTGGATTGTTTCTTCGAATAGCTAGTTGAGTCCAACTTTACATTCATAGTAATATTGAAATCCCCACCTATGATAATATCACCTTAGACCATTAAAAGAGATTGAAACAGTTCTTCATAGATCTGTGGTCTATCCTCTACTGGGGCATAAAATCTAACCAGAGTTCGGGGCTTACTCTATTCGGAATCACGCATGTAGCCCAGCACCAACGGCATGACCCCCCTTGCTCTGTGTGAACAATCTGGGCCTGCAGCTTAAAAAAAGCGCGACCCCCCCTCTGTGACTCCAAAAATGAAGAGAATACTCGAAGAAGACCAGGCTTTAAACATCGAGAACTCCTCAATTTTTGACATTTGGATATGGGTCTCTTGTAACAGGATCACATCTGGTTGTTCAGATTTGGCCCATAATTCTATTGCACGCATTTTTTTCCTGTTATTTAAACCATTTACATTAAAGGAGATAATTATCAGACCCATAATACAAGAACAATCAACACACAGGGCTGCAAGCAGATCACCTCAGAACTTATGGATCCCACCTCTAATCAATTCTCTGAACCTTTTGTAAGCAACATACTGTTTCAAATGCACCTGTCCAAAATTCCTAACATTCTTCACATTCCAAGTATTGATAAATGAAAGCATCCAAGACTTCATTTTTTGTGCACTATTACCCCCTCTCCACCCACCCTCCTGACCCTGTGGCACTACTCCTACCCCTCAACCCCACGCTAGCCACAGCTCCATACCCACTACCACGGGGTGTTGCGTTGTACACCCCCTCACCCTCCTGTGGACCTATACCCCCACTCCATCCCCCTCCCCCCAGAGCAAACAGGAGATTCAAAAAGAAGATAGCAAACAATAGTGGCATTAGCTCTTATAGCTCTTTTCGGCAGGTGATATTTCCTTTAGCAACTCCTGTGCTTCTTCTACATCAGAGAGCATGTAGAATTTCCCTTTGACCAAAACTTTTAGTTTTGACTGTTGAGCAATCTGCGCTTGTGCCCCTTAAGCCTTAAAAAGTTGTAGTAATTTCACGAACTCTTTTCGTCTACGGGCGGCCGCAGCGGACATATCCGAGAATATCCTACACTTGTTAGTTCCATCGAGTGAGAACTGTCTTTGTTGGATAGCTTTGGACAAGATTGTTTCCTTAACTCTAACATCAGAGAAATTTAGGAGAATAGTGCGGGGGAGCGTAGATCTAGGAAACGGCTGAGCAGGGGCCCTATGAGCGCGAGTAATCGTTAAATCACCTTTAAACTCAGGGACCCCTTTCTGCTGCAAGAAGGTAGTGACCCAGTTGACCATATTGGATCCCTCCACCCACTCTGGGACCCCCACTATTCTAAGGTTAGACCTTCGATTATAATTCTCTAACTCGTCCAATTTCCTGGATGTTTTAAAGACAGTTTGAACATCTTTTGTAACTCCTGTCATGTTGTCTGCCAAGGAGGATATTCTGCTCTCTGCCTCCTGAAGACGAGCGGGAAAAGAAGACACTGAATCCTCAATCTTATCCAACCTCTGATGTATAGCGCTCAATTCCTCCCTTTGAAACCTTTTCATTTCACGTATTTCATCAAGAATCAAGTTGAGCATATACTTGACTGTCATCTGCTGCTCGCCCATAGTCTCAGTGTCCATACCCAGAGCTGTGCTGAAAAGGTCTGAGGGACCCGGAGGACAAGTGTTGCCCATACTCTCCAGAGAAGTACTATCCAGAGAAGCTACAGTATTGACCGGCTCGTCTTGTCTATTGGGGAGCAGAGGAAGACCTTTTACCTCGTGTATAGAGGCAGAGCCTGAATTAGCCTTTGATATTATATTGGTGGTCTTATTTGTAGAGAACCCCGAAGCGGCATCAGCAACGGTAGACATTTCCAAAGAATGGCTTGATCCCGCTAATCCTAGTGACCCAATGATCGGAGCCTTGGACGAAGCCTCCTGCGGAGCTGAATTACCCACTGAAGTCGATACAAGTTTTTTCTCAAACAGGGGGAATTGTCTTGGAATCTTTAGAACTGTTACTTGCTCTGCTGGAGCAACTACCAAACTGTTATGCTTCGTCTCAGTGTCCCCATCTGCAGATTCGATTGATACCGTATGTCCACTTGGACTGGTTAAATTCGAAATGTTTATAGGTGATTCTTCCTCCTCGTCAGAGCTCACACGGGGAGACTCCTCCTTATCATTCTCTTGATCGGCTGCTTTTGCAGCGGCTTCTTTCGCCTGTCTACGTGCTTTGGCTTTAATCCTAGCGTTTATAAGTTTACCCATCTCGTAAACTTTCCCCCAGATTGGATGGTTTTTTGAATATATACAGTGGGAGAGTGGAAGAATCAAAACTGAAATTATTAGCTGCCAGTATTAGTCTGAAGGTAGCTGAGTGATAGACAAACTCAAGCCTGGGATAGGCGAAGCATCACTCACCGAGTTTGCAGTTTATGGCTTGCAGCTCCGATTTTTCCCACAAGAGCGTTGTCTCATAGAACGATTTGCCCTCAGAACTTTGCTGCCTCCTAACACTCGAAAATCAGCGTAATGCAGCCAAAACATTCAGACCGTCATCCGTCATCCACGGCGTCCGTCATCCACCATCTGCCGTACTCTCCAACTCTCCCGACTGTGCCTCAGCAAAAGGGGGCGCCGAAGAAACGCCAGAACGCCAAAGCGCCAAGGTGCCAAATCACCGCCGCGCCAAATCACCGCTGCTCCGTTCTGCCTCTGCTCCCTGCACAACAAAACAGCAAAAAGGCACCGAAGAAACACCAAGACGCCAAAGCGCCTGAATAACCGCAGCTCCGCTCTGCCTCTGCGTACGATGGAGCTCCACGCCTCCACGTAGCACCTGTGTACCTGGTTCCCTGGCTCCTCCCTATCCCCCCCACGAGGCTGATGGCGGCAGCGTGGTGTTGTGCAGAACACAGATTCGAGGCCTATTCGAGTGGGACCACATTTTTATTATGTATTGATCACAAACTTCTTGTTCCTATTTTGAGTGGGACTAATGTTCATTACACTAAAACCACAGCTATGTTAATAATATGGAGTGTCAAACGTTTAGAGCATCATTCTGATGTGGAGTCTTTTCTGGGCAATAAAAATAAGAAGGCAGATTATCTTTCTCGCCTTTCTCAGTCAAGTAAAGATGTGGAGTTGATTTGGATAATCAGCAAGACATGGATTGCATGGCTGCCAGGGTGGCCAAGGGAACATCAACCCTACAGTAAAATACACCTGTAAATGTTCATTGAAACTAGATTATTGTTTAGGGATTATAAATTCATTCCGCCCAGTCCTGCTAGAGACACTTTATTGCATATCAGCCATTATAGTCATCTAGCTATGATGCACAATACGAAGAGGCTGAGAGAGACTTACTGATGGTCAGAAATGGACAAAGATGTGGAAAGATAGGGTGACAGGTGTGTAACTTGTGCTTTTAATGACAATGTTTTGAAATGTGCAACACCACCTATGATTGAAATGGGAAGTCCAAAGAAAGTATGGGAAGGGGTATGGATTTTCTAGGGCCATTTTACATTCTTCCTGTTGCCCGATACTGTGCGGTGTACAACCTTTACAACGCAACTTTTACAACGCACTACCATTACAAAGAAACTTTTACAACGCAACATCCATTACAACGCATGCATTTACAACGCAGTCATTACAACGCATGACACTACAACGCACACCACAACGCATGTCATTACAACGCAGTCATTACAACGCATACCATTACAACGCATAGTTACAACACACAGTACCCCTACACTATCCAACATGTACCCTACTGTTGCACCCCCTGGAGTTAGAATAGTAATTTTAACCCCTACACTATCCAACACTTACCCTACTGTTGCACCCCCTGGAGTTAGAATAGTAATTATTACCCCTACACTATCCAATACTTACCTCAAATGCAAAGTAATGTTATGCGTTGTAATGGTATGCGCTGTAAAGGTAGTATGCGATGTAATGGAATGCGTTGTAAAGGTAGTTCTTAAAAATTCGTTGTAAATGCATGCGTTGTAATGGAATGCGTTGTAATGGATGTTGCGTTGTAAAAAATGCGTTGTAAAGGTAGGCGTTGTAAAAGTATGCATTGTAACGTCATACATCCATACTGTGCTAATGTTTTGGTTGATCATCTCTCCAAATGGTTGGAGGTGAAACGTATTTGGGGACCAGATACTAAGAATTTGATCACATTTCTCACTGATGTGTTTGTGAGAGAGGGTTGTCCTTCTGAATTGGTTTCAGATAACGATGTGCAATTTATATCAGTAGAATTTATAGAATTTTTGATTGGTGAAGGTATCAAGCACAAGAGATGTTATTTATACCATCCCCAGGGGAAAGGTCTAGTTGAAAGGGCAAAAAGAATGCTGAGTGAACGTGTACGGGAAGTTGTGGTTAAAAGCAAGGATACGAGAGAGGCTTTCAGTGCCATGTTGTGGTCATACGTAACCCTCCTGCTAGGAATGGGATTTCTGGTTGGCTGAAGTATGCACCCAGGCCAGTCTGGAACCACCACTTGAGTCAGGGTAAGCCAGATACATACTAAAAGATAACCTATGCTCATCCTCTGATAGCTTGGTACAGATCAGTCAGGTTTCTCTAAAAAGGGAATGTGTAAAGTACTTGTTCAACACACACACACACACACATGCACACAGTAACACAATGAATACACCACAAAAAGACATCACACAGGTTTAGAACATTGGAGCAGTGGTTCCCAAATTTGTGACTCCTGAGGACCCCCATTGAGTCACCACTTTAAGCAGGGGACCCCCAAGCAGTTTGTATGATTTGAATTCCAAACATTAAAACAGTAATTCGGAAAAAATAAACACACATGTGCACACAAAACAAATACTCAAATTACTAAGGATTTTAGTATTTTATATTTAAACAATTCGCAAAAAATTAAAAATTTTAATGGGAAGGTTGGTGCTGCATCTCCGTGACTAACTTTTAAATGGTTGGTTTTGTTTCACAGTACGAGGCTCCTGCCCCATTCAGTGCACTACAAAGGGGGATTTAGGAGGCTCTTCCCCCAACAGAATGTAGGAAACAATGGTGCATTCTACAACACATGTATCATTATATATTGAATTGTATTAGCTTTTAAGGAATAGTAAATGATTACCTTACTATGCACCAGGATACAACAATCTTTGTTGGGGTTCTTCAATGATTCCCTTATTATCACCCTCCAACAGTGCCTCTCATCCCTCTGTCACATGTATTTCATTTGCTTTGTAGCATCTCCCCTACCATTGTAGGAAGTCAGAGCACTTTACATCACACACATATAGAGACAATGAATCACACGTTTAAATCAGTGTATAGAAAATGTTACATAAGGCAAAGGGGACTACAATGTATAGTCCCCTTTGCCATTGTGTCATTCATACTAGTTGGCATTTTGAAAGAGTGCTTGGTCTGGAGAAGCATAAACTCAGGATTCAGAGCTTAATCAGTGGTTAGCATTGACTTTAACAATTAAAATGTATTTTAACACAAATAAACCTTTTTAGAAGCATCAGGATAATGAAAGACTGGGAAAAAACTTAAGATACTAACTTGTACCTTACAGTTTGCAAGCAGCTTTTTGATGACAGTTTATAGTTCATTGTGCTAGATTATGATTGTCACTTATGAACTGCAAAGTAACAAAAGCATCTCTGTAACAAAAGCAGTAACTCTCTGACCTATGCACAAGAATACTGTTTTTTTATAATGCCTGGTACACATTTTTTGCAGTAGGCATATTAACCCTCTGTGCTACATTAGATAAGTTGCCAGTGACAAAACTCTCATCTCTCTCCAGCAGGTACATTAATCACTGGTGTTATCTTGACACTTTTATTGTTGCTCGAAAACTGCTAATTATACAAGGAAATTTACAGTGCTTTTAAACCTGCTGCCTGAGGACCCCCTAGGAATGTGTCACGGACCCTTGGGGTTCGCAGACCACAGTTTGGGAAACACTGAATTAGAGAATATTTATCTGAGCAAAAATAAGATGAAAATAACAAAAATCCACTTAGTGCAAGTTGAAAAAGCTTGGGCCCACTTAAACATTTATCCTCAAACCAGATAGTCTTTGTTGCTGCATGAGAGGTAAGAGGGAGCACCCCTGGCCCGGTTTCGCCAATCTTGCCTGCACTTGCGTGGCTGTTTGCACCACTGGAAGCGGGTCTGTTGATGGAAAATCTGGGAAGAGTGGTGATTTCCTCTACCTAAAGAACCCTTATTAATAATACACTAGATAACCTGGAGGTCTTGACAGTGAGGTGGGAGGCAGAAGGGGGGAAATAGGGAGGATATCGATTGAGACGTGGCCTTGATGCACCCTAGAGAGGTTGCAATTAAGACGTGGCTCAGGCCTGTCTAGTTTAAATACTCCATCGAGTCTACTATGACAGACGGCATCTCCACGCTATGGAGAGGGCCCCCGACCCACACTGCCTGAGATGTGGCGATGTGGCGGGTTCCTTTTTTCACATACTCTGGAGTTGTCCCCGTATACAGTCCTACTGGAGTGCCATCATGACTGAACTTAGTGCCATATTCTCACCATCTCTTCCCTTGGACCCCAAGATTTTTGTTTTGCATATCCCCCAATGATGTTGATTTGCCCTGCACCCAATCACTGTTCAACAGCTTCAGTTTAGCTGTGGAAAAGAGAGGTGGCTCGCCACTGGGGATCGGGGGGGGTGTCCCACACTACAGGAGTGTAAATGGAGGATAGACATGTATATGATGACGTAAAAGGTCACGTACTGTAGCAGAGGCTACTCATGAAAATTCCAGAAAGTCTGGGGCAAGTAGATATCGTATTATTCCTAGGAAAATGTGCTGGTAGAGGTAACGCTGGATCAAGAAAGGGCACAGTGACAGCCATTGGGTTACTGTCCTTGAATTTGTTTGTTTACTGTTCAATGTGCTTGTTTACCACTATGCTATTGTTGGGCTTTGTTGAATGTCGGGGTGGTGGGAGGGTGGGGTGGCGAGGTTGAGTGTTATGCATTGCCATTGTTTTGGACACCTCTGTTGTCAAATATTCGTCCATGTGTTATATTGCATTAAAACTGCAATGACGTTTTTTTTTTTTTAAATGAGAGGTAAGAGGGAGAACTCAATCACAATCTATATTCTCAGTATAGAATAACCAATTTGGCCACTCAATAATCCAGTCCACAACTCAATATGAGATCAGCAAGGTTAAATTATAAGTTCAAAAATAGGTTTACATAAACCAATCTTAGTATAATGGTATAGAAATACAGAACAGATCAAACATGTCCAAATCTCCTAAAAAGATTTGCGTCATTAACAAAAGACAAACAACTATTTCTGTAATGACAATTCAAGTAATCAGGAAAATAATTGAGCATTACATTTCATCAAATGATTCTCAAAGGTAAACATGAGCACCCTATCTCTCCCTACACTGCCTTAAAAGAGAAAACCCTAAACTAAATGTGTTGAATAAGGATGACAAATAGAAAGGTATCAGCTGCCAGAGTCTCCAGTAAAAGAAACTCCAACCAAGGGTCAATAGGCATGAAGCCACTCAGAGCAAAGCAGAAGTAGAAGTCTGTACCTCATGAAATCCTAAGATATCTCTCCGACCCTCACTAATTTACAGCATAAGGTATTAGTTGCATTCCAGGTAGACAATCCCATGTGACTTTCCACAGTACTTTCCTATGATTCTGGCACAAATTGGAAACTTTCCCACATCGATAAGTTGCAACTTAATTTGTTCTTGGTCATTCTTCTCCTCCATGAGAACTTGCCTCCTTGCTTGTTACTATGTTTCTCCTTGCCAAACTTAATCTTCTCATACCTTGCTATCTAATGAAAACAAAACCCTTCTATACTAAATAATGAAGCTTTGTCCACACTTGCAGTTGAAACAAAATGTGAACAAAACATTCCACATTGAAGGTTAAACACAATGTTAAACTACAACGTGAGCTTGCACTGAAATTATACATGAGGCCTCAAAATTAAGTCAACTTAACAGTGCACTGGGTTACGGATATGTTACACAACAAGCAAGGGGTATGAGGTAATTATCATTGCACCTATCTTGATGTCAAAGGTTAGTATTTTTACAGTATTTGCGGGAGCAAAGAATCAGAGGCTCAATACCCCTTAAACCTCCTAGGAAACAAATCCCATACATTTTCAACAAAAACAGCGACTCAGCACTCCAATAAGTCAAGAAATTAGTATAATTTGCAAATATTAGCAACGTAAGAAAAGGCACGTGAATTCAGCAGGTTCTGATTTCTTTATTGAAAAAATCACGCGGAAGAAGCGGTCTCTGAAATTTCAAATAGACATGGGCTAAATACCCATTCTCCCACTAGAATGAACTACTGGAAATAACCAGAATAAGCGCTGCTTACGCTGTTAATGTACTTGATGGACCAAGTAGAATTTGAGAGAAAACACATGCATGAATTAAGAAATACTGCGATTGTTGTGACTGCCCTGAAGAAGACCTTCTGGGGCGAAACGCGTTGGCTGCTGTAGTTTTTAAGAAGATTTTTTCAATAAAGAAATCAAGAAATAAGAACTTGCTGAATTCATGTGCATTTTCTTATGTTGCTAATATTTGCACATTGTACTAATTTCCTGAGTTATTGGAGTGCTGAATCGCTGTTTTTGTTGAAGGGTTACGGATATGTGCACAACTGTACATGTATAATAAATGAAGTTTCTTAACACATGAGTAATGCAAAAGTCTAGTAAGAAATATTAATCAAAATTCACTAAAGTGAATATAATATTGTGTTACACATGAACCTCTAAACGTGAGCTGCAAATACATTTAATCTGATTAGGTACAAAATAAGCCACATCAGAAACTTAGATTTTCCTTTATAGTAATAATAAACAAATACTTCAAACTCCTTTATTAGTCACATTTCTTAAACACACAATTTATAATATCGTATCTTTTACACGTCGAGCCCTCTAAATATATGGTACTCCAATTTCTTTTAGTAACGTTAATCACACCGAATATTTCCAAGTGCTGACTACTCATGATTATGACACACTCCTACCTTATGTTAGAATGGAATCAAAATTATGCTACTGCAATCGCCCCTCTGATGAAGTATCAAGCCATGACATAATCTCTTAATATTATCTCTTGATCTTATCACATTAACCAAGTTAAACCCTTGTTGTGGCAATTGCTTTTAGCTTGAACTCCTCCAAACGCTTAATTTCATTGTAGTATTCATTCTGCTTCTTTGCCTTGTATTTTCTATACACCTTCACACTAACAATCAAGACTTCTGCACAAAGGACAATGATCAACAGTGGTTTCAAAATGGAACCACCTATGCATCTTCCTAAATTCGCAGACCACCAACCAATAGCATTAAATCCATGTCCAACTGAATCCAAAACACCTCCTATTGCCAATCCACTCAATTCATTATGTATGTTGGTGATATTCTTTATGTACTTATGTAATTCCTTACTTTTGTCTGGGCTATAAGTACAACACTGTTGAACCTTCAACATCTGGCAGACAGTGCCCTCTTTCGCAAGCAAAATGTCTAACGCAAGACGGTGCTGCAAAACCATATCCCTAATAGCAACCTTCTCAGTATTTATAATCACCAAAGGTCCAGAAGTATTAGTAGACAATTTATCAACTACAGTGGAACGCTTTCTAATCTTAATGTCATTCAATATCACCCTTACATTTGGAATTATAGCACCAAAAATATCTCCTGCAATCTTTCTAGCACTTGCATCTTTGGAAACACTACTCCTAAATAAGGTGTTCCATACCATTTTTCCAGTAACATGAAATAAGCCTTCTTGCCACAAAAAAAATAAACCCCAGGAATCACAGGATCAGTTCCATCCAAGAACAGTTTCCAAGATCTTCGAACCTCAAAGGTATGATCACACTCACTTTCCCCTCCAGAAATAGTATTGTATTCATTCTTATGATTGTCTATACACAATTTCCATTGGTGTTGTCGATCTAACGTCAATGTTTCAGTATTCCCTGCTGTTTGATTATCTGTCTCTTCCTGTGATCAACTTGCAACACAAGTTTTTTTAGCTGCTTTAGTCTTTACTGCTCTATATCTATCTTCTACTTGATGTAAGAATGTATTTTCGATATCAGCAAGAGCACAGGTCAAATTATGTCTATATGCATAAGCAGTATTTGACATTTTAGTCGGCAAAAAATATCTACCTGCAGTTTCAGCAATCTGAGCATATGAATGTCTTTTCAAGTGTTTGAATTTCAGAATGATTAAAAAAAACAAGTCATAGTTAGAATAATAATAATGAAAATGACCCTTCTCAGAGAAAATACTCATCAATAAACGACATGTAATGCCATATGTCAATGGTATGTGATAGTATGTCATACCCTCAGCTACTGAAGCAGGTAAACATAACAATCCCATACTGCCATATTGTTAACATAGTCATAAAGCAAATTAGTATAATCATTTAATGTGTAGTCTCCTCTGGATAAATATGTATGTTAATTCTGCCCTTCTAATGAATATAAACCTCCATCTACTTTGCGTGGTGGTTTCTGCTCAGGAGTATGTTTCTCTTTTTTGGCATTAGTCGAACCCGAATTTAATACTACAATTAACACTATCAAGCCTAACACTACAAATATTAATACTGTACCTATGTCTATTGACTAGTTTTAATAGTTTCCATACTATTTAGACTCTGACCAAGCGGATAAAGGTATAGCAGCAACAGTATTTTCTCTGTCGGTCTCCACCTGTACAGGCTGCAAAACAGTCTTTATTTGTGATTCAGAAAAGGGGGTGGTGATGGACAGAGTATCTGAATTAAGCAGAACACTCCTACCCAGTCAACAGATCAGGGCTTGATCCATCACCGTTTTTTAGCTCACTGCACCATCCCAGTTCAGAACCTGGCTACATGCAAATTAGTCTGTCCCTGGCCCAGTGCATCATGGGAACAGGGCAGACCAAACTACCAAGCCATTTCTTTACTGGAAAGGAAACAAGCTTCCGGGGACCGGTTTCTGGCATTTCAGCCGTCGTCGGCCCGGCTTGCTTGAATCCTGATGGTGCAGTGAGCAAGGGACTCACATCTGAGCATACCCTGCCACGCTTATGGTGGCCAAAACGATTCAGAAAAGGGGGTGGTGATGGACAGAGTATCTGAATTAAGCAGAACACTCCTACCCAGTCAACAGATCAGGGCTTGATCCATCACCGTTTTTTAGCTCACTGCACCATCCCAGTTCAGAACCTGGCTACATGCAAATTAGTCTGTCCCTGGCCCAGTGCATCATGGGAACAGGGCAGACCAAACTACCAAGCCAATTCTTTACTGGAAAGGAAACAAGCTTCCGGGGACCGGTTTCTGGCATTTCAGCCGTCGTCGGCCCGGCTTGCTTGAATCCTGATGGTGCAGTGAGCAAGGGACTCACATCTGAGCATACCCTGCCACGCTTATGGTGGCCAAAACGATTCAGCAAAGGGAGTGGTGATGGACAGAGTATCTGAATTAAGCAGAACACTCCTACCCAGTCAACAGATCAGGGCTTGATCCATCACCGGTTTTTAGCTCACTGCACCATCCCAGTTCAGAACCTGGCTACATGCAAATTAGTCTGTCCCTGGCCCAGTGCATCATGGGAACAGGGCAGACCAAACTACCAAGCCAATTCTTTACTGGAAAGGAAACAAGCTTCCGGGGACCGGTTTCTGGCATTTCAGCCGTCGTTGGCCCGGCTTGCTTGAATCCTGATGGTGCAGTGAGCAAGGGACTCACATTTGAGCATACCCTGCCACGCTTATGGTGGCCAAAACGATTCAGAAAAGGGGGTGGTGATGGACAGAGTATCTGAATTGAGCAGAACACTCCTACCCAGTCAACGGATCAGGGCTTGATCCATCACCGGTTTTTAGCTCACTGCACCATCCCAGTTCAGAACCTGGCTACATGCAAATTAGTCTGTCCCTGGCCCAGTGCATCATGGGAACAGGGCAGACCAAACTACCAAGCCAATTCTTTACTGGAAAGGAAACAAGCTTCCGGGGACCGGTTTCTGGCATTTCAGCCGTCGTCGGCCCGGCTTGCTTGAATCCTGATGGTGCAGTGAGCAAGGGCCTCACATCTGAGCATACCCTGCCAAGCTTAGGGTGGCCAAAACGATTCAGAAAAGGGGGTGGTGATGGACAGAGTATCTGAATTAAGCAGAACACTCAGAACACTTTCAACAACATTTTGCTGCATCCTTTTGAAAAGACCTCCAGATCTTCCAACCTGACTCCATGCAACAGCAGTTCTTTTTCCCACCTTCATTTGTTTGCAAATCACACATCTGTATTACAATACCTCAGTCATCACTCAAAATTTTGAGTTAAACTAAGTCTGCCTAAACAACTTCACCCTAGTATCCCTTCCTCCATGCATGAACCCATGATGGTATCTCACCATCGGTGGCAACAAACTATTAGGCAGCACTGGTCTTCCATCTCCTGAAACCCAAATATCATCATCTTGTTTCACGCATCCTGCTCTTATCCAACCTTGCTGTACCTCCTCAGTAACTTCCTCTTGCAATCTCTTTACTTACTCCCTTGTATCAGCAATTGTCATCAAGAGGTTGAAATTGGTTTAATCAGCTCCTTCATTTGTATATTCACCATTGAAAGTGCAAGCATTTAATGCGCAATAGCGTGTAGATTTGTCTGCATATCAATTTGCAACTTTTGCCAAATTAATTCATTTAGAATGGGCAGAACATTTAACAACAGCATCTTGGGCTGGCATGTGTAGGGCCTCTAACACTCAGTACATCATAATCACAAACAATGATCTGGTCTCCCTCAATTAGATCGTTCCAACTGACTGGCCTGACCACTATCTCATTTTGTTTAACATCTTTACCAAAGCCAATCCTCCCCCAGTCTTAATTAACAAACCAAAGATTTGGACCAGAAACCTCAAACAAGTCCCTCGAATTGAGCTTGAGTCTAAAATTCATGCTCAACTCCAACGTCTCCCGCACTCTCAAAACGCAAATGAGCTCACTGACCACTTCAACAAGACGATTACGGAAGTTCTCGACCAAGTTGCACCACTCAAACTAAAACAACAAAAAGCAGTCCAATCTAAATCTTGGTTTAACCTTGACCTAAACAATGAAAGAAGACAACTTAGACTAGCTGAAAGGACTTGGAGACAAAACCCTTCATCATTACATTTAGCTCTCCTTAGAAGTGCTAGGTTAGCTTACAAGAAGCACATTTTTAGAGATAAAGCATCTTTCTTCCATACCCAACTTTACAGTGTGAAAAACAGGCCCAGAAACATCTTTAACATTGTCAGAAGACAAACCTCATCTGCCCCTCCTGACCAAACCGCCTCCAAAGAAAGATGTGCCTGCTTCTTCTCAGACAAAATTGCTAAAATCGATCAATCCTTCTCATAAATTTTGGTCTGTCCCACGCGGAAAATCTCTCTTAACTTCTCCCCTCTCTCAATGTCAACCCAACCTCCTGATCCTTTCTTCTATCAAGCAACTCAAATTGAAACCAAAGACATTTTCAACACCCAAATGAAAAATGATGCCCACTAGACTAACTTCAAACCCATGACCGAGCTAGAAGTCTTTATTATCATTGCGAAATTAAAACCAACCTCACACACCAAAGACCCTCTCCCGACAAAACTTGTAGACAACCCTAACCACATCATCACCCCATGTTGGACACAAATCATTAACTCCTCCATTACCTCTGGATGTGTATCTGCTTCCCTTCAACATTGACAAATCACTCCCATACTTGAAACCTCAAGGCTGACCCTAATGATCTCAACAACCTCCGTCCCATCTCTAACCTCCCACTCCTAGCCAAAACCTTGGAGAAATGTGTCTTACAACAACTTGACAGACACATTGGCAAATACAACCTACAGGACTCCTTCCACTCTGGTTTCAGGAAAGGCTGCAGCCCAAAACCGCCCTGCTTAACATTGCCAACGACATTCATTGTTCCTTAGAGAACGGAGATGCCTGTCTTCTTATCCTATTGGACCTCTCAGCGGCTTTCAACACAGTCAACCAAGCATCCTTACTGGAGTCTTTGAAATATTGCTATGGCCTCAATTGCAGTCCTGAAATGGTTCACTTTCTACCTCCAACACCGAACACAACAAATTAAAATCTATTCCTGCCTCTCAAATCCTACTCCTGTCTCTCTTGGCGTTCCACACGGCTCAATACTCTCCCCCTCTCTCTTCAATCTCTTCATGGAACCCCTTACTATCATCTTGAAACACGCTGGAACTATGTATCACCTTTATGCTGACGACACGCAACTCTACAATAAAATCAAATCTCACAGCGACATCATTCATCTTAATGTCACATTGAGTAAGATTCAGTCTTGGTTTTACTCAACCATCTAAAACTGAACCCTAACAAAACAGAAACCATTCTATTCTCCCCCAAAAGTAACCACCTCCCTATTCAAAGCTGGATCCCTGACCTCAAAGCCCTCGACTGTTCGTTATCCAACACGGCTAAATCCCTTGGTTTCACCCTGGACAAATATCTGTCACTTAAGGACCATATTAAAGACGCAACCAAAGGAGTGCTCTTCACTCTTAAACACCTCAAAAAAATAAAACCTTTCATACCTTCTGACGACTTCAAATGGGTTGTTCAATCGATAGTCCTATCCAAACTTGACTATGGGAACCCTATTCTCACTGCAACCCCGAAAGTTCACCTTGCTCCCCTTAGATCAGTACTCCACATGGCTGCGCATCTCATAACTGACTGCAAACGGGTATTAACACATCACGTCCGCCCTCAAATCTCTCAACTGGCTCCCCATCAAAGGTAGATGCATCTACAAGACTGCCTGCATCACCCACAAAGCACTTCACTCTCAATCCCCTGACTACTTAAACAACAAACTCACAAGTGCAGGATGTGCCAGACCAATGAGAAGCTCCAATGCTCTTCTTCTTGTACCCCCATTACTAAAAAAAGAACTTGACTCGCTCTTTCTCAGGCAATGCTCCCAGCATCTGGAATGCCCTCCCGAAGGACCTTCGCTGCAACACTTCCTACTCAGGCTTCAAAAGAGACCTGAAACGCCATCTCTTCAATAACTTCTAGGGCCCCTGAATCGAATCCCACTTATTCTTGTCCCAACCTCATTTCTGTAATTTTTTCCGTTCATCGCTCTGTTACCTTTGGCTCTTGCCGAACCTATACTTTATGTACCCTGAATTGTTACTTGTTTGGACTCCATTTTCTGCAACTTCATCCCTCATGTCCTTACAAATCATTCTTTGTACTGATTTATGTCTTTTTGTTTTCTCTGTTATACTTCCCTTTATTTAACCTTATGTAAACATTGATTTTAAGATTATTTGCCTTGCTCCAAAATGTGTATTGTTCTTTCACTTCCTTTACCATTTTGTATGTAACCTGTTCCATTGATTGTTGCCTTGCTTTTAATTCTGTAAAGCGGTCTGAAACCCCTGGATCAAGCTAGCGCTACATAAAACCTCTAAAGTAAAATAAATAAAAATATAAATTTTCTCACATTTTCTTCATTGCGGATCGAGGACATGGATGAGGTCATTTATCTCTGCTGAGATCATAACTGTCCAAAGTCATGAACAACACCAAGTCCATACTGGCTATACTGGCTATCAGTGAATATTGTCACTTTCAGCTCGTTTGAAATGCAGCAGGCTCTAGTAAGAGGAATCAGTTCTTCCACCTGCGCAGAGAATACTCCTTGAAGCCAGGGAGCTTCCACCACTCCTGAAATAGTACAGACAGCATTAGCAGCCCGCAGGTTTCCCTTATTGTTTCTGCGCCAAGAGCCATCCACAAAAAAGGGGCAATCAGATTCAGACAATGATCGTCAGTAATGTCAGAATGGGGCTTGGTGCATAGTACAGTGACCGAGACAGACATGCTCCACTTCAAGCTCATCTGCATCACAATCAGGTAAAAGGAGTAAAGTAGCAAGGTTTAGCACTAAACATCATTTCAAGGTGATGTTCTCAGCAGCCAAAATAGACTGCTCTTACCTTGTGAGCCTACTATTGGTTAGGTGTGAGTATGAGCTTGAGTTCGAGTCAAACATATTTCAACAGAGGGGGGTGAATAGACAGTCAAAGGATGATCCATTACAATGCTCCAGCATCTCTCTATGTTGAGACCTGTGGCAGCAATGGATTTGAGATATTTGGGCAACGCTGATGCTACTGGATCCAGAGTAGCTGAGAAGTAAAAAACTGGTCTATGGGCACCTCCATGATTCAACACTAAGAGAGCACATCCTTCTCTTTCACTATAAAAGAGCGAAAATGCCTTGTTGTAATCTGGGATTCCTAATGCAGGAGTGCAACAAAGGCTTTCTCTCAGCACTAGGAATATATTCAAGCAGCCGTTTGTCCCGGGGCACTGGATCAGACACATCCTTGTGTGTCAACCTCTGCAAGGTTTGGCCACCAGGGAAAAGATGGGTATCCACTGGTGACAGTAACCCACCATTCCCAGAAACATCCTAACTTCTTTCTGAATGGAAGTTGGATGAATTTGCATAATCGCTGACATTCTTTCTTTTGACACCTTTCTCGCACCCTTCACAATGTGATGTCCTAAGTAAAGAACTTCTGTCATACAGTTTTTCAATTTATTTGGGAACACTTTATGTCCATTCTCAGCCAAATGGTTCAGCAAGGCAATTGTATGAGTTTAAATGCTTCTCGAGTATTCAATGCAAAAAAAAGGTCATCAGTATACAGGACAAGGACAGAATTACAGGGCATGGTCATAGACTCCAGATTTTTCTTCAAGATATGGTTAAAGGTGGAAGGACTCTCTGTATACCCTGGTGGGACAAGACACCATATTAAAACACAATTCCGAAGCTGGAAAAGCGAATAAGAATTGGCTATCTTTTTGGAGGGTAAGGGAAAAAAATGCTTGACAAAGATCAATGACAGTGAACCATTTAACCTCACATGGAATCTGCAACAGTATCACAGAGGGATCTGGTACCACGGGACAACAAGGAACCCCTATGTTAATAATTTTGCAGCGATCCTGCACAATGCAATATTTACCGCTTGGCTTTTGTAAGCCCATAATAGGTGAGTTACATGGACTCCCCAGGATCTCTTTCAAAATGCCTTGTTCAACCATAGTCCAAATGACAGGTGTACTTCCAGCTACTGTCTTGGGTGCCAGATTATATTATGGGGTTCTTGGGCATTCAGCATTTGGCTTTATTTGTATACGGACAGGCTTAACTCCTTAATGAGTCTGATGTCCTTTCCAGAAAAATCCCTCACTATGTCCCTTACTGCATCTCTAAGATCCAACGGCAAAACTTCCACTGTTAACAGGGGAAATAATGAGCCATGCACATTATGATTAGCTAACATAAAAGCAATGCCCTCATCATTTGTTTGAAGCTCAATGGCCTTCGTGGTGCACTTTATAATACAGTTTAACTTACACAACAGATCATGACCCAAAAGGCATACAGGACTCGAATCATGTACCACAAATTAGTGATTTTCCTCAAATGTCCCTATCTTCACAGGTGCTTCTTCAGACAGGGAATTTGCTAATTTCTTATTTGCAACTCCTACAAATTGGATTATTTTTCCCCAGAGGGTAGGTTTGGAACCTCTACCATTCTCACAGTAGAACAGGTAGCAACAGTGTCAATTGGGAAAGTGACATTGAGACCATCTACATCAGCGTCAACATATGGTCCACTTTGGACCACCTCCAAGACTGTGCCAAGTGTACATTCTTTCTCCACCCTCAGGCACTGTCATAAGAACTGGTCTGAACCTTATTCTGTCGAAGTCTCAAACATGGGGATCTGTTGAAATGAATTGTTATTGTGGGGCAAGTTCTGATTTCTACTAATGTCCAGAAAATGTGTATTACTGGACCTTGGGAGGCAGCTAAATATTGAGATCTTAGTCTGAGGCCATTCTGAGACTGTACAACGTTCCCCTGAGACTGACCTACTCCCCCAATCTGTTCCTGATTTGCGACATTTAGACGACATTCACACTTCCAATGCCCCAAACTATTACAATAGTGACATGGGTTGGATGTCTTTAAAGTACCAACATCAATTCTAATCTTGGGATCTATAGGAACGCCTCTTCCCCTTCCTTGTCCCTGAAATCCTCCATCTTTTTGCATCAGATTACCAGACTGGTAGACTCCTTGCATATGGGCAGTTCTCCCTACATGAGGCTGTCCCTGACCCCATTGAGCAGCCTTCATCTGCACTATCATCACTTTCTCCTTAAACTTCTTGTGTTTCATCTCAATCTCATCACAGCAATGTTTAGCATAAGACAGAATTTTGTCGTTTGACTTATTCTGACCTACTATCAAATGTTGTACTAATGTTAGGTCTCAGTCCAGTCACAAACCTGTTAAACAATAATGGAACGACCCTGTGTCCCTCAGAACCAGGGTATCTGTCAGGTACCCAACAGAACCATTGTTTTTGCTTTCTCAGTCACAAACCTGGACACAAACTGTCCCATATTGTTGGACTCAATGGTCAAGGGTGTCCATCCCACTATACTATTTAACCCCTTCCATGCTCATGACGAGCTCAGCTCGTCATGCAGTACACTGCTTGCTGAGCTTGTCATGAACAATGGGATTCAAGGGAGTTCAGCACCAGGGATGAATTGCTGTAGCATTGATAGTGTTAAAAGCCTTCAACAATCTTTTGTAAAAAGCATGAATTGTCTCCTTTGGTTCCTGGGTCGTCCTATCAATTTTGACCCAATAAATATCTTGTGGGGGCACCTTAGACTTTAGCCAAGTAATCAGCAGTTCTTATTTCTTAATCCCTGTGGGTGATGGACCATGTGTCATGAGGTATCTCTCAGGGTCACCTTCAGGCCATTCTGTAGCTATTTTACATGCAGACCACAAATCACTGGGGACTACAATCTCGAACAACATATTCAAATCAATCCACACACCTTTGACATTTTACAAAGCGAGCAACCTGTTTGTACCACTCTATTGGCTTCTCTCTCAACCTCGGGAAATCATTGCTAAATGCCGCAAGTTCACCCCCACTCCAGGATACATGCATATATCCTCCATTCTGTACTTCCCGCAAGGGAAAGCCTTGACACCCATTCCTGTTTCCCCTAAAGGAGAACATTCTCCCATTTTTCTTTAAAACCCTTTCTTTTTTCATATTTTTCTTCCCATTTGTCCAATGTACTCCAAATCTGAATATTTAGAACTAATTCTTGGATTTGGGTCTTCAAACGTGGTAATGTCAGATTCTCTATATCCTGATGGCTAAATGCTAGTCTATGACTTTTCTGTAAAGCCTTTGTTCATTCCATATCAACATCATATATCTGAGCCAATTTGGAAAATTTCTCATGTGCCTGTCTCACTCTCCTATTGAGAACTTTACTCATAAATAGCAGTTCACTTTCTTGGTAGTGTTCTATTCAATGAGCTCCAGACTCCGACTTATCATTTTATCTAATTCGGTTTTTAATCAAATCAAATCCACCTTTATAGCTGAATTTATAGTTCCATGGCTCACCTCTGCACTCTGATTTTCACTTGAATTATTATTATTATGCTCCTTCAACCATTGCTCTATGTCTTGGACATCAAATAGATGTTGGCTCTCTGAAGCCTTTCTTTGTGTAGTGCTTTCTTGAGGAGTACTATTCTGTACATTCGGTAGAGTTTCCTATACAGGTGAATCCATACCTGCTAATCCAGGAAAAGACCTTATAGGTCTGTATCCATTCTACACTACAGAAGGATCTGTACTCGCTGCTCACGGTGAGCTCGCATTCATTCGAATCAATGGGACGAATTGCATTCTCTGGCATCTGCTCCTCTTTCTGATATCTAAGCTTCTGTGATAGCAAGGACTATGATCGTACACAGGAACTATAGGACCAATAGTAAACGGCACTGTAAGAATATCTAGACGTTTTGAAGACAAATTTGGGTTACAATTTCCTGAAGAGCCTAGGACACATGTTCCCAAATTCCAGCCTGCTATAGTTTGTGTTGTACCAGTTGATATGACCCAGACAACACCAGAGCTAGAAGCAACTGGTGCAGAAGCACTTCCAGAACTACAAGTCAATCAATCAATCAAGAACTTGTAGAGCGCACTACTTACCCATGGGGGTCTCAAGGCGCTGGGGAAAAAAAGGGGGGTGCGCTACTGGTCGAACAGCCAGTTCTTGAGTAGCCTCCTGAAGGTCAGCAGGTCTTGGGTCTGTCGTAGGCCCAGTGGGAGGGGTTTCCAGGTCTTGGCGGCGAGGTGGGAGAAGGATCTGCTGCTGGTGGTTGTTCTTCGGATGCGAGGGACGGTGGCGAGGGCGAGGTCGGCGGAGCAGAGCTGGCGGTTGGGGATGTAGAAGAAAAGTCATCTGTTGAGGTAGGCTGGGCCGGTCTTGTGGAGTGCCTTGTGTGCATGGATAAGGAGCTTGAAGGAAATCCTCTTGTTGACCAGTAGCATTCATATTTCCCCACCTTCAAAGTGTGTTTGATTGTATGGGGTAGAAATTTGGCTAACAGTCCATCCAAAAGGCTGGCACTTGCATCACTGTCACTGTCCTCATACCCATTTCCTACATTATTCTTTTCCTTTCTCCTTCTCTCAGAATCATTTCTCTTGCTTGTTATGGCAAGGTATAATCTCGCTACCTCAATCATATCTACTCTCCATCTCTTTTGCTTATCATCCCATCTCGCATCTGTGTATGCATGCATCACTTTCTTCATCCTCCCTTGATATTTGTCTCTTTGTTTTACATGCATTGTACGTTCCCATGCATTAAGTGCTTCAAACTGTGTTGGTCTAGGGGATGGTTTCATTGCAAACAATATCCCTCTCAAATGACCAATTATTCTCAAATTAAAAGTACCATAACATGAACATATTAATGCACCCTCTTTCTCTGTGACCCTGTGCCAAGTTTTAAGCCAGAAAAGAGTATGAAGTCCTGTATTCATCACCATATAATGAGCTGGTGTATCCTCCGGTGCCACTTCCTTGCCAACTCTAGTAGATACATCTAAATCCCCTTGTATCATGTCCGTTATTGCTTTAAAACATCAAATTTTTGAAATTTCTGACCTAATCAATTACAATCAATTCCAGAGTCAATAAATGTCAAATTCCATAACAATGCAACTGGTAGTAACAATGCAACACCAGATGATGAACACAACCAATACCAGGGCAGCGTTAAACCAACTGACCTTTCCCAGCTAGGCACACTCTGACATCACTCTCAATCCTTTCATCAGTTCACCCTCCTTCACAATTTTTCCCCACACTCTCTCTCTCACTCTCTTTGGTTATACGAAAATAACAACAATTGTTTTCTCCACTAAAGGATCGATAGAATTGAATCTCTCAAAAAACACGTTCTCACAACTGAAACCTCGACCAGTGGTGAATCATTTAAATCAGTACAGTTTTTCTACTGCGCAAAAAGGTCCACCACACTTATCATAACTCTTGCACACAAAGGGGCATATTACCAAGCCTGGTGATATTAGAGTATCGCCGCTTTAGCGGCTGTTTTCGGCCTCTAAGCGGCGATAATTCTATCTCCCTATTAGCAAGCTGTCGCTAACAGCAGTTAGCGACAGTTTGTAGGCGATAGCGAACGGTTTGGGGCCCGCTTTGCATGTCAGCGATATTCATCGCTAATGACATGCAAAGTGGGCGTTCCCAACCTGTTAGCGAATGAAAGCAGTCGCTAACGTCGCTATCGCCTATTAGCAAGGCAGGCGTAGCGATGGAAATATTCGCGCTAAGGGCGAATATCTCCAAAACCTAACGTCGGCCCAGACCAGTTCTTAGCCATTATATCCAATGGTAGGTGGATATTCTGGCGAAGTTCCCATTGGCGATAATGCATGAATATCGCTGGATTACCAGCGATATTCACGCATTTCGCCGCTAACGCCGGATATTTTATCGCTTTTGAGAATAACGTTGTTAATAGCACATTATCTCTGCGATAATCTCCGGCGAAGCTCGGCAATAAAAAAACACTCGCTAAGCCCATTTAGCGATAAATATCGCTGGTTGTTGGTAATATGCCCCGTAGTTCCCTATCTCATTTGGGTCATCAACGAAGTCTCATGACAAACCCCACAAAACCTTAGCAGACAAATACAACATGTTCTTGTATAAAGTACAAATGTGTTTTTTATTGATCTTAAGTCTTGTCGGACCCAATAACAACCTCAACAACTTCAACTTCAGCAACTTAACACCACATTCACAAAACTCCCACAACAACTCAGCCAGACATCATACAATTGATACTTCAACCCAAACTAGACAATATCCTCACACACCCCACTAATACTCACTTCTCCGTTGTCACTGCATCGACATACACCACTGGAACTCCTTCTAACCTCTGCATCTCGATTCCAGACTCTGGACTAGTGCCACTAAGATTTGGTGTAGACCATTCTAGGTTAGGTTCTGCTCCCCTCTACATCATGAGCAAACCATTCTGCTCTGATACCAACCGATAAAGCTTGGATCCAGGCCAGGCGGGAACCACCCCTTTAGTCAGGGTAAGCTTGATACACACTAAAATATAAACTGTGATCACCCTCTGGTAGCTTGGCACAGAGCAGTCATGCTTATCTAAAGAGTCAATGTGTAAAGTATTTGTGCAACACACACACACAGACACACAATGAATACACCACAAAAAGACTTCACACAGGTCTAGAATGATAGAGAATATTTATCTGAGCAAAATAAGACCAAATGACGAAAATCTACCTAGAAGAAGTTGAGAAAGCTTGGGCCCACTTAAACATTTATCCTCAAACCAGATGGTCTTTGCTGCTGCATGAGATGTCGGAGGGAGAATTTAATCCTAATTTATATTTTCAGTATAGAGTAACCAATTTTGTCACTCAATAATATAGTCCGCAACTGAATAGGAGATTAGTAAGGTTTAATTATAAATTACAAAATAGGGTATAGAAATACAGAACGAATAAAACATGTCCAAATCTCCTAAAGAGATTTACCCTATATAACAAAAAGCAGACAACTAGTTATGTAATGACAATGCAAGTAATCAAGAAAAAGAATTGAGCATTACATTTCATCAAATGATTCTCAAAGATGAGCACGCTATCTCTTCATACACTGCCTTAAAATGGACAACCCTAAACGAAAAGTGTAGACTAAGGCTGAAAATTAGAAAGGTGTCAGCTGTCAGAATCTTCAGTAGAAGAAACTCCAACCAAGGGTTGCAAGGATGAAGCCACTTAGAGCAGAAGCAGAAGCAGAGGCCTGTACCTCATGAAATTCTAAGATGTCTCTCTGACCCTCACTAAGTTATATATAAGATATTAGCTGCATTCAAAATAGACAATCTCACATGACTTTCTCCAGTGCTTTTCCATGATTCTGGCACAAATTGGATACTTGCACCACCATTCCAACATCGATAAGTTGCAACGTAATTCGTCCTTGGTCATTCCTCTCTTCCTCCATGAGAAATGGTCTGCTTGCTCATTACTGCATTTCTCCATGCCAAACTTCATCTTCTCATACCGTGCTACGTAATAAAAACAAAACCCTTATATACTAACTAATGAGGCTTTGTCCACACCTGCAGTGGAAACAAAATGTTAACTAAAACATTCCACATTGAAGATTAAACACAAATCAAATGTTAAACTGGAACGTGAACTTGCACTGAAATGATGCATGAGGCCTCAAAATCAAGTCAATTTAACAGTGCAATGGGTTAGAGATAAGTGGAAAATTGTAAATCTATAACACGTGAAGTTTCTTAACACATGAGTAATGCAAAAGGCTAGTAAGAAATATTATTTAAAATGCACTCAAGTGAATATAAAGTGTTTTTTTCTTGTCCTCATTTGCCTCTATGGAGAGAGGGCACTCTCTATCTCTTGCACCGTTGCATGGAAGTAGTCCAAACTCCATGTGCTGAGAGATCACAAGAGAAAGATATGGAGATTTCCAACTATACCACCCATGAAATAAATCTCCATCTCTCCTAATCGGCCTTTGATCGTTTCTCATCCACACTCAACCAAGAGGGAACATACAAAAATACCAGTAGAGGAGTCAAGGCTTAATCATTAGACCCCTATATCTTTGTTTTGCTTTTCCTATCTTTCACACCAATCAAGTATCGGGAGCCAAAAATCATGATTGCTGACAATCAACATGTCTAAGGAGGCTGTATATTTAACAGAAATAACCCAGTTTTCAAAGCTTGCAGGAATTTCAGACACCCATAGCTTACAGATCTCTCTGCGCGCCAATAGTATACTGTAAAAAAAATCAGCCTTGCCTGGTCACTTGTAGTCTTCACCAGTGAATCAAACTGCCCAAAAATAGCAAGCATAACGCTTACCTCGATTTTGATTGTCATACATTACAGGCCTTACTCACGTCTCTCCAAAAGACCTGAAGTTCTGGGCACGTCACAAACATGTGAACATCATCCTCTTTCATACTACCACATTTTGGATATGCGACATCGCCTCCTCTCCCAAACTTTGACAGTCTTTTGGGGGACCAATAACCTCTGTCAATGGAAAAGAGGTGATACCATCTAAGGTATGTAGGCTTGACTATTTTAAATAATATCATCATAGATACTTGCCATTGATGTTCTAAAGATGCCTCCGGCAAGTATCTTCCCCATAATTCTGTTGGCAGAGTGAAGTCTCCTTCCTCCGAATCAACCATCAGCCAGTAAATTGCCGCCAGCTCTTTCTTAAGTACGGTCTCTGACATCAAACGTGTTTCCATTTAGTTTTGTTCCCCAATTATTGTACCCGTAGCTTGGTACCAACTTCTCATTTGCAGGTATTTAAATCTGGACAGTTGGTAGTCTGTTTGTTGATTACACACTTCCCATGAAATCAGCACCCCTTCTAAAATTATATGCTCACAACGAACAAAGCCTGCGTTCAATAGTGGTCTTGCAAGAGCGTCTTTCGTCCATTTTGGAGAACCTGGAGAGTCCCAGATAGGGGCCAGCAGACTATGGTAAGGAATTTTGGCAATTTTCCTGATCTTATACCAAATTTTAGCTAAACCTTTTAGAATGTTTAGCCTTACTTTTTTAAAGTACTTTGGGTCCGCGTATTTGAACAGAAAACCTTTTTCACCTCCTGGCTCTAAATTTGACATCATAGCCCACATGCCTCCCATCTTGGTTGTACTTGGGCTGCCAAACAAACTTCTTCCATTCTTTAAAAGAAAAGCCCAGGAGTAGTAAAGCAGGTCCGGCAAAGCCAGGCCTCCCTTCACTACACTCCTCCTTAGTTTTTTCGATGTTATTCTGGGCCTTTGTTCGACCAAATGAAGGTACTGATTTTGCTTTGCATGTTCTTTAGACATTCCTTCCTGAAGGGCAAGGGTATTGTATCAAAAAGAAAAGTGAACTTCGGGAGGATTATCATTTTAATTAAGTTCACCCGTCCCATAAAAGATAACTGAAGGTGGGACCATATCTTTAGAAGTCTGCAAGCCTTCTTTTTTACCTTCTCGAAATTTATCTTGGTGATTTTATTGATGTCCTGTGTTAGTATGACTCCCAGGTATCTCATTTCTTCTTTCTTGGCCACCCCTTCCACCTCTAGGTTCAAGGTCATGATCTCCATTTTGTCCTTATTGATCTCATAACCCGAGACCTTCCCAAAGTCAGTCGCATCTATGAGATTTGTGGTGTAAACGAGAATGTCATCAGCATATAGACCCAGTTTTTTGTTCCAATACTTTTACTTAAGAGGAGAAATGGCCAGATTCTCCCTGATTTTCCTGGCTAGTGGCTCTATGTAGAGATTAAAAAGGAAGGGTGACATTGGGCAACCCTGCCTTGTGCCTCTAGTAATGCGTACCGGATCGGTTAAAGAGACGTTAACTAAGACTCTGGCTACTGGAGATTCATAAATGTCTGCCAAAGCATTGCAAAAATGTGATCCCAGATTTGAAAACTTTGCCACAGCTTTTAAATAAGTCCAATTAACCCGGTCAAAGGCCTTTGCGGCATCTAAGGTCACCACGGCCAGAGGGAACTTGTATGTCGTGGCTAGGTCAATAGAGGCCACCAGGGTATATGTTAAATCTTTTAAAGTTCTGCCCCATATAAAACCCTTCTGGTAGTCATGTACTATTCCAGCCATTAACCTATTTAACCTATAGGCCAAAATCTTAGCATGGATTTTATAGTCGCTATTCATTAATGATATTGGCCGATTGAAGTCGCATTTTTTAGGGGTTTTCCCTGGCTTCTAAATTAAAGATATAGTGGCCTTGTTCCAGGAAGCTGGCGCCTTGGACCTTCCAATACACATTAAATAGCCTTGTCAGTATGGGGGTTAATGGATCGCCCAGAGCCTTGTAGACTTTGAGGTAGACTGTCATGTCCAGGAGCCTTCCCCTTCTTGAGCTGCCTAATTATCTTCTCTATTTCATCAATTTCCATTCCCTTGTTTAGGAGCCTAACTTTATCTGGCGTAAGGGGGTTAACTCATCCTATCCTAACCATTCCTTTATTTCTTCTTCTGTTGGCTCTAGGTCTTCACAACACACTTTGCTGAAGTGGCTATGAAAAGTTAGTTCTATTCCTGTGGTATCTTTGATCAAGGCCCCAGTTTGCTCGCATATCACCTGGTCTATTTGATTCCTCACTTTCTCTTTCTTCGCCTTCAAGGCCAGCAACTTGCTACACCCTTCGCTGTACTCATAATCAGCTAAATGACTGGCTACTGGCCTCCCACCTACTCCTCACCTTGTCCTCTAGAACTATTGCTAACTTGGACTTAACATGCGTCATTTCCTGCTGCAACCTTGCCCTCACCTCTTCCTCTGCATCGATTGTTACCTCTTCTAAAGTGCGAAGCGGTCCTCCTGAGCTGATACTACTTCATGGTACCTCCTCCATTTACCTGCCCCCAGAGCTCCTAATCTTCCACTTAAAAAGGCCTTATAAGCATCCCAGGTTGTACCCGGTGAAGCCAAGCCCCAGGTGTTATAAAAAAAACTCCTCAGTCTCTTTACTAAACATTTCAATAAGTCCCTCATGTTGGAAGACCGTACAGTTTAAAGTCCACCTAGATTGAGCAGCCAGCTCATCAAACTTCATTTGGAGATCAGTGCCGAGTGGTCGGACAGGTGTACTCCCATGTGATCAATACGGGGGCCTTACCCTTTATATTGCCATCAATGAGAAAATAATCTATTGTGGACTGGTGTTTGTACTTTTTATTATAGAAGGTGAAGCCTTTCTGTGTACCTGCTTTTTGACGCCAGAGGTCGCACAGTCCCAGTTCAAGCGAATATAATGTTGTGTAACAAATGAACCTCTAAACACATACATTTTGTCTCATTAGCTTTAAAATAAGCCGTATCAGGAACTTAGATTTTCCTTCATAGTATTAATGAGTAAGTTCTTTGAACTCCTTTATTAGACACATTTCTTAAACACACAATTTATATTATTGTATCTGTTACACTTGGAGCCCACTAAATATACGGTACTCCATCTTCTTTTAGTAACGTTAATCACATAGTATGTTTTCGAGTGATTATGACACACTCCTACAGTATTTTAGGATGAAATCCAAATTACGCTGCTCCAAAGTTGAGTTATGAATTTCTGCAAAAATACTGCTTAGACGTCACTAGCGGTCCAAGGTTTACTTGTGTTCGAAAGAGACGTGCAAATCCAAAGTTAAGGCAGACAGTGTGGAGGGCAGGCCGGCTACAGGTCTCATGCAGGTCCCTCTGAGAAAGTACCTTGGATGGAACAAAGCGTCGATGCTGAGGGCTCAATGCATCAATCTTTTACACGCAGTTGGGTTTCTGTGTTGTCATTGAGCTTCGCTGAAGTGAAGGCAATGTGTCGTCATTGAGCTGCATAGAGCGTCGCTGTTGGGCTGCGCTGGCTGTAGAACCACATTGTTGAACAGTCTCAGAGTCAGCATAGAAGGGTGATGCGTCAGTTCCGATCAGTGCAGTGGTGATGATGCGTCGGTTTTGAAGAAAAACGGCTGCAAACCCCATTTCTGTGGTCCAGAACTTGGAGGGGTACCTCAGGCAAGGGAGGATAACAGAAGGCAGAGTCCAGCAGCACCAGCAGATTTGCAGGAAGTCTTTTGTGTCCCGATACTTCAGAAAACAGGAGGTAAGCCAGAAAGCCCTTAGAGATCACTTTGAGGGAAGGCAGAGTCCAAATCTCCTTCAGCAGAGTCATGGAGCAGCAGGGCAACAAGCAGAAAAGCAGTCCTTCCAGAAAAGCAGTCCGTTTGAGTCTTTTAAGCAGTAGGCAGTCCTTCTGACAGAGGTTCAGTTCAAGATCCAGAAGTGTCTGTATTTTAGGGGTCAGAGACCCAGAACTTATACCCAAAAGTACCTTTGATGTGGGGGGTGACACAAAGCAGCCCTCTGAAGTGCACAAGGATCCCTTTCAACCCAGTCCTGTCTGCCAGGCTATCTGTGGGGGTAATCAGTTCCCTGTGTGTGGACAGGACAATACCTATTGAAATATAAGTATCAGTCCCTTCCATTCCTCCCTGCCCAGGAAGACCCATCATAATGCAGGTGAATGCAGATGAGTGCTCAGAATGCAGATGAGCCTCAACGTCCTGTGTTTGTGGCTGTCTAGAGGGAATGCACAAAGTGTAGCGGTCATTCATCCTAGAAGTGTTTTGGAGACAGGCTGTTAGGCACAAAGAACAGTACGTTATAACGCAGGTTGAGACATCAACCACACTCTAGAATGCAGGTTTAGAAGTAGGTCTCATGCTTCTAGGGGAGACTAGTCAACTTCTCCCCTTGGGCAGCATTGAACACCACTGATTCATATTCAGGTAGAGGGCTCTATACCAGTCCCCCTTGTTCTAGTCACACCCTTCACTGGCAGGAGGTTCAGCTATTATACCCATGTCATCTTTTTGGAAATGTTTTTACACAATGGGCAGAACCATTTAAGCAACCCTACTCTACATTCTTCGCTGTACCTGCGAAATGTAGGTCTTTCTAACACTGTCTATTCATTGTGTTGGACGGCATATGTTTCTGTAATTTCATCTGTATTACACAAGGTTTGTTCCTGGTGGTTTTATATTGCTGACGGTTCACAGGAATTAGCATTGCATTAACTACCTTTATAAATGGGATTCCTACCTGACGCCTGGGTTATATCTAGCGGGCGTTAGCTTGGAGATTCCATCAGTTGCAGATTAGCTGCTCTATGTATAGGAGAGTTGTGCTAATGTAGGCACGATGAGAGACTTCAGAATCCATGGATATGAAGGCTAAGAGGCCATTGCTTTGTTATTAATGGCTGTCGCTTTTTCCTCTTTTCCTGAGGTAGTCACATGACCACAAGGTCAAGTCTGCAACAAAGGGCATGTTGACTATTATCTCCTTCGCGGCACGCCATCTAGCATGTAAGTTAACGTAGAGAGTAGCACCTTGTCCAGCTATCTTGTGCTGATAGGAGGTTTAATGTATGCTCCCTACATTGTCTTAGAGGCTTTTCACTGATCACGGATGGTGCTTACCAGTATCCCGATCTGACTCGTGTAAGTGTTTAAATCACAGGCGACGTGCACATCGTACTTCAGACCATCTTTCCAGGTGGGCAGTCATGTTATAATTGTGGCCCTCCATGCTCACTGTAATTTTGTGATTCCTTAATAAACTATATCCTCTTCTTATTCTAATTTTAGATACTCTTCAGCTGTTTTATATTATTGTCTCCGGAAAGGATTCCTCTCTGCATTCGCAGCATTGAATGCATAGACTCCTGTCATATTCAGGGTATTTCATTCAATTTAGCACATCAGATCTTTAATTACACTGGTTGTTTTTGGATGTTATTTTTAGGCATGTAAGGGTTTCTTGCTTTGGACACATAATGTACAATTGTGTTATTGGATTGTGCACCTCGGGTGATATTGTTGTTTGTATGAACTATACAATCCTTGGGACCTTAATCTTTTCTGCACACAGATGCTAAATAATTTATCAGTTAGTGCATTAAATGAGTCAATCATATTGCTTCATAGAAGGAACCACATATTCTGTTATATTATTCACAGGCATCAAGACTTTTAACCTTGTGGCTTCTCCTGATGAAGGCACCTCCGATGCCGAAACTCGCGTACATTCCATCTGACCTGAGCCATTTTTTTGACTATTGTTGTCTTGCCCTAAATAGTATCATGTTTTCAGTCATGTATTATCAATCATTAGAGTACTGAATCTACCAAACTGAATTTGAATGAATAATATTTATGAAGCAGTCTGATTACCTATTGTGGAAATCATCTTTTGAATCCATTATAAAAAATGTTGACACCATCAATTTGAATGTATACCGAGTATGAAAGTGAAATTGAAAATTTGAAGCGAGCATGGGAATTGATTTAATTATTGACCATGCAAATTGATATAATGATTAAGGTTTTTGTCGTGTTTTTAAGATACTAATATACATTTTGTATAGTTGTATATCTTGGTTCCTTCAATGTACTTATCAATATAGGTTGTGACAAATGTCTGAGTTGCCTTAGGACTTTACATTTATTAAAGAGCAGTAAGTGCAGATAAATGTCTACTTTCTAAAAGTGAAAAGATAAACTAGGACTTAAGTCTTAGACAAAAGGTGCACTACTATTTCACACTCTAAGAGTGTCTACCACATAATGCACTTATAATAAACTAGTTCGAATCAATAAGCAAACAAAACTAAATCACAAGCAACAGTCCAACTAATAGCAACAAATTGTCCTTGACACAGTTGTTTTGTTGCTTCTTCGTTATTTATTACGCAGGTACTTCATGGGAAAAACATTTCAACAATGTATACTTCCAGGATTAACAAAGCCGCCCACTCGAGTAAGGAACTATATAAAATAGTTAATGAGTTTACCTCCCCGCAGGTGGAGCAGTTGGCATTTTGGCCCACTGCTCAGTGGGTTGACTCACTTGCAGCCTATTTTGATAATAAAATTAAGACTATCTATTCGACATTTGCCGCATCTACACCAGATATCCATCTAATTAGAGAGGCCCCTCCCTGTCATTCCCCCACCTCAAGCCACATTCAGTCCCCTTCCTTCTTTGAATTTGAGCCCTCTACCACTGCGGAAGTATTAGAAACCCTTTTGAAGGTGAAATCTGGTTCTCCTACAGATTCCTTGGTCCCGCGTAGGTGTAATGAGATCTTTCCGTCACCAACATGCTTCTTTTGACCAGGCTCAGTACCCTAGTTGCTGGAAGGTGGCCCAGATCAAGCCCATTTAAAAAAAATCCAACAGCGACCCCACCATCCCATCTAACTATAGGCCGATCTCGCTTTTGCCTTACTTCGGTAAGGTGCTGGAACATCTTGTCAATAAGCGAGTCTCAACTTTTATTGAGGAACAGGGTCTCCTTGATCCCTCGCAGTCGGGGTTCCGGGCCGCCCACGGGACCGAGACTGCAGTGATGGAGGTAGTGGACAATATTCGCCTCACTCTCGATAGAAGTGAGTCTGCTGTTCTTATCCTGTTGGATTTATCGGCTGCCTTTGACACCGTCTCCCACAGTATTCTCCATCAACGACTGTGGGAGATTGGTGTCAGAGGCAAAGCCCATGCCTGGTTTGAGAGTTATCTGACAGGCCGATACACCTATGTAAAGGTTGACACTCTGGAATCCAATAAGATCCCCCTTTCCGTAGGAGTCCCTCAGGGATCAATTCTAAGCCCCCTGCTTTTTAATCTCTATCTTACCCCTCTGGCCAACATAACAACATCTTTTGGCTTCTCTACAGTGTCATATGCAGATGACACGCAGGTGTTGATCACCTGCAGTTTGGACTTTCTTGATACTCGTTCCAGATTTCAGAAATGTATGATCGCGATAAAGGACTGGATGAGTACCAACAAACTCCAAATGAATTGTAGCAAGACTGAGATATTGTTGTTTGGTAAGGCCAAGCAGATATGGATACAAGATTGGTGGCCGCAAGATATGGGACTCTACCCGGAGCCCAAAGAGGTGGTACGTGACCTGGGAATCATGATTGAACCTACTCTTTCTATGAAGTCCCACGTCAATCTGGTGTCTCGTACCTGCTATGGCATTCTGCGCAGGCTGCGTAAAATATTTAAATGGCTCCCCCTTGAATCTAGGAAACACCTGATTCAGGCACTTATTATTATTCATCTCGACTATGGTAATGCTTTGTTTGCCTCTATAAATGAGGGTCTGTTGGCCAAGTTACAAACGGTGCAGAACACCGCAGCCCGTTTGGTGCTTGACCTGGCACCTAGGTCACCATCTTTGCCCAGTCTCAGGGAATTACACTGGCTCCCTGTGTGCCAAAGAAGCCATTTTAAGATACTTAGTATCGTCCATAAACTTCTTATGGGAATTGGTCCCTCCTATCTTGCTAAGAAACTCGTCTGGTACCATCCTTCCAGAGTTTAAGATCTAGTTCTAAACGTCTCCTGGTCCAGCCTAGGGCCAGGACCACGAGAAATGGCTGCCGGGCTTTCTCTTACATTGCCCCCCTACTCTGGAACAAGCCCCCCCCCCCCATCTGTCGTCCATATCCAATCACTCGGCCTTTCGGAGGTGCTTGAAAACATGGCTCTTTCCTAACTAACTAGTGTCACTGTTTTAACTCAAGGTTGTTGTCTCTTTCTGCCTAGCGCCTTGAGACCTTTTTGGTGAATCGTGCGCTTTATAAGAACTTATGACTTATGACTTATAGATGTCATTCAAACAGTTCCTGCTTGGATTATATAAGTCCCAATGCATTTTGGGCATAAAAAAAACCCTTCTTGAGGGGAATCTACAAACAAATTATAATAACAATAAGCGTACATCATATAAGGCTGATCAAAACATTCAGTTATAACAAATGGCCCCTGTGTCCTGTGAGGTGGACTTTAAACTACAGAATGTGTGAATCTCCTTCAATGAAAACCGAAATAACAGCCCCGCTTCAGCTGATGCAAGAATCTCACGAGAAGGTAAAAAAAGTAAAGGAGAAAAAAGAAAAGCAGAAAAAAGAAACCAAATGGTGAAGAATATGTACCAAAGCCCTGCTGAATACTACCCGGTTAACCAAGTCCTCAACTGACTCCAAAATAAATTGTGATTGACCCAACCACTACTTGCTGAACTTTCCAACGTGTCAAATAGTGAAATCGAAAGTAGAGCAGCCCCGCACTACGGGAGCAGCTCCCGCTGAAAGATAAACGGAACAAACCAATATTTCATGAAGCACATGGGTTTGAATATTAAATAACGAAGAATCAACAAAACAACAGTGTCAAGGACAATTTGTTGAAGTATTGCTAATAATTGGACTATTGCTTGTCATTTACTTTTGTTTGCTTATTGATGTGAACTAGTTTATTATCAGTGTATTATATGGGAGACACTCTTAGAGTGTTCAATGGTAGTGCACCTTTAGTCTAAGACTTAGGTCCTAGTTTATCTTCTCATTTTTGAATAAAGTGGTTGGGTAGAACCACCTCAGAAGGTGCATACTGTAATTAGTATATTTGTTTCTGTTGAATAAATTGTTTTACATTCCTGTTCAATTGAGTGCAACACAGCTGTTTTTCTGATTCCTACTTTCTAAAAGTGGCATTTCTAAAACAGTAATGTTAAATCCAAGTTCACCAGAAAGGAGGATTTATCATTACTATTGCAACGATATGAAACATGAAAAAGCTACTCCCCTCTGATCAGGAATTGCAGCTTAAAAGTGTATTAAAGCATTTCCAATGCTGGCCCATGAGAGGGGTAGTCCTCACAATAGTGAAAAAAAGAATTAGGCTGTTTGTCCCTGCCAGGAAATGCAAAATAAAAAGTATATATTTTCTGCCTTTTACTTACATGGCACCCTGTCCTTGGGGTTAGTTATGGCCTATTTTAGGGGTGATGCACATGTAATAAAAGGGAAGTTTAAGGCATAGCATGTAATACATTTTAAATGCCAAGTTGGAGTGGCATTAATCGCATACTCAGGCACCTCAGTGGCAGGCCTGAGACAGGTTTGAAAGGTGTTTCTTTAAGTGGCACACTCAGTGCTGGAACCAACTAGTAGCATTTGAAGTACAGGCCCTGGGTATATGGTATACCACTTTACAAGGGACTTACCACTACAACAAATATGCCAATCAAGTACACACCAATTCCATCATGTTTAGGGGAGAAGCACATGCACTTTAGAACTGGACAGCAGTGACAAAGTGCTCAGAGTCCTACGATCAACAAAAAGAATAAGCAAAAAGAGGAGGAGGAAGGCAAAAGGTTTGGGGTGACCCTTTAGAGAAGGACATTTTCCAACAACTCCTCACAGTGTCACAATCATATCTCAGTTCAAGGCTTTGAAAGGCATAACTACTCAAGATTTGTAATAACCTGCATGGGTAAATAGCTTGGCAAAAAATCTATGTGTGCTAGTCTGAACATTCATATGGACCAGAATGATACTTGTTCTCACTCCAGGACTCGCCTTAGCCAGAAGAAAAGAATGAGTCATTCAAAAGAACCAATTTTGTGAAGGGTGTTTGGATTCTTTTAAACTGCATTCTTCGAAAAAAGTGAAATGAAAGTGGATTTAAGTGTACCTTGCCAAGTAGGGGAAGTGAGTGAAGATGGTTCCGCTGCGGATGGTCAACTGTGGAATTACACACAAATACTGAAAATATCCAGTGTTTCTCATAATTCTGTTCCAAACCATTGCAGAGGATGTGCCAACGTACCTGAAGTTGTAGATTCTCACGAAAAACACAATTGTAAAGCACAAGTCAAATTCTGTGGTTATGTTGTCGATAAGACTTGTTTTATTTTCTTGTGTTCCTTTTCCCTGTAACATTTATTCATCTCTACTGTGTTTTTGGAACAGAAAGGCTGATGCATCTACTTTGACCTTCTTTCCTTGTACCTTATGTCTTTATTTACTGTTTTCTTATTGAGATTTGGTGGTCAGTGAAGGAGGAGGTATGTTGTGTACTCCTCATACTGTCCTCTTTCATTTGTCAGTGTTCTGTCGTTCTGTGGTAGAACGCAGAATTACTTTATTATGTGCATTCGGTCAGAAAGCAAAGAAACCGGTCTATGCAAGGGTGGTTTGGGCTGTCTCTCCTGCCACTGCAACAGCTGCCTTTTTCTGTGGTGAACTTCTGAATAAAGTATCAGTCAGTATATCGTGTGTGCAATCTTCTTTTTATGATATACCTGAAAGTGGCAAACCACAGATGGCCTTCATATGTCCTTACCACACTCTTTAATAGCACAGACAAGCACAAAACATACTGTTAGTGAGGTTCTGCTGTTGGTATTGATCATATTATTTCCCCATTTTTTGTGTTATACCTTCTCAAAATGCTTTTTTTTTGCTAACAGTTCATATTCGTTTGGAAGGATATTTGGGAGTGCAGTCTGTTTACTTACCTGAGTATGCAATATTATGAATTCGGGCCTTGTTTAATATTACATATCCCATATTTATGTGGCTCTAAATGTTGATAGTTGGAATATTAAGGAAGTAGATCTTCTAGTAAAGCATGAGAAGGTTTTGCCACATTTACCTAAACTTAAAGCATTCAGTGACCTTTTAAGTAAATGGAATACAAACAATATGTTGAAAAACCACTTGATGGGGACTGCTTTGGCTTCTACTTCTAATGGTCACAGAGGTCTCAATAATATTTGTCCCATAAGTCCTTATATGGTCATATGTGTATATAATGTCTTAAAACTTGTAAAGTTGGTGAAATCATAAAGCAAACTTATGAAAAAATTATTTGTTTAAAAAAATAAAGGATTTATTCTGCTCACCCATGTGAGATCAAGACATCTTGTTTAGTTCAGATGTATTTAGACTATTGAGCTCGAAATCATTCACAGTACTGGCACTTCTTTTGTTATTTATTGCTTGTGGCCAAGCCTTGCTGTTGGGAGCCCTGACCCAGTGGTGTTTTTTTTGTCTTTATTATAACAGAATATAGGTGGAGATGTAATACTATCTTCACTAGAGATGGATTATTTAGGACAGAATGACAATTTAACTAGAAAATTATTTGAAATGAATAGATAACTGCTGACCATAGTGATTACTGTTATTTGTCTACATTGCAATTTTTATTGTCTATTATTAACAAAAGTAAAATAATAGTTCACCGATTTCTTATAGGATGCTCAAATAAATGAGTTAGATTTCTCCAAGAAGAAATCAAAGTTTAATTTACAGACTTACCTCTGTTGAAATAGATTATAATTGTGATCTACATAAGTGTTCAGAAAAAATATGATTGTGTAGTTATCTAATATCAAAGTTGGTATAAACGAGTATTCGTAACTTTGTGTATAGTTTTCTTCAGAGTTTGAGATGTGCTTTGTTATTACATTTGAAAATAAATTAAAATCTCCTTGTACTATTATGGTTTGCTTCCCTTGGGTATTGGGACCCCTGTCAAGCCGTTTTAATCTCACTTCACCTTTTCACTACACTGCACTCTCAGTAAAATACCTGCTCCGCTGTAATCAGGCGTTGAAGCACACCCGGGACACATTAGATGTCACTGGGTGGGCCCGATGATGAAGCATGCCACCAACTAGGTTGGTGGGTGAGGGCTTCATGAAGACACCAAACAGGTGCCACCTGACAAGATATTTCAGAGCTCTATAAACAAGTCATAAGTAGCTAGTTCTTTTCGATACATATAAATATCCCTGGGGATACGAACTAGCTTCTAGTCCTCTGTCTACACTCTTAATACGTAAATAGTTATAAGATTACAATTAAAAATACTGTCTTCTTTTGGAAAAAAATTAAAGTATGTGCAATTACTGTGGCTTCTCCACCTTTTCATGATTCAGTAATAGTTTCTTTTTCTGAGTTAGTTGAAATATATAAGTTGTCCAACCTGTAAGCAATATAATTAGGCTATCTGCTTTTAGGTTTAAACCTATAATAACTGATAAAACCCCACTGAAAGGAAAATAGCCATCACCAGTGTAAACATATAAACACTGAAAAAACACCTTCACAACCACAAACTAAGTGCCATTCAAAGAAATGAAAAGATGAGTGAAAGAGATTTTTTTATTTCTTCCTGAAGGGGCCAATACAATGTAACTTTGTTATAAAAGGAAGCAGCAAGAAAGAATGGGCTAACATTATTCTGCTTGAGTTTTGTTGTTAAGGGATGTCACTAAAACATTCTCTCTTTTTCTTTCTGCTTTTTCAGTTTTTTGGTCTGTGGTCTAAAGATGCAGTGTTTAGAAGCATATTTTAAGTCTTATTTAGTTATTTTATAAACTGCAGAGAATCAGGAAATATCAAAATCGTATTTGATATTTTGGCTGCATTTGATTTCACTGATGGGAAAAATGGCTGGTTTCATAAGAATCTTTCCCAATATGTACCATTCCATTTACTCACAGACAGGGAAACGGTGCCATCCTCTGATACATCAGCTCCCTTTTCTAGCGAGTCAGTATTGATTGTGAGTGAATTGGCAAACACCCCAGGCTTTAAACATTCACTGCAAGGTGTAATGACAGGTATATGTGAAAATAATGTTGTCACCAAGCATTTGAGATAGTGGTGAAAACATGACACCAGACGTTTGGTAAACATTTAACGCAGTGTCACTTGGAATGCTACTGAAAAAAGTTCCTACAAGTTCAATAAAGATTGGAGTGATATTGTTTGTATTTGCAGTAATTCAGCTATGTATATGAAAGTTGTATGATGGCCTGTCAAAACCGATACCTGATCTGAAGTCCTTCCCTGTAAGAGATCCTTGTCACTTGCTAGATCGTGTGCTGAAAGCATCTTCACAATCTTCAGAGTTAATGAAGAATGCTACTGACTTTGTAGTCCATTCTGGTGCAATGTTTCGTTATGCCCGGGAACTAAAATGCGAATATTTTGCATTTTGTGCTTTGTGTGGCATCAAAGAAAGAGTCATACTAACTATGTCTTTTAGCCGGTGATTCTCAATCCTAGAGGCCGTGAATGCTATATTATCCATGTGGCGATGGTTTACAGAATTTTTGCTTAATGATGATGCCAAAGGCAAGAAGTGTAATGATCTTTGGTCACATATTGATAGTGATGTGAAAAAAGTAAAGACTAGCGCATGCTTAGGTTTTTATAGGAAAATGTGACTGCTGTAGTGGATATAATCAAAATACTAGGTTCTCAAAACACCCTTTGTCTACCAAGTGTTCAGCGAAACTGGTGTAGATGTTAAACATCTCTTTGAAAGTAAGCTGGATGACACTTTTAGTGACTTTGGCACTGCAACATGCTCCATGTTAGAATTCTTGCCACTTGGTAAGCACGGAAATGTTGAGGAGCAATTCAGGAAATTTTATTATACAGTCTATGGGAAATGGATTGCAATGATACATAGAAATGTCCCTTCACCAACCATGGCATTTGAAGTTAAGGAAGCCTCACTGAGGTACTCTGCGCAAGTTCTAGATCCCTTCAGAATTATCTCCAGACTTTGAAAAGTACTGCTTCATTATTGACTTCTTCAATAACTGAGGGCATATGTGCCAAATTCAACGCATATGTTGCAGAACATGTCCTAGAGAATCACCATCTTCAGGTGCACCAGTATTGGCATGGAAAGCTATGTCATTGGCCAGAGTTAGCAAATTGTGTACTGACTGTTTTGGCTTTGCCCGTTTCAAGTGCCAATGTTGATAGGGCCTTTTCACAGATAAACGTTTCCATAGGAAGGAAAGAGTGAGCGCGCATGACCATAGACTCACTAAAGAAGTATTGTATGGTGTACTACAATACGTTTGATTAAAAAAAATTATTTGGACCTCATATACCCCGTACACTCGCTATCTATACAGATGCAGAAAGCAAGCAATCATTAAAATTAAATTAAAATTCCATAAACACTGGGAAAACACTGTTTCTGTTGTTTTTAATGGCACAAAAATGTGTAACCACTGATAACCACTGTTTTTTTAAGGTATTGAAAACACCAGCATTTACCAAAAATAGAAACTGAAAACAGGAAAGCCTAAATATGATACACTGATTATGATGCTTCCAAGAGGTCTTCAAAACTACTGTATTATATCTACTAACGAGACTGTCAATATTATTGAATGGCAAAAAGAATTGTATCGATAATAAACTTGAAATATCTATAAATATTTAGATTTGGCAGCCTATTTAAGGGACAAATCTAATATTTAATTGAAAAGGAAAATTATTTAAGTTGTGAATTGTCCTTCGAATTGTGGGATATGATTTGGTGTAAAATCCATTCTGCCTTACCATCTGCAAGTAGTACTCATTGTTAATTTCTACAGTAGATTATATTTCACACCTGCTCATCTTTTCTTAGGAAATTTCCTAGTAAGATATATGTTGGTCATGTCAAACTTCGGCTGGTACATATATGCAGATATATTTGGAATGTCCTACCACTTCTCGGTTTTGGGCACAGGTATGGAAAAACTTTTTGGACATTTGTGATCTTACTATTCCTTATTCACACCTGAATATTTTTAGGCAGCTCTCATGCTTCTTATCAATCTCAAGCTGTCTTGGCAAAGTTTATATATATATATGATCTTTCTAGTGCCATTTGTTTTTATCAATTTCTAAATGTATTCACATTTAATGTGCTATAATTAATATAAGGTCTTAATTCTCAAAAGAGCTTTGATGTGAAAATTATAACAGCACCAGCTTTGGAGTTTATGAGCCATTTAAACAGATGCTTATCAAAATATTTCTTAAATTCTGTTTCGTCTTTTTGAGTGAAAGTACAAATTCTTCTATGAGGTATCCGTGGCAAGAGGAATAAGGCAAAAACTTACCTGTAAGTCCATGGACGCTTGCTCATTTTCAAAGTGGGTTGGAGTCTTCGTGACCCTTGCCGCCACTCCCAGCGCTGGGACCAGGACTACAGCCCCCAGCAGCACACATGGCGCGCACGCCGCCAACGCGTTTCCAAAGCGCCAGGAGGCGTTCTTAAGGAGGACAGTGCTCCCGCGTCGCGGGACGCGCGTGGGCAGCACTAGGCGCAGTCCGGGCCTACGGCGGGGCCGTCTGTGGCCGTCAGAGGCCGGATGAGGCAGGGCAGGGCCACCCCCCTTGGTTATTGCATTGAAAGTAAGTGACAAGCTGTATGTTAAAATATAGTTTAAGTTATACAGCTACACTACCTATTGTTAATTAAATTTCCCTGCAAATCTGCTGGTCCCTGTTAAGGATTTGCTGCGAACTGGATGTGAAAGATAAAAAGAACTGCGGACTACAGGGCACTGATTTTGGGTGGCCACATTAAGGCGGGAGGGAACGGAGTTGTGGACGGGAGGTGACTGTTATAATAATAGCCTGGTTCTGTTGGTCTTGTTCTAAATGCGCTTGGAATAGTATTGAAGGAGAAGGTTTAAGTTTCAGTGATACACCGCATTTGGGATAGTAATAGTTAACATCTACTAGCACCATCCCGAGGGCGGTTGAGAAGACTTATTTAGTACAGTAAGAGCAATATTAAATCATGAGTAAAAGGAAGGGTGTTGCAGGCACACTAGATGATTTCGTAATAAGAGCGGAATCGCTCTTAAGCCATGAAATCGAACTAACTGAAAGAAGGTTGTCGCTTGATCCATCAAAGCTACCTACATATAGATAACCAGGGTTAAAAACGCCACCCAATATAGCTCAATCAAATGCGAGCAACCTTATAGTAACCCCCCCTCCTGTCAGGAAACACCCTGTCAAAGATTCTATACCAAGCATTTCGGGGTCCTCTAACGTGGAAACCACGAGACCTGGCATATCAACAAGACTTCGAGCTTTAAAACAGGTGGGAGTGACAAAAGAAAAATCAAAGAATATACAAAGAGGAAAAACGATTGGTGGAAAAAAAGGGAAATCTGGGGGAACAGGGAGAACCAACATAGGGGTTGCAAACAAGTTAGAATATGAGGAGATTGTGTGCAGGACCTTTGTAAACACAAACTGAGATAGACTATCCTTCCAGTCCAGGCAAGGCAAATGAAGTGGCTGGGGAGGTAGAGCAAATTGTGGTGGACATTCTTAAAACCACTTTAAACTCTGTGCAGACTCAAATTAATGATTGTTTGGGCACTAAAATGAGGGCTATGGACAACAAAATTGATCAGTTAAATCAGGCCATAGTTCAATTAGGCACCATGATGGGGGACGGGATTAGAACTATTGAAGAAGGGGCCAAACTATTGGCTGAATTCAGGAACACACACAATGAAAGTAAGGAAGCCAGTCGAGACAAACAAATCCCAAGACTAGCGAGAACTGAAACTGCAAATGATACCAGGACTGTGGGAGAAAGAGTAGAGTCAGCAGGGGATTGAGAGGTATCTAGAAATATTGACAACCAGATTGAGGATAGAATAGATCGCTCAAAAAAAAGGCAGCCCTAGGGCTAGTGCGACAGTTTATAGCTTGAAAGGAACTGACCTAATTCCTAATTCTGATGTTCTAAATCACCCCTCTGCTGCAAGTCCCTATGGTATAATATTAGCAGGTGTGCCAGCCCTGAGAAGGGAACAAAAAGAAACCTGGCATAATCTTATAAATAAAACTATGTACTGGCTTTCAAAGTTCAAAAAGTTCAGCCCTCACAAAATGAATGAAATCTTAATGGTGCGTAGGGTAGCGTGGGTGGGGGACTCACCAAAGGTCATACAAGGAGATTGTTTTGTTATAAATTTTAGGCGTCCATGCATAGTTCGTAATTTGTTGAGCGCACATGAGGAGGAATTAACACGGTGTACTAGTATTTGTGCCCTACCCTTAGGCTATAGACCTGGCAGTGCAGAAATAAACTGTAATTATGATAACATTTCATTCCCCCAGACTTTCAATAGCTACCAAGAGTTATCATCCTTGGAGGCTGTTGATTGACTGCAACCCACAGATGTCTCAGTAGAGGAAACATTGGTAATATCTATAGAGGGGGGATTAGAGGAGGAAACTAATGCTCCAATTACTGTGCCCCACGACAAATTAAGAGAAGGAAATGAGCAGGAAGTGGGTGGGGATGTGTCGACAACCCATACTTTAATTTCGAGCAAGGTAGGAGAGCTACCATTAGTAAAGGGGACCTTGGATTCTAGCGATAGGCCGACAGATGAAGTCATGATAGTAACAAGGACAATTAACCTCCCAGAATTAAGCTTGATCTCGTGGAATATAGCGAGACTTCTAAGGAATGTTGGCGACCCTGAGTGGAACGAATATATTGAAACAAGTGATATTTGTCTCCTACAGGAGACTTGGGCAATAAAGATTCCACATAGAGTAGGGTACAAAACATTTTATGTAGATGCAGTCCCATCAGTAAGAGGGAGGCCTTCGGGGGGTCTTGTAAAATGGGTGAAAGTAACCCTTAATATTAGAGTTAATCAATTATGCATTAGCTCACCCGATATACTCGGAATAAAAATAACAACAATGGAGGGAAGGGTGCTTCACCTATACAATATTTATAATAGACCTGGTCCTGCTTCAAAAGAGTCACTGATAATAGAACAAATTGACTCTATTTTAAACTTAATAGACGTAAAGACAAGTATAATAATAGGTGGTGATTTAAATTGTAATTACGAACCTATTGTAGGGCTTGGAAATATTTTTGAAGACGAAGATAGAGCCAACAATATTCCCATATTGCACTATACTAACCCGGTTCCGTGTACTGTGCTAGCAGGCCAAATCCTGAGGCAAGCGGCTGGGCATGGTTTGAGAGCGTGCAATGGTCGCTTGCCATCAGATACACCAAAGGCCCCCACTTTTTGCAGAAATAATTCCCAGAGTAAAATTGATTATATAATGGTATCTCTTGATATCTGGCCTTATGTAGTAGATCTAAAGATCATACCTAGAATAGAGAGTGATCATCGCCCGCTTCAGTTATCGCTCTATAATAAATCACTCCCTAGTGTAACAAAGAGCAATGAGACAATTCATGTAAGTTCTGATGATGTCCTAGTAAGTAACAACCGTAGCTCACTAAAGTGGGCGCACTTGTTGGAGCATGGTGAAGCATTGGCAAGTATTTACAAAACGTTTGCCAATACTTTCTATAGATATTTGACTATACCACTGGAGGAAAAAACATTCTTAGACTTACATGGGAGGTTTTTTACAGCATTAATCACGCTGGTAACTAAAATGCCAAAAAAGACTGTGGGAGATGCATAATCTTTGATGGGAGGGAAATCTTGGTACAACAAGGATTGTCGGAAAGCTAAGGCTGAGCTACTACAAGCTATAAAAAACAATAACATGCTTAAAATAAAAGATGCTAGACTTAAATATAGGAAAACAAAAGAGAAGGCCAAAATAGCATGGGATGATGGAAATTGGTCAAGCTTGCTTGCTGCCGCTAAAAGCAAGGACCAAATGGGCTTTTGGAGACTAGTGGCCAAAGGAAATAAAATAGGGAAAGAAACAAAGGATGTCTATGTCAATGAGTCTACTTGGGTTGAGCATTTTACCAAGCTATATGAAGTACCAGTGAATAGCAGGGTTCCATCGAAGGATGGATTATCACTTAGTCCAAGCGAAGATAAATTAGACTTTGATTTAGAGGAAACACTACTGGCCATCAATTTAGTTAAAAATGGGAAAGCGTCAGGACAGGATACATTTCTGGGAGACTTTTACAAGCATGAAATCAGTGTCTGGGGCCCCTATATTAACTATTTGTGTAATGTTGTAGCGGTGGGTGCAGATTTTCCGGACACATGGCGGGGGCGAAAATCATTACAATTTTTAAAAAGGGCAATAGGAGCGATCCAGCAAACTATCGCCCAATTAGTTTAATTGTTATCTTACAAAACATTTATGCAAGGCACATTATAAATCGCGTGAACATATGAATCGAGGAAAACACAGTCCTTTCAAAGTTTCAGGCAGGGTTTAGACCAAAAATAAGTACAGTAGATCAGGTCTTCAGATTTTGTTGTCTATGTTGGAAGTATGTAAACATCAGGAAGGGGCATTTATATATAGCCTTTGTAGATCTCAAGGCAGCGTTTGATCTTATTCCCCATGATTTGTTATGGGAGTCCTTGAGCTGCCAAGGACTGCCAGTTAACCTTTTAGAGCAGATTATGAGACTGCATGAAAATAACTATGCTACGGTTAGATGGGGCCCGAGGGGCGAGCTGACGAGTCCAATCCCTATAAAGAGGGAGGTTCGCCAAGGCTGCGTATTGGCACCCACATTATTCTCATTATTCGTCAATGATATTCCATCTTTTCTGGAGGGCTGTATAAATGATGCACCAAAATTAAGGGGAGAAAGAATACCAGCCCTCCTCTTCGCTGACGACACCATACTAATATCCCAAACGCCCAAGGGACTACAATGCCTATTAAATTCATTCCAAACATACTGTAATAAAAAAGGCCCTGAGATCAATACTAACAAAACTAAATATATGGCCATAAACCCTCACAAAACTTTTAAGGAAAACTTATTTTTAAATGGCCATAAGTTGGAATACGTACAGAACTTTAGCTATCTGGGTGTTTCATTGGACACCAAATTATCATGGAAAACCCAAATAGAGAAAAGCAAAATTACCCTAATGCAAAATACGCTACCAATCACGAAAAGACATGGGAACAGTCTTAGTAAGGCAGTTTCCCCTGCACTAGAGGTATTCAAGTCTAACGCCCAATCAGCAGCACTATATGGGGCTGAAATATGGGGAACTTTGTGCAAAAAGGTCTTTGAGGTTAGCGAAAAAAAATGTATAGAGCATTATTAAGATTGCCTGTGCGTACACCATTAATACCAATTATTCTTGATCATGCGATTCTGAGACCGTTGACATTTTGGTTAAGACTTTGGTCGATATTGGAGTTGCTTGACTATAAGGATGGTTTAAAAGAAATAATCGAACTGGACTAGAATAATAGTATAACTTGGTTAAGATATGTTTGTACATGGTTGAAAAGGATTGGTCTGTCGCATTTCTGGGATGATCCATCTATACTAACTAAAGACTCAGAAAAGTTATTAAAATCTTCATTTTGGGCATATATTAAATGCAGTGTGTTAAATGATTATGCGAGTGGAACTCTAACAAGTAAGTTTCTTCTGTTTAAAAATAGTGCTTACTTTGAGCAGTTTTTAGAGGGGGTATATCCACCAGTCGCTAAAACATTATACATGAAATACAGATATGGTGTATTGAACAGAAACACAACTGTAGCAAGGTGGTCAAATAAGAACATCGAAAAGCCAGATGAGCTATGTACATTGTGCCCAAATAAAGCCAGAGAAGATGAGTCTCATATCCTTTTCTTTTGTCCAACCTATGTGGCAGCAAGGAAAAGATGGATCAAACTGCTCTGCCTATATCTAGGAGTAAGATCACATAAGGAGGCAGAAATGATCCTAAAAACTGATACCAGCCAGGTTATTATCTTTGGTATCAGTAGGTTTCTGTTAGTAACAAGTTTTGTACGAGCAAAATTGGGCCTGAAACTTTAGATACATTTTAGTATTGCTAAGTAATCGATTATAACAATAGAACAGTCCCTAATGAGATGTCATTGTTAGCTGTATGGCTTATGAATTATTACGTGTACATACATTAACCATTTAACTTTTTAATGTTTTTACAACACTAGATTATCTTAATTGGCTATGGATTTAGGGCTAGATGTAGGTAAATTAGATTTACCGATTCATAAATACCGAATTTTACCGATTCGGTATTCATGAATCGGTAAATCTAATGTAGGTTATTATTCGGAAAAAAATACCGAATCGGTAGGATTCGGTATTTACCGATTTGCCTTGAAGCCCATAGGAATCAATGGCAAATACCGATTCGGTATTTACAGAATCGGTAAAATTACCGAATTGCCAAGGGGGACAGGGTGTCACTTTGACACCCTGTTGCACCCCTGTTTCTGGCTTGTGTGCCATGTGGCACACATACATGCCCTAAAGGCATGTATGTGTGTCACATGGCACAGGTGTACATGCACAGATGTGCATGTACACTGGAATTCGTTATTTACCATGCAATAGTATTACATGGTAAATAACGAATCGGTAATGGCCTGTGGCACTGTTTGAATGCCACCTACATCTGTATTTACCGATTCGGTAAATTTACCGATTCGGTATTTTACAGAATCGGTAAATATACCGAATCTGTTAATATACCGATTCTGTAAATATAAGGCCACCTACATGTCAAATCCCAAATACCGATCGGTAACGGCCGAAATCGGCCGTTACCGACCGGTATTTGGTGACCTACATCTGGCCCCTAGACTGTGAATTCCATATGTACTATTTCATTTTCTTGTTTGATGCCTTTTTAACTTATTTAAATTAATGTTTTAAAATGTAAGGATTATACACCCCCATTGGCGTTATTTTTCACAAACTGCTTGTATCTCAACTTGGACATTGCATCAATATTAGATGATGTTTTTATGTGTCTTTTATGGTTCTAATGTACCAAAGTAAAGATTATGAATGAATATAGTACAGTCATAAGGTTCAGGAGGTAGAAGCACTTTGTACCCTTTTTCATTAAATTATAGGCACAATCTTGATACTGTGGAAGTACTTGAGAGGGGTGGTGACCAGTTTAGCTTCATACCTGACTGTACCTACTCACTGTTTCTCGAGGAAAGCAATGGTTTTTACAAAAACTTGAAGAAAAACTTATAGTGTTATGTGGCCAGCCAGTACCAAGGATTATATTTCCTGAGGTGAGTGACTGCACAGAAGACAAACCACTGGGGCATAAACAATACAAATGACAGATGTGTCCCATTAGCAAGACCATATTAAAGGTGGCATTTCTTGCATCACATCCCCTGAAATTAAATGGGTGCAATCTCATCTCTACTGCACTTATTGGCTCTTTTTTTTTGTTTCTTTCGTATTAATGTTCCTTTCTGTTTGGCAAATTGAGTATCCAAGAAGATACTCTATGCTTCAGAATCCACTCCACGCTGTGATCTGTAAACGTCATAGAGGAAGAGCCAGGAGCATGTGCATGTGCAGTAGCATGTAAAGAGTTTCTTGTGTGCCAAATCGGCCCACTGATCAGTACATGACAGCAAGGTGCATGATCTTACAAAACAAGCAGAAGTGTCACAATATAAGTTTAAATTATTCTGTCATCATGTTTCCTTCCCCATGGATGATAATTTCTTTTTTATGCTGCCAATCTGTATAACCTCTTTGGTTACCGACACAGTGGTATTAGATTTAACTGAATGGTGCAATAAATACGTTTAAAGCTTTTCTTTTTTTCTTAGTTCATGCTGTGGATCAATCTGTAACACTACATCAATAAGTGAACTGTAGTTCTTGGTCTGTTTATGGCTGATGATACACCATCTAAAATCCTCATGGGTAAAAAGCTACAGTCTTGGCGTTATCCAACCAAGCTGCCTCTTGCAATAATAGCTGAATCTGGTCAATATACGGAATTATATCATAAGTGTTGGACTTGGCCCTTTTTGCAGGGTCATCCCTGAACTTTTTGCCTCCCTCCTATATTTGTTCTGACCTGTTGTTGGCTATTTTATGACTCTGGGCACTTTACCACTGCTGATCAGTGCTAAAATGCATATGCTCTCCCTATTGTAAATTGATGTATTAATTAGTGATTCCATGATTTACTATTTGGTTTACTTGTCAGACCCTAGTACAGTGCACTGAGTGTGCCCATGGCGTGTAAATCCAAATGCTGCTAGTGGACTTGCAGCACTGGTTGTTCCACCCACAGGAGCAGCCTTGTAAAAATGTGTCTGCCATTGCAGAGCCTGCGTACTGCGAGTCTGGTACTGTCATGCTGACTGGGCAAGTACACCCACTTGCCAGTCCCTGAACCTTCCCTTTACTTCATATCAGACACCCCCATGGTAGTCCCAAGGGCAGTGTGCATTGTAAGTATAAGGTAGGAGAAGCCCTGATGTGTGTGGCATGTCCTAATAGTGAATTACAGCCATTTTAATTTTTCACTATTGCAAGGCTACCTGTTCTCCATAGGCCAGAATAGGCTGTTAGAATTATTACATTTTATAATCCTAACAGACTCAGAGAACATAGTAGAGTTTAGTATACCAGCACTCAGAATATTGCCTAAACCTTTCAAGCCTTCCTCTGCTAGGTTGTGTATTCCTTGTCTGGAGTTTGAGTGACAGGGCTGGGGGATTCCAGGAGACAGAATAAGTCAGCCCAGTGGTGAATAGAGAGATCTGCATCTAGATGGGAGGGAGGAGTTACACCTGGGACATGAATAGGATTGTTGCCCGCTCCCACAGTGCTGGTTCCACCCCTGTGGTGCGTCTGATGTCTCTGCCCTGCACACTGAAAGAGAGAAGGAAGACTGTCAACAAAATGCTCCAGGACTGTACTTGCCTTCCACAATGCTGGCTCCACCTCCTGTGGGGTGTCTGATGTGCCTGCTTTGCACTGTGAAAGGAAAGGAGAAGGCTGGTAAACAGAGTGCTTCAGAACTGGTTTTGACTGGGCACATGCCCCTCTCTCCTCAGAGAACAAAGGGGTATAAATATTGGGACCCTGATCCCAAGAAATTAGATCACTTCTGGACTTACAAGAGGAAACCTCTTCTGAGGAGAGGAACCTGAAGAAACTGAGGATAGACTATTCCCAAGCAGAAGTGCTGCTTGGGGGATTGGCCTGCAGTGGTTGCCTGACTGCCAAAGAGTCCGAGACCAATAGTCTATGTCCCAACTGCCTAGGGCGCCTGCCTCATATCAATCCCCTCCCACTAGTTTTACATTCGAACCCTGATCAGAACACAGGATATAGGCACTTCTGGCCAACACACGCCGTCCCCAAACAGACCATTAAGGGAGAATTAGTCAGTGGACTATTAAACGTCAGGTCTCTGCCGAAACACGCCACTGAAATACAGCTTTTGGTCGAGTCCAACCATTTGGACATTTTATTTCTGACTGAGACATGGACGGCTGCGGGAATGGAATTAGAGCTAGAGCCGGCCTGCCCGCCAGGATACAAGATCATTCATAAACCTAGGACCATAGGACGAGGAGGAGGAACAGGGATCATCTTTAAAGAGGAGCTAAATATTGCTACCTTAGATGTCGACACGGTTTCATGTGCTGAAATACTTGGGATATCGATCAGACATGACTCAGGCCACTGCCTCACGAGCCTAATCTGCTATAGGACTCCGGGACATATCAACGCAACACAACAGCAGGAATTGATTGCCGTCATCAACAACATATCAATCTCACACAGCAAACTACTGGTACTAGGAGATTTCAATCTTTGGGATAATGACCAACTACACACGGCCTTCCACAATATCACCCACTCTTGGGAAAACTTAGGGCTGAAACAGTGGATAACTACCCCCACACATAAACAGGGAAATACACTGGATCTAATATTTGCTGCAGACGATCTTATTACAATGAGAACAACGCTCCCAGTAGATTGGTCAGACCATCACCTCCTACTTTTCAACATTCACACCTTGACTAATACAGGACCTACTAATACACAGAGCAGATCCTTTATTGGACGCGATTGGAAAGGCCTGCTAAAAAGGAAAGAGAAAGGAAAGTTCAATCTCCATCACATTGGGAATTCGTTCAACCCAGAGAACGACATCACCACTAACTATCTCACGTTGTGTAAAGAAGTAACCAAAAAGCTCGACGATACTGCACCCCTGAAAGTAATCAGGAAAAGAGGAAGACTCTCCGCGCCCTGGTACACGGATAACCTGAAGGCACTGAAAAGAGCCTGTAAAAACGCCGAAAGGATGTGGAGAAAAAATTACTCGGAGCCGGAGAAACTGATATGGAGACAAACCATTGTAAGATATAAAAAAGATATCATCGCAGCCAAAGCAAACTATTTCGCCGACTTACTACTCCACAGCTCTAATAAGTCCCGTGACACTTTCAGGATAATCAGAGAGTTATCCAATCCGGATTGTGCGAACAGTCAAATTAAGCCCTCACAAGAATTATGCGATGACTTAGCTTCCTTCTTTCAGGAAAAAATCACTAAAATCATTGAGGGAATGAAGGGTGCTTCCATCTCCTCTGAGCAGGATATTAGTAACCCCGAGAATAGGGAGAAGAGCGAAGACAACGCAGGACGACCCAACCCAAAGGCTACCTTAGAACATTTTAAAGTCCTTACAGAACAAGACTTCACAAAAACTGCTCTTAATACAACCTCAGGGTCCCCTCTGGACCCTTTGCCTCACAAAATAGTAAAGGAGTTCAGGGATGACCTTTTCCCAGTATTGCAACAGCTTTGCAATCAATCCCTCATTTCTGGCACAGTACCAAAAGAATGGAAATTGGCGGTTGTTACCCCCCTATTAAAGAAACCTAATCTAGACCCGAACTGCAAAAAAAACTACCGTCCTATATCGCTCCTGCCATACCCTATAAAGATCATAGAGCGGTGGGTCAGCAGATCCCTTGCCCTCTTCCTAGAAACCAACAACATCCTGGAAGAGGAGCAATTCGGTTTCAGACCAGCTCACGGAACCGAGTCAGCTCTGCTGACAGTTCTGGATGACCTGCGAATGAGGGCGGACAGGGGGGAATCAGCAATCCTGATTCTGCTGGACCTGTCCGCCGCTTTCGATACGGTGAGCCACGACATCCTGCTGACAAGACTAAAAAACATTGGAATCGGCGGAGTGGCGCTCGATTGGTTTCACTCCTATTTAAAAGACAGATGGCAGGCAGTAGCCATCCCCCCATATCAGTCGGAATTTGTTAAAGTCCCACATGGCGTCCCACAAGGGTCCGCAATCAGTCCGATACTTTTTAATATATATATGCAACCCCTGTTGGGCATTATCAAGGCCCACGGTATTAGCGTGATCAACTATGCGGACGACACGCAGCTGATGATTTCCCTTGATGGTGCCCAGGCCAACTCACTCACGGCTTTCCATACCTGTATGGCAGAAATGACACTCTGGCTAAACCAGAACTCACTACAATTTAATAGTGATAAAACGGAAATAATGCACTGCGCAGTTGGCAGAATTACCAGAAGTCTACCCACCGATTTCTGGCCCTTGGACCTGGGGGAGTCATTAGCCCCAGTGAAATCAGTGAAAAATCTCGGAGTCAGCTTTAACGACTGTCTGAGCTTAGAGACCAATGTCAACAAGCAGATGAGTAGCTGCTTTGCTTTAATGAGAGGACTGCGAAAGCTGCTACCCCTCTTACCAGCGCAGGTCAGAACCACCATAGTTAGGAGCACCATTCTCAGCCGCCTGGATTACTGTAATGCTCTGCTTCTGGAATCCCCGACCTACTTGATCTCCAGATTGCAAAGCATCCAGGCGGCAGCAGCGAAGCTGGCACTCTCCCGAGAGCGAAGATCCTCTACCACCCTCGCTCTAGCCGATCTTCACTGGCTACCTGTACATCAAAGGATCTGCTTTAAATCCCTCTGCATTGTCTTTAGGGCAGTACACGGAATGGGCCCCCGACCACTTCAAAAGAAATTCAAATGGTATATACCCACACGGTCCCTCCGTTCCTCATCCTCCAACCTGATAAGCATACCCAGGATCAGGAAAGCCACTTATGGTGGCAGAGCCTTCAGCATAGCCGCAGCCCATCTGTGGAACAAATTGCCTATCGACATCAGGAAAACAGACGAACTGATGGCTTTCCGTAAAAAGGTGAAAACATGGCTCTTCCCCAAAGTTTAATCTCACCAGAACTTTATACTATCCCCCTCCTCTGATGCACAGTATTTTCAGCAATATGTACACAGCGCCAGGATGCCCGTAGGGTTGCAGAAGCGCTCTACAAATGCTATAAATAAATAAATAAATAAATAAAGAACAGTAGTAGTTATTTTATTGATTGATTAATTAAAATCTTTACAAAGAATGAATGCTCAATTATGTATATTTAAGTTACATTACTTCGTAAAAAATGTGTTATTTGTAAATAACAGTAAATCTTTAAAATTTATACAAAAACATTTTAAAAACTGTTTTAAATAAAACAAATACGTATGTATAAAAGTTAGTGATGAATATAGTCATTTTAAAAAACAATGTTATGTTGCTCTAATTTTTTCAGTGCAATTGTTAAGAATTTTGCGAAAGCAGAATTAATGGGTAGATCATCTGGACAGAGACATTGAATCAGTGCTTGTCTACAAGTTCTTATCGCTCTTTCATTGAATAACCTTTTTAGCAAAGTTAGTCTTTCGTTTTTTAGTTCTGGACAGATGCACAGGAGATGTAAAATATTTTCCTCACCAATTTTGCACAACCGACACGGCATGTTATTTTTGAGTTTTTTCCAAGGTAGTGCATGTGATTCTCCTGGCCATATTCCAAATTGTGCGTTAATGACGATATTTTTGCTTCTCCACGACCATGCCGTGTCCAGATACTGCTGAGACCTCTTTTTTTTGTATCCCTTTATTATGGACCAGGCGTGTTTCCTTTTAATAAGGGTCTCTTTGTCGGTTATCAATGATAAGTAATCCGTTGTTTTATTCACAACTTTTTTGAAGGATTCCTGGGTTATAGTAGTGATCCAGATTCCTCTAACTCCGAGTTCATCTAGAGCAGAGGTTCCCAAACTTTTGACTCCTGAGGACCCCCATTGAGCCACCACTGGAAGCCGGGGACCCCCAAGCAATTTGTATGAGTTCAATTTCAAATATTAAAACAGTAATTCGAAAAAAATACACACGTGTGCACACAAAACAAATACTCAAAGTACTTAGGGGTAGATTTACAATAAGTGACGCATCCATGCATATCAGCAGGGATGTGCCACTTATTGTGCGCCATGTCTCTGCCACCATTGATGCGCCGCATTTACAATGCTGCGCCTCATGGGGCAAAAAAGCACAGATGCATGACGCATCTGTGCCGTAAATGTGGCGCATTGCTGGAGTTGCGTCACAAGCGCTACACAGCTCCAGCAATGCTCTGGGGGGCCGAATCTTGCTAATGCTGCGTCAATCCTTACGCCTGCTTCAAGCAGGCGCAGGGTTTTGACGCAGCATGGGCCCCAAAGTGACTGAGTGAAATCTTGTAGATTTCACTCAGCCACTTTTAGGAGGCGTTCCTGCGCCGGATCGCCTCCTTCTGGCGCAGGGCTTTACAACGTGGTGCATCTCCCAGATGCGTCACATTTTAAATACCCTGCACCATGGCGCATCTTTTGCGTCGCCCCTGCATCACGAAAGTGACGCAACGGTGGCGTAAAAGAGGCGCAAGGGGCTTGTAAATCTGCCCCTAAGGATTTTGGGGCCAGATGTACGACCATTTCATTTAGCGCCTCGCAATTGGCGACACATTGCGAGTGGCAAATTGCGAGTCGCTAAATGAAATGTACAACAGTGTGTTTAACACTGTTTCGGATTCCCAATGGGGTCGCAAATTGCGAGGTTCATTTATATTAATGAGCCTCTCGCAATTTAGCAAGCCTATTGGGAATGCCAGCCCTCCTAGGTATGGTGCCTGCTGGGCTCTGCAGGCCACCATGTCTGGGACTGCTTTTAAATAAAGCAGTTAAAAAAAAATGCAGCCCATTTACCATGCATTTATAAAAAAAAGAAAAAGAAACGTTTTCGTTTCATTTTCTAAGGGCAGGCAGAGGTCCCTGGGACCACTGCCTGCCCTTAAAAAATAATTTTGCATGCATTTGCAAAGGGGACCCAAATGGGAGGGGGTCTCCTGGGGAACACTTCATTTGCACATGCATTACCATCTACTTGAAGTAAGTGGTAATTGCGAGTGTTTTGCGACCGCAAAACATTTGTACATGGTTTTAAGACTCTCTATTTGGAAGGGAATGCCCCTTCCAAATAGCAAGTTTCAAAACCTATTTAGCAAGTCGCAAACAAATTGCGACTCGTGAAATAGGCAATGTACATGGCCCAATATGTTTTTGCATGTGAAAGCGGGTTCACGAACCCGTTCACGCATATAAAAACGGATCGTACATTTGGCCCCTAGTATTTTATATTGAAGTAATAGCCCCTCCGTCTCATGTATTTCATTTGTTTTATAGCATCTCTCATATTGTAGGATGTCAGAGCACTTTACATCACACACATATAGGGACATTGAATTGTACATGTAAATCAGTGTGTATATAAAATGTTTAAAGAGTGCTTGGTCTGGAAAATCACAAACTCAGGATTCAGAACATAACACAGTGGCTAGCACTGACTTTAACATTAAAAATGTATTTCCACCCAAGTAAATCTTTTTAGCAGCATCAGGATAATGAATAACTGGTTAAAAACAAAAGTTACTAACTGGTACCATGCAGTTTGCAAGCTGCTCTTTGATGACAGTTTAGAGGTCCCTCTGCTACATTACGATTGTCACTTATGAAGTGCACAGTAACAAAAAAATCTCTGTGAAAAAAGCAGTAACCACAAACCTATGCACATAAAATGCTGCTTTTTAAAATGCGTGTTACACATTCTTTGCAGTAGGCACATTAACCCTCTGTGCTACATTAGTTAAGTCAAAGCTGCCACTAAACAAAACTCTCCTCGCTCCAGCAGGTACATTAATCACTGGCTTTATCTTGACACTTTTATTGCTGCTGGAAAGCTGCTAATTATACAAGAAACGTTTCTGTGCTTTTAAAACTGTTGCCTGCGGACCCCCTGGGAATGTGTCACGGACCCCTGGGGGTCCGCGGACCACAGTTTGGGAAACACTGATCTAGAGCGTTGTCCAGGTATTTCCACGCAGATCATTTTTTGTTACCCTCCATTTCTTTCCATAAAAGCTGCGAAATTAAGTTCTCCTTATAATTTTTTACTCTATTCCATACCTTAATTATATGTCCCTTCCGTGCATATAATTGGTTGTTCAAACCGAATTCCAACCTCACTTGGGCTTGTGAGGCATATTGGTAAACGAAAAAGGGAGCGGAAGGTTTTTGTGATACCATTATTAATAATTATTGCGTCTTTTCCGTTTACAGCCTCACTGCCATAAGATAAGGAAGGTAACAGTTTCGCCAATATCACTTTGAGGAGTGGTTGATAAGTTAAATTACTTGTAGAGTTTTTGATTATCCCGAATGCACCCGTTAATGCGTTTGCCTTCCTGGTGATATCCAGTTTTTGGGGGTTAAAGTTACCATTATCGTTAAATATAACTCCCAGGTACCTATAGGATTTGACTTGCTCCAAGTGTTCCTTCCCCAAGAACCACTTTGAATTGCACTGCCTTCTTATGTTTTTTGTGACAACCATAACTTTGGATTTGGATTCATTTATTATAATTTTGTTTTCCACCGCATATTCCTGTGTTCGTGTTATTAACCGTTGTAGGCCCACCTTTGTATTACTTAGTAGGATAACGTCGCCAGCATAAAGCAAGTTCAATATATGAGTGTTGGCGAGCTTTGGTGGGTGTGCATTTCTGTTATTCAAGGCCTGGGTCAAGTCAGCTAAAAACAAATTAAATAATAAAGGAGCCAGTACACACCCTTGCTTCACTCCACCTAACGTTGGTATTTCCTTTGATAATGAGTGGCCATTACCGATACGTACTCTTGCCCAAGTTTTTGTATGCAGAAGATGGATCAGGTGTATTAGTAAGGGAGGTATCCCTTGTGCATGTAGCTTTCCCCATAGGCGTTCTCTATCTACACAATCAAATGCTGATTTAAAATCAACAAAGCATAAATATAAAGGTTGTCTTTTTATAATTGCTTTATCGATTAAAATAGATAGTGCTAAGATGTTGGTAGCTGTTCCTAATCCTTTGATGAAGCCGGTTTGATTAGGCGGGAGAACGCTGTTATTTTTTACCCAATCAGATAAGGATGATAATAGAAGCCCCGCAAATAACTTTGAGTCGGTGTCCTGTAAGGTTATTAAGCGATAATTTTCCGGCAGTGCCCAATCTCCTTTTTTATAAATGGGAGATATTAAGGACCCTCTCCAGCTTTCCGGTATCACCCCTTTCCTGACTACTTCTTTGAAGACCTTTACAAGATGTCTTGCCCATGCGTCTGGATCCTCTTTGTAAAGGGCAAAGGGTATACCATTTGGCCCTGGTGCTCCATTTTTCTGCCTCTTTATTAGCTTAACAACTTGCTTGTGCGTTATATTAAGATCCATATCTTGGCTTGGAATTGGAGTTACCTTCCGTGTGCATTGCTCTTTGGTTCCCGGTTTCGCAAGTTGCGGATTTAGATGCAGCCCCAAGAAATTCTCCCATTCCGTGGCAGTTAGTACTGATGACACTACAGCTTTGTCGGGCCTGGTTAGGCTGTTTATCATCTTCCAAAACACTCTTGAGTTTCCTTGGTTACTGGCATGAAAAATTCGAGACCAAAGATCATTGTTCGCTGCCATTTTTTCATTCTAGATTAACTTCCTTCATTTTTGGTTTATCTCTTTTAGAGCGGTTTTGGTTTCTTCGTTATTGGGGAATTTTGTCAGGTATCTCCTTAGCCGATTTCTAAGTCGTTTCATTCTTTGTACTGTATGAGGAAGGTTAATATGAGTTACCCGTTTTACTGCTCGAGTCACATAACTGTCTCCAGGGTCATTATGGTTACCATTATGAGTAGGTAGTTTGGAAATGAAACTGGCCCATTGATCAACTATTGATCTAGCAGATGTTTCTTCCAGACTTTCCCTAGCCAGTTTTAAGGCCAGGTCACTGGTCAATCGTTTTTTATTTGTTTCCCAGTTTAATTTCCGATAATTAATAGTTCCAATTTTACCTTGCATTGTTAAATAAGTTTGATGCTTTTTATTTGTAAATGAAGTGGTGATAATTTGCTGACTATGATCGCTCTCTGGGACATTAATTAAAAAGTACGAAGTAAAGTTACTAAAAATATTCAATGATGCCATTGTGTAATCAATACAAGATTTGGTGTTATAGGTGTAGCGGACCATGCCGGGGGTGAGTCTGTTGGTAATCTACAATTAAGTAATCGTAGGCCCAATGCTTCCATATCCTTCAGAAAATTTAGTTTTATTTGTTTTTTTCCTGGTTGGTGATCTTGTGACTGCGTCACCTCATCTCTTGGAAATTGTACTAGGAGATTAAGATTGAAATCACCTGTGATAATAAAATCCGTAAAGGGGTCCTCTATCCTTTGCTCTACCAAGTAGGTGGAGACAGTAGCGCACATGGCCTTTCTAGATGTGAGTGTTGGTGGAATGTATATATTAATCAACTTTAGCGATCTTATTTGTTCTAGAATCTTGTATTTTAGCAGTACACACTGAACATTACAACTGTTTGTAACTAGTTCCACATGAACCACATTTAAATCCATTGATATAAAAATTGCTAAGCCGCCAGAAGGGCGACCATAATTGCTTTGCTTAATAGCCGGTTCATAATATCCTTTATAACCGTGGATTATAAACGGGGCTGTGGTCCAGGTCTCCTGTAATACAATTATCTGGTACTTTTTAAGTAGTTGAGTTATGTTATCCAATTTTTTGCCTACACCATTTACATTCCAGGAACAAATTGTTATAGCTGCGTTGCTATTCTTTAAGTCATCAACTGGCATTTCCTGATTTACTTGTCATTGTTTGTTAATTCCGTGCAGGGCAATATTGATCCACGAATTATTTATCCTGTTTTCCTTCTCTTCCCTTTTGTTTTCTGATAGATTTGTGACTCCTCTATCTATTTGTTGTATTGGATTTTTTAGGACAGCGAAGGGTGGCTGCCCCTTTTTGCCTTTATAAGAACATGGCAAGTTTTCTGCTTTTAAAAGTGGTGTCGGGTATTCTTTTGGCCTAATTTTACTGATCCTTATTCCCCAGCTACGAAAGATATACTCTTCCTTCATAATTTGTTCCGCTACAGCCGGGGATGTAACTGTTGGTACAAAAGGGGGTGGTAATGGACGGAGCATCTAAACCAATCAAACACTCACACCCAGTCAAAAGATCTGGGTTGAATCCATCACTGTTCTTTAGCCCACTCTGCCACCCCAGTTCAGACATGGCTATATGCAAATCAGTCTGACCCTGTGCCTCATGGGAACAGTCCAGCCCGAACTGCCAAGCCATGCCTTCCCTGGACCGGAAACAAGCTTCCGAGGACCGGTTTCTGCATTACAGCCGTCGTCAGCCTGGCTTGCTTGAATCCAGTGGCAAAGTGAGCAAGGGACTCACGTCTGAGCATACCCTGCCACACTTATTGCGGCCAAAAGCGGTAACTGTCAGCACTGTTAACGGCAATGGGCCTTCTGGATTTTGTAGGAATCCAACACAATCTATTACTTTAGTTGTCAAATTTGCAAGAGATGGAATCGATTTGAACAGACACAAAAGGTTGCATCTATTTAATGTATCTTGGTGACCTCTGGAATCGTAAACAGGCTTAAGGATTAGTTGTTCCTTCCTCTGATTATCCTTAACCCTTTCAATGTCAGTATTCTGTTCTTTTCTAATTATGTTTATGAAACGTTCGTTGCTACCCGTTCTAACTACTACTATTTGGTCTCCATTTATTGCGTCAGCCACAACCTCTATAAGATCAATTGAATCCAACGGTTTCACCGATTCCATAGATGAAAGTTGTTTTATATTTGTTACTTCATTTAGAAGGTGTTCCTATATTTGATTCACCGGTTCAGTGAGCAAAAGTGGTTTGATATTTGTTTCTACATTTACAGTTTGTGTCAATGTTTGTTGTTCAGCATTCAGTGAACCAGAATCCTTTTTTTTCAACACTGTTTTATCTATTTCCTGTTTTACTGAACCGATTGTGAGGCAACTTTTTTCTTTGGTACCACTAGATGTTTCCTTTGTGAGCGTTTTTTTCCCAAGGTTAGTTTCCATCTTATGGTCAAGAGGCTTTTTTAGTATGAAGTTTTTCCAGATTTTAGAGGCTTTATCACAAGCAAGATCGTCTGATTCCCCTACAAGATAAGCTATATCATTTTCAGGTTTCTTATCTGTTAGAGTTTTATTTACCGGGTCTTTAGTCAAATCAAATCAAATCAAAACCAACTTTATTCGGTTTTTCATAATTGTAGAAATACCATAAAAGTTCATTAAAATGCATTTTGTACCATTATCTCAGTTAAAAGAGGATCAGTTAAAATTTAGTTGTTACTATGCAATAAAAGCAATTTTCATAGAAATCACAGTTCATAAAATTACAATTCATGAAATTATGACCACAACATGCATTCGTTACAGTGGATTCATCAGCCCTCTATTATGCAAACAAGATGACTCGTCTTTGTCAAAGATTTAAACGATGACGAATACAAAATTTAAGGAAACGGGCCATCATTTTTGCAATTATTTTGTCTTCGAGGTATTGGAGCGCCAGATATGCTGGACGGCATTGGCGCAGGCCCCAGTTTTTCAGTATGGGCAATAACCAGCGGGTTCGTGGTGTTGTATAAAATTTGCAGAAGAGGATTGTATGTATGGTTGATTGTGTCGAGACAGAGTCACAAGGACATGGAATTGATTTTGATGACCAGTCATTTTGAGAGGGAAAGGAGACCATTAAATGAAACATATTAAATCTGAAACGTGTCAGCAACAATTTTTCAAATTGAGTTAATCTGTACATCAAATAGGGTTCAATGGAAAACACAGTCTGAGCTAATAAGCCCTGTTGAACAGAGGGTTTCTCTATCTCTTTTAACAGGCGTACCTGGCCCAAATGTGCCAGGCATGCTTTTTTTAGATCCGCCTTTGAGATCTCAGTTATTGTTAAGGGCTCTGCAATTTTTTTTTCAAATCCTAGATCTGTTGATAAAGCTTTGACATATGCTAACCATTTTATTTTTCTACAATGATCAAGTATCTGGATGTCTTGTATAATTGATCTTGTTAGATGACATTGTTCGGTTACCCAAATTCGGCGCCACAGCATTACTGGTTGAATTTTTATAGTATCTGATATGTGGTCTATGCCCAGCTCTAAATGACAGGCATATGTGGAAGAGCTCTTCGGTACTCCAAGTAAGTATCTTGCAAAAGAATTTTCAATTTTTTGCAGTTCGTCCACATTCGCAAGACCCCATATCCCAGCTTTGTACGTGGCAGTACTGACACATTTTGCGTTATATATTTTTTAACAGTTCTAATGGTGGTCTTTGACCCAGTCTTTGTGCAAACGATTTTAGTGCTGTTGTTGTTCTTAAGAAGGCCAATTTCCTTGCATTAATCGCTGCCTTCCATTTGAATTTTTCATCAATTACAATTCCCAAATATGGGTATGTTACAGTCCTGTCCAGTGCCTCGCCTTTTACATACAGGCTTCTTGTCTTTGTAGTTTTTTTCCCTGCATGCATGGTGTATGTTTTTTTTACATTAAGGGTCAGGTTTAGACTCGACATAAAGGCACAGTATCTATCTAGTGCTCGCTGCAGCTCGACAGGAGTTCTTGCTAGGATAACCGCGTTGTCGGCATATAACAGGGCTGGTATCTGCCGACGACCAATTAAGGGGAGATCTTTACTTCCTTCTAGCATGGCGGCCTCTAGCCCATTTGTATACAGGGTAAATAAAAAGGGGGCCAGCACACATCCCTGTCTGACCCCCATTTCTACCCTAAAGCTTTCCGTGAGCTGTCCTTTGGTCCCGAATCTTACTCTTCCTGTTGTTCAAGTGTATAATTCCCGTAGGAAATCCACAACCGGAGGGTCGACACCCATTGTTAAAATGATTTTCCACAGCGTCGAGTGTACTGCACAATCGAACGCTGCGGATAAATCAACATACACCATAGGCAGCGCTGTCCCCTTGGCCTCCATGTATTTTCCTGCCAATAAAGACAGGTTTAATGCTTGATCTACTGTACCTAGCCCCTCTCGGAACCCATATTGTATTTCCGAAATGATGTTCTGGGTAGTTGTCTACTCCTGGAGTCGGTCGAGAAGAATCCGAACTGCCATCTTCCGGAGCGAGTCCAGGAGCGAAATAGGTCTATAACAAGATGGGCTATTTCGGTCCCCTTTTTTAAATATAGGGACCAGTATCGAAGTTTTCCAAGTTTCTATTAAGCCCTCATCTATGGTGGCGTTTAGGACATTAGTCAATAAGGGGAACAAAGATCTGCTGCATATTTAAAAATGTCCACTGGAACCCCGTCTGGGCCTGGGGCTTTGCCTGTTTTCGAGGATTTAAGTGCTTTTTGTACCTCGTCGTGTAAAAAATGCAATTTTATTGGGTAAATAACTTCGGTCAGGGGATCTATATAATCCATGCCCCGTATGTTCCCGTCACTAAAAACTTTAGAAAAATAACTTACCCATTCACTGTCGCTAATTGCAACGTCAATGGATGGTAAGTCCTCTCTGTCTGTTAAAAAGGGAGATCTAACTATTTGCCAGAAAGTTGCACTATCTTTTAATTCTGAACTTCTACTTAGGCGCTCCCATAGGTCAGCTTTTAGCTCTTGTTTTCTGGTTTTTAAAACTAAGGCATATTCTTTTCTTAATCTGATAACCTCCCCTCTGTCTCTCTTTTCCCTACTTAAGGCTTCCTTCAATTTCGAATAAGCTTTTGTACAGGCCGGGCTAAACCAACCTTTTTTCGCCTGACTTTTTTGCTTACATGATCTAGTAAGTTCTTTCTTTATATTTTGGGAAATAATATTAAAGCTAGCCAGAACTTCTCTGGATTTTGTCCTTGAGTTAAGACAGTTTATTATATCTGTCTGATTTTGCCTGACTATTTTTACAGTTGCAGCTCCTTTATCAATATTTCCCCATTTTAGTGTGTAACCGTTCAAAGATCCTAATTCGAGCTCCTGCTGGTCTAAGATATTCATTAAATCGGGCTTTTTATGAGATTTTGATTCGCATAGTGCGACGGTATTTGGAAAGTGATCACTCAATGGATTTTTGATTACTTCAAATGATTCGATATTAGGGCCTTTGCATGTTGAAAACAGAACATAATCTATCAGGTTCGTCAAACCTCTGCCGTTGAATGTTGGCGAGAAGGCTACTGGGGAGGTCTTTATCTCATTAGCGAAGCCCAGTTCCAATTCTGTCATAATCTCATTCATTTTCTCGCCCTCAATCGAATGTAAAAAGTGTGTTATACCATTGCCGTCGTCCTCTTTGATTCCACATCTATCAATGTTGTTGGTTCTATCAGTGTTGTTAGTTCTACATAGATGGAGGTTGAAGTCACCACCCCACACTATTGTACATGACTGCTTAATGTACTGTACTCGAAGATCTTGGAGGGCTAGGGAAATCTCTGAGAGAAGGTTGGTCAGGTCGTCTGTATTCAGATTGTTATAAAAATTTACTATAACATATACATTTTGTTTAGTTCTCTTTAGGACTATTAACTGATAGTTCTCATCCAGTTTTAGGGGGAGAATGTCCTCAGTATGTAAAGTATTTGCAATATAGGTGACTAGACCACCCGTGCTTCTTCCAGAAGAAGATTTTTTGTCTGCAGAGAAAAAAGTCTTATACCCTATTATGTGTATTGGGTGAGTAGCCCAAGTTTCCTGAAGGCAGATGATGTTACTCGAATTAACCTGATTCAGGAAGTTAGGGTTTGTCTGTTTAGCAAACAAACCGGCTATATTCCAATATGTAAAATGTACTTGAGGAATAGGTGGATTAAGATTAGGGGGGATTAGTGTATTCGTTAAGTTAGCAGTTGACCTAAGATTGGAATGGGCTAATGATTGATTTGCCAGATCGACCGGCCAACATTGCGAGGGAACATTAGAGGTATATCTGCCAGGAGTAAATGTTATATTTTTATCCTCTATGTCTGGCGTTTTATATATTAATATTTCCCCCTTAGTTTGAATGTGCTCATCTATCCCTGTGGCCTGGTCATGAATCAGTCAGTCATTGAAGTCCAGACCGGACAATGCACTAAATCTATTATGGGTCGGGATGCTATAAGAATTGCCTGGTGCCGCGGCAACTTGGCGCCATCGAACGTCTCTGTGCTCATAATGTGGCGTTGTAGACAAATAAGGATGAGTTGTCGGGTTCGAGAGAATTTGGCCTTGATGCCATTGTGCAGGACCATTAGGGTAAGTGAATTTGGAGTTTTGATGAAAGAAAGGTATATTTCTTTCAGATATCAAATTTTGATCATAAAAAGGAGTAATCGGATTAGTTGCCATGGTTGATTGGGTGGTGATTAGATGTCTATAAAAATAGCCCAGAGGGAGAAGAGTGGTGTTAAATTTCCAGGTAGATGGGGGTGGGGGGCCCTAGCCAGAGTTTTTTCAGCCCATAGCGTTTTTTTAAAATTGACAATTATACAATCCCCCTCGAACTTTTTCTTCAGAGGACCTATCCATCCTACTCTCAGGGTGTGAGTGATTTCCCCTGAGCATTCCATTGGAAAATTGCAATTGGCTATCAACCAGTGTAATGTCTTATTTTTCGTTGAGGTGGAGGTTTCATCTTGGTCATACCGGAGTTTCGGGACGTTAACCAAAACCAACACATAGACCCCACACTCAGGTGGCATCTGCCTTGAGTTGTAGGGAGGATCGTGAGGCCTCTGGGGCCTTTGGGAAGTTGGCATCGTGTCGCTAGTTTGATTTGATGTTTTTCTACCACTTTGGGATATTGTATGCATCTTCTCTGCCTGCGTGTTTGTGAGATGGGTGTTTGTATCAATTCTAGGGATTGGGCTGCTGATTGGTACAGGTTTATTTGTGACAGTTTCTTTACTTAAGGACGTCGTAGGTTTTGATTTTGTCACAGTATCAGAAACTGGGATATCCTTCAACTTGGATGGTGTAAGTTTACCAATACTTGTCTTCAAACCGACATTAGTTTTTGGAGTGGCACTAACAGCTTTTTTGTTATAAGCTGTTAGTTCTTCTAGCTGCTTTTTGATACGGGCAAGCCTAGATTCAATTGGCGACATAAAGATACTTAAAAGGTCGCCAAATCTTTCAACTAGTTGGTCGTTTCCTATAATAGCATCAGGCTTGTCCGTACGCACATGGGGAATCTCCTGAGTGTTTTTACTTAATGTCTCTATGGGTGGATTTGATCCGTTAGCATTTGAGTGCTTGTTTGTGCCTTTCTTATGTTGTCCTTTTGTTACATTGCGTTTTCTAGCAGCAGGGGGAATGGGTTGAATCGTTTGTTTTGTTTTCTTTCGAATGGCACCCTCTTGCCTGTCTCTTGAATCTTTCTCATTGTTTTTCACTACAATCTCTGGTGTGAAATCTATATTTAAATCTGGTGTCCTCTCTAGTTCACTGCTTAAATCAAGATCGGAGTCAAGTAGAGGATTTGTTGCCGATAGATTAACCTCGTTAGGTAGGGTATGAAGGTCCGCTCGGATTTCGTGAATACAACCTGTGTGTAAATTAATGTCTAAATTTCTGGAGCTAACTGGAGTTCTTGCTAACATAATGCTCCCAAGAGAAGAACGTTTGGCATTTTTTAGATCTTGCGAAACCCTACGCTCGAGGAGCGAAATGCTAAGATCGATGGCATTATTAGTCCTTTTAATGAAATTGTCTATTGGTCCAATCACAGACGCCCCCCGGCAGCTGTCTTGCTTCTACTACCTCTGGTGGACATAGAAAAAAACTATCTTAGTTTGGAACAAATGTTACTAGGAACCAGAAGCCACAAAACAGTGTAGTACGAGGCTAATAGCCTTCTGATATAGCACTAATGAAGTAGAAAGATATCCCAAAAAACAAAGTCAGAGTCTTACGTGCTACGAAAATAATGTCGTTAGGGGGGTGCACCCAACCCGACCTCCTCGTCCTCTGAGGGCCTCAGAGGGCCCGCCCTTTGCCCGGGCTTCGCCTGGCGCTCCCGCGCGCTCCCGCACTGCGGGGGCTTCTGTCAATTATGTAGTGAGCGTGGTGGGCGTGTCCGATCAGGGGAGCGCTGACCAGGTGATACAGGTCACGCAGGGACTCCTGGATGTTGGAGTCCCTGCAGCGCTCACAGTCGCCGTCTCAGCCTCCTTCCGCCACCCACAGCACAGCGCCCGTACTCCAAACACTGTCCCCGGTGTCCTTGCCTCTGGAGCGGCACCCGCGCAGAGTGGGCTCAGTCCCTTAATATTCCTTCGACGATGACCTTTCTTAATCAAGGGACCGCAACGAACAAAATGTGCAACAGGTTCTTTAGTCATATTGCTGCCTTTTCCGTATTGTGTAAAAATATCATAATACTTAGTTTTTGTTACAATCGGTTTTGTTAGCAGGTCATTACCTATATCTATCGTTGTTTCCTTTAATGGTAAAACTCCCATATTTCCTTTAGTAAGTTTATTTTTCAAGGTTCCCTCATATGACCCTTGGTCTTCTTGATCTTGCACTTTTGCTTTATTTCTTGCTTTTCGTTGTTTTTTTCTGTCCCTTTTCGTCATTTTGACCGGGTGTGAGTCAAGAACACTTTTATTCTCATCATCATTATCCCCATTATGTTTTTCCAACAGTTGATTATTAAATTTCCCGTTTTTGTTTTTTTCGTAGTCCACTTGGATATATGGTAGTGTTGTGGTAGGTGAATGATTTTTAAGTTCCGACTCACTTTGGATTGTTAAACAGTAATTTTTAATGTGTTTCCTTTCTGTTATACAACTTATACCTTCATTATCACCCTTTTCCGACTTTGATCCCTTTTAAGCGTTGCCTTAGCGTCCTCTATTATAGTATTAATAACTTCTGGTATGGTTGTAAGTTTATTAATTATAGGCACACAAGGACATTACAAATAGTTGGTGGATTGATCTGCTTGCACTCTGGTTATCAAGCAGTTAAGGTCAGCTAGTTTATGATCTATTCCTGCGACCGCTTTTGCCATTGTTCCTAGTATGTCGATTTGTATATCCATTTTGTTGGACTGAAGCAATAGCGCCTCAACAGTGAGTGTTGAGGTTTGATAAAAAATATTCCAAATTGCACCCAAATCCTGATTATCATTAGTTTTAGTGCCTTTACTCAGCCGCGGTTTCTGGTCTATAGTAGGGGAATTATTTTGACCGCTCCTATCATAGCCATCAGATTGTATCGTTTGCAATGGTTCAGAATTACGTCTTGTTCTAGCTCCCACAGTTTGTGTCATTCCAATGCCCAAGTTTGCTCTATCAGATTGTTTCACAAAGACTGTAGGCGACAAGTGTAATGGTTTTTTTGTTTGAGTACTCTGTTCATTACACAGTGTTTGGAGACCTATTTTTCCTCATCAAGTAGCTGCATAGCTATTTCCAATGTAGGTGAAGCAATTTCTATTTCACTTTCCTTTGAAAAACCCTTCTGTTGAAAATCATCCAATATGTTATAATTATTAATGGTCGGTGCCAAACTTGGAACAGTGTTTTTCCTTATTTCAACGTTAACTTCTAGAGGCATCCAAGATGACATGGTTACTATACTTGGTTCCATAGAGCGATCAACATATAAGATCTCAGTTTTTATTTCCTCTATGCTGTTTTCTACAGCGATCCCTTCCTGTAGGTCACTTATACACACTGAGTCTTGGTTAGTCATTTCCCAAGGTGTTCGATTTAGCCAAATTGTTAGATTCGCTGTCACCATTATTTATTTCCTCTAAGCCATGTTTTAGTCCAAATTGATGCATCATACTTGCCTGATTAATGATAGGAATAATAGGTGATTGCAAGTTTCCTATTGCTGGATCGGATTGCATTGACATTATAGCTCCCGTTGGATCCTTTAGAACGTCAAATTTTTGAGGAATTTTAGAACTTTTTTCAAACATTCTGGCAATCGGCGATATAAGTGTCTGACTTAGTTCCTTAGGTTGGGCTTTAGACTTTTTTAATACACTTGGAGCTTTAGATTTATGTGCCCGATGCGCCGGGGGAGCAGTTGGCCTCTCCTTCCCAGAGCGCATTTGGCTTTTTCTTTAAAGAACGTTTAGGGGATAAAATATAAGGTATCAATCAACTCCCAGGCGAGCAGATCGTCCAAACCAAACAGCAGTATCTTCAGCAACCATATACAATTATACAACAATTATACAACAATATTTGACCTATGTGGAGAAAAAGAAAATTAAAATTCAACAAGTATTCCGCTTTCCTCCGAAATGCTCCTATTACAGTTAACAATAAGTAAATACATTTTAGATTGCAGATCTGAAGTACACGATGCTCAAAATATCGCTGTAAATTATTAAAGGCTAATTATAGGTTTCCAGAGGAACATACAAAGGCCTTGCAAAGGGATTTCTCACGACTCATGGGCCACTTAAAGTTATGAGGTTTTAAATCCAGTGTATGTCCTATGTCGTGCCTATAGTTTCAACATATTTCCAAATGATTATTCGTATTTATATAATTGTTGCTTGCATTTTGATCAATGTTCTAGCAGAAGCAGCAAGTCTACACAGGTGTGTGCAAATCAAATGATAATCACAAGGCTCCTCACCACGTCCAGCAGCAGCACCTTCCCACCCTGCACACTCAGGGGTTCAGGGGGTTTCAGGGGTTTTCAGGGGATACTTCAACCCACCTCCGCCTTTGTCACTCACTTACTTAGCCGTATTCACAGCCAGAGGCCAGCGGGCAGGTCTCTAATCCACCGGCAGCGTCCCTTCATCCTGCCGTCCACACAACCCGTCACCACCTCCCCAGCCTGTCAGCTCAGCACCTGTAGCCTTGCCAAAAAAACGCCAAAAACGCCGAGCCGCTAACTGCCTCACAACGAGGTAGCGCGGTGTGGCGCAGTGGAGTGCGGCAGCAGCAGTAGGCAGGCACCAACAGACACCGAGGAGCAGCTGTCGGCGGCAACAGACAGGTATTTGTGGTAGTGCGTGAGCCCGTCGTGCAGCAACAGCAGCAGCAGTACTCTTGTTGTGTGCTGGGCTTGGCTTGACTGGGCAAAACTGAGCAGGGCTGTTGACACCTGTCGCCTAGAATTGCCGCTTAAAAGAAACCTGGTGGGCTGTCGACTAATGGCTAAAATCTGAAGATTGCCTCAGGACTTGACGGGCATACCAAGACAGAGCTGAAGCCCAGGTATTCCCAGGTACCCTCTCTGTGGCTCTGTTAACCTCTGGGGGTGACTAGGGTAAGTCCCAGATCAGACTGCACAAATGTATAGGAACTTGGGGACTTGATCTGGTACGAAGTGTATTCCTGATGTCTCTTTAGTCCAGTGAGATGGAGCCAGGCTAAGAACAGCAAACAATAACAAACAAAGTGCTGCCCCTGCGGAATGCAAGTTTTTTAAGGTGCTCCTGCACCAAGCTGAATGGTGAAACAAACAAAAAGCTGCTCGTAGAGTGTGAAAATCTTTGTGGTGCTCCTGGCTCCTGCCGCATTCCAAGAGGAAAGACAATAAAACAGGCCCAGGTGCTGCAATCTATCTGTCGTGTTTGGAAGTAGTGCCCGCAGAGTGCATGCAGAGTTTGCTCCTGCAATCTCTACAGGAGTGGAGTGGAGGTGCTCGTGGCTCCCGCCGCGCACCAAGGGAGATAGAAGTGCACCGAAGGATAGAAGCTCACCTCAGCTACTCTACTCTGGTCGCGACACCCGACGTTACTCTCCTCAGGTTGCTGCTCGTGGCGCTGCTCCCGCGGATGCTCTCCTCCGGTCGCGGCACCCGCCGCTACTCTCCTCGGCTCTCCTCGACTCACGGCTCCCGCAGCTGCTTTCCTCAGCTCCTCCACTCTGTCACTGTTACAGCCCGTCACTTCCGGTCCGGAATTGCTCACAGGAGAAAGAACAGGAAATGCTGTTTCAGTGGCTACAGAGGCAGGGAGCTTTGACCGACTTTCACGACCGGCCCGGTGTTCTGTAGGCACCGCATCAAGCAATGTTCGCCTCGAACAACGCAAGCTGTGAGCTCACTGACTCCGTCCTGATGCCGTCACCGAGCCCTTGACTGCACCGCGACTGGTGGACACCGCGACGTGCAACGCCTCGCTACACCGACTCGTACTGGTCTGACCGACGCGGTCACTGTTACTACCTTTGAGTTCTGTGAATGCACCGGAGTTGGGCACCGCCTTGCACGCTTCACGATGCACCGCCCGACTCGCACCGCCGTCCGGACTGATCAACGCCAGCTCCTGAACTCCGGCTCTGTCGCCGCACCGTAAGCTGCAAGCACCGCATCACCCTGCTACGCACGCCTTGGATCCACCGACTCTGTCAACGGGCCGCTGCCTGCACCGCATTGAGTGACAACGCGTCCTGAAATGCTTTCTTTTCTGCACCGCAACGAACACCGGAACCGGCTCGCACATCCGTGCCGGCCGCCTCAAGTAAAAGGTACTGTAACTGAGTCTGTTGACATTTGAGTGGGCCCGTAACGACGCGGTCCACTGGGTTTGCTAGACTCTGTTTCATTTCAACAACGCTGTAGCCGGACCAGGCTACCGACTCACATAGAATCTTGAATTAAGCCTTTTAACCAGAACTCTTGAAATCTAATAGTACTGTGGATTCTTTTTGTCGTTTATTGGTCTAGTGGTAACTCTATATAAAATATACTTATTTTTTATATAAAACCTTGTGTGGGGTCCATTTGTAGTGTTGTCGCTGGGTTACTGTATGTGGCCACACATGCTTAACTTACAACGCCTCTGAGATAAAGCCATGCTGCTCATGCCAAGCTACCAAGGGGGTGAGCAGGGGTTATTTTAGGAGTGTAATCCCCTTATACTGACTAGAGGAGAGGGCCCCTATTTGTCATAAGTACCTACCTGTGCCAACTAGAGACCCCTAATTCTAACAATAAGAACCAATAATCCCAGAAGAACTGCTTGTTTTGTATGTTTCCTTTCAATGTCAGCCCACAGCTGAATCTGAAAGAATTAAAATTAGTACGGAAGGGATCTTTGCTTATTATAGAATGGGTGGCCCACACTAAGCCTACTTTGTCAGAAAATATAGTACAAAAGAGACTTTAGCAGCTTCAGTTAATTACTCATGTGGTCTGGCAAAGAACTATAGCTGACCCTGGGCTAAAGGTCTTCAAATTAAAATGGAACAGCTGCAAATCTATCAGGGGATGCAAAAGAAGGTTCAGCATGAAGAGATGATGCATCAGAAGGATTAATAACTGCTGAGCTGCTAGAGGCTGGATTAGCAGGAGGCACCAACCCATATGGGTTGGATGATATTGATGAACAGACAGTAACATGCTCATTCTGTTGCAGATTTCCATTATAAAAAATAATTGAGCCATAGAACCCAACAAGTGTGCCAGGCAAACAGTCTTTGCAACTTTCTGCTTTTTATAGTATCTCTGCCTACAATTATTCAGAAGAGGATTGAAGTCATGACCTGTAGTGAAAGGTACAATCTTGCATTGGGTACTAGCGTGTTAACAGTCAGTAACTCTATAGGTAACCTAAACATTTTGGAATGGGAGCTAAACTGACCATGAGTCTCAAATTACCAACTATATCCTGGTTGCCATATCCCCTAATTTCCCTGATGTCTTGCTCTTACTGGAACCCACAAATCTCCATTTTTGGCTGTCGTGATGTGCGAGATCCTTAACCTGTGGGTAACTCCTGACATCATATGTATTGTATTTCTGCATTATCAACATTCATTTGCTATGCACAAATACTGTTTCTGAATGATGTCTTGTAACTTATTATATTGGATTTATAGGCTTATTAAATTCCAATAAAGCTCCAAATACAAAGCCCATTTGCTCGCACACTGCTTGTCCTACCAGCGTGTTACCCCAAAGCATTGTGGTCCATGAAGTAAGCATCAGCGGGTGCGCCTCTGCCAGAGTCTTGAGAAAAAATCACTGTTGCGTTGGCCATCCCTGGACACGTGTTTCAGGGTTGTTACCTCTCGTCAGCAGGGAATAGGCATGTATGTAGGGGTGCTGCGTAGGCTGCCCAAAAATATTCTCAGGTCCCGTACCGCTCGTGGCACGCAGGTGTGTAACCCGGGCTCGTCAGCCCCACCAGCTCAAGGGAGCCTGAATATAAAAGAAAGTCCAATTGCTCGCACACTGCTTGTCCTACCAGCGTGTTACCCCAAAACATTGTGGTCCATGAAGTAAGCATCAGCGGGTGCGCCTCTGCCAGAGTCTTGAGCAAAAATCACTGTCGCGTTGGCCATCCCTGTACACGTGTTTCGAGGTTGTTACCTCTCGTCAGCAGGGAATAGGCATGTATGTAGGGGTGCTGCGTAGGCTGCCAAAAAATATTCTCAGGTCCGATACCGCTCGTGGCACGCAGGTGCGTAACCCGGGCTCGTCAGCCCCACCAGCTCAAGGGAGTCTGAATATAAAAGAAAGTCCAATTGCTCGCACACTGCTTGTCCTACCAGCGTGTTACCCCAAAGCATTGTGGTCCATGAAGTAAGCATCAGCGGGTGCGCCTCTGCCAGAGTCTTGAGCAAAAATCACTGTCGCGTTGGCCATCCCTGGACACGTGTTTCGAGGTTGTTACCTCTCGTCAGCAGGGAATAGGCATGTATGTAGGGGTGCTGCGTAGGCTGCCAAAAAATATTCTCAGGTCCAGTACCGCGCGTGGCACGCAGGTGAGTAACCCGGGCTCGTCAGCCCCACCAGCTCAAGGGAGCCTGATTATAAAAGAAAGTCCAATTGCTCGCACACTGCTTGTCCTACCAGCGTGTTACCCCAAAGCATTGTGGTCCATGAAGTAAGCATCAGCGGGTGCGCCTCTGCCAGAGCCTTGAGCAAAAATCACTGTCGCGTTGGCCAAAAAGAGTTGGTGGAAGATACAAAAAAGAGTTCGCTAACTACCACACGATAAAATGCTTGAACAAATTTGATTTTTATAAAACAGTGCATATCTTCTGTACATTTTTTACTGTTACTCAACCTGTCCAGGAATTAACATGGAATTGGTGGAGGTTAGTAATATCATTTGTAATGGCGCCAAAGGTAAGTTCATCACTACAATTCCTTCCAGTTAGTTTGACCCATTAATCCGCACTTTGAGACAGAGCTTGGGAGCCTAGACACAGAGAATAGAGATTTCCCCAGACTTATATGTTTTTATTGACTTCAGTACTTTTCACTCTCAAAACGAGACAATATATCTTTAAAGGTGATTGGTAAATGAAAATTATTTTTACATTTAAATAATACATGCCATTCTTCCTAAAATGCATTCATACAGGATTGTCTATTGTGGACCATGCAAAAAAGAGCATTTCCAAATGTAACTTTTTTTCTCCAAGGCATTTATCCCAGAAGAGAATACCTTTCAGCTACGACACATTTCGCATGTGGGTGTTCTCTTTCGTTTCTCTTGCTGGATATGTACTCACTCCCAACTCCAACAAGAGTCATTGTGTGTGACTCCAGGGTTGGAAACTATTGCATCATGGTTACGTAAAGAACAGTAACATTGTCTTGTGGATGTTATGCAGCAACTCCTGCTTTAAACACCCTCTTTCACCACCCAAAAACTAAACTTAAGATGATGGAAAAGTCACAGTTCTGGAACATTTCCAATCATAATTGCACTTTATGCTTGAAGACTTCCCCTTAACCTGATTCTTTTAGGATTAGAAATGACAATTTAATCGGCAAATACTTTTTAAGCATATGAGTTGCATGTATTTGAGGAAAAACATTTGTGAATCGTATTCAAAGAGAGAATAGCTTTGAGAGCAGTGTAGGCCTTGTAACAAGTTTTTTTCATGTATAGTATTTCCTTTGCCAGGAACCTGTGGGTCTGATTCACGACACTTTTGTCTGTGAATAGCTTTGTTTTACCACTGAAGATGTGGACATGAATCAGGCTTTCAGAAAACCTCCGCCTGGCTCCTTCTTACATATTAATTGTTGTAATGCTTTAAGAATACAAACAATGCTACCCCATGAAACATGTATTACTTGAATAACTCCTTTTGTTATGTTGAACTGGCATAGGTGTTTGTTCAAATCTGTTTTAATAGCAAGCTCGTAACACATAATTAAGCATAGTATTGAAGAAGATATTTGAAAGTAAAATGTATAATACAATAATTTGTAAACAATTCCAGTGTGGCACATAATTCAATTGAACAGTAGATGGCTTTATTTAAGTGCATTCAATATTTGTACAAGATTATGTTTCATGATTGGTTGATGTACAGGGTTCCATTCCCCCCAAAAATCAAATGACATGCAATAACATCTCACTGACAAATATAAACTTTCAACTTTATACTACCTGTGGCGACTGACAAACCTGATCCTCTCAGCACCCGGCCTGATGATCTAGGACCACCACCTAAAATATCCAAGAATGGGAAAAACCTTGGAATTACCATGGATGACAAACAGTCAATGAATCCAAAAGTGGATGAGGTAGCCATACCAAGCTTGCTCGCAATGAAAACACTGCAACACATCTTTCTGCACCTAGGATTTCCAACCAAGGTTCAAAGTACCATCTCTCTTATCCTATCAAAACTTGACTACATTAATGGTCTGTATCATGGCTCAACTGTGTCATCTGTGAGAAGACTAGAAAGAATTCAGAACGCTGCCACTAGACTCCCCCCGCATTCAAAGACACAAACATATATCTCCCCTACTTTAAGGGCAGTACACTGGTTACCTCCTTCAAGCTGCTTTGTATTAAACACAATGCAATCCATGGTAAAAGACCATTCTTAATCCCAAAAAAATCAACAAATTAAAAAAAATAATACAACAAAGGAACCAATGCTCCAGAAAGGCTCCCTGCCTCATAATTCCTACACACAAGCAAAAAACCAATGTTCAAGCAGCCAACCTATGGAATACCCTACCCACAAAAATAAGATGCACAGACAAACATCTTCACTCCAGAAGATTAGTCATATAACGACTATACTAGCAATTCAAGAATATACCACAACAGTATACTCAGACATAACAAATTATAATTCTCACAGTAAAGGAAAAAGCTGTTGTTGCACAAGTACACATCATTGTACTTTGACGTATGCCTCCTATAGTTATATAAGCAGAAAAATATATAATTCACCCCAGGATACATTTATATATCAGACCATGTCAAATTTACTGTTTCTGTGTACATACAGGTGCATATTTAGAGGATAATGCCTGCTACTAATAACTGCAATAAGAGTCATATGTATATTTATGTATATATAACGTATTTACATGTATATGAAACAATACAAAATGTACCACGAGAAAAATGTGGACAGCAGATGATGTAATATTGCCGCTTCAAGGTGCATAAGGGTGTTTAAATAGAGGGTTTAATCAAGACTTTAGTCCTCCCACCCGTTTTAAATTCGTACAGACCATAGCTTGATGACGGACCAGACTGCTTCGTCTCCACTGCAGTCAAACTCCTCCAATGACTAGATAGAGTATGGACTGTCGGAGGTTTGGCTATATGTCCACCAGCCTATTTTAGATTGACTATTTACAACAAGGGGTGGTGATGGACAGAGTCTCTGAATTAAGCAGAGTACTCTCACCCAGTCAAGAGATCAGGGCTAGATCCAACACCGTTTTTTAGCTCATTGCACCATCCCAGTTTCAGAACCTGGCTGTATGCAAATTAGTCTGTCCCTGGCCCAGTGCATCATGGGAACAGGGCAGACCAGACTACAAAAGCCAATTCTTACACTGGGAAGGAAACAAGCTTCCGGGGACCGGTTTCTGGCATTACAGCCGTCTTCGGCCCGGCTTGCTTGAATCCTGATGGTGCAATGAGCAAGGGACTCACATCTGAGTATACCCTTCCACGCTTAGGGTGGACAAAATTATTTACAACAAGGGGTGGTGATGGACAGAGTCTCTGAATTAAGCAGAGTACTCTCACCCAGTCAAGAGATCAGGGCTAGATCCAACACCGTTTTTTAGCTCATTGCACCATCCCAGTTTCAGAACCTGGCTGTATGCAAATTAGTCTGTCCCTGGCCCAGTGCATCATGGGAACAGGGCAGACCAGACTACAAAAGCCAATTCTTACACTGGGAAGGAAACAAGCTTCCGGGGACCGGTTTCTGGCATTACAGCCGTCTTCGGCCCGGCTTGCTTGAATCCTGATGGTGCAATGAGCAAGGGACTCACATCTGAGTATACCCTTCCACGCTTAGGGTGGACAAAATTATTTACAACAAGGGGTGGTGATGGACAGAGTCTCTGAATTAAGCAGAGTACTCTCACCCATGTTGCACTGGGCCAGGGACAGACTAATTTGCATATAGCCAGGTTCTGAGCTGGGATGGGGCAGTGAGCTAAATAACGGTGTTGGATCAAGCCCTGATCTTTGGACTGGTTAAGAGTGGTCTGCTTAATTCAGACACTCTGTTCATCACCACCCCCTTTTCTGAATCGTTTTTGGCCACTATAGGTGTGGCAGGGTATACTCAGACATGAGTCCCTTGCTCACTGCTCCATCAGGATTCAAGCAAGCCGGGCCGACGAGGCTGAAATGCCAGAAACCGGTCCCCGGTGGCTTGTATCCTTTCTGGTGAAGAATTGGCTTGGTAGTTTGGTCTGCCCTGTTCCCATGATGCACTGGGCCAGGGACAGACTAATTTGCATATAGCCAGGTTCTGAGCTGGGATGGGGCAGTGAGCTAAATAACGGTGTTGGATCAAGCCCTGATCTTTGGACTGGGTAAGAGTGGTCTGCTTAATTCAGACACTCTGTTCATCACCACCCCCTTTTCTGAATCTATTTTAGATTGACAGCATAAAGGCATTTTTCAATGTGCGTCACCGCCGGGAAAAACCTAGTGGTAAGTGGCACTGATAAGTGCTCAATGCCCTCTTGCCATGGGTGGAGACTCCGGTCTGGCTGCCATATATAATACAAATGGAGCCCATTTGTCCCTAGGGCTACTGAGCATTGGCATAAGAGACCCACTGCTCCCAAACTTGCTCCTGGTCTGCCCAACCAGGCCCACCATCCCCCAGATTTCCTCACCCTTCCTTTACCTTCTTAATGGAAGACCTCATGTCCCCCAACCCTACCATCACAGTCTGAGAATCTACTCGGCAGAAGCCCTCAACTCAATGAATATGTGATGCTGCCCATACTTGCGCTGCACCTTGGCCTCCACCACCTCCACAGAAAGTGCATTCTCCTGCACCACTTGCCAAGTCTCTTATAACCCAGCCAACATCACCTGATTCCCCCGTCTCACTCCATGCACACTACCAAACCTTGGAAGCCTCGAAAGACACTGCCACGCACAACACGCACTCCACCCCGTCGTCCTTCTCCTCATCACTGCATGCTCATCAAACATGCCATCAAAGAATGTGACCGAGCATCACTGCGGCCATCACCCCACCCCAGCTACAAGACTGCAATACAGAGTAGAATCAGCAAAACTCAAAGAGGACTCGCCATCATCTACAAAGAAAATATCAACTGCTCCATATCATCAACAAACTCACTGGACCACCAGAACACCTGGGCTGAGATGCACACAAATGAAGATGAGTGCACAAATTTGAGACTTCCTACCTGATGGTCTCCAATGGTAAAATGAAGTGACTGTAGTATGGATAGTGGGCTCATTGCCGTCATTGCTAAGTTAGCATGAGCTTCGCTGCCACAAGGCTGCTTTTGCGCACAACACTACTGCATTTATTTTGCAAGACGTTGTTGGTGCCCTTTTCACATGAGAACTGTCTGTTTTTCGTGTTCTCTGCTGTGCTCTGAGTTTAGTCTGCATACGATATACAAGGTCGATCAACAATGCCCTTTGTTATTCTGTTCTGGTCAGTCCCTCGCACCTAGACATAAGATGACACACAGCTGCACTATTGAAAATCGTATGCTTTAATATTGCAAGCAAAGCATGTGGTTCACGCAATTAGAGAGAGACCTTTCCAAAGAGAAAAGCTGTGCTTGTCCTGAGATGTAAACCTTTCATCTAGGCCTTGAGGTATAGGGTCTGCTGACAAAGCCCAGAGGTCTTCTTTTTTATAATAAACTATGTCTTAGCACAGGGAGGGTGGTTAGGCACTGTAGCCCTTTTCCACTGTTTTTATAAAATGATATCTCCATTTGTATTCTAAGGAATTGTGACAATGCTGACAATATTGTTTTTATGTATTTTGCTGCTAGGAATGGCACGTGTACAGTACCATAGAGCGCGTTAGTTAAAATAAACATTTTAAACTATACCATGACTCTGAATACTCTTATTGTGGACACATCTGGCTCTCAACATATGCAAGGGTAAAGGCCCAGACCAAAAATACAAAGTCTGACAAAACCAGGAAGAAAGACACACCATAAGGAGAAAAGGGACTCAAGGAATATTATTATATGATAAAGTGAAAAGTTTAATTACATTAATAAAACATTGATATGAACATATTCATTGATACACATGATTAAAAATGAGAGGATAAAACAATTGATTTTTATAAAATAAACTGTTACTCCAAAGAAATATACATAGGTCACAAAAACGTTATAATGATAATGCGCAGAAAATGTTGAGGATGCTGATTTCTGTCGACGCGTTTCGACACACCTTTTTGTGTCTTCCTCAGGACAATATCAGCAAAATTCTAAGGTTTAAACAAACAAAGAGTCACAACATCTCCTCACAATTAATGCCTTGTTACTATATACAGTGGTATTACCATCTGTTTGTCAGACATGAAAAAAATATACATACATATATATATATAACATGATACATCGCTAGAGAGACCATTTAGACAGATATATTTCCTATATACACATATTTCTATATACATATATACATAAATTTACAATACAATTAACTAAAACATTCGTGTAAGCAAATCAATAACTTATTTTCACTATGTTTTAGGGCTAGAAGAGAGGAGAACAAGAAAGAAAAGAGAAAGAAAAACAGGAAGAAAGGAGAAAAGAAAGAAAGAGGAAGGGAAAAAAGGGGAAGGGGCGTGAGGGAGGGGTAGAGAGAAGAGAACGGGGGGGGAAAGGAAGGGGGAGGGGCGGAAAGGGAAAATTAGTAGAGGGGGGGAAAAAAAGTTTACGATCTATGCCATACTTTTTTGCCTATCTAATTTATCGTTCACAAGGAGATATGCTCCCATCTCTCTCTCATAGTATAACCTATCTGAAGAGCCCGACGAAACTTTACAAAAAAGGGGGGGAAAAACATCTATTATGGCATGATATCAAAAAGAGGGGGCCTATTATTCCAGAGTTTTCAAATAGAGTTATTACATAATCCCTAGTTATTCACTTGATCAATTTTTTAATTCTAGAGAAGCTACTCTATTATTTATTTTATCCTACAATTCTTACCTTGAGTAGAGCTGGAAAAGTCTTAAAAACAGGAAGCCGAGTAGATGAAGGCTTCGTTTTAAGCACTGAGAAAAACTACTTCCGTGTTTTAAGAACTTTATTTGAATTGAACGGCTGAAAAGGGAAGTTTGTCTCTATCACTGGTACGGTGCCAATGAATAGGTATCCCTCATGCCATTCTGGATTTATTATTTCGGTTTATTGACACACGTCCTAATTTAAGCTAACAATAGCCGTATGTATTTACTTGTCTTTAAACAGGGCAATAAGAAGTGGAGTGTGTTTGTTTTCTACCTGCATTTTTCGGGGCCTGCAGCCGGTTTTATATCGATTTTTCTAAACCTAAAGGGTGTGCACACAAGTGCAGGTAATTGCTTGCTAAACTCCAAAACAATATAGACTTTTTTCGCACTGTGCTTTACTAAGATCATGCCTTTTCAAAAAGCACATTTAATAAGGTGCATTATCTTTCGTCTTTTCAGCATCAACTGAATGAAATTTGTTTTTATAATTATCAAGAAATACACAGAACTCACGATATTAAGGAATCTCTGGGTCTTCTTAAACTCCGCATTTGATAGGTACTTTCCTAAATATTAAATATCCCCCTATCCTTGTGAACTAATATGATAATTTAGGAAATATCTCTCACTTGAAAGTCAACTAATGTTAGTGCATTTCCTTCCTATGTTAATTTTTTTCTCAGTGCTTAAAACGAAGCCTTCATCTACTCGGCTTCCTGTTTTTAAGACTTTTCCAGCTCTACTCAAGGTAAGAATTGTAGGATGAAATAAATAATAGAGTAGCTTCTCTAGAATTAAAAAATAGATCAAGTGAATAACTAGGGATTATGTAATAACTCTATTTGAAAACTCTGGAATAATAGGCCCCCTCTTTTTGATATCATGCCATAATAGATGTTTTTTCCCCCCTTTTTTGTAAAGTTTCATCGGGCTCTTCAGATAGGTTATACTATGAGAGAGCGATGGGAGCATATCTCCTTGCGAACGATAAATTAGATAGGCAAAAAAGTATGGCATAGATCGTAAACTTTTTTTCCCCCCTCTACTAATTTTCCCTTCCCCCCCTCCTTCCTTCCCCCGTTCTCTTCTCACTACCCCTCCCTCACGCCCCTTCCCCTTTTTTCCCTTCCTCTTCCTTTCTTTTCTAATTTCTTCCTGTTTTTCTTTCTCTTTTCTTTCTTGTTCTCCTCTCTTCTAGCCCTAAAACATAGTGAAAATAAGTTATTGATTTGCTTACACGAATGTTTTAGTTAATTGTATTGTAAATTTATGTATATATGTATATAGAAATATGTGTATATAGGAAATATATCTGTCAAAATGGTCTCTCTAGCGATGTATCATGTTATATATATATGTATGTATATTTTTTTCATGTCTGACAAACAGATGGTAATACCACTGTATATAGTAACAAGGCATTAATTGCGACTGACATAAGGAGATGTTGTGACTCTTTGTTTGTTTAAACCTTAGAATTTTGCTGATATTGTCCTGAGGAAGACACAAAAAGGTGTGTCGAAAGGCGTCAACAGAAATCAGCATCCTCAACATTTTCTGGGCATTATCATTATAACGTTTTTGTGACCTATGTATATTTCTTTGGAGTAACAGCTTATTTTATAAAAATCTATTTTTTTATCCTCTCATTTTTAATCATGTGTATCAATGAATATGTTCATATCAATGTTTTATTAATGTAATTAAACTTTTCACTTTATCATATAATAATTTTCCTTGAGTCCCTTTTCTCCTTATGGTGTGTCTTTCTTCCTGTTTTTGTCAGACTTTGTATTTTTGGCCTGGGCCTTTACCCTTGCATATGTTTGCTTAACCCTGACCCAGGAAATGTATCCCTTTCAGGGGGTCCCTGTTACCTCACCAGAACACATCTGGCTCTCAAGTCAGTGGTCGGCATCGCCAGGATCGTAGCCACAGGGACATGATCAGCCTCTTCAATTTGACATCAAAGGGGAACAAGAGGAGCAACCACGCTTCAGAGCTCCCTTCCAAAAGAAAAAAGTTGCAGCTTTAACATCGAGATATGCCTCAGATGGTGGGAACACGACTACTGGACTGGACTTGGGCGGTGACTCTGCTCGGCAGCGCAGCAGAAGTTACCATAGTGCGGGAGGCACTGCGTCCTTGTCTGTAGGCGACAGCAACTCCAATTTTCATTACAGTACAGAAAGCAGACACTCAAGTTGCCCTCCCGATAGACTTTATAATGTAGTTTTTCAAATTGAAGGTGACATTGAGCGTATAATTACAGGGATGTTTTGGGAGAATCTATCCTCGACTTACAACATTTTGTTGGTGGTGATGGATTGGACCCCACCATTTGTTCTGGCCGTATCAAGGGGGAAGGGCATGATACTTCAGAGTTTTTCGTGTTATGCCCCCAATGAGCATGCGGAGGCCTTTGCAGCGGTGTGGGCTTTGGCCCTTGCACCGGGGGTGTACTGTAATCAAGCGGGTTGGGATAAAGATTCTCCGCCACATGAGATTCTATTGCGGTCTATGCCGCAACCTCAACCCCAATATCCCTTCCGGCGGGAAGCTAAAGGTCCCATTTCTGACGTTCTAACTGAGTTGGAGTATCAAGGAGTGATTGAGACCTGTGTGTGACCGATGAATAATTCTCTTTTTACTGTATCCAAACCTGATGGGTCTTATCACATAGTTTTAGATTACCAGCATTTGAACTCTCATTGTCGTACATTTACGGTACAGCATATCCATAGTTCCGCACTTGTAGACAGTCTTGTTCGTAAAAAATATAACACAACACTTGACATTTCCAATGGCTTTTATAGCCATAACCTGTCCCCTGAATACAGGAAATGGACAGCATTCATGGTTCAGCGTTTACCTATGGGGTATAAGAATAGCCCTGGGGTTTTCGCCGCACGTGTTGTCTCTTTGTTGGACAGCATTGACCCAGATGCATACTCGTACATTGACGATATTTATTTGACGGACGACGAACTTTGGCCGCATCTATGCCGTGTTGACCGCATCATTCTCATGTTTGCGGACTACGTTTACAAATTTAACTTTGCTAAATCACACATCACTTGCTATGCGGTGCTCTTTTTGGGCTATGAGCTCAATAATGAAGGTAGGGGCTTGGCACCCCACTTTCAGGAGAAATGCGCAAGTTTGCAGTCTCCATCTACTCTGAAGAAACTTCAGTCTTTGCTGGGATTTCTACATTTCGGGTGGTCTTACATTCCCGATTTTGCCCAGTGTATTATGCCTCTTTATGCTTTGATACAACCTACATTTTCAAAAGCCAGCTGGCTACCGGAACATTCAGCTAGACTGCAATCTAATTACTTGTTGACATGTGATAACCACACAAACCTGGTGATACAAATCGTGCCAGGCGCAGTGGGTTTCAATTACATAATGTACAATGAAGGTGACACAGTACCTATTGCATACAAATCGTATTTGTACACTTCAGCCAAAATGCGTTTTTCCACTGTTGAAAAGGTTTTGACGGCTGTGCAGATGGCGGTCCTGAAGGAACGCATGCTAGCACAGGGGAAATGCATTTTGGTGGTTACTCCTTACCCTGATTTATAAGCAGTGACAAAGGCAAGTGTACCAAAGTCTAAAGCATTACATCCCCATTGGATGCAACGGGCTACTTCTTTGATGTCTCATGATGTCACGTTCATCTTTGACCCCTCTCTTCAGACACAAGAGTTCTTGCAGTATGAATAAGTTCATTCACCTCCTCTGTCTTTGCTTCCTTTAGAGGAGTACATATGTATTATTTACACAGAGGGTTCAGCGCAATCGGCCACCGGCTCTAAACATGCTTATTCAGCTGCTTGTGCTATTGTGGCGGATACCAGAGTGAATGGAGAATTCAAGTCTAACAAAGTGCATGCACAGGAGCTGGGATAATGTACCGCACAATTGGCTGAGTGGCGTGCTCATGTTCTTGCTCTCGAGTTTGGAGATCCGAATATATCTATTCTCATTGTGTATGATTCTTATTACTGTGTTCAGTCTTTCAATGACAACTTATTCTTTTGTTCTCAAAATGATTATCGAGATTCCAAAGGCAGCGCAATTAAGCATAAAACGCTTTGGGGCCCATTAGGATGTCGGGCGGATTGCCCCCGCCAGGCTGGGGGTAGCCACCGCCAGCCTGGTGGGGGCAATCCGCCCGACATCCTTCCCTGAATTCCCCCCCGCCATATTACAATGGCGGGGGGGACCGCAGCAGAGAAAAACACCGCCCGCAACTTTTCCACCCCGGTCGCCTTGCGGCCGGGGCGGAAAATGTTTAATATGGTGGCGGTAGACACCGCCAGCCATATTACAATGGGCTTTGGTAGATGCCTTTCCGATGCCGCCACGGAAAGGCATGCGGTCTTCACTCTGGGGGGCCCCTGTGGGCCCCCAGAGTGATGGAGGGGTGGGAATTGCACATGGGGGGTACTGTGGTACCCCCCTTCATTTGCATAAACAAAGCGGCAGGCACCGCGCGGTGCCTGCCGCTTTGTTTATTCAAATGCTGAAAAGCATTTCTAGCATTGTGGCGGGCGGTGCTGAGAGCACCGCCCGCCACAATGCTAGAAATGCAGGATGTGCCCGCCACAGTGGCGGGCACATCCTAATGCCACCCCCGGGACCCCCGCCCTTATGGCGGGCAGTTCCAAACCCCGCTAGGATGACAGGCGGACAAAGCCTGCCCATCATCCTAATGACCCCCTTTGTGTTTGAATGGCAGATCTTAAACAATGTCTGCCCCTCACACATGTTATACATACTCTTGGCCATCAGCGTGTGGGAGCACATGCTCTGAGTAATTTATTGGCTAATGTAGCAGCCAAATCTACAGTACCCACGTGTTCTGTAGCAGCCATTACAAGGTCAATGACTAAGATTGATAATGAGATTTTGGCAGCTATAGCTGCTACAACGAAGGTCACTAATTACCCACAGGGTTTCCCTTCGAAGTATTCTTATCAGTTAACTCCCAAACAAGTTACCTTTTCAAGAATACCGGATGTTGGTGATTGGCCGCAGGTACTCTTTGAGCAAGGCCGCACACAAAGGCATGGCTTTAGCCCGTGCCTTAATATCTGTGACAGTTCCTATGTTGCAGCAACATTACTGTTGGCGTGGTTTATATAAACAGACCCGTAATTATGTACTTTCTTGTGACATCTGTCAGCAAATTAAGCCTGCTACGGTGACACGTCCACCACAAACACAGCTATGCATTTCTAACAGACCTTTTGGTTGTGTATATCTTGATCACTGCGGTCCATTTTCTTCAGATGCTGCATAATAATATATTTTGGTTGCAGTTGATTTGTGCACTAGATTCCTTTGGGTATGGCCACAGCACAGGGCTAACCCTTGAAATGTCATCAGAGATTTGTGTGTCTTTGTAGGGATCTTTGCCTGTGGCACCTTACCTTCAAACCAAGGTCCAGCGTTCACTTCTAAGGCGTACAAGGATGCGATGAAGTCTTTTGGGGTGCTGGTGCAGTTTTTGTCTCCATACAGGCCTGAGGACAATTCAGTTGTGGAGCGGATGAACTGTGACTTAAAGCAATTTTTGACAGCTAGAGTCTTAGGTACTGGCAGGAACTTTCTAGCCCATTTGTATGGGGGTCAACATGCACTATATAATCTCCCTAGAAGACCTCGGGGGGGGGGACCCCATACGAGGTGCTCTTTGACATCAAGATGTTTGTGCCAGACCTTGATGGGTTAGACGTTGCGGCGGCTGCCACAACCTTTGATGTAGATAATCATTCTACCATGTTACAGTCTTGCAAATGAACATTTGTCCTCTGCCACTGATGCTGCACTGCTGATTTACTTAGTCCCTCCTAGGACATACATCTGGTTGGTCCTTATCCTGTTTTTTCTCTTCATGTCAATTGGATTCGTGACAGTGTTTTTTCTGCTCATCAAAGGTCACTACTTACCAGAACGCTCTGCTGTGAACTTGGTTGATGGTATTTTGGTCCCCCACTCATCTTCCCACACAATGAAGCGTGACCAGACTCTTGTTAACATTTCAGCATTCCCAGTTGCGGATGGCATCGTTAGGGATAAAGTGGATTTTCAGGTACATGGTCAGACCGAAATTATCAATGTGCCGTCCGTCTTTTGTGTCTCCATGGGTGAGGTGGTAACACAGGACATACGTTCAGATGACTGGGATATGCATGCAATACAATCAATGTTTTCAGATTTGAAGTATTATGCTGCTTTTAATGCTGAAGATTTATATTTAAATTATGCCAGTTATGCCGATTTGCTCTTGTATCAACATTATGGGCATCATTTCATACACAAGACTAATACTTTACGTCCTATTGTTAATTACACACAGTGGGAACATTGCCCTACACCATTAAAAGGAAGTTAAAAAACACTTAGAAATGTACATACTTCACAGATTTTTATATGTCAGCACCTGAGTCCTATTAATTTAAATTAAATGTTCCTTCAACTCCCAAAGTTATGTTGACACATATGAAATTAATTTATTCAAATTCTTTCAGACACGATCTTTCAGTCAAGGGTTATGATCACTGGAAGGACATCATTGATTTGAAATCGATCTGGGGTTCTAAGATCTGGCAGATGTGATGCACTGAAGCATTACATCGGGCCTGTCTCATCCCAGCACCAATTTTGTTTTTAAATGCTATAGTGTACCAGACAACTTGCTTTGGTTTGGCGATTGCAAAACGTTGAACGCCCCTGCCATTCCCTCTTTAGCTGAGTATAATGATTGGCGCGCATACACAAATTGTATAATTGATGCCTTACAAGCTTTATTCGAAAATAACACGTTTAATGTCTCAGAAATGGATCCTCTAGGTTGGCTGGAATGGCAGACAAATGTGAATGCCTGCCAACTCCATTTTTATAACACTAGTTTTGGTTATAAACAAGATAGACCCGACCCTAGATTTTCAGATACACATTCGGTAACCACCTATTCGGTGGATAAATTATGTCAACAGTGGTTGCAGCACTCAACACAATCGTCTGTTAAACAACACTTATCGTTGTTGTCCAATAACATTAATTTGGCTGACTTTGTCTTGGGACCCCAAAGAGATTTATTTACGCAGCTTACAATGAAGTATGGAAACTTTCTCAGATTGAAGCAGCGTCACGTCTGTGGGAAATTGACCAAGCGAACTTAGAAAAAGTCCTTGCTGTTGTTGACAATAGTATTAACACACTGTCTTCCCACATTTGCACGTTGGATAATATTGTTTCTTTTGTAATTGATATTGTGCAAGAAGATGTGTCTTTGTTATATCCTGGTCAAAATCAATTGCATTCTGTGATGCAATTCGCATGGACATTGCAAACTCTAAAAATGGGAAAAGTACCATGGGATCATTTAAATGTGTCTGCTTTATTTTTGCCATTTAATCTGACAGACAAACAGCAGTTCATGTCCATGAAAGATGCAATATACACTCTTCTACACATAGAGAAAATAGAATCTTTGCCTGACTCTGCTGTTCGGGGTTATATCTTTACCTTTCTCTTTGTCTTTGCTTCAATTCTCCTCTTGCATGAAACATTACCCCCTAGACTGCTTTGAACCCCTGGGTAGTGCTTTTCTGCATCAATTGTGGTCTTTGCCTTTCACATACAGATGTTTACGGGATGAGAAGGAGGTATACCGTACGGGAGATGACTGTAATTCTACAGTGGGTCATTCCCTTGTTTGTAAAAACATAAAGTTGCACAGGGCTTGTAATGTGTCCGCTCCAAACCTTGTTTGTGTTTTAAAAGGTATTCCAGTTCCCACAATAACTTCCACATTCACTCTGCTTACTAACTTAGGGCCAGATGTAGGTGGCCGTTTCAGGCCATTTACCGACCGGTAACGGCCGATTTTGGCCGTTACCGATCGGTAAATGGGTGACAGGTATATAGGGGGCATTTTTTTACCGAATCGGTAAAATTACCGATTCGGTAATTTTACCGATTCGGTAAAATAAAAATTTGGTAAATGTACCGATTCTGAGGCACCCAGATGTAGGTGGGACTCTTCTGAGTCCCAGAGGCCTTACCGAATCGGTATTTTACCATCAAATCCATTTTGATGGTAAAATACCGATTCCGGTGTGCATGCACACCTATGCCATGTGACAGGCAGACCTGCCCTTAGGGCATGTATGCCTGCCACATGGCACCAGAGCCTGTTTTGGGGGGGCCAGAGGGAGTCAAAGTGACACCCCCTGCACCCTTGTGAAAATCGGTATTTACCGATTCGGTAAATACCGAATCGGTAATGCCCATTCATTCCTATGGGCTTCAAAGCCCATAGGAATGAATGGGCATTACCGATTCGGTATTTACCGACTCAGTAAATACCGAATTTTTCAGATTCGTTATTCCAGCACTTCTGGAATACCTACATATCCACCCCTCAGATTTACCGATTCTTAATTACCGAATCGGTAAAATTCGGTAATTTTCGGTAATTAAGAATCGGTAAATCTATTCTACCTACATCTGGCCCTTAGTTATCTTATTTTAAATAACCAAGAACGGAATGAGTTTGTTAGAGAATAAATTGCTCATCTGGCAGGGAGATCAGGTGTGGGGCATGTGAATTATCAACACATAGGAACATGTGAAGAGCCATGTGTATAGTCAGTTGCATGAAAGTACATTGCATGCAGCAGTCACAACGTGCGGGGTGAGAGCACAAAGGTGTTGGTTGCCATGGTAGGGACCACCTAAACTACTGTCATGTACCAACGGATACAGTGGGTGAATGAAAGTGATGCACACCAGAGGACAATGTGTGTTGAAAGAACAGTGAGCCTCATGTTTTGAGGAATTGGCGAACGGCAGCCCCACAAGTATCCTACTTGCGCTGGCTAACGCCAAGGTGAAAGGGCATGAATGCACCGCATAAACGAAATACGGTGCATTCCTTTCTTTTTGCCCTGCGCTGACGCACGATTTGCTGCCTCGCACCAACTTAGATACCTCCTCTGCTGCAGGCAGTATAGTGTTTCTGCAGGAATGGGCACCTTCCTGCACTAAAGCAATCCCAAAAGTTATTTACCTCTTTCTATGTGTCAAGAATGCAGCACACATGGAAAGAAGGAAACATTAAGATAAATAGAATATTTATACTTGTTACACCTGCTCTGGGGAGGTGTAAATGTTTGGCCTGCCCCCGGTTTGTGTGATTGAGTAAGTCTAGAGCAATGTCAAAATCCATCTGTGCTGCGTGGGAGAAATCACTGCAACGCCTCCTTGACACTCAGTAAGGCAAGGCAGTGACTTGCGCTGCTTTGTCTCACTCCATATCTATCAAGCCATGCTAAGCCACGTTGAGTGACTTTGTGTGGCCTCATAGATATGATTGAGAGGTTGGGCCCCCGGAGCATAAAAAAAAAATATTATGCTCCAGCGGCACAAGACTCTGATAATTAAGCCCCATGGCGTGTGAGCCTGGTAGACCCCTAGTAGTGCAGTGCATTGTAGGTGTGCCAGAGCACATAGAACTGGCACTGTATCTAATTGGGAAGACATTGCATAGCAAAGAGGTAAGAAGTGAAGTGTGTACTGAAAGGTAGCCTGACCAATACACATGCACTGCTTTGTCGGACAGTGTTGTATTTGTGTTGCAGCTGGGAAGGGATGACAGAGGAGATGCCATTGATGAACTACATCCCACCTGGGATTTTGACCTGGGTGAAGATGTAGCTCGTAGCAGGAGGGAGTCTGAAAAAGGAAAATTCTTACCATGCCACATATGTAAAAGTAGAAGAATGTAAAAATGGGATTTGTGAAGTGTCAGGATTAACCAAATTCCCACCACAAATGGCAGGATTCATGGATGTTTGAATGGTGAGTTGTATGGGCCTAGTATTGTGGCAAAACTGGGTAGGTACATGTCACCAATAACAGCACTACTAGCATGTGGGGTATAGCTTCACCCATAGACCTCAAATACAGGTAGCCATGTATGTCAATTGGATATATAAATGCTAATCGTTTGCCTTAGAATCACATTAGAGTCAATATATGAACTGGGTTCCATTATTGTGGGACTGTAGGTTGAGTTCCTGGGCCTAAATGAGGTTTGCATGAGGACACATGGATTCGTACAAGTGAGCTGGCCTGAAAAAACAATGTGTGTTACTATGCAGATAACCAACTCTGGCAGTGATGAAAAGGGTGGAGCGTCAGTGCTAGCAACCCACCTAGTTTGACAGTGTGCATCCCCTCAGAGTCGGTACACAGTGCCCTCTCGACACAAATATTGAGCCGACTGTGTGTGCAATGAAATCACATGAGTATACACAAATTAGAAACCCATGGTGAGTATATATCTTCACACATACCTGCTGTGTAGCAGTGGTGTCGGCTGTGTAGAGGCATGAGGCCTGGTCTGGTGGCTCAGTGGACTAATGCATCCACTGTAGAGGCCTGTGCTCGACCTCATGGTCACAGGCTCAATTCCCGACGGGTTCACTCAGCCTTTCATCCATCTGAGGTCAATAAAATGAGTACCATTAAGTTGGGTAACAATAAACATCTGTTATTCAGCGCCAAGATACCCTGGTTGGGGTAAACGTGTGTTTACAAAAACACATGTAATAATAATACATGTAATGTTATATATATGAAATTGGAACTCTTGGACACATGAAGCACAACAAGGCAGAGGTTTGTGGTGTACTGTGTGAAAGGTAGGCTGCTGGATAAAATAAGCCCACAGCACCTTCCCAGGTACTGTGGGCTGAGTAGTGGCCACAGGGAATGCAGGCACCTTAGGGACTTGGGCCAATGTGGAAAGTAGTGGCATAAATATGTGAAACCACAACCAGTATAGCCATCATTTTGAAGTTAGGTAATCACTAAGGCAGATGTGGCCCTCACCTCCACTTACAGGCACAGGCATGGTAACCCAGCCAGATGTGTAACTGTGTTGTAATGTGTGTCATGACAGGATAAGTCATATGTTTCACACAGTAGTTGTCTGAACAATGCTGAGCTACTGCCATCTGAAAACCAACAACAGTGCAACTAGGCCTCAATAACTATGAGTAATATATGTCCTATGCATCAATGTAGAACTGAAAGTGAATGAGAATAAAGTCTAAAATTCTGCCAGATAACTCATGTCCACATATCACAATGATCAAAATTAACATAACTCTATTCCATTGCAGAGGGTGAAATAACACCTCCTGACCAGCTGCCTGTCCCGGTTGAGTGATCTCCTAGAGCTGTGGTTCCTAAAGTGTGCGCCGCGGCGCCCTGGTGCGCCGTGATTAGAAGCCAGGGGCGGCGCGGCGCGGCGCAGGATGTGGGTCATTGACATTGCAGCCGAAATTCCTCCCCCTCCTTTGTGCTGCCAGGTCACGTGATCCTCAAGAAAGTGTTTGCTTGACCAGCTGACAGCCCTCGCATATGACACGCAGGGCTTCCACCGCTCTGTTACTGAGGGAACAGCACTCAGCTGCAGCTCAACCAAGCATGGGCGTGCACGCTTTCTGGCTGACTGAGCCGATATTTAAGCAGAATTCCGATCACAATCCTGTGAAACGGAACTGCATCAGTAAGAAAGGTATGTCTATTGTCCCCCATCCCGAGGGACCTATGACTAAGAGACCTGTTTAAGTCTATTTCGCAGTAGTGGGGGTTATTACTAATTCGTCTCCTCGTATTCATTTTTAGATCTCTGGAGCCTTTGATTTTTGCGAGCCCAAGTTTATGAAAATAGGACATTTAATGTAGGATTCCTTTCTCGTATCATATAGCGCAACCTCGACCCCAAGGTATTGGAGCACTTTACGTCAGCACCAATTTCAGTACACAAGGGAACATTATTTTGTTTATGTTTTTACAAGTGTCCTGAGTTTTGACTCGTTGTACAGGGGCACTGGCACAGGTGGAGGAGCGGGTGGAGAGCCTACTAGTGACATGAGATTTGGCATATTGTACCAAGACACTGACACACTGATGAATGGGTGGAGCGCTACAAGTGGCACGTGTTGTGGCACATGGTACCGGACACTGCACGTGTGGAGTAATGGGTAGGGAGCCTACTAATGGCCTGGGTTTTGGCATATTGTACACTACAGGGGCACTAGCACTTGTGAATGAATGGTTGGAGTGCCAAGTCGTGACCTGGACTTTGGCACTTTGTATGCGAGTACTGCTCCTGTGCAGGGATAGGTGAAATGCTTTCAAGTGGCCTGAGTTTTGGCACTTTGTTCATTGGCACTGGCCCATGTGGAGGATGTTTCATATAAACGACTGCATAAGTAAGTGCTCCTTGTTGGGTGGGTACAGGGTCAGAGGCCTGGTGGAGAGCGTTGGGTGGGTGCAGGGTCAGGGGCCTGGTGGAGAGCGTTGGGTGGGTGCAGGGTCAGGGGTCTGGTGGAGAGCGTTGGGTGGGTGCAGGGTCAGGGGTCTGGTGGAGAGCGTTGGGTGGGTGCAGGGTCAGGGGCCTGGTGGAGAGCGTTGGGTGGGTGCAGGGTCAGGGGTCTGGTGGAGAGCGTTTGGTGGGTGGGTGCAGGGTCAGGGGCCTGGTGGATCACGTTGGGTGGGTGAGTGGTGGGTCAGGGGCATGGTGGAGAGCGTTGGATGGGTGCAGGGTCAGGGGTCTGGTGGAGAGCGTTGGGTGGGTGCAGGGTCAGGGGCCTGGTGGAGAGCGTTGGGTGGGTGCAGGGTCAGGGGCCTGGTGGAGAGCGTTGGGTGGGTGCAGGGTCAGGGGTCTGGTGGAGAGCGTTTGGTGGGTGGGTGCAGGGTCAGGGGCCTGGTGGAGCACGTTGGGTGGGTGAGTGGTGGGTCAGGGGCATGGTGGAGAGCGTTGGGTGGGTGCAGGGTCAGGGGCCTGGTGGAGAGCGTTGGGTGGGTGCAGGGTCAGGGGTCTGGTGGAGAGCGTTGGGTGGGTGCAGGGTCAGGGGCCTGGTGGAGAGCGTTGGGTGGGTGCAGGGTCAGGGGCCTGGTGGAGAGCGTTGGGTGGGTGCAGGGTCAGGGGTCTGGTGGAGAGCGTTGGGTGGGTGCAGGGTCAGGGGCCTGGTGGAGAGCGTTGGGTGGGTGCAGGGTCAGGGGCCTGGTGGAGAGCGTTGGGTGGGTGCAGGGTCAGGGGTCTGGTGGAGAGCGTTTGGTGGGTGGGTGCAGGGTCAGGGGCCTGGTGGATCACGTTGGGTGGGTGAGTGGTGGGTCAGGGGCATGGTGGAGAGCGTTGGATGGGTGCAGGGTCAGGGGTCTGGTGGAGAGCGTTGGGTGGGTGCAGGGTCAGGGGCCTGGTGGAGAGCGTTGGGTGGGTGCAGGGTCAGGGGCCTGGTGGAGAGCGTTGGGTGGGTGCAGGGTCAGGGGTCTGGTGGAGAGCGTTTGGTGGGTGGGTGCAGGGTCAGGGGCCTGGTGGAGCACGTTGGGTGGGTGAGTGGTGGGTCAGGGGCATGGTGGAGAGCGTTGGGTGGGTGCAGGGTCAGGGGCCTGGTGGAGGGCGTTGGGTGGGTGCAGGGTCAATGGCCTGGTGGAGAGCGTTGGGTGGGTGCAGGGTCAGGGGTCTGGGGGAGAGCGTTGGGCGGGTGGGTGCAGGGTCAGGAGCCTGGTGGAGCGCGTTGGGTGGGTGAGTGGTGGGTCAGGGGCCTGGTGGAGCGCGTTGGGCGGGTGGGTGCGGGGTCAGGGGCCTGGTGGAGAGTGTTGGGTGGGTGAGTGGTGGGTCAGGGGCATGGTGGAGAGAGTTGGGCGGGTGCAGGGTCAGGGGCCTGATGGAGAGCGTTGGGTGGGTGCAGGGTCAGGGGTCTGGTGGAGAGCGTTGGGTGGGTGCAGGGTCAGGGGTCTGGTGGAGGGCGTTGGGTGGGTGCAGGGTCAGGGGCCTGGTGGAGAGCGTTGGGTGGGTGCAGGGTCAGGGGCCTGGTGGAGAGCATTGGGTGGGTGCAGGGTCAGGGGTCTGGTGGAGAGCGTTGGGTGGGTGCAGGGTCAGGGGCCTGGTGGAGAGCTTTGGGTGGGTGCAGGGTCAGGGGCCTGGTGGAGAGCGTTGGGTGGGTGCAGGGTCAGGGGTCCGGTGGAGAGCGTTTGGTGGGTGGGTGCAGGGTCAGGGGCCTGGTGGATCACGTTGGGTGGGTGAGTGGTGGGTCAGGGGCATGGTGGAGAGCGTTGGGTGGGTGCAGGGTCAGGGGCCTGGTGGAGAGCGTTGGGTGGGTGCAGGGTCAGGGGCCTGGTGGAGAGCGTTGGGTGGGTGCAGGGTCAGGGGTCTGGTGGAGAGCGTTGGGTGGGTGCAGGGTCAGGGGCCTGGTGGAGAGCATTGGGTGGGTGCAGGGTCAGGGGCTTGGTGGAGAGCGTTGGGTGGGTGCAGGGTCAGGGGTCTGGTGGAGAGCGTTGGGTGGGTGCAGGGTCAGGGGCCTGGTGGAGAGCGTTGGGTGGGTGCAGGGTCAGGGGCCTGGTGGAGAGCGTTGGGTGGATGCAGGGTCAGGGGTCTGGTGGAGAGCGTTTGGTGGGTGGGTGCAGGGTCAGGGGCCTGGTGGATCACGTTGGGTGGGTGAGTGGTGGGTCAGGGGCATGTTGGAGAGCGTTGGGTGGGTGCAGGGTCAGGGGTCTGGTGGAGAGCGTTGGGTGGGTGCAGGGTCAGGGGTCTGGTGGAGAGCGTTTGGTGGGTGGGTGCAGGGTCACGGGCCTGGTGGAGCACGTTGGGTGGGTGAGTGGTGGGTCAGGGGCATGGTGGAGAGCGTTAGGTGGGTGCAGGGTCAGGGGCCTGGTGGAGAGCGTTGGGTGGGTGCAGGGTCAATGGCCTGGTGGAGAGCTTTGGGTGGGTGCAGGGTCAGGGGCCTGGTGGAGAGCGTTGGGCGGGTGGGTGCGGGGGGTCAGGGGTCTGGTGGAGAGCGTTTGGTGGGTGGGTGCAGGGTCAGGGGCCTGGTGGATCACGTTGGGTGGGTGAGTGGTGGGTCAGGGGCATGGTGGAGAGCGTTGGGTGGGTGCAGGGTCAGGGGCCTGGTGGAGAGCGTTGGGTGGGTGCAGGGTCAGGGGCCTGGTGGAGAGCGTTGGGTGGGTGCAGGGTCAGGGGTCTGGTGGAGAGCGTTGGGTGGGTGCAGGGTCAGGGGCCTGGTGGAGAGCGTTGGGTGGGTGCAGGGTCAGGGGCCTGGTGGAGAGCGTTGGGTGGGTGCAGGGTCAGGGGTCTGGTGGAGAGCGTTGGGTGGGTGCAGGGTCAGGGGCCTGGTGGAGAGCGTTGGGTGGGTGCAGGGTCAGGGGCCTGGTGGAGAGCGTTGGGTGGGTGCAGGGTCAGGGGTCTGGTGGAGAGCGTTTGGTGGGTGGGTGCAGGGTCAGGGGCCTGGTGGATCACGTTGGGTGGGTGAGTGGTGGGTCAGGGGCATGTTGGAGAGCGTTGGGTGGGTGCAGGGTCAGGGGTCTGGTGGAGAGCGTTGGGTGGGTGCAGGGTCAGGGGCCTGGTGGAGAGCGTTGGGTGGGTGCACGGTCAGGGGTCTGGTGGAGAGCGTTTGGTGGGTGGGTGCAGGGTCAGGGGCCTGGTGGAGCACGTTGGGTGGGTGAGTGGTGGGTCAGGGGCATGGTGGAGAGCGTTAGGTGGGTGCAGGGTCAGGGGCCTGGTGGAGAGCGTTGGGTGGGTGCAGGGTCAATGGCCTGGTGGAGAGCGTTGGGTGGGTGCAGGGTCAGGGGTCTGGTGGAGAGCGTTGGGCGGGTGGGTGCGGGGTCAGGAGCCTGGTGGAGAGTGTTGGGTGGGTGAGTGGTGGGTCAGGGGCATGGTGGAGAGCGTTGGGCGGGTGCAGGGTCAGGGGCCTGGTGGAGAGCGTTGGGTGGGTGCAGGGTCAGGGGCCTGGTGGAGAGCGTTAGGTGGGTGCAGGGTCAGGGGCCTGGTGAAGAGCGTTGGGTGGGTGCATCTTAGATGTAACTCTAAGCCTGGTGGAGAGCGTTTGATATTTGATATTTGATATTTGAGGGGGTATTTCTAAAGCGCAGCGTTCGCTCCGGAGGGAGCATCATGGCGCTCAGAATCCTGAAGGCCCAGTCGTGGAGGCTGACGGAGGCTAGATGGCAGCTTTAGTCCAGTCGTCGGGGAGGTTAAAGATCCAAGTCTTTAGGAGATTTCTGAAGGGTTTCTCAAGGGTCTGTTGTCTCAGGTGTTTGGGCATGCTATTCCAGGCCTTAATGGCCAGGAAGCTTAAAGTTTTTCCACCTTTCGTCTTCAAGTTGTACCTGGCGGGGGACATGAGGTTGTCTTGGGCAGAGCGGAGGGAACGAGTAGGGATGTAGTGGGGGAAACGTCTGGTTAGATATTTAGGACCAGTGGTGTTAAACGCCCGGAAGGCGATGGTGAGTATTTTGAAAAGTATTCTTTTATGGAGGGGGAGCCAATGTAGGGATCTAAGGGCTGCAGAGACAGATGATTTACGGGGTAATTTTAGAACTAGTCGGGCAGCCGTGTGAAGGACGTTTTGAAGTTTGGTCTGGGTAGACTTTTTTGTCCCTGCCAGGAGGCCGTTACAGTAATCTAGGCATGAGATTATGAGGGCTACTGTTACTGTTTTCCTGGCGTCAAGTGGAAGAAAGTTGAAAAATTTTCTTAGAGATTTTATTATACCAAAGCATCTGCCGGCAACATTCCTGGCGTGCTGATCGAATGATAGATCTGAGTCGAATAGTACACCAAGGTTTCTAGCTGTTGTTACGGTCTGGGGAGGGGCAACAGAGTTATCCGGCCACCAGAGGGCTGGGCAGAAGGAGGTGTTCTTTCCGATGGGGAGGATCTCTGTTTTGCTAGAGTTACATCTAAGATGGTTAGTGTCCATCCAGTGGAAGACCGCTGTTAAACAGTTTTTGAGATTGAGCTCAGCTTTGGTTGAGTTGTCCTCTAGGGGTACAATCAGCTGCGTATCATCGGCATACGAGGTTACCGGTATGCCGAATGATTCAATCAGGGATAGGAGAGGGATGAGGTAAATATTGAAGAGAAGGGGACTCAAGATGGAGCCCTGGGGTACTCCTGAGGGGACTTTTTTCTCTTTGGATTGAAAGGGGCCAAGAGCGACAGTTTGGCACCTGTCGGTAAGGAATGATTTAATCCATGATAGGGCAGTATCTGAGATCCCTATATCCGTCAATTTATTGATCAGGATTGAGTGGGATATGGTGTCGAACGCTGCTGTGAGGTCAAGAAGAATAAGAATAGCCTTCTTCCTCTGGTCTTGCAGCGTTTTTATTGTATCTGATAATTCAATCAGAGCTGTTTCGGTTGAGTGTTTGGGACGAAAGCCCGATTGTTGCGGGTGAAGTATATTATGAGCTTCCAGATAGATTTTGAGTTCTCTGTGGACCAACTGTTCGGTTATTTTTCCCAGCGCCGGGAGAAGAGTGATCGGGCGGAGATTGGTCAGGTCCACCGGGGATTTATTAGCCTTCTTCATGAGAGGTTTGACTAAGCCTATTTTCCATAGGTGAGGGACCGATCCGGTACTAAGTGACGAGTTGACTATGTCATTAATGATAGGGTTCACCACGTCTATGAGTTGGTGGAGAATCTTGGGAGGGCAGGGGTCGGAGGGGGAACCGGACTTACATAATAGGATAGCTTCTCTGGTTTGAGCTAGAGTGACAGGGGTGACATTTTTAAGTCTACCAGCTGAGGATTCTAGTTGGTCGGGAATAGGAGGCCCTGGAGGAGTATGTGGAGGGGGGAAGTTCTTTTGGATGGAGGCGATTTTTTCGTCGAAGTAATCTGATATTTTGTCGCAAAAATCTTGGGATGGGGGGATTTCGGGTTGAAGTGCTTTGGGCTGGGTAAATGATTTAACTATTGAGAACAAGGTTTTCTGTTTCTGACTAGCTTTATTGATGGCATTGACGTAGAAGGTTTTTTTAGCCGATTTAATGTTGGAAAGGTAATTTTTCCTTTGTTGGATAAAAGAGAGGCGATCGTCATTGTCGTATGTTCTGCGCCATTTACGCTCAGCTTTCCTGCAGAGTAGGTGAGCGGTAGCTAGAGCAGGGGTAAACCAAGGGGCGTTGGTTTTTGTTATTTTATGAGTTCTACAGGGGCGATTGGTAAGGTCCCGTATTTTGACTTCTTGTGAAATCCAATTATTGAAGAGGTTTACGTCCAGTTCGGTGTTGCCAGATAAAACCGGGGACTGGGATTGAAGGATGGGGTTAAGAGTAAGGTTTTCTTGGACTGTTTTCCAATTGACGGAAATGACGCGATGTGGATTTGCTCTACTAACGGTTTGAGGGTGTACCTTGATAATATGGAATGGGATCAGACTATGATCTGTCCATATCTGGGGGAGAGGGGGTAAGGTGATGAGCGAAGGGAAATTAGTGCAGACACCGTCAAGGGTGTGACCTAGTAAATGAGTCGGCAAAGTGACACTTTGTTGAAGATTAAAGATTTCGAGGGTCTGTAAGAAGCTATTAGTTTGTGAGTCAGATAAGGACTCAAGGTGTAAATTAAAATCCCCAAGAAGAGTAAAATGTGGGTAACGGAGTAGGAAGTGACCCAGCGAGTCGCTCAGGGAGTCTAGGAACTTGGAAGCGTTTCCGGGAGGACGGTAGATCAAACCACCTGAGAAAGAGGAGGATTGACTGAGTTTAATAGAAAAACCCAAGCCTTCAGTGTCAGTTAAGGGGTCTAAGTTGAACGTGTGACAGGTGAAGGTATTTTTCAGAATAATTGCGACACCTCCCCCTCTTCCTTTCAGTCTATCTTGTCTAAAAAAGGAATAACCCTGGGGTAGGGTGTTGGCTATATCAGGGTTGCAGTCTTCCGTTAGCCAGGTTTCGGTGATCAGAAGACAGTCAAGATCAGAGTCTAGGATGAGGTCGTGAATGTCTTGGCTATGCTTACACATAGACCGAGCGTTTATCAAACCGCCTTTAAAGGGCGGCAAGGAATCTTTGGGGAGGGGTGGGGGGGTGGAGGAGTGGGCTGAGTTAAAAGTGAAGGACCAACGGCAGTACTTGCAGCTGACCGAGCCGGAGACATTGGACAAGTCAATTTTGCAAGAGCAGTAGTTGTTACCCCGCAGTATGTGGAGGGCGCTGGGAGGGTACCTGATGTGCGTGGTGGAATGGGCAGTGTTTCCTGCGCCTGTCGCGGTCTTGGCGCGGACGGGCGCAGACGGGCTTGCCTTAGGCGCGCAAACGGCGCTCCCGCTGCGCTCGTCCACTGCGCTTCCTGTGCATGCACATTTTTAACAGACAGGGGGGCGTGGCCTAAAGGGGGCGTGGTCAGCTCGCACGCCTGGGCTGATGGCGGCTGCTGGAGGATGCGAAGCACGACAGCGTTCAGGTCGGCTGTGCGCTGAAAGGTTTTTAGCAGTGGCGCTTTGTCTCAGGGCAGCAAAGTAAGTGACACCACACAAAAGATAAGAAAGTTAAAAGCAGTTATTTTTGAACAATTTCAGTCAGGTGAGCACTCGTACCACCAGCTCCCGGCTTTCCGCCTCAGGACTGGGAAAGGAAATCTGAACAGGCGCTAGTGATCAGTGTTTATGTAGGCAGGTCAGGGGGCGTGGCCTAAAGGGGGCGTGGTCAGCGCGCACGCCTGGGCTGATGGCGGCCGCTGGAGGATGCGAAGCGCGACAGCGTTCAGGTCGGCTGTGCGCTGAAAGGTTTTTAGCAGTGGCGCTTTGTCTCAGGGCAGCAAAGTAAGTGACACCACACAAAAGATAAGAAAGTTAAAAGCAGCTATTTTTGAACAATTTCAGTCAGGTGAGCACTCGTACGACCAGCTCCCGGCTTTCCGCCTCAGGACTGGGAAAGGAAATCTGAACAGTCGCTAGTGATCAGCGTTTACGTAAGCAGGTCGTCGGGGGGCGTGGCCTAAAGGGGGCGTGGTCAGCGCGCACGCCTGGGCTGATGGCGGCCGCTGGAGGATGCGAAGCGCGACAGCGTTCAGGTCGGCTGTGCGCTGAAAGGTTTTTAGCAGTGGCGCTTTGTCTCAGGGCAGCAAAGTAAGTGACACCACAGAAAAGATAAAAAAGTTAAAAGCAGTTATTTTTGAACAATTTCAGTCAGGTGAGCACTCGTACCACCAGCTCCCGGCTTTCCGCCTCAGGACTGGGAAAGGAAATCTGAACAGGCGCTAGTGATCAGCGTTTATGTAGGCAGGTCGGGGGGCGTGGCCTAAAGGGGCGTGGTCAGCGCGCACGCCTGGGCTGATGGCGGCCGCTGGAGGATGCGAAGCGCGACAGCGTTCAGGTCGGCTGTGCGCTGAAAGGTTTTTAGCAGTGGCGCTTTGTCTCAGGGCAGCAAAGTAAGTGACACCACACAAAAGATAAAAAAGTTAAAAGCAGTTATTTTTGAACAATTTCAGTCAGGTGAGCACTCGTACCACCAGCTCCCGGCTTTCCGCCTCAGGACTGGGAAAGGAAATCTGAACAGGCGCTAGTGATCAGCGTTTATTTAGGCAGGTCGGGGGGCGTGGCCTAAAGGGGGCCTGGTCAGCGCGCACGCCTGGGCTGATGGCGGCCGCTGGAGGATGCGAAGCGCGACAGCGTTCAGGTCGGCTGTGCGCTGAAAGGTTTTTAGCAGTGGCGCTTTGTCTCAGGGCAGCAAAGTAAGTGACACCACACAAAAGATAAAAAAGTTAAAAGCAGGTATTTTTGAACAATTTCAGTTAGGTGAGCACTCGTACCACCAGCTCCCGGCTTTCCGCCTCAGGACTGGGAAAGGAAATCTGCACTACAGAGCATGGGTGGGCACCTTATGCTCTGTAGTGATGGCTACTCTCTGAATCCTTCTTCAGGTCTAGGCTTGATTCTTCATGTAGACCAGTGGTTCCCTTAAGGGAGCGCCGCGGTACCCGGTCCGCGGGTAAAAAAAATTGGTGGGGAGCCAAGGTCAACTGCCAATTAGGTCAAGAGAGCCACGGGTCAAAAAAGTTTGGGAACCACTGTCCTAGAGGTTGGCAGCCTGCCAAACATGGACCAAGACACCCTCCGGCAAATCCTGGCCTCATTTTATTAACTCTCTCCTGTTCTGGGAAGGGCCAATAGCATTGCAGGGTCTCTAGAGAATCCGCCAACGACTCGATATACCACATCAGCCAGCCCAAGCCCAGCCCTGGACTCTGAGAATCCCAAAGTTAAATTTCAAAATGACATGCAGTAGGAGTCCAGAGTGAGCTGGTAGATGAGGTGTGGGCAGGGATGGAGGCCATGAAATGATAATCACCCTAGAGGGAGTGTGTAGATGCTTCAGTCCCAATAAGGACACTGCAGAGGCAATAAGAGGCACATACCCTCCACTCAATGGATTGGATCAGTCTCTGACTGACATTGCTGGTGTCATGAGGCAGTGGCATGAACAAATGCCCTGCTGAAGCAAAACCAATCAGGTAGCCAACCAGCTGGGGGATGCTCCACAACATCCTAGAGTCTATGGAGCCGAACCAGGACTCCTACATATCAACAATAGGTACCTCTCATCCCAAACTTTTTGCTGTGCTGGCAAGCCAACAGGCCCTTCTTGATATTGTGCTGCCTTCCTTGTTAGCACAGACAAAGGCTGCTGGGGACAGGGGCTCCCCATCTCCTACCCCTGATGTGTGTGTGCCTCTGTCGCCTCCGGCACCGACAATACCCCTCTCAGGGTAGGCACCACACACTTCAGAAAATGTAATTCCAACAATTGTTGGCGAAGGACTGCCCAGTAACATTGTCCGTGCCACAGGGCCAGTCTCTCATTGGACCGGTGCTTATTATCATGCCAGTGCACTTGTCAAGTGATACTGTCCCCTATTAGCCTTTCCACCTGTTGATCCTAAGACTGACAATAGGCCCTACCTTCCTTAATGGTAATTTGGACCTCCTCCTCACTGAAACACTCCTCTCCTCAACATGTCACATGCCATGTATCCCACATGAGAACAGGGAATGATCCATGTGTGGGTAGCACTATACCTAAAGCAATTGCCAAAACAAATTAAACAATTCTTCAATCCAAAATATATATGTACATAAACTCAAGCCAGCGATATACTTCCAGTGTGGTCACAACAGGTTGTGGGTATGCACCCTTTAACCCCAAACACTAGATACAAGATTAGTTTGATTACACAGTTTGAGTGGCAGTGCATCTCCTAACCCCTTATTACAAACATGCCATGTATCCCCCATGGAATCTGTCTGGACATCCTTTACTCAAACATTGTTGGGGTTCTTGCTGCAAGAACTGCTACAGCGATCCCTCATATTTACACAGATGTGAATAAATGCACATTCTTCAACCTGCATGTTATATGTCTTGTGATGTTTGTACTATATACAGCATGTTGGATGTGCTGACCCTAAAGAGTCTACCTACTCTCTAAACTGAATTGTGTTTCATAGACGTGAACAAATCTGAACAGGCCAAAGGAAATAGCAATGTGAACCCCATGTGCATTTAAACTAGCCAGTAGTTACCCAAGGACACATGCATTACATGCAACAATTAGAAATCACGCAACAGTAAGGCTGAATAAAGTTCCTCCCCAGGTGGGGCTACCTCCATGGATACTAGCCACCATACAACACTAATATGACAATAAAATGGTGCAAAGAAGAGTGTGTAAGTGGTTTGCATTAGTGTGTGATTCAACACATCCTTGATTATTCAGAAAGGTGTCCCTTAATCCTCCAGGAAATACATGTATCATCACTTACACACAAACTGCAACAGTTACTTGCTCGTTGTAGTAACTGGTATTTAAGATGACTAAAGCGCCGCCTTTGTCAGCTTTTAAGCACATGATGTCAGACTTGTGTGATATGGCTTTCCCTACGTCCAATTCTCTAGCTTGGAGGTTTCTTTGTTTGGACTTCCTTTGACAGTTGCGTTTGGCTATGTCTTGTTTGACTAAAGACTCGAACATATCTAAACTTTTATGACTTACTAGTGCCATGTTAGAGCTCTTCAATTGTAATCCTTTCAAGGGATCCTCTTCTCTATCTTTGGGGGTTTCAACAACGTTTTCGAAAAATTACATAATCTCAGATTGCTCTTGAGCTTGAAGAAGCTGATGTTTAATTCCAAACTATTGGTGCTGGTGGTAGGCACTAAGGATGTGCCCCTTTGTAGTGTTTTCAATTCGATCTGGCTGAAATGATAATCCGAAATGTTGATAACTAAGTTATCTAGTGTCCCCCTTTCTTGCCTTTGTCTTTCTTCGCTGTCACTGTGCGAGTTTGCGGTTGTTCTTTGTCTTTGTCCTTGCCTTTTTCTTTTACTCCTCCTAGGTCATCCTAATCGTCTGGGCCTCCCCCTAAAAAAGAAACTCCAGTAGTGTCTGAACTTGGTCCTGGTATTGGTGATGGCTGTCCTCAGGTATTGTTCGCAGGTTGTGTTACTGCCTGCTGAGATGTGGAGGGTCATGGAACCACCACAGTGTCACCACCACAACTACTTTCTGGCTGTTGGTTGGCTTGTCCAGCCTGTGTTGTTCTGGAGGTGCAGATATCCATTTTTCCGCTGCCTTCCCTTGGATGTACTTTGAACCCATGTACCTGTAGCACTAGGCAACGCGGATGAGGTGGCGATATTTCTCCAACCAAAATGCCATTTGCCTTTTCCTGGTCAGGGGTCATGTTGTCTGTTGGAGATGAAGGAGATACGTATCAGACAAAGACGAATTTGTACATTTTCAGCCGCGGCCCCTGCAGGTAAAAGCGGTGGGCGGTGGGGCCGGCCAGGGGAGAATTTCGAGAGACGACTACGAGGGAAAATTATTTATTTATTTAATTTTCTCTTGTGGTCGTCTCCCGAAATCTCCCCTAGCCGCCCCCACCGCCCCACTGCACTTACCTGCTGTGGCCGCGGCTGTACATGTTGTTATCAATAATAAGCTTAAGTTACAGTGAACATCACATGTGGCAAGTCCAGCCAAAAACATACATTTATTTATCGATTCATGGCCAAGCGTCATACAAAACATATGTTTCTCTCAAAGTAAGAATGCAACATTGCAAAAGTACTCAGGTCTTGGCCTTGCAGGTATATGAAATGGCAGTGTCTGCCCAAACAAACGTGTACCCCTAACAATAGTAAAACTGATTAGGAAGAGTGATGTTGTGTACACATGGAATGGTACACATGATCCCTCTAGGTACTCCCTGGGATTTGTCATGCAGCATGCAAGAGGGTATATTGTATGGCCAATAATCTATGTGACATGAGTAATGAGGAGCAAGTACAGGTATTGTGCCTCAGCACTGTGTGACTGTTATGACAAATGCACAAAGCCACACACACAGCAGCATAGAATGACTCAGTGCCAGGTATCTGAAACATAGATGAAGGGTGACTAGCCACCTCCAGATCAACACACCTATTGAACACCTCTCCAATTTTGGCTCATGGAAATACCTGTAACCCTATTAAATAGATCACATAATGAAATACAAGCAACGCAATGTGGCCCTTTACATATACTAGTGTCTATCCATACATGTCAGTACGGATTGTTACCTTGATGCACACAAACTCATATCTCATCAATGTAAAGTATAATTCAATTGTGACAGTTTTTTTGTGACGACAGTATGTGTAATGCCACCAGTAGGTGGACTGTGAAATGGGCTGTATGCTCACAACACAGCGCATACATGCCTGTGGTACTTTACACATTGCCCTTTTTCTTCACAAAACACTACAAAGGTATTCATCACATGCCAATTATGGGATATTGGATATATGAGGGCATGAGCCATGCATTTAACTGCATTGACTTGTGCAGACTTGTGATATGTGGCACATCTACTCATAACTATTCTGTCTGCACTGAGGTAGGAATACTCACAGCCTGTCTGGACTTGCCACATAACTTTGCCCAGATATTGCCATGAGGACAACAATACTAGCAATGTGCACCAGACAGGCAGATCGAAGTTTGCCCATCAAACTCCATGTTCGCATTGAGTTTCTTGACAACATACTTTAATCCACCATGGCATTTTGCAAATTGCTCCTCTGTCACCACATCTCACATGTCACTGATATGCAATACCCTGAGGGATGCTCAGGTAACAATGATGCTGGATGACAGTTGCTATATATCATGATAAATGTGGGTTAAATGGTGAACCTAAGTAAGCTATTTGCATAGATAATGGACTTCCACACTCACAGTAACAAACAGGGATATGTATTTTGCCTACTATGCCACCTCACAAATACATATGCAGCCTCTATACTAGGAAGGAATCATGTTTCGGTATGACAAGCCTGCTCACATGGTCTCACAAGTTAATTCAAGTCCAAACTTTGGCTAGTTGCTGAGCTACGGGTACATGTCTGGATCCCAAAAGATTTAGCTGTTTGATCAGCATGAATGTCTGTACATGCCTTCAGTCATTCAGACTGTACCATAGTTTTAGCAATGAGGAACATATCCTGCATGTATGGGCATGGTAGGAGGTGAACACACAATAGGAGGACTATTACATTGGAAATGATGTTCACTGTGCATAGCTTCCCTCAAACATTTGCTGTTGACTATAGGTAGTATTGTCTGAGATACGTGTTAGACCCCAACCACATCTGTGACGTGCTCAAATGTGGCCTTGGGCAAACATACTGTGTTGGGTAAATCACTGTCTATCCCATGCAACTTTTATGTACGTAATTTGGGTAAAATGTTTTCCATAGTATGTTTGAAAGTCCTAAACATCACCCCAGCAGTTTCAGAGTAATCCATCATCTGGACCAGCATACACTGGCTATTAATGTACATTGACACTTATTGCCTTACCTATTGCACATGCAACTTTGTCCTACTTCTGTTGTGATTCTACATGTAAGGTAATGCATGTTTCAGGTGACTGATGATGCCCCGTACACAACTCAATGCAACCAATATCAGAGGTCACACACAATCCTTACAGAGCACAGAAAACATTCAGGTGACAATCACTGGTACCATTGAGATCTGTAAGGATTGTGTGTGAACTCTGATATTGGTTGCATTGAGTTGGGTAAGGGGCAGAAAACACCTAGCCACAGGTGTATGGTTCTCGTCCAACTGCAAAGCAAAAACACAGTACATTGCTCTGTGAATGTTGAACATGTACACTGTGTACAAATGACGCCCAGTATATTAACTTCGCAAATGTTATCATGTTGTACATGTAGCATATGGTGACATGGCCTAATGATGTACATATGTATGGCATGTTTTAGTCTTTTCAGATAATATCTGGCAAATGACGTATCAGGTACACAGAGTGCAGACAAAGTAACAAACAAGCCTACCTTGCTACATGGTGCAAGGGAGCCTGGCTTTGATGGCAATGTTAACAGACCAATTTGAATGACCACACTCTCCAAGGTATGATTTTTCCCGGGGTCTTCTCAAGTCAATATGTGTTCTGAACAATGCTACATACATCAGACAGTACCCATGCTTGTTTGTCTTCTTCACTTAGCTTCTTACATGTTACTAGTGCACGGTAAATAAACATGGACCATTCAAGCCCTGTACGTACATGCTCATTAAGGAATTGTGACAATTTTTTCAAAAGAACCATGTATGTTACATTTTTGGGAGAGAACCAAATACCTTGTCCAAACTGTGGCATGATGAAATGTGAATGCGCTCCCCTGCAACATACAGGGCCGGTGACACCCATACTTTGGAATCTGTAATGACCTAGCAGGCTAGGTGACTCCCTGCAGTGTGGTATGTGTCCCACAGCACCTTTGAGCCTCCCATGCACTGCATGGTTTGTTTGGGAGATTGTAATGCTACTGTGAACAGATCCCTGTGTCATGTTCTGTTTATTTAATGGAGTTAGCCTGTATCATGGCAAACTACCCCAAATACATACTCCCTACCCAAACTACCCACCATCAATACATCACAGCTGAAACTAGCCCTTCCCCCTGTCCCAAAAAGATGTACACCCAACAAAACAGTGGACCAAACAATACAAAATACAAATACAAGACACAAATGCCAATTGTAAAATACAACAGGGACAGCAGAGACACCATCAAGTCCAACAAACACTATCTATCACCAGAGCACACACCAAAAACCTCCACTAGCCAGCACAGACAAAAAGACTGGGGCCTTAATGACGAGAAGTGTCACATCGCAGCAGCAAAGCAGTGATACAACACTCCTGAGTGTGCCCTTCTTGCGACACCATAGATGCGACAGTACTGTGCATCATGTCGCAGAAAGTTACAGATATGCCTTTATTACTGATGTATCTGTAGGCGCAAAAGTGATGCATGGCTGGAGTGTGTCTGAAAACAGACGCAACTCCATCAATGTGTCTTTTCACATGGGGTAAGCCCCATGTGAAAGGGCCTGCGTCACCCTTACTCCTGCCATGAGGCAGGCATAAGGTCATGGCGCAATGGCTTCCTAGATGTGGCGCACTGAAATCTCATAGATTTCAATACGCCACTTCTAGAAGGCTTTGATGCGGGGGAACTCCCACCCTGCATGCATTATACCCGACTCAGGTATAATGTAGTGCAAGGGTTTACGAATTGATGCATCTCCCTAGATGTGTCTCTTCGTAAAAATGGCACAATGTGTTGCATTATTTACGCTGCCGCAGCTAACAAACGGTGATGCAACAGCAACGTAAATGTGACGCAGGGCTTCATAACTCACGCCCTTTAAGTGAAAGGGAAAGGAACTTCACACTTCCTGGTTTGCAGCATGGCTGAGCCATTACATCATTTCCTCGGTGGATGCATCATGTTTTCTACTAAAGCGTCACATTTCCTATTGAAACTTCGTTTATTTCAGACACATCTGTAAAGAAATAGGCAATGAGTGATTTACGCACAACACATGCCTATGCACAATGCATTGGTTTTGATGCTTTGGTGTTGATGTGTGGCTTCTGACCGACGTCCCGGGTGCAATCTGGCAAATGTATGTGTTTTCATTTGATGCAACTAGACTATTGTGAGTGGAAGAGTGTATTGATTTATGCAATACAGGTAAACACTCCCTGGGCTCACTTTTCTTTCTCAGATTTTCTTTGCTAACATGCTTGATGACTTGGCATGTGTTGAATGTGCATGTTATCAGTGCGCATATGTGTGACTCCTTGGTTTCATGGTGCGGACAATATATTTCTGTGAAGTACACAGACATATTGTGAATTGGTGATACTTTGACATTATCAATATGTATTACAGTTTGTATTATACTTGTCTTAAAATAAATGTGTAGTAGGCATGTTAATTTCACAGATATTACACTCCTATGCAAATGATACCCACATTGTCATACATGATTATAGAAAAACACGAAGATCATACTAAAATAAACGCAATGCACACTCAGGGAATGTTATACACTGGCTGCTTCTGCCAGTCTACAGTGTATGTGGCATCCAGCTCACAAATTGACTGTCTAGATATGAAAGGTATGTTGGAGTATGTTGGAACAATATTGCATGTACTTATATCCTTGACATCTATGTGCCTCTTAGCCTTGCTTTGTGTCCTGTTTTAATTAGCACACGTAGATGAAGCTATAGGAGTCACAGTATTGTTTGTTTCAGAGAAGGACACACCAACACCGTCACATCCATTCCTGCATTTACAACAATTGCATCCTTGACTAGTGGTCCAGTGGGCTTGCAGTGGGCCTAGTTAGCCAAACCAGCAAAGGCACAGGTAAGTACTCCACATTTATATGTGTTATGTGAGAGACCACACTGACGCATGCACAACACTGGCGATGATCTGCTGTGTGGGGGCATCTTTACCACCACCCCCAACCAGAACTCCAGTGCAGCCGTACTTGAATTCTAGCTGGGTACTGGGATTATCGTTTCCTCCTTCTTCCTGGCTCTTTCAATGTGGTCGGAGGGCAGTTCCTCTGTAGGTGCTTTTCCATGCTGATCAACTTCCTGAAGAGGGCATGTTGGGAAAGCCTGAGGAGGACGGCACCCTTCTCGGTCCTTTTTCTCCATTGTGATTTGGAGGGAGGCTCCCTCCGTGTTACACCTGTCTTCCATACGCTGATCGGCACAGCTAGCTGATCGACTTCGTGAGGAGGGAGGTCCCTCCCCGTGACGCCAACTTCTGCTGCGTTGTTCAGTTCAGCCTGTCAATCGACTTACTGAAGAGGGAGGTTTCCCTTCAAATCGCCTGTCTCCCCAGTGCTGACGGCCACTGCCGGTTCTTCTCCTGAGGCACTTGGTTCTTCTTTACCCGACCGCTTCCTCTATGCTCACTGGCACAGCTTTTTAGAATCCTGTGGAAGCCTGTTTTTTGGTAGGTCCTTCCTACATGCCTGCTTCTTACGCTTTCTGGCTCTGCTTCTTGACAGCCATATCCAGGGACATTTCAGGGGAGGTGCTTTTTTTTCTACAAAAGGCTCGATGAGCAGTTGATTTGCCTGTCTTCCTTACGCTGATGGACACAGCTTGGTCTGTCTTCCTTACACTGATGGGCACATCCTTGTGTAATTATATTGCATGTCTTCCCTACGCTGATGGGCACAGCTCTGTCTGATTACACACTGAACTCCTTCCTGTGAGCTGTTTTGCCATCTTTCTTCCTTGTGCTGAGGAGCACAGCTTGGTCTTTTATCACAGTGATTTAAAAGCGGACTTCTACATGGTAGTGTTTTTCCCAGTAGCAGGGTTCCCTGGCAATATTTTAATTTCCAAGTTTCCTATTTTTCTTATGCATATGGTACGTCCAGTACCCATTAATTTTCACTGGTGCTAAAGTGTGTTATGGAATCTTTGTATATACTATAACTCCTTCTACTGGAATTTGTACTCCCTATGCATTTAATGTAATTGCTATAAGTTGTCTACTAATCCTTCCTTTCGCCCACAGCGAATATTCAGTATGTGTTTGATTTTTGTTGATTTCTTCAAGTTAATTATCTTACGGTGTGGCAATAAAAAACACGTTACAACCACCACCATTTCTAAACGATGTGGGAGAACCAAATATTCCTTAGAAACAATGATTAGGTCTGTTTGAATCATATCTCATAGCCATTGGGGGTGAAAAGTACTCTCCACAACTTAAGCAACACACGCTACTACATAATATTGGGGTTGAGGGGCGCAAAACCTATGACATTATCACAGTTCTTCCTAAGATGAGGATAGTGATGAGACTGAGAATTTGTGTCAAGTCGCGTTAAATAAGTTAGCAAAACCTTTTGGAAAAATAAATGATGTATTGGAAAGACAGGCTTTTTACCAGAGTGCAAGGTAAAGGATAAAAAGTGGACACGTACATTGCTGTTTTGAAGCGTTTGTCCAACACTTGTGATTTAAAGGATTCTCTTATCAGGGATCAATTAGTAAGATTCACGAACAATCCCAAAATTCAGGATAAACTGTTAGTGGTGAATCCTGACCTTAAGCAAGCTTTTGACATTGTAGTGAGTATTGACCACACGTCTGACTGCATTAAAGAGATTAATGTAAGAAGTGAGGCCTTAGAGCAGGTTAATGTGATAAGTATCAAGACAACAGTAAGAAACTCAAACATAAAATCCAGGCACCCAAGGAAAGCAAACCCAAATGTTATAGATGTGGCAGTCTGAGTCACCTTGCCAATAATGTAACTTGTCAAGCCAGAACTCTAGTATGCCACAAATGCAGGAAAGGTGTACACTTGGCTAGGGTGTGCAATGATCTACACTCCAAATCTGTTTTGGTGGTAGAACAGGATAAACCTCTGAAGACGAAGTTAGTATTCCAATTGTAGAATTGTGCTGATAGAATCAATTTCCCTTCATGCAAGATTACACTTGATAACAAGCCTATCACTGTGTGCACAGACTCGTGTTTGCCTTATACATTAGTTGACAAGGTAGTATTTTCACAATTGTTTCCCCACATACAGAATGAGTTGGATGTACCAGACATCAAACAGGGAGGTTACAATGGGAATCCTATACCATTATTGGGAATGCCCACCATGGAAATTGGTTTTAAAGGCAGAAACACAATGGGTAGGATTTATGTCACTTAAAAGTGATCCAATTTGTTAGGCTGGAGGCATCAAAAGGAGCTCGGAATCAAATTGGACCCCAACAGACCAGACCAAGTGCTATTAGGGAATCCTTCCTTGTGTGGCAGGGATTTTCTGTGATGATTTTCCTGAAGTGTTCACTGAGGGATTGGGTACGTTAAAAGAATGTCAGCACTGCATCAAACTGAAACCTAAGGCTAAACCCATTGCACACACGGTGATACCTATACCTCACATGATGCATGCCCCATTGCAGAAAGAAGTGGACAGGTTGTTGGAATTAGGATTAATTGAGCTTATAGAAAGCTCTCAGTGGTTGGCCCCTGTGGTCTTAGTGTCCATATTTGCCAGTAAAGATATAAGACTATGCATAGATCTCAGGGACCTTAATGTTAACATTTGGGTGACAGTCACCCTCTGCCACGCATCCATGAAGTTCTCACTTTAACTAAGGGTGCAAGCTGTTTTAGTCAGGTAGACTTATCCTCTGCATATCACCAAGTGGAGCTGCATCCTGAGTCACGCCATCATACCTCTTTTGTTACCCCTCTTGGTGCATTTCAGTATTTGCATATGCCTTTTGGTCTTGCGTCTGCTGCAGCCACTTTCCAAAGAACCATGCAGCATGTGCTTAAGCATATACCTGGCACATTGTTTTTCCAGGATGACATTCTTATTCAGAGAAAGGATGTGGAAGAACACAATGACATTCTTAGGAAAGTGTTGACTGCACTACATACTGCAGGGCTCATCCTAAGAAAGTAGAAATGTCGTATTGGTGTGGGCTCGGTAGAGTATTTAGGGCACACCATTTTGCAGGATGGCATAAAACCCAATCTGAACCTTCTAGAATGCTGTAGGTCCCACTAAGACTGATGAGCTCAAATTATTCTTGGGGCTCTCAGAATACAATTCCAAGTTTGTACATAATTATGCATGTATATAGTGGAACCTTTGTGCAGATTACTCAAGTAAAAAGCTCCTTTTTTGTGAGACAAAGGATGTCAGTGTGCGTTTTGTTTTCTGCTGTAAAAGCTGGTATTGTAGCTGCTCCTTCCTTGGGCAGGTTTGACCCAACCAAACCTAAGATTTTGAGCACTGGTGCTAGTAGTAAATGGTTAGGAGTCAGTCTTACACAATTGGTAGATGGCACCGAACACATGGTCGCTTTTGCTTTCAAAGCACTCAAAGGGGCAGAAAAGAACTACTCAGTGGTGGAGAAGGAGGCCCTTGCATGTTTTCGAGTGGATAGACATTTACAATTTTTCTGATGGGGAATACCCTTCACCATCAAAGGTAACAACAAACCCCTCATGTACGCATTTACGACCAAAGGAGCTACCACAACCATGCCCAGGATATCCAGTTGGATATTGGGGCTGGAAGGCTACAATTTCAAGGTTTAGTATCTACCGTGGCCACAAAATGTGGTTGCGGATTTCCTGTCCTACACACAGGTAAAAGAAGAAGAATAACACGCTAATCCTGAATAGGACAAAGAAATTGTCCTTAAGTTAACAGATTTAAACAAAGAGGAGTGATAGGAATGTTTGCGTTCGGACAGTGAAATGATTTCCCTGAAGGAATACATATGTGATGGTTGGCCTACAAACAGGAATGAAGTTCCCACCACTCTGTCCAAGTAGTGGAAGTCAAACTTGAACAAAAGTACTCAAAACACTACTGTGTACAGGGAGGAGAACATTGTATCCCCAGTGGAGGTGAGAGAAAAGATTTTTGACCTGGCACACGTGGATCATTTGGGGCGTATTCTCACTAAAAACAAAGTGTGTTTGCATTACTGGTGGCCAGGCATGGATACTTTGGTTGAGACCAAAGTAAAAAACGGTGTGGAATGCATTAGGAGAGAAAAACACACTAAGCCAGGAACGCCACCCGCCCCCCCTCTCCAGTTGGTGTTTCTGATACCCCTTGGTCTAAAGTAGCCCTTGACATTATTGGTCCTCTAAATATGAAGGTATTGACTGAGTGTTTTATTCTGGTGTTAGTGGATTACCACAAACGTTGGGAGGTCACCAAATGTGTACATCACATCAACACAAATCCCTTATCTGGTTCCTTAAAGATGTGGTCTATGAAGAAGGTATTACTGACATTTTAGTCACAGATAACTGAGTACAGTTCACTTCAGATCTAATGAATCTAATGAAGGATTTCCTTGCCAATCTCCGAATTTAACATCGCAAAACTGCATTGTATTGCCCTCGTTCTAATGAGTTAGTTGAAAGAATGAATCGTATGATGAAAGAATGTTTGCAGAGAGCTGAAATTATTAGCACTCCAGCCAAAACAGCAATTCGAGACACATTATGTGCATATCACACTATACCCAATATCATTAGCAGGTTGTCCCTTTTGCGTCCTTGAAAGTTAGGAATTCCAAAATTAATCTGTCAGCTACTTGGTTGAGAAAGAAGTGTGTGCGTGTGGTGGACAGGAGATACGTCTCTTGGAGAATTTCCCAACACCAGAATGAATACAAAAACCGGTATGACTATCCCAAACATGTCAAAACCCCTGGGTTTCAAAAAGTAGAGTGGGTCAGTTTTGACCTTCCAAATTGAATAAAGGAATAATGAATCCAGGTATTCTGAACCGGTCAGAATATACAGGGTGGGGCGAAATGTAGTGCACCTTGAGAATGGCCAAACATGTGGTATGGACGAGGTTGTTCCGCATAAGTCCACTCTCCAGTTGTGGGCAGACTCTGCCAGCAAGGAGGCTCCTAAGTATACCAATCCAAACATCTCCCGAAGATTGCAGAGAACGATACTCTCTCCGGGTTGGCACAGAGACTATGGGGTCGATTCCGATTCGGGAAAAAACGCTCCAAATAGCCGTTCGGAGCGTTTTTCCCGTACGAATCGTACCCTGCAACATCCCCCGTACCAGGAGCCGTACTCCGTACGAGTCGTACAAGACACCGTACGACTCTAATCTCCATACGATTCTCCCTCGGAACCCACTGTACGCGACATCTGTACGGTTCGCGGCTGGTTTTTACGACCCAGCAAGTACGATACGTGTTGGGTACGCACCGTACAACCCTTTTTCTACGGGAGCTGAAAACAGCCGTAAAAGCAGAGTTTGCACCGAAACAGGTACGGAACAGCCCCCCGGGTACGGTGCGTACCCCCCATGATCGCAGGGGTACACACCGTACCCCTGCGATCATGGGGTGTACGGTCCGTACCCCCATTGTACGATCAGTGTACGAGCCGTACCCCATTGTACGATCGGTGTACAAGCCGTACTCCCATTGTACGATCGGTGTACGAGCCGTACCTCATTATACGATCGGTGTACGAGCCATACCCCCATTGTACGATCGGTGTATGAGCCGTACCCCCATTGTACGATCGGTGTACTAGCCGTACCACATTGTACGATCTGTGTACGAGCCGTACCCCATGTACGATCGGTGTATGAGCCGTACCCCCATTGTACGATCGGTGTACGAGCTGTACCCCATTGTACGATCGGTGTACGAGCCGTACCCCCATTGTACGATCGGTGTATGAGCCGTACCCCCATTGCACGATCGGTGTACGAGCCGTACCACATTGTAGATCGGTGTACGAGCCGTACCCCATGTACGATCGGTGTACGAGCCGTACCCCCATTGTACGATCGGTGTACGAGCCGTACCCCATGTACGATGGGGGTACGGCTCGTACACCGATCGTACATGGGGCACAGCTCGTACACCGATCGTACAATGGGGTACGGCTCGTACATCGATCGTACAATGGGGTACGGCTCGTACACCGATCGTACAATGGGGGTACGGCTCGTACACCGATCGTACAATGGGGGTACGGCTCGTACACCGATCGTACAATGGGGTACGGCTCGTACACCCCATGATTGCAGGGGTACGGTGCGTACCCCTGCGATCATGGGGGATACGGACCGTACGGTGTGTATGTGTTTGTGTGCTTTTCCGTACGACTCGCCCTTACCTGACGTGGACCGTACGAATCGCGTCCTCATACCCCGGTCCGGATCGTACTCGTCGGGTCGTACGGCATGTGTACGAGTCGTACGGTATGTGTACAAGTCGTACGGTTCACGGTTTCAGCCTTGCAATACGTATGGATCGTGACGATTCGGGCGGATTCACGGAATACGAATCGTACTTCGCCACTCTGACGGACGGGTACGATTCGTACGGAGAGGGCTCCGGATACAAATCGTACGAACGTTTTTTTCCCTGAATTGGAATCGACCCCAAGTTAAAGTGACAATATTCCTTAATGTACGTTTTTGGCTGATGTATATATATTCTGTCATTATCTTCCTCCTTTTGGGTTTCCCTTCTCTTTTCCTTCATTATTGCTCTCTGTTTTGTTATAATAATTGTACTGATTTATCTTCTCCCCACATAGGGAAATGCATTATAATCTCACTTGGTACATTCCTCCTCCCCTCCTACTCGGTCCCTTTGAAATGTACCAGGAATTGCTGTTCCGAAGGTTCCACAGCTGACTTGGACTGACTGGAACATGTGATTGTCAAAGGACTTGAATACTGAAGCTGTTAATCTTACCAGTGTCGTTTTCTTCTTCACAACACATACCTTTGGGATGGGCCAGAATTCTATTAAGTGAAATGTGAGTATTTTGATGTTTACAGTGACTGTGAAATGTGATTGCATACACAAAGGAAGTGTCCAACCATGCTTTTGCATTTTGGAACTATCTTTCAAAACAAATCTTTGCTCTATGGCCACCAGGCAAATTCACACTTCACTGAAAAAACTCTGCACAGAGAAATTTATTAAATATATTAAAGAATGGACTAGGGGATTTTTTGAAATAAATCGGTATAGTGCCTCACGTACAACTGTATGGGATACATTTAAGGGGTGCCTAAGAGGGGAAATAATAAGCAACGTGGGTCAACAGCGCAAAATGCAGAGGTGACAGGTCACCTCATTAATGGTCAAATTGGCACAGCTAGAAATAGAACATACCAGAGAAGTATCCCAGGGAACGGGCAATAGATCAATGACTGTTAGTAACCAGATAATAATCCTCAAGGCAGAGCTTAACAACGTGTTTCAAATACAGGTAGCCCAGGCATTCCAAGCGTACTGAAAAGAAATGTATGAATATGGAGAAAAGACGGGTAGATTATTGGCCCTCAGAAGCAGGCAAAAGACTAGCAGAAATAACATAACTGAAATAAAAAATTCAGAGGGACAAATGGAAACAACTACTGTTAAGATAATAGAAGTTTTTAAGCAGTACTACAGCAACCTATATCAGCAGGATCCTGGGGATAATCTGTCAATAATTGAAGAGAAAGGCTCTCTGCTTAGTAAACTAGATCCGAATATACCTCCTGAATTGGAAGGTGAGATAACTTTGGAGGAGACGATCTCAGCCTTAAATTCACTCTCATCAGGGAAGGCCGCCGCCCCAGATAAAATTCCAGTGGAGATATATAAATTACTTCAAGGTCAGTTGGCTATACTCCTTCAAGATCTTTTTCTGGATGTTCAATATCGGGGGCCCCACCTAATTCATGGAAAGAGACAGACATAATTATATTCCATAAAAAGGGGAAACCTCCGTCAGTACCAGGGTTTTACCGACCCATATCCCTGATAAACTCAGATACGAAGGTATACTCAAAGGTTTTAGCTACACTGCTCCAGAGAATCATAGTCGGCTTGGTCTCTCCATGGCAGCATGGATTTGTGCCAGGAAGGGGAACAACAGATCACACTCTGCGAGTAATATCTTTGCTAGATTTAGCTGCAGCCAGGGGGGACGGGCTGGCTGTGATTCTCTTGGACGCTGAGAAAGCCTTCGATAGAGTGAAGTGGGAGCATCTGTGGGCAGCGTTAGCTGAACGAGGGTTGGGTCCGAAAATGATAACAGCAATCAAGGCAATGTATTTGTTAGAAGTTCTGAAGGAAACAGGACACAGCTGGTATGAAGAGTACTAGTTTATTGACCATCCACTCTCCTCACTAGAGAACACTCCAACATTCTACAGGGAGCTTCAGGATGGGAGAACCCAACAGGGGTCAGGGAGCAGGGGTGGACGGAATGTACCAACAGGGCTAGTTGTAACACATCTCCCTTTCTTATAAAGAGTACCAACAATACTTAGGGTCAGATACAGGGTAGCAACAAATTTGGCTGGGCTCCCCATGAAGAGGATATAACTGGCGTACCAAGAAAAAAAAGAAGGTTATGGCTGCACTTTCACAATATTGTCAAAACTCCACCATTGACCATTTTCAAACTGTGCTACATTTTTCAACACTTTAACAATCTTGCATGGGGAGTGAAACTTGCTGTTGACACTTCCCAATTTGATGTTCCTTCTGGCTTGCACCATGTCCCCCACTTCCCACTTTTGAACCTTAACTCCATGTTTCTTATCGTACCACTGTTTGCACTTGGTTTTATGTTGTCTGACTTTCTCTCCTGCCTCCTCCCAATCTACATCCCTGGCATCGCCACCATTTAACCAACTGGGATTAAACTTCGTACTAGGTTCCCTCCCACGTAAAGACACGAAAGGAGAGACCCCAGTTATTCTATTGGGCGAAGTGTGATAAGACCACAGACATTCCCTCTAACAGTTCTCTACATCTTGTCCATTTATGGTAGCTAGCTGGATATTTTCCTTGATGACCCTATTTGCCCTCTCCACCAGGCCATTTGCTTTCGGGCAATAGAGGGCTGTGGTTTCATGTCTTATGCCTGAATTTCCCAGAAAGTCCTGCATCTCCTCAGAGGTGAATTGTACCCCATTGTCAGTAACTAACGTGGAGGGTATACCTTCTTCACAGAACACTTCTTTGAGAAATTGGATCACTGATTTGGTATTGATGTTGTGCACAAACTTTTGCCTTATCCAGTGTGAAGTATAGTCAATCAGAACCAACATGAATCTTTTTTGTACACCTAGATTTTGCATGGGTCCAATGATGTCCATTGCCAACTTGCTCCATGGCTTGGTTGGGACACTTACTGGAGAAAGTGGAGACTTGTGTATCATTTTCGACTTATCACTTTTAGCACACTCCCCACACTCTTTTACAGCTTCTTCCGTCATAGTGTCCATTTTGGGGAACCAAAAATTAGTTCTTACTCTTGCTTTGGTGGCACTACGCCCAAGGTGGCCTTCATGCGCCAAGTCAATGACTCTCTTTCGTAATTCTCTGGGAGGTATCACTCTGTTATTGCGATACACTTTTCCTCCAATGACACTCAATTCATGCCTGACCTCCCAAAATTCTTCTACTTCTGCTTCAGCATCTTTCTTCTTGTTAGGCCATCCCTTCTTGACATGCTCCATTACAACAACAAGTTCTTTATCTTCCTTCATTCCGTCTTCCCACTCTTTCTCTGTGATGGCAGGAAAATCCATCATCATTATGGGACTATCCAGAACTTCCTCTGGTTCTCCTTCCTCTGGTAAAGGTGATCTTGAGAGGAAATCTGCAATAGTATTTTCTTTACCCGGCACGTGTTCGATCTTGAAATTGAAATGTTCCAGTCCTAGAATCCACCTGCTGATGCGTGGGTTGCAATTCTCCAGACCTTTCACAGAGAATATAAACGTGAGGGGCTTGTGGTCCGTCCGTATTGTGAACCTCAATCCCCATAGAAAAAACTTAAAATGCCTGACCGCCCAAAAACACGCCAAGGCTTCTCGTTCGATTACCGAGTAGTTTTTTTCTGGTGAAGAAAGGCTCCTGGACGCGTAGGCAATGATCTTTTCCTCACTACCATTCTTCTGGACTAGAGTGGCACCCAATCCATAGTTTGATGCATCAGTTGCAAGAATGGTTTTCTTAGTCGGATCAAACGTACCAAGCGCTGGAGAGTTGATTAGATCCTCCTTTAAAGCATTTGCAACAGCTTCCTGCTCCTCATCCCACACAAAATCCTTGTTCTTCTTTAACATTTCTCTCATGGGCTCACACTTTGTAGCAAAATTGTCCACATACTTTGACATGTATTCCATGAGCCCTAAAAAGGATTTGAGTTCATCTTTGTTACGTGGACTGGGAGCCTCCTTTACTGCACGGATCAAACTGCCCTTCGGTCTAAACCCTTCTTCTGAGATTGAATGGCCCTGATATTCGACTTGTTGCACTTTTATTCTGCACTTTTCCTTCTTGACTGTTAGGCCAGCGTCCATGAGTTTCTTAAAGACTTGCCTCAACACATCATCGTGTTCTTCCGAGTTTTTCCCATAAACCAAAATATCATCTTGGAAACACATTGTGTGTTCCACACCTTCCAGGATCTTCTGCATAACTCTTTGAAAGATGGCTGCCGCTGACGCAAGGCCAAACGGCATCCTTTTGAACATAAAAGCTCCAAACGGCGTAATGAACGCCGTGACTGGCCTCGAATCTGGATGCAGTTCGATCTGGTGGTACGCCATGGATAGATCTATTACACTGAAATACTTTGCCGGGCCCATGGTGCTAAGCATCTCATTTATTACTGGCAAAGGGTGTCTTTCGACCCAGATACAGTCATTTAAGCTGCGCAAATCCACACAGAGGCGGATTCCTTCACCGTTGGATTTGACTGCGAGAACAATTGGGGCCAACCATTCGGAACAGTCTATGGGTTGAATAATATCCAGGTTACACAACTTCCGCAGTTCCTTTTCTAGAGACTCTTTTAATTTAAGAGGAACGGTGCGCAGGCCATGCACCACAGGTTTGGCATTGTGCTTTAATTTTATCCTATGTTGAAAATTGTGCAAACATCCTAGCTCCTCTTTGAAAAGCTGTTTGAATTCTTCACAAATCTTTTCACTACCCGGGAACTTTTCAGTAAGTAAGACTTGTTCAGCACTGTTTGGATCCAGTATGATTCCCAACTCCTTTTGATGAACCCATCCCAAAAGGTTTGAACCAGACTTTACTACATATATTGTCCCATAGGTTTTCCTATCCTTGAATTGTAGCTGCACATCCTTCATGCCCAGAAGGGGAATATTTCCCCTATTGTATCCTGAGGGAGAGATGTCTGGAGTTTTTAATTCACTAATCTTATTTTTTCCCATGGACACATAATCATCCTTATTTATTAATGTGAACGGAGAACAGGAATCTGCAAACATTTCAAAACGTTCATCATTAACTAATACATCGCCTTTAGGATAAATGGAATTCACAGTGTCATCAACATCCTTTACCTGCAAAATAAACTTTTCCATTTTCTGTTCAATACATTTCACTTCTTTACTTGCACCCCTTTCAGTATTTCTTTCTTGATCTCTTGTGTGTAACTCTCCATCCCGACACACCCTGGCAAAATGCCCCCTTCTATTGCATTTCTTACAAGTGACATACCTGGCTGGGCATTGGACATAGGTGGCAAAATGGTTGTTACTGCCACACCGGTAACACTTAGGACCCTTCTCTCTGTACTCTACCTTGGTGCTGGTATTCTCCTTAAACCTCATCTTGTACACATCATTCCTGTCTTCTGCATCACTAACGGTAGCCACTACCTCCCCCTCTGGTTTCATTTCTTTAATACACCTTGCTGTGTTTTCCACTGACTTGGCTATTTCAATAGCTTCTTGTAGCCCTGGATTCTTTGCTAATAATTTCTCCTGGATGCGTGGATTATTCGTGCACCTCACCAATTGGTCTCTTATTAAAGAGTCTGTGAGATCCCCAAACTCACATAGCTGTGTCAGTCCCCACAAAACTGCGATATAATTCTGTACTGACTCCTGTTTCCCTTGACATCTTTTAAAGAATTTGTGATGCTCTAGAACCACATTGATTCTATCCCCAAAATGTTTCTCTAACTTTTCCATGGTCTGCACAAACACATCAACCTCCCCCACAGCATTGCCTTCCTGCTCTGGCACGGGTAGGGATTCGTATACTTTGCGCCCTTGTACACCCAGATTATGGAGTAGGATATGTTGTTTCCTTATAGAATTGAACCTTTGCCCCCCTATGGCTATGAGATACGACTCAAAAAGTTTCACCCATTCCTTCCAGCTTATCTCAGGTTCCCCTATGTCATTTAGAAAAGGTGGGGGTTGATTCATGCTCGCTGCTGCCATTGTGAAAAAAAAAATAAAAAAAAATGGGCCTGGAACTACACAGGACTGGAGAATAAAATAACCTTTAGGAAGAGAATTACTACCCAGAGTTGACCCAGCTCCAGAATCGGCAATTTACCCTCAGTACTAACTGTCCCTTCAGAATGTGGAACAACAAAAATGAAAAATAGCGAAAACTGTACAAGATCAAAGTTAGGTTGTATGTGTAGGTTCACTCTGTTCCATTTGGCACCAACAGTCAGTCACTTTGCATGAGGTGCATGTATTTACCCTTCCTTATTTTGACTCTGCTCGATAATTATTGTGGAAATTCTCTGGAAAACGTGTTCTGATTGAAACAGCAGCTCCTTGCTCTTTATTTGCCGGCCGGATTGAAAACTCCGGAACAGACGCTATCTAGGGATGTGGCGGAAATAGGCGGCCCTTGGTGCCTGATGCGCCGGCAGGCGGAAACTCAACACACGGACACTCCTTCTGAGGAACAGAGTCTGTGGCAAAGCGCAGGCGCCGACTAGAGACACTTCACAGCCCCGGATACAGTTGATCTCCAGAGAAGCTGACAGGAATAAGCGGCCCCAGTCTCCTGGTGCACAGCCGTGACTCCAGTCAGGACACTGCTCACGAAGGCAGAGAACTACTACCCGCTTCAGCGCAGGTGACCAACGAGTCTCAAAACACGTCAGCAACCAAGTCAAAACAAAGCGCACTGCCAGGAAATCATTCTCCGTCAACGCTGCCACAGAAAGCCATGAATCGTAGTCATCGCTCGATACACCGCCACTTTGCCCACGCGAACTCCAAACAAAAGCAAGGTACATGTAGAACAGCAGGAGGGGTTTGTTTTCCTCGACAGATGCACACGTCGCACCCAGAACGGGATCAGACTTCCTCAGTGACACACAAATCCGCCCTCCTTCAGTCTCATAAATCACTGTTATCGCATTTCTCACGGTATGCATACACTGCTCACCCAGTAGAATAGTTTACATCGCATATAGCTCCCAGCGACCTGGAATCCAGTTTGCTTACAGTTTTGACGAATGTCCAGTAGTTGAAAAATACTTTTCTTGATTTTCCCGTGCTGCGTGTGGAGAGAGCACACAAAGGGGAAATGGTCACTACTGCCCCCTGCGCAGTTCCGTCGCCAGTGTTAGAAGTTCTGAAGGAAACAGGACACAGCTGGTATGAAGAGTACTAGTTTATTGACCATCCACTCTCCTCACTAGAGAACACTCCAACATTCTACAGGGAGCTTCAGGATGGGAGAACCCAACAGGGGTCAGGGAGCAGGGGTGGACGGAATATACCAACAGGGCTAGTTGTAACAGTATTATTATCCATCGGCTAGATTACAAATGATGGGAATGGCATCAGACCCGATAGAGGTAGAAAGGGGCACTCGGGAGGGTTGCCCTTGCTCTCCAATCTTGTTTGCTATATATCTTGATCCATTTATCAGACAGGTAGTTGAGAACGTAATGATTGTCCCCAATGTGATCAATGGTTATGAGACAAAAATACTCGCCTACGCAGATGATATTGCGGTAATTACATCAAACCCCGAAACGGCAATGGTAGAAATAGAGAGAAAGCAGAGGAATTCGGTAGCAGACCAGGCTACTGTCTGAATAAAGAAAAGACACAGATAGTCTGCAGCGGACAGGAAAATTCTCAAGATCAGCGACAGACAGATAGTGCATCCTATCTGGGAGTAAAGATCGGGGCGGATATGGGCGCACTATGGGCAAATAATATCAACCCAGTGCTACAAGAGATATCCACCGCGCTACGACGGTTGGATAATCTGCATTTAACACTATACACTCAAAATATCGAGTTTTTAATATCGATTTGCATTAATATTGATTAAAAAATATAGAATCGACACAATATCGACTGGACAGAATATAGACTACAAAAATATCGAATAGGATAGCATTAATATCGAATCAAAAATATAGAATGCACATAATATCGAATGGACAGAATATAGACAACAAAAATATAGAATGGACGGAATATAGACAACAAAAATATAGAATTGACAGAATATAGACTACAAAAATATCGAATTTGAGGTAAGTTAATATCAATTTTTAAAGTGTTTTTTATGTTAGTATATGTTTGAAAAGTGTATATTTATTTTATTATTTATATTAATTATTATATTTATGGTATTTAATTTTTGCGTAATATAATTCTGTAGCTGGTTGTGGGTTTATAGGGGAATAGGGTGGGAAGTAATTTAATTATAATTAATTAAATATGTGTATTTAATTATTGGTATTTATTTTGAATTCATTGTTAATTAATTATTGATTGTTAATTAATTAAAATATAATTGGTAATTAATTTTAATTAATTTATTAATTGATAATTATGTTCATTTTAGTAATTTATTTTTTGTAGCAGGTTGTGGGTTTATAGGGGAATAGGGTGGGAAGGAATTTAATTATAATTAATTAAATATGTTAATTTATTTATTGGTATTTATTTTGAATTAATTGTTAATTAATTATTAATTGGTAATTAATTAAAATATAATTGGTAATTCATTTTAATTAATTGATTAAATGATAAATATGTTAATTTTAGTAATTTATTTTCTGTAGCGGGTTGTGGGTTTATAGGGGAATAGGGTGGGAAGTAATTTCGTTATAATTAATTAAATATGGTAATTTATTTATTGGTACTTATTTTGAATTAATTGTTAATTAATAATTGGAAATTCATTAAAATATAATTGGTAATTAATTTTAATTAATTTATTAATTGATAAATATGTTAATTTTAGTAATTTATTTTCTGTAGCGGGTTGTGGGTTTATAGGGGAATAGGGTGGGAAGTTATTTAATTATAAATAATTAAATATGTTAATTTATTTATTTGTATTTATTTTGAATTAATTGTTAATTAATTATTAATTGGTAATTATTTAAAATATAATGAGTAATTAATTTTAATTAATTTATTGATTGATAATTATGTTAATTTCATTAATTTATTTTCTGTAGTGGGTTGTGGGTTTATAGGGGAATAGGGTGGGAAGTAATTTAATTGTAAGTAATTCAATTTTTAAATTCTTTTTTTTACCTAATTTTTAATTATTTTTTAATTGTTAATTAATTTATTGTTAATTGGTAAATAATTTGTATTAGTAGGTAAGTATTTTTCATAATTAATTTGTATTTGTATTTTTAATTGATTCATTAATATATTATATAAAAGTGTTAATTATTTTTATTAATTTGTAATTGTATTAATATTTCTTTTATTTTTATTTATATATGAAATATTTACTTTCCCTACTGTTGCACTCACTGGAGTGGGAATAGTAATTTTTACCCTCCTGCTATCCAACGCTTTCCCTACTGTTGCACTCACTGGAGTGGGAATATTAATTTTTACCCCTACGCTATCCAACACTTTCCCTACTGTTGCACTCTTTGGAGTGGGAATAGTAATTTTTACCCCTACGCTATCCAACGCTTTCCCTACTGTTGCACTCACTGAAGTGGGAATAGTAATTTTTACCCCTACGCTATTCAACGCTTTCCCTACTGTTGCACTCTCTGGAGTGGGAATAGTAATTTTTACCTCTACGCTATCCAACGCTTTCCTTACTGTTGCACTCTCTGGAGTGGGAATAGTAATGTTTATCTTCTCGGTATCCAATGCTTTCCCTACTGTTGCACTCACTGGAGTGGGAATAGTAAATGTTATGCCTACGCTATCCAATGCTTTCCCTACTGTTGCACTCTCTGCATTGGGAATAGTAAGTTTTACCCCTACCCTATCCAACGCTTTCCCTACTGTCGCACTTTCTGGAATGGGAATAGTAATTTTTACCCTCCCTCTATCCAACGCTTTCCCTACTGTTGCACTCACTGGAGTAGGAATAGTAATTTTTACCCCTACGCTATCCAACGCTTTCCTTACTGTTGCACTCTCTGGAGTGGGAATAGTAATTTTTACCCCTACGCTATCCAACGCTTTCCCTACTGTTGCACTCTCTGAAGTGGGAATAGTATTTTTTACCTCTACGCTATCCAATGCTTTCCCTACTGTTGCACTCTTTGGAGTGGGACTATTCAATTTCAAAGCTTTATTCGATTATTAAAAACAATCACAAAAGCATACAATATATATAAAAAACAGGCTACAGACATTTCAGTGGAAAAAACAGCTCATCAATAATGGGATTAAAACACCAGGCTTTTCCTATATGAAACAGCTTTAAGTAAAAAGGTAGCAGTAAAAAAACAGATATCCAAAGTATCTAGTGCAAATAACAGTTTCAATGCTTGGGCTGTAGTATACACAGAATATTTCTTAAAAACAGGTCTGAGATAGTAACGACGAAGGTGCATGTAAAGAGGGCAAATAAGCATAAAGTGCAAAGTGCTTTGCCTAGTTAGGCCATCACAGGGGCAGGGGGATTGGCTATAAATTTTCATCTCTGGGAAAGCCACTAGATTATGTACAATACCAAGTCTCAACCTCGTGAGAACAAACTGGTGCGATTGCTTGGTAATAGTTTTAAGGTACATAGGCATGCCCCAGTCTTCCAGCATATTAGAATAATAAAATACATGAGTTGACATGAGGCTACATTTAGCCCTGCGCAAGTTAGATTTGGTCCCTAAAAAGACATTTTTGAGTTCCTTTTTAGGTACAGTAACAGCACTATGGGGGTCATTAACAATGTCAAGGTTAAAAATTTCACTAAAGGAAGATGAAACGTAGTTTAACCAGGGAATCTTGCGGGCGTTGTCCAAACGAAGACAATCTAGAATAATCCGCCTGGTAAAGTCAGTCTCATCTTTAACCCAGATTGACCTCCAGACCATTAAAGGTCTCATTCCCAATAGGTCTGTGTTAGACGGGGACCCAGAGGGTCGTCCGAATACTGAGGGAGAGGTCTCCGATGAGGACCGTCTCCGGCGATCGTACAGACAGGGCACTTCCCTCCCCACAGATAGACACCACACAAGGATGAGTTCAACACTTTATATAGGGTTCGTGCGGCAAGGTTATCAATGATACAGGAGATATCGGACTCGAGGGTCCTCTCAGTTTTAGTCTCTGTAGGGCAAGGGGGTAGCGGGACAGTCTTGGTGCCGGGTCGGCACAGGAGGTGGTAGGAGGGGAGCTCACAATCCTCGAGCTGAAGGGTCGGCAAGGTGGGGCCGCGGCAGCGCCAGCAGGCCACGACGATGGTTTCACGAGGCAGAGGGCCGCGGCAGCGCCAGCAGGCCAAGACGATGGTTTCACGAGGCAGAGGGCCGCGGCAGCGCCAGCAGGCCAAGACGATGGTTTCACGAGGCAGAGGGCCGCGGCAGCGCCAGCAGGCCAAGACGATAGTTTCACGAGGCAGAGGGCCGCGGCAGCGCCAGCAGGCCAAGACGATGGTTTCACGAGGCAGAGCTACGGCAGCGCCAGCAGTCTTTCAAGGATGAGTTCTCTCGGGGCCTCTCGACTCCAGGATACAACTGCCTTCCTGGTCTGGCACTGCCCCAGTTATAGGTCTGGTCCCCTTTGATGTCCGGACCCTCGCGCCTGGGGGCCGGGAGGTCCGGGATGCGGGAGTCCAGACACCCAGCAGGGGGGTGGAGCCAGCGCCCAGGGCGGCCGGGGGTGATCGACACCTGGCGGAGGAGAGCCGTTGACGATTCCTTCTCCCATTGACCCGCCAAGTGGTTGTTCTACCTCCTGGGGGGAGGTTGGTGCCTCGATGTCGGGGCTGGCCCAGGCCCAGGGTTAGGGTCGAGTTGAGGCCATGCGGCCTCGTGCTGTAGTACCCAAAGATGGCGGCTGGGCCGGGGTCATGGTGTGGATGGTGACCAGGGCCAGCCGGTTCCGGAGCTGGAGTCTTGTTGTGGATGGATTGCGGATTACTTCGAGGGTCGCCGGGGGCTCTGGCTGGGGATTCCGGGAGAGCCAGGGTCCGGGCCCCGTTGTGGGGAGGGGGGACAGCCCGACCACGCGGCCTGTCCAACAGTCTGTAAGATGGTTCATGCCCACCTTGCTATGGCACAGTTCATTGGATGCCGAGGAGGGTAGACAAAGAGTCTTTTGAGGAACCGATTCTCAGTGACTTGCAGTTCCCTGTGGTTACAATAGCCCCATATACCAGAACCATATAGAGCAATGGATACACATCTATGCCTATAGATATTTAACATGTCTGGTATGCGGCGACTACCTAGCTTAGATGCAAAGCGGAATACTCCGGAGGAACTTTTGCCCATTCTAGCATTCACGTTTAAAATCTCAGGTGCCCAAGTCCCTCTGTTATTGAAGGTTACTCCAAGGTAACAGAATCTGTCCACCACCTCGATTTTGTGATTATTAAAATGAAACGACTTGGAAAGGTTCATCCGTTTGCCACAGGCCATAATGTAGGTCTTGGAGTTGTTAATTTTCAGTTTTCTCCCCTTAATGAAGTCATAAAAATAATTCATTACATTTTGGAGCCCGTTTGGAGTACGCGAGAGTAGAACCGTATCGTCGGCATATAGCAGGACTGGTACAGGGTAACCACCAACCTGCGGAGAGTCAGCCTGTACCCTCTTCAGTTCGGACTCCATGGAATTTATAAAAAGGGAAAAAAGCAGAGGAGCCAGCACACAGCCTTGCCTTATGCCTGAGTTAACCCTAATTTTCCCAGTGCATTCACCTGCCCGGCCATAACGGATCTGAGCCGATAAGTTATTGTAGAGTCTGGCCAGGAAGCATATAATTGCTGGGGGGGCTCCCATGTCCAATAAAGTGGACCATAACAAGGTATGGTCCACTAAATCAAAGGCACTCGAGAGATCAGCAAAACAGAGAAATAAAGAGCCCTGTTTCGCTTTGGTGTACTTCCCGATGAGGAGGCCGAGATTGATACACTGCTCTGTTGTCTCAAGGCCTTTGCGGAAGCCGTATTGGGACTCGGCCAAAATTTTATTTTCCTCCGCCCATTCCTCTAAACGCATCAGGAGGACCCTACTCATAATCTTAAGGGAGGAATCCAGAAGGGAGATAGGGCGGTAGTTCTTAGCCTCTCCTCTATCTCCCTTCTTATAGATGGGTAAGATTATGGATTCACTCCAAGTAGGTGGTGTACTCTCCATGACTGAGGCATTAAACACCTGTGTTAGGAGTGGACTCCAGAGCGTCGGGTTGGATTTATACAGGTCAACCGGGACCCCATCAGGTCCGGGTGCCTTTCCCCCTTTACTCTGACTAATAGCAGTTTCCACTTCTTGTAGAGTAATGTCCAAGGATAACTTCATTTCGAACATAGGGGAGGGGGAACTGGCGCAATCCTCCCTGGTCGGGTTAAAAATTTCAGAAAAGTGTGCAACCCAGTTCGCTTCACTAACCTGGGCTGACAATATAGGGAAGTCTTCTTTTACAAGAAAGGGGCTATTAACCGTGGTCCAGAAGAGCCTACTATCGTGCAATATAGCTGCTTTATTAAGAGCATCCCAAGCTTGTTCCCTTAGCTCTTGTTTTCTGCGTATTAGATGAGTTTTGTATGTCAATCTAAGGGATATGATAGCCTCCCTGTCTCTGGGTTGTTTAGTGAGTGCCTGCTTGAGTTCCCGGAGAGATTTAGTGCAGATACTATCGAACCAACCAACATTTTCCTTCTTAATTAAACCTTTGGTGATGGTAAGACATCTTTATATAATAGTGCCTAACTCCACAAAATCAACTATAATGCACTCAAGGGATGCCTCTGAATCCAAACATTTATATATTGCAGCAAACCCCGCTTCTATGATTTTAAGCTGCAGCTTCTCGGAGTTATCCATACACCACTTAATACGGATACCATTCTGCCTACAGGGGGTTACATCTTCAATTATCAGGCGTTGAGTGTTAACTGGTAGCCCCCAGACAGAAATCGACATGGTAATAGCATTATGATCGCTACTTCCAAGGTCGGCAACAATGGGAACCGTACAAAAAGGGACAAAATGTGTAGAAACCAATAAATGATCGATAACAGAGGCCAAATTCAATCCTACAAAGGTTGGGACAGAGTTACCATCAGCATCTGCAGCCGGAGGGTGAATCATAAGGTCCATGTTTAACATAAAGGAATTGAGAGAATCACCATAAGGTGAGTGAATAAAGTGTGCCCGGTTTTCCCCATTATCCCCATCAAACCCGCAAGTTCTGGTAAATGAATGGGGACAGGTACGAATGTTAAAATCCCCTCCCCAGACGATATCGAGAGGTTTATGAATGCCCTTACGAATGTTACTCATGGCTAGACCCAACTCATCCACCACAGTGGTATTAGAAGCATCAAACAAATTGTTGTAGTGGTTAATCAACATAGTTACATGGCCACTTATATGTTCCAGGATTAAAATGTGTGAATGGTGACCCACAAACTGGTGTAATTTCATACAAACAGGGAGATTCACAGAAAGTAGAATTACTAGCCCCCCTTTGGCCCTGCCCATATTGGACCTTTGTGCCGGATTGTTATATGACACAAATCCATCGAGGTTGATATCAGTGGTTACCCAAGTCTCTTGTAGACATAAAACATCAAAATCGGAAATGATTTCACTCCAGCCCAGGGACGACATTTGCCGGCTCCAACCTGCAACATTCCAACTGGCAAATTTAAAACCAGGGATACAGGGGGCTGGTTCAATGATCTCAGGTACATTAGTGATTGGGAGCTTGTTGGCAACTAGGGGAACCATCGAAGTAGGAAAAAGGGCAGGGACGGGTGGTTTCGCTCCCTGAGAGTGTATGTGCACCAGAGTAGAGATGGAAGGTGTTACGGTTACTAGACAGTGGCCCATAACTGCGACTAGATTATTATCGATGGTTTCAATTCCCTGGGAAGGTGAGTACACCGGGACAGCAGTAGGGGGCTTTACAGGTGGAGAAATAAAAGAAGGGCTAGTACCTGATGTTACAACTAGACCATTATCAGTAATGAGAGGGGTGGGAACCAGGGCTGGGGGCAGTCAATCAACACCATCCAGCCCGTTAAGACAGTTGAATCGATTATAATCACAGAAGGGGGTCTCTGGGGGCAGAAAAAACGGTCTTGCTTCATACCCACGAAATCTACCCCTCCGCTCAACCCTCGTCCAGTTACCTTGGACTTTGTCATGATGCATATGGGTAGGGGGGAAGAAAAAAGACACTGGCAATGTCTGAATGGTGGAATCGAGAGATCTATTGAACCCGGCACATATGTGTAGAACTGTCCTAGGGTCTCGAAAGCTCACCGTAATACAATCCCCAGTTATAGATTTTCTGGTTTTACCCAGCCAAGGTACCCTTCTCACCATTATAATTTCATTATAAAAATGGGCCGGGAGGGGTCTATTCCAATTCAGCCATTTAATGACTTTACTTTTAAGTGAGTGAAAATTCTCGCCTTCGCCCACCTCAAGAGGGGGGACACCAGCCATGACTACCATGAAGCGATTGGCCTCAGGGGGCAGGTCGGGTCTACGTGGTATAGGGGCAAGCTTTTCAGGGGGTGGAGGAGCTATATAGTCATTGGATATGGCCCCATTAGAAGCGGTCATAAGGTGGACTGGACCTACTGGTTGCAAGGGTGGAATAATAGGTTTGCTATTTTGTATCGGGGCTGGATTGACCATAAGGGGTTGCGGAGGGAGGGCAGCAGTAATCACTAAGGGAGGTCCTAGGTTAGTTGGAGGGATTTGAGAGTTAAGAGGATTAGAGGGAGAATTAGACTCAGAGAGTCTACCTAGGATAATAGCCGAGGTTTTCTCAATATTGGATAGACGAAGTTCAATGCGTTCCAATTTAGACTCTAAGGGGAATAGAAGGGTTTTAAAAAGAGCTCCCAGGGTTTCTATAGAATAATCCGTGTTAGGTAGGGGGTGTGATGATTCAGGTGTGGGGTTGGGGGTTTCGTGTCGATGTTTGGCTGATTTAGATTTGGCTCCCAATTTTGAATTATAGGGCCTTTTACGTTTGGATGCGGCCCCCTCATTCACCCCATTTGAGATAGAGTCACAAATAACAACTGGATCAGGAAGAATGGGCATATTAATGTCAAGAACCAAATCAATGTTAGGGAAAATTTCATTAACCAATAAGTCCAGATCAGGTGACGCCGAGTTAATCTCCACAGATTTTTGAGAAGAGTTCGTCGCGGCATTATTGCTAGTCCCTTTATGCCGGTCCGGAGTTTTAGCACAAGCCAGAGTAACAAGGGAAGATCTTTTGTCAGTTAATAATTCCTTTGATAAGCGCTTCTCTAGAGCGTTTATTTCGGTATCAATGAATGTATTGGCTCTTACCAGAAATTTCTCCATACCTCCGGTAATAGCTGCTCCCCCTAAGGATGACTTGCTCCTAGTTTCTCGACAGGACATCGCCCCACACTATAGATATTCAGGAGGGAGCAAAAGCAAGGGGGGGGATCCCGGCCCAGCCACGAACTGTCACGAACGGGCACAAACGGGCCCGCTCTTGGCCCGGTCTTCGCCCGGCAACGCTCCCGCGCAGCGGGTCACAACAACCAATAAGTAAGGGTGGTGACAGGCTGTGGGCGGAGCAACAAGGAGAGCGGACCAGATGGCAGCTGTTGGTCAGGCAGGGACTCCTGGGAGATGGAGTCCCTGCTACGCTTGCAGCCCTGTTGTATGCCACCAGCAAGAGCCCGCAGTTCACAGCTCCCTCAGGCGTCCAATTCCCTCAGGCTCAGAACGCGACGCGGCACCCGCAGAGCAGGTGCGACGAGGTCAGGAAAATGCAGCAGTCGTCCCACGACGGTAGCTCCCCGCAAGGCAAAGTCTTCAGAAGTGCACCCACGAGGTATGAGCAGCTGGCGTTTAAGTTCGCTCCAGTGGGCTGTGGGCGGAGCAACAAGGAGAGCGGACCAGATGGCAGCTGTTGGTCAGGCAGGGACTCCTGGGAGATGGAGTCCCTGCTACGCTCGCAGCCCTGTTGTACGCCACTAGCAATAGCCCGCAGTTCACAGCTCCCTCAGGCGTCCAATTCCCTCAGGCTCAGAACGCGACGCGGCACCCACGGAGCGGGTGCGGCGAGGTCAGGAAAATGCAGCAGTCGTCCCACGACGGTAGCTCCCCGCAAGGCAAAGTCTTCAGAAGTGCACCCACGGGGTATGAGCAGCTGGCGTTTAAGTTCGCTCCAGTGGGCTGTGGGCGGAGCAACAAGGAGAGCGGACCAGATGGCAGCTGTTGGTCAGGCAGGGACTCTTGGGAGATGGAGTCCTTGCTACGCTCGCAGCCCTGTTGTACGCCACCAGCAAGAGCCCGCAGTTCACAGCTCCCTCAGGCGTCCAATTCCCTCAGGCTCAGAACGCGACGCGGCACCCGCAGAGCGGGTGCGGCGAGGTCAGGAAAATGCAGCAGTCGTCCCACGACGGTAGCTCCCCGCAAGGCAAAGTCTTCAGAAGTGGGAATAGTAATTTTTACCTTCCCAGTATCCAATGCTTTCCCTACTGTTGCACTCACTGGAGTGGGAATAGTAAATATTATGTCTACGCTATCCAACGTTTTCCCTACTGTTGCACTCACTGGAGTTGGAATAGTAATTTTTACCCTCCCGCTAACCAACGCTTTCCCCACTGTTGCACTCACTGGAGTGGGAATAGTAATTTTTACCCCTAAGCTATCCAACGCTTTCCCTACTGTTGCACTCACTGGAGTGGGAATAGTTATTTTTACCCCTACGCTATCCAGCGCTTTCCCTACTGTTGCCCTCTCTGGAGTGGGAATAGTAATTTGTACCCCTACGCAATCCAACGCTTTCCTTACTGTTGCACTCACTGGAGTGGGAATAGTAATTTTTACCCCTACACTATCCAACGCTTTCCCTACTGTTGCACTCTCCGGAGTGGGAATAGTAATTTTTACCCTCCTGCTATCCAACGCTTTCCCTACTGTTGCACTCACTGGAGTGGGAATAGTAATTTTTACTGCTATACTATCCAATGTTTTTTCTACTGTTGCACTGACTGGAGTGGTAATAGTAAATGTAACCCTCTCGCTATCCTATGGTAAATATATTGTATATTTTTTATTAATACTATGTTTATATATATATATAATGCTACAACAGGAACATCCTCAACTCAAAAAAAGAATTCTTCAGATCTGAACTAGGGAAGGCCAAGAACAGACTCCGCAAGCTCTTCGAACTGGTCAAACACCAATCTAATAAATTGGCCAAAACATCGAAAGAAACCCCCAAGACCCTAATATCCTCAAAGCAATTCTCCTCCTTCGCTGACAAAATGAAAGCCTTAGGAAACAAACCCAGTCCCACCACATACTCCAACTCCTTCCAGACCGGCCTCCTCTTGCCGCAACGCCCCCACTGATTTCACCTAAAAAGCAAGCTCACTGTACTGACTTCAAAGTCTATGACGAAGACTCCATCTCTAAAAACCTATCTACCTTAAACCCGAAACAACCATTTTAATGACCCGCTCCCCTCCAACTGCCTAGCCGCCGTTGCCCAATCCATTATTCCTAGCTGGACTGCAATATTTAAGGCCTTTCTCCGGCAGGGATTGATGCCCGACTCTCTGAAAGACGGCCAAGTTCTCCCCATTTTGAAAAAGCAGACGCTAGATCCTGCTTCCCCCGACAACTTCAGATCCAACTCCAACATCCCCCTCCTAGCCACAGTGCTGTAGAAGTGTGTGCAACAGCAGCTAAGTCAACACATCAACAACTTCCACCTACACGATGACTTCCAATCCGGATTGTGGAGAAGTGTGGCTCAGGGGTTAGGGGCGGCAGACCTGGAAGCTGAGATCGGTCCTGGACCAGGGTTCAATTCCCCGCCTCGGCGGGTCTTGGGCTAAAAAATTCCACGGACTCGATAATTCTCGCTTCGGTGCCTACTCGATTCACGGGTTCACACTCTGCGACTCTGGGCAATAGCTTGCTTAATCTCCACTACGGCCCCTCGCGGCGGGATGCCTGGCTTTCACCTTGTGGATACCCTGCCTGGGGTTATCTCACAGGGGAATACCAGGACGGGTTCCCTAAGCAAGCGCCGTGAGACCCCTTTGCGGGGGTGATACGTGCGCTATATAAGTAACCACGTTTACGTTTTTTATTAGACCTGGGCACAGCACTGAAACCACCATGCTCCACATCCGTTGATGATGACCAAGGTAAAACATGTCTCCTAACCCTCCTAGATCTATCCTCGGCCTTCGACATGGTCAACCATGAAAAACTACTTGAACGCCTCAAACACAGGATGGGATTAGAAGGTTCTGTTCTAGAATGGTTTAGGTCCTTCCTCCATAACCGATCACAAAGATTCCTAATCAACAGCAACCTATCTGCTCCCTCCCTGTCACGGTTGGAGTCCCCCAAGGATCAACCCTGTCCCCCACCCTCTTTAACCTTTACCTTGAACTGCTTGCCGAAGTACTATGCACTGCCAATATCTCCTACCATATGTATGCTGATGACACTCAGATCTACATCAAGCCTCATCTCTCGAGAAGATTCTCTCCCTGAACGAAGCCCTGAAACTGACTGTCCAATGGCTCGCCTCCAATCAACTCAAACTCAACGCAAAGAAAACAGAATTTCTCCTAATTTCCCCCCTAAAACCAACCCTGAGATGCAAATACGGATCAAGGCTATCTCAGCCTTAAATTGCCCACTGACCATCGTGGACTCGGCAAAATCCATGGGAATAACCCTGGACAGCAACTTGAACATACAAGACCACATCAACTCGATGGCCAAATCAGCCAGATTCCACCTGAGCTACCTAAGGAAATTGAAACTCTTCCTTGATGCTCCTGACCTAAAAATGGCAGTCCAAGCACTAGTCATCTATAGACTGGAGTATGGCTGATCTACCCTCTCGGGTTTACTAAATATCTCCCTGGCACCTTTAAACTCTCTGGCACCTTTAAAAGACTGCCACGGGTTCGTATTCTAGCGCTAACAGCCCTACTGCTATTTAATGGCCATATCAGTCTCTACGCACAGCGGACACGCACAGTCGTGATCATCTCGTGCTAGCTGCTGAACCTGCTTTAAGGTCTTTGCTCGTTTTTAATTGTTTTAAACCATTTTGTCTACGCTTTGCATATTGTTTTGCTGCTTTGCACTCGGCAACTCGCCCACTCACCTCTGCATTTTCTGTGCCTCAGCCCCTACCCCGGTCCACCACGGGCATGCCCGATTGCTTTGGAGGGTAGAGTAGGCTGCTGGACTCTCACTTCCGGTTCCGCCGAGGGGAGGAGTCACAGGTTAGCGTTCTAGCGCTTACAGCCCTGCTGCTAGTTAATGGCCATATCAGTCTCCACGTTCAGCGGACGCGCGCAGTGGGTGCACCGCTGGCGTGCTGAAGGTGCACCAAAGGCAAACCCGTCTGCGCCTGTTCAGTGGCCAGCACCAGCCATGCTGCCGGTTGGCCCCCCGGAGCAAGAATTTATTGGTCCAGGTCCCAATTAATGGAAGTTAAAAATAAAGGGTGCAACGCCCCGTCGCTATCAGAATTTTCAGGGTCCTTCAACGCCCACTTTAACTGTGACACTTGTCCATTTTCTTTTAAGCCAGGTCCTAATGCGCCATCCAGTCTACTTTCCTCCCCTACTAGACCTGTAGTTTAGCTCTCAGGCCCCTCTTCCAACATCAAGGCGTGCCTGCTCAACTGTAGATCGCTACCCCTTCATTCGGGAAATATCTGCCTATCCCACACTACTCATTCATGGGACTTAATGTTTATAACGGAGACGTGGATTAAAGACCCCTCTAATCCTGACCTCAGTCTTGCCATTCCCCAGGACTATCGTTTTGTGGGGATTAATCGTACTAGCACCACGGCAGGGGAGGGATTGCTGTGATCCTTCGCTCAGGCTGGAAGATCTTCTCTAGAAAACTCTCTAACATTGGCCCTTTAGAAGCCATGTATTTTAGTATCTCGGAAAACGCAAATTCAATCTTGGCAGGTATTCTTTTATACAGACCACCTGGTTCCTCCCCCCAATCTCTCACTGTTTTTTATACCACGGCTGCTGACCTATCGCTTAAGCACTCCCATTTCACTATATTAGGTGATTTTAACTAGCATGTGGATAGCTCCTCGTGCGCAAAGTAAGGCTGCTCCTGGACACCATGTAGGGCCTCAATCTCACCCAGCGGGTTAGTGGTCCCACACATCTGGCTGGCCATGCGCTGGGCCTATTGTTCACCAATCATCCTAATCTGACCACAACATCCCCCCTACCTCTCACCTGGTCAGACCATTTCCTTATCCCATTTAGTCTGGCTACTACCCTTCGCTCTGACATTCCATTTAAGGCCAGGGATTATGGTAGGAAATGGTTCAAAATCACATCGCTAGTCCCCGCACTTTCTAATTCTCCTTGGCAGTCAGCAGGGGATCTAGACACTGATGTTTCAAAGTTTAATGGCTGGCTATCCTCAGCCATTGACGCTATTGCCCCTATACAACCAATAGTTTTTCTAGGTTAAAACCTTCAGCTCCTTGGTTCTTCCCCGCCTTGCGTGCGGAGAAGAGCCACTGTAAAAAGCTTGACCGGAGCTGGAGGCAATCCTATGATCCAGAGACTAAAGCTACTTATAGAGCTGCCATTAAGAAATTCCACAAATTGAAACATATCGTGATGAGAGAGTATTTTATAAAAAAAATCAGCTCTGCTGATAACTACTCTAAAACTCTGTTCAAAATAGTGAAAGAGTTTTCCGAACAAACTGCTTTATCTAGCTTGACCTGCCCTAGCCAAATACTCTGTGATAGTTTATCTAACTTTTTTCACAGAAAAATTGTAGATATTTTTTCTACATTCAACCCGTCCATGGCTGCCCTGGTTCTTGACTCCAGGGGGGAAACAACCTTTACAACGTAACTTTTACAAGGCACTAACATTACAACGCAGTCATTACAACGTAACATCCCTTACAACGCATGCCATTACAACGCAACCATTACCACGCATAACACTACAACGCATACAATTATAACTCATGTTATTACAACGCTCATTACAACGCATACCATTACAACACATACCATTACAACACATAGTACCCTTACACTATCCAACACTTACCCTACTGTTGCACCCCCTGGAGTTAGAATAGTAATTTCTACCCCTACACTATCCAACACTTACCCTACTGTTGCACCCCCTGGAGTTAGAATAGTAATTTTTACCCCTACACTATCCAACCCTTATCCTACTGTTGCACCCCCCTGGAGTTAGAATAGTAATTTTTACCCCTACACTATCCAATACCTACCATACATGCAATGTAATGGTAGGCATAGTAATGGTATGCGTTGTAAAGGTAGTATGCGTTGTAATGGAATGCGTTGTAAAGGTAGTTTTTAAAAATTTGTTGTAATGGCATGCGTTGTAATGGAATGCGTTGTAAAGGATGTTGCGTTGTAAAAAATGCGTTGTAAAGGTATGCGTTGTAAAAGTATGCGTTGTAACGTCAAACATCCCTCCAGGGTATCCAAGGAGGAGGCTTTAACGTCTTTTAAAACTATCTTTCTTTTTTTTTTTTTTTTTTTTTTGGTAAGACTTTATTAGTATTTGTCAAATACACATTGCATTTTCGTACAACCCGGAGGTCAGTTGTCTCCCATACAATTAGTCACCTTATGCGTTACACAGCTCTTCAGCCGACAACCTTCCGGTCCGGCAGCAATAGTTCGGGAATTTACACAAGGCAATGTGATAATATGTGAAGAATCTGAATCGTCTTAATTTTTCAACTTGCCCCCCTCCCACCTGATCCCAACTTTGACTCAATAAGAATATTTATCTGTTCCTCTTGGTGTTGATGTATATTCAGTAGCCCACGTGAGTGGGTGTCCCCGGCCTCTATCTCATCTCCTCCTACCCCTAGTCCTGCAGGAATCCAATCTTTTCCACAACTCAACCCCCTCCCGACCCTTATCGAGACTTCTAAGTACCTCAGTCGCCTATCTCTTCTTCATCCCCTGAACTATCTAAATCTTCTTCAGGAAGAGGTTCACACAGTTCCCCCCTGTAACTATTCCAGGGCAGCCAGATCTTATTCCACTTGCGGGGGTTGGCTCTCATCTTATACACTGCTCGCTCAACCACCATGATTCTGTCCATGTTTCTGCACCATTGTGCCAGGGTTGGGGGTTCCGCCACTCCCCATTTCTGCGCTATATCCCGCTTGGCGACCATGACCCCCACTGTTACCCATTGTTTCCCCTGACGCGTCAGATCACTCTGTCCCCACACATGCAACAGGCACACACGGGGGTCTGGAGTCAGTGATAACTCTAGGGTTTGGGAAATGGTGCGCATGATTTGCCGCCAGTAGTCAGTGATAATCGGGCACTCCCAAAGTGTGTGCAGCAGTGTCCCTCCCTCTCCACAGCCCCGGAGACAGTTCGGGTGGTCTGCCCTATGTATTTTGTGCAGTGTGGTTCTGGTGTAGTAAACCCTGTGCAATATCTTAAACTGCACCAATCGAAATCGGGTCGAAACGCCAGCCTCCCGTGGGGATGCCAATGCAGCGTTCCAATCCGTCTCATCCATCGCACCCAGTTCTTCCTCCCACTTCTCTTTTAATCTGACCAGAGGGTCCGGCAAGTTGTTCAGCAATTTTCGGTAAGTAAGAGACGTGGCGCCCGTCTGCATAAAGTCAGTGAGCAGACGGTCTTCTAGCGGCGACGAGTCCGGGACCGAGGAGCCCGAATCTATGGCCGCCATCATGGCATGTCGTATTTGTATGTATCGGTAGGTTTCGTTGGGACCCAACTCGTACTGCTGTTGTAGGCAGGAGAAGGAGACCATTCCATCGCTGGTCCATAGATCACCCACCGTGGAGATCCCAATGTTGTCCCATTGGGTAAACCCCTTGCTATACCGCAAGCATCCTAACAGTTTGGCGTCCCACAAAGGTGTGAGTTTCGTTATAACTCCTCTCCATTTGAGTCTAGTCTGTGCCCTATGCCATAGCGTCACAGTGTGTTTGGTTGGGCCTATCAGCTTTGTCACGAGACCCTGGTTGTACAATGGGGCCAGTAGGCTGTGTGTGCCTAGCTGCGTTCTATCCGCCCTGTATGCCGGGTCATCCTGTGGGGCATGGATCCACTGATTTATCACCTTGAGCTGCGATGCCCAGTAATATAATTGAATATTCGGCAGGGCGATCCCACCGTCGTACCAACCGCGATTGAGTTTTATATGTGCCACCCTGGCTGGGCGCTCACCCCACAACAGACCCGACACCACCGTCGTCACTTTCTGGAAATAGGAGGGCGGTACCAAATTTGGAGTGTTTTCTAATATATATAGGAGACGTGGTAATGCCATCATTTTGAACAGTGCCGCTCGTCCCAGCATTGTCAAAGGGAGGGCTCTCCAATGTCTCACGTCAGCTTTTAAGCGTGTAAGCGGTGGTAGCAAGTTCTGCTCATAAAATACCGCGGCGTCACGAGTGACATAGAGCCCCAGATATTTAAACGAGACATCCGCTATCGCCAAGGGACAGGTGTTAGGAAGATTCGGAGTAGGTCCCCTCAGCACATAAATGACCGATTTTGCCCAGTTGATTTTATAGCCTGAATTGGTTCCATGTGTGTCGCAGAGCTCCAGCAACACCGGGATGCCATTCTCCGGGTCGGCCAGATAGACCAACATGTCATCAGCATATAGGGAAACTCTATCTTCCCAGTCGTCTCTCCATCGTATTCCTTGTAGCAACGGGGTATTTCTAATGACAGTGGCCAGTGGCTCTAGAACCAAGGCGAACAGTAGGGGGGAGAGCGGGCAACCCTGCCGCGTTCCCCTAGCCAATGGAATTTCCCGGGAGATATGGCCATTTGCTGCTACGTGTGCGACTGGATTCGCGTAAAGAAGTCTTATCCAGGAAATAAATTTAGGGCCGAAGCCCATGTGGGCCAGCACTGCGAAGAGATAGCGCCATTCCACCATATCAAACGCCATTCTGGCATCTAATGATAGTATGGCTGCCTGCCCTGTTAGTAAGGGTGCTCGTGCTATTGCTCCATGTACACGACGAAGGTTCAGTGCCGTGCTTCTATGTGGCATGAAGCCTGATTGGTCTGGATGAATCAGGCACGGTAAATGGGGCATCAATCTAATGGCCAGTAGTTTTGCCAGAATTTTTGCTTCGGCATTAAGAAGAGAAATCGGACGGTATGATGCACATTCCGTGGGTGGCTTGCCCGGTTGTGGTATGGCCACAATTGTCGCCATTCGCTGATCACGGGGCAGAGTCCCTTCAACTCGACTCTCTGTAAACATGGCCAGCAAGGGTTCGCTCAGTACCTCCGTCATAGTCTGAAACCATTCGATCGGGATCCCGTTAGGGCCCAGTGCTTTACCTGTATGAAGCGCTCTAATTGCCGTTTGCATTTCTTCTACCGATATGTCCGCCTCTAGTTCGTCAACAGCTTCTTGTGGCAAAGTCATGGTCTGCACAGTATGGAGTGCTAACATTGCCGCTTCGGCCGTAACTTCTACTTCCGGTGTGTATACCCCTTGGAAATGATCGGCTAGGATCTCTATTATTTCCGCGGGACGCGAGTGGAGAGCCCCCTCCGAATCCCTTAATTGTAGTATGTTTTTGCTACCGTCCTTTTTTTTTTTATCCAGCCAGGCCAGGAGTTTGCTGGCTTTGTCCCCTATATCGTACACCCTGTGCGCTGTCGCTGCTATGTTCTCAACCGTCCGTCGTCTAAGGTGGTCGTCATGCACTTGTTGGCAGAGGGAAAGCGCGTGCAGTGTATCTTCCGTCGGGTTCGCCATATGGGCTGTGTGCGCAGTTTCCAATTTTAGCTCTAAGTCTTGTAGTTCCCTCTTTTGCTGTTGTTTGTGTCCCGCTATTGTCGTGATCGCTTGCCCTCTCAACACTGTTTTATAGGCCTCCCACAAGGTCGTGGAGGAGGATACAGAATCCATGTTTTCCGTGAAGTAATTTCGGGTTGCCTTTTTCAATTCTTTACAGATGTGTGGTACCTTAAGATACCCTGGGTAGATTGGATAGATTCTTTTGCGGACCCGTTCAGAGCAGGACAGGCTCAGTGTTAGGGGAGAGTGATCTGAAATTCCTCTAGGCCTAATCCTCATGTCATGTATTGTAAGGTGGCCCCCTCCCAGCGTGAGGAAGTAGTCAATGCGCGAGAGGCTGTTATGGGTTGCAGAGTAATAGGTATAGTGCTGGTCCTCAGGGTTAAGATGTCGCCATATGTCCAGTAGGCCTTGTGCCTCCAGGAACTCACCAAAACGGGATGGGCCAGGAGTCTGCGTCCGGACCGGAAATCTATCCTTTATATTATGAGCCACTGCGTTAAAATCGCCCCCTACCACAAGGTCCCCTTCCGGGAGCTCCAGCAGGAATTTCCCCAAGTCAGGAAGGGCAGCCGCATGCAGCGCCGGTGGAATGTAGACCGACACTACGTTAAGCGACTTCCCCTCCCATTGTCCACATGCTGCCGTAAATCGGCCGTGGTCATCAGATTTGGTAGCCTGCAGTATAAACCGGGATGCCTTCCTCATTAAAATGCCTGTCCCCCGGGAGCCTGAAGTGAATTCTGAATGCACTATCATGCGGTATCCCCGTCTGTCCAGTGCCCTGCTGGCTGGGCCCACTAGGTGCGTTTCCTGAAGAAGGATCAAGTCAGGATTCAACCTCCTGATACCCTGTAAAACCAGCCCCCTCTTTATCTTGTCCCCCAGTCCTCGCACATTCCAGGACATCAACTGTAATGGACTTACTGGCCCCGAGTGGGGAACTACATCTAAGGTATCAGTCTGAATATCACGCGCCATTTCCCGTCTATAAGGATGGGCACGGATGTCGCAGTTATTGGTGTCATTATTTCCGGTCTACACCCATCTGCGTAGGTGTTCCTCTGTGCTTGTAGAGACAGGTTCGCTTTCACTGTGTACTGGCTACGTTGCGCTTGGCCTACACCCACCAATACGTCAATACATATACATCGCACACCACCCCAATGAGTCAAACAAGTTAAACAGAGAAAAAAGAACACTCCCCACTCCCCTCTTCCCCGAATTCCCCCCCTCCCTGCCCCCCTGCTACACGGACTTTGAACTATCCGCCACCCCAACTCAGCAGAGTGCTTAACCCATCCCACATTGAAACACAAAGTTACTTGCTCGTTGGGGGAGAAGAATACTCCGGAGGCAGCGACCCCCCTTACCCTCCTTGGAGGTCCTCATCCCAGCGTCCATGGCAGCCTATTCGGCAGTTCTGTAGCTGATAAATGTTCCATACCCTTCGGCTCGTTATTCTTCCGCCACTGAGTCTCCATGACTACTGTTTCTCGCTGGTGAGCGTCCCTCACCCTCTGGTCCCGGTTCCTGAGTGTCTGTGCGTTCTTCCGTGCGTCGATCTCTTGAGTTCCTGCCTGTGCGGCGTGGCTGAGAAGCCGGTCTCCAGCCGTCAAGCCAGTCCCGGGCTACATCCGGATTGTCGAAAAACCATGTCTTATTTTCCGCCACCACCCGCAGCTTAGCTGGGAACAACATAGAGTATGGGATTTCTCTGGCCCTCAGATCTCTTTTGATGTCCAAGAACGTCCTCCGTCGACGGGCCACCTCCGCGGTATAGTCCGGGAAGAAGGCCAGGGTGGAGTTCTGGATCTTCACTGGAGGGGACACTCTTGCTGCCTGTAGAATGGCATCCCTATCTCGGAAGTTGAACAATCTCGCCAAGATGGGCCTTGGAGCTGCCCCTGTCTTTGGTCGTCCTCCCGGCACCCTATGCGCCCTCTCGACCGAGAAGAAAGTCGACAGACCTTTAGGCTGAAGTTTCGTCTTTATCAGGTCTTCCACAAAGAGATCAGTCGCTCTGACACCTTCAGATTCTGGAACCCCAAGGATTCTTATGTTGTTTCTCCTAGAGCGCCCTTCTTGGTCATCCAGCTTCTCTTTTAGCGCCTTATTTTCCGCCGCTGTTTTCTCCATCTCTGTTTGCAATGCAGACACATCCTCCACCAGTGATTTCGTGACTAGTTCCAGCGATCCCACCTTTTCAGACATTTTATGGAGATCCGCTCTGATGAGAGTTATCTCGGTAGATATGGAGCCCACCGTGGTTTGTACCTGCGCCAATGCCCGCATCACATCGTCCAGAGTTGCTTTTTTCACCCCTGCTCCGTCTGCTGTTTTCGCAGCCTGTAGTCTGCCGTCCGCCGGGGGAGAGGCACTCTTGTCGTATGCGTAGCGTTCCAAACGAGTTTGCGCCGTGCCACTTCTGGAGCCTTTACCCGCCATGGTGTCTGCCTCTTTTTTTTTTTTTTTTTTCCCCCGAACCGGTTGAGTGTCCTGAAGAGCGGTGCGGGGAGAAGGGGGGGGGGCAGCAGCGTGTTCTCGCCCAGCCGTCACTCAAACTCTCACGCCACCCCTCTACGGTCGCGTAGGCCGTGCCTCGCCCAACGTTGGCGATAACCGTTGCACACTCGATTCCTCACAGTGCCGCTGGATGGACACGGGCATACATATGGTCAGTCCCAATTAGTCGGCACCCACGATTGCACAGTAATGTTCTATCCCTGCTCGGCGGGATTGGGGGCTTAGACGTTCTTGTCGGCGATTCCAGTCAAAAGCGCACTTCGCAGCAGTGGTAAACTGTTGTCCCGTGGTGGTGGCGTATCTCGGCGAGCTAGGGCCCCTCCCAACCCCTGACGCTGTGCACTCATCACCAAACCAACCAGCTCAGGGGGTAAACGCTGTTTTGAGCAGGCTTAGAGAGTGGTATCTGTGTCCTGACTGGCTTGATTGGCAGCAGTGGCACTCCAAATGATGGCCCCACTCGGCACCACAAATGCCAAAACCCGCATCCCGCACTCGCGGTGAACAGTGCTGTTGTCCAGGGAAATGGTGTAATCTGGTGCGCTAGGGTCTTCCCCACTCTCTGGCGCTACGCGCTCTGATGTGCCGCCGGGTCCGACAGCTTAATAGTCTATGGCCTTAACAATCAGGTCGGTCGGAAGGACTCCCCGCACCGCCTGTTGGATTCCCCGTCTTCAAGCTTGCGCCCGCCGCACAAGCCGCGGGTGTCACCGGACTTTGTCCGCCACTCAATTAGGTCCACTGGAGAGGGCTGGAGGGATCCCGCACAGCTGTTCCCCCACGTCGGCGCCTGTGTATCCCGCAGCGCTACTCATTCACCAGCCGTCTCACCAGTAGCGACACGCTGCCTGCCGAGCCACCCATCCGCCTCACCCCGGCTCGCGTGTCGGTGTATACATAACGGCCCGACTCTATGTCCACACTTTGGTCAACGGGCACTTTCGGCTTCTTCCTCCCGGCCCGGCTGCACTTCCGGTCAGCTTCTTCCGCAGCCGGAGTCCCCGGTCATTATTCAGGCTCCGGGCCGCTGGTGCACTCGGCTGTAGCTCCGCCGTCCGGACTCAGTTTTGTACCGGAGTTTCTGCCGCCAGTACTGCCCGGTCCTGGGTCTCAGGTCCCCCCGTCAGAGGTCGTGAATAGCCACGGATTCATGCACGGATTATCGGAGAGGCCGCCTCTCACTCGGAGCTAGTCTTCTAGACAGCCGCCATGCTTGGCTGCTAGCCACGCCCCCCTCTTTTAAAACTATCTTGGTTGATACCTCTTCGCAAAAAATTTTGGCATGCAAATCAGGTTCCCCTTTGGACACTTGTCCGGCACAACTATTCAGTCCACTTGCCCCTCTCATCATTTCTCTATTACATATGATCTGGAACACCTCATTACAAACTGGTCATTTTCCTTTGTCTTGGAAACAGGCCATGCTTATCCCAATTTAAAAAAAACTCAAGCCAACCCATCGGTCTTCAGCAAATACCGGCCCATTTCCCTTTTACCTAAACGAGCCAAAATACTGGAGAAAGTAGTGCGAGAACAACTTTCTAACTACCTTGAGTCCGGACAACTTCTCCCCAATGCCCAATCAGGTTTTAGATCCGGTTACAGTATCGAGACTGCTCTTCTGGAGGTGACAGAGACTATTTGCGAATGCGTGGACGTAGGCAATGCAGCCATGCTAGTGCTCCTCGACCTGTCCAGGGCATTTGATAAGGACTCCCATGCCATATTGATAGAATGACTGTATAGTCTTTGGATTCAGGGCACCTCTCTGGACTGGATAAGATCTTTTCTTAGCGGTCGTACCCAACAGGTCTACCTTCAACCTTTTGTCTCAGATAAAAAAACACTTTGAGCCAGATGTAGGTAAATTCAATTTAGCGAGTCCTTAATAGCGATTTTTACCGAATCGCTATAAAGGACTCGCTAAATTGAATGTAGGTAGGAATCGCAAAAATATTAGCGATTCCTTAATATTCCTTCATAACGAATCGCTAATTGAGATTCGTTAATAAGGACTACCTAGCCATTCATTCCTATGGGCTAGGAGGCCCAAAGGAATGAATGGGATGATATTCACTATTTGCGATTCGGTATTAAAGAATTGCAAATAGTGGGAGCTATTTCAAGGGTGCCAGGGTGTTCATTTCGACGCAATTTAAAAACCTGGCTGTTTACCAATCCTTATCCGCTCAGAGACACTTACAATTGCCTACCATCTGTAGCGCCGGGACACCCCCGTTGGGGGTAGCTGCGCACTATATTAGTTTCAAAATAAATAAAATAAATAAATGCGGCCGCCATGCTACTTACCGGGACAAGGAAATTCAACCACATTTCCCCACACCTGAAAGCTCTGAACTGGCTTCCTCTTGAGGCAAGAATACAGCTTAAACCAGCTTGCATAACACACAAGGCTTTATACTCAAACTCCCCAGCATATCTTGCATGGAAACCTGTGATTTCTAGATGTATCAGAAACTCCCGGTCCGCCAGAGACCTCCTGCTGCAACCTGCTCGCTTCCGGAAAAAAAAAGTATAATGATGCTTTCTCTGAGGCCGCTCCTAGAATATGGAACTCTCTTCCACCCGCCATCAGAAGAATCCCTTCTCTGTCTTGTTTCATAAAGGATACCAAAACCTTCCTTATGGGTAAATTCCTCATTTAAATTTAACTTCAACCACCACTAGGACCCTGATATACGTCTGGCTATTGCCTCCTTTTGGATTTCCTAGTCACCCCACCAAGAAACCTGTGGTCTTGTCCTGAGTAATTGTAAATGTGATCTGTAAATACTTCCTAAGTCCTATCTCTTATGTATTCTGCACACCTCCACCTCCTAATTGATTGTTTACTCTTGTGATCCTAAGTCTTTTTGTACAATCCTATGATTACTATAATGCGCTCTGATACCCTAACAGGTCAAGTTCGCACTTTATAAAACACTAAATGAATAAATAAATAAACAAATAAATAAATGGGGTCATGTCCCATGGCTGCAGACCATATCCTTGGTCAGCTTAAAAGACAAAGAATAAAAAGTCGCTCAATGATCATGGTGATTGAACAACCCACATTCAAGTACATATCTGTTATGGGTGCTGAATGACTTTTACACAGTGTTGCAATATAGCTTTTTTCCTATCATTGCATTGCTCAAATGTCTTCCCAATATTGATAGGCACACACAGTAGCTTAGCATGCGAAAACAAGTGTCTCTTGCAGGTTTGCATTATACATTTGACATGTTGTATGATGCAAGTATGAGGCCCACACCTCCTACATATGCACTGTGTCAGGTAGAACACACAGAGATGTATATTTTGTCATACTTTATTCACTGTTATTAGGTCTGCCATGTACTTCAGATGTACTTACCAACCAGTAGGCCATTCCTATAACTCCTATCCCGGAGGTCATTGATGATTGAGTGCCTGAAGATTCAGGCATCATAAGCACTACCAGGGTACTTGGCCAGAACATTGGTAAACATCCCTTGATGGTCCATGATGGCCTGAACATTGATCGAGTACTTGTGCTTTTGGTTCCTGTACAGATGGGATGTTGCTTCAGGAGGAACCAGTTCCACATGTGTGCAGACCATGGCACCCAGCACATATGGGAAACCAGCAATGCCATAGAAACCTTGCTTGGATCCCAGCTACAGTTGTAGGGTCCAAGCAAGTGGGGAGCAAATATAATGACCCCCCCATATCATTATATTTGCTCCAAGGTAGTGGGCAGTGCTGGTCCCTGTGACAGAAGTAAACCCTGCATCATAACTAAACATTGCTCCCGGAAACTGGCCCGCCAGGGGGCTTAATTATACGAAGCACTCAACACAGCGCATCATTTTTAGGGCTCGGGCCTACCGTCCCACTGCGTCAGCCCAGAGTCCTTTTGTGAGGGCTTCGAAAAACGTACCTACGAATTCCAGGCTGCTCATGCTTTTTCGTGTGTTTTTTTCGGTATGTGCATTGCCATTGGTGTTCGAGTGCGTATGGTTTAGAAAGAGAACACGCAATAGGCCATAGGCGTTCGAGTAGCTCCGCCTATGGCCCATTGGTGTCTGTTACGCGCACCAGAAGGCAATATATCTTCAATTATCTCGGCCGTGACGGCAGAGATAATTGAAGGAATATGCTGGCAGGGGCGCGCCGCGCGCACCACTCGCCGGCGTTTCTTATTTTTTTTTTACAAACCTAAATCCATTCTGAAAGGTGCCTTGGAAACCATACTTGGGACGAGAAATGCTGCCTCTACGCTGCTTGTTTTTTTAAAATCCATTTCATGGAGCTCTCCCTGTCAGCGCGTCTTCTCTGTGAACACGCTTTCGCCATCGCGTGCAGCACTCTCGGTTCTTTTCATGCCTAGCCTGGTAGTGCCAGGGATCATGGAGAGGAACGGGGGCTTTGCAGCCGAGCTGGGGAGCTCAACCTTCGGGGGCAGTGGCAAGGAGCAGAGGGGGGCGCTGCTGGAGGGGATATTTTCACAAGCAGTACTTAATTGTTTGGAGCTCACAGTGGAGCGCAGATAGGGTAACTTGTTGAAAGACAGATGGCCAGTAAACTATTGTAGTCGCAGTCTATCCATGCCATGAGTGATATGAACACCTCAGCGTTGTCACTTACCTGTAGCGATGAGGCTGGCCGAGCCGTGTATGAATGCACAACAAGTGTGCTATGTGAAGTAATACGGACATGAATTCTGTCCGTGCGCATGAGAGTGACAGTGAGTGCAGAGTGAGTGCGAGAGAGACAGTGAGTGCAGAGTGAGTGCGAGAGTGCAGAGTGAGTGCAGAGTGCGAGAGTGCAGAGTGAGTGCAGAGTGACAATGAGTGCAGAGTGAGTGCAGAGTGAGTACAGAGTGAGTGCGAGAGCGACAGTGAGTGCAGAGTGAGTACGAGAGTGCAGAGTGAGTGCAGAGTGCGAGAGTGCAGAGTGAGTGCAGAGTGAGTGCAGAGTGACAGTGAGTGCAGAGTGAGTGCGAGAGCGACAGTGAGTGCAGAGTGAGTGCGAGAGTGCAGAGTGAGTGCAGAGTGAGTGCGAGAGTGACAGTGAGTGCAGACTGAGTGCGAGAGTGACAGTGAGTGCAGAGTGCGAGAATGCAGAGTGAGTTGAGAGTGACAGTGAGTGCAGAGTGAGTGCGAGAGTGACAGTGAGTGCAGAGTGAGAGTGACAGTGAGTGCAGAGTGAGTGCAGAGTGACAGTGAGTGCAGCGTGAGTGTGAGAGTGACAGTGAGTGCAGAGTGAGTGCAAGAGTGACAGTGAGTGCAGAGTGAGTGCAAGAGTGACAGTGAGTGCAGAGTGCAAGAGTGCAGAGTGAGTGCAGAGTGACAGTGAGTACAGAGTGAGAGTAAGAGTGACAGTGAGTGCAGAGTGCGAGTGACAGTGAGTGCAGAGTGAGTGCAGAGTGACAGTGAGTGCAGCATGAGTGCGAGAGCGACAGTGAGTGCAGAGTGAGTGTGAGAGTGACAGTGAGCGCAGAGTGAGTGCAAGAGTGACAGTGAGTGCAGAATGAGTGCAAGAGTGACAGTGAGTGCAGAGTGAGTGAGAGTGACAGAGAGTGCAGAGTGCGAGAGTGCAGAATGAGTGCAGAGTGACAGTGAGTGCAGAGTGAGAGTGACAGTGAGTGCAGAGTGCGAGAGTGCAGAGTGAGTGCAGAGTGACAGTAAGTGCAGAGTGAGTGCAAGTGTGACAGTGAGTGCAGAGTGAGAGTGAGAGTGACAGTAAGTGCAGAGTGCGAGAGTGCAGAGTAAGTGCGAGAGTGACAGTGAGTGCAGCGTGAGTGCGAGAGTGACAGTGAATGTAGAGTGAGTGCGAGAGTGGCAGTGAGTGCAGCGTCAGTGTGAGAGCGACAGTGAGTGCAGCGTGAGTGCGAGAGTGACAGTGAGTGCAGAGTGAGTGCAAGAGTGACAGTGAGTGCAGAGTGCATGCAATAGTGACAGTGAGTGCAGAGTGCAAGAGTGCAGAGTGAGTGCAGAGTGACAGTGAGTGCTGAGTGAGTGCGAGAATGACAGTGAGTGCAGAGTGAGAGTAAGAGTGACAGTGAGTGCAGAGTGCGAGAGTGCAGAGTGAGTGCAGAGTGACAGTGAGTGCAGCGTGAGTGCGAGTGCAACAGTGAGTGCAGAGTGAGTGGAGCATGACAGTGAGTGCAGAGTGAGAGTGACAGTGAGTGCAGAGTGAGTGCAGAGTGACAGTGAGTGCAGCGTGAGTGCGAGAGCGACAGTGAGTGCAGAGTGAGTGCGAGAGTGACAGTGAGTGCAGAGTGAGTGCAAGAGTGACAGTGAGTGCAGAATGAGTGCAAGAGTGACAGTGAGTGCAGAGTGAGTGCAAGAGTGACAGTGAGTGCAGAGTGAGTGTGAGAGTGCAGAGTGAGTGCGAGAGTGACAGTGAGTGCAGAGTGAGAGTGACAGTGAGTGCAGAGTGAGTGAGAGTGACAAAGAGTGCAGAGTGCAAGAGTGCAGAGTGAGTGCAGAGTGACAGTGAGTGCAGAGTGAGAGTGACAGTGAGTGCGGAGTACGAGAGTGCAGAGTGAGTGCAGAGTGACAGTGAGTGCAGAGTGAGGGCGAGAGTGACAGTGAGTACAGATTGAGTGCGAGAGTGACAGTGTGTGCAGAGTGAGAGTGAGAGTGACAGTGAGTTCAGAGTGCGAGAGTGCAGAGTGAGTGAGAGAGTGACAGTGAGTGCAATGAGTGCCAGAGCGACAGTGAGTGCAGAGTGAGTGCAAGAGTGACAGTGAGTGCAGCGTTAGTGCAAGAGCGACAGTGAGTGCAGAGTGAGTTCGAGTGACAGTGAGTGCAATGAGTGCGAGAGCGACAGTGAGTGCAGAGTGAGTGCAAGAGTGACAGTGAGTGCAGCGTGAGTGCAAGAGCGACAGTGAGTGCAGAGTGAGTTCGAGTGACAGTGAGTGCAGAGTGAGTGCAAGAGTGACAGTGGGTGCAGAGTGAGTACAAGAGTGACAGTGAGTGCAGAGTGAGTGCAAGAGTGACAGTGAGTGCAGAGTGAGTGCAAGAGTAACAGTGAGTGCAGAGTGAGTGCGACAGTGACAGTGAGTGCAGAGTGAGTGTGAGTGCAGATTGAGTGTGAGTGCAGATTGAGTGCAGAGTGAGTGCAGAGTGAGTGCAGAGGAGTGAGTGCAGAGTGTGAGTAGAGTGTGAGTGCAGAGTGAGTGCAGAGTGTGAGTGCAGAGTGCAGAGTGAGCGTGAGTGCAGAGTGAGAGTGACTGCAGAGTGAGTGCAGAGTGAGTGCAAGAGTGACAGTGAGTGCTGAGTGAGTGCAAGAGTGACAGTGAGCTCAGAGTGAGTGCGAGACCGACAGTGAGTGCAGAGTGAGTGCGAGAGTGCAGAGTGAGTGCGAGAGTGACAGTGAGTGCATGTTAGACGGGGACCTGGAGGGTCGGCCGAGCACAAGGGGAGAGGCCTCCGGTGAGGGCCGTCTCCAGCGATCATACAGACAAGTAACTTCTCCCCCCCCACAGATGGACACCACACGAAGATCAGAGTAACACCTTTTATAGGCAGTTCTTGAAGTAAGGTAGTACGATACAAGGAGATCAGGACACGATGATCCTCTCAATTCTAGTCTCTAGTAGGGAAAGGGGGTAGCGGGACAGTCTTGGTACCTACGGGTACTGAGGTGAAACGGCGGTAGCTCACAATCCTCGAGCTCGGCGGTCGGACGGGTCGGACCGCGGCAGCGCCAGCAGGTCCCGAAGAGATCGTAGGTGGCAACGGGCCGCGGCAGCGCCAGCAGGTCCCAACGAAGATGGAAGTTACAACGGGCCGCGGCAGCGCCAGCAGGTCCCACGAGGATGAAGGTTGCAGAAGGCCGCGGCAGCGCCAGCAGGCAGGACGATAGTTCACAAGGCAGGGCTGCGGCAGCGCCAGCAGTCCGTCAAGGATGAGTTCTTCTCGGTGTCTCTCGACTCCAGGATACAACTGCCTTCCTGCTCTGGGGCTCCTCGGTTATAGGTCTGGCGCCCTTTGATGTCCGGACCCTCGCACTGGGAGGTCGGGAGGTCCGGGATGAGGGAGTCCAGACACCCAGCAGGGGGGTGGAGCCAGCACCCGGGGAGGCTGGGGGCGATCGGCACCTGGCGGGGGAGAGCCATCGACACTTCTTTCTCCCATTAGTCTGCCAAGTGGTCCGTTCACCTCCTGGATGGATGGTGGTGCCGGGATGGCGGGGCCTGGCCGGGCCCAGGGTTGGGGTCGAGCTGAGGCCACGCGGCCGCGTGGTGCAGTGTCCAAGATGGAGGCTAGGCCGGGCAATGGGGCTGCCGGGGGCCCGGGCCCGTGACACAGAGATATCCGGGAGCAGGCGTCCCGGAGGGGACGGGTTGCGGGTTGCTTCTGCGGGTAGCCCCCGGAGAGCCGGTGTCGGGGCCCTGTCATGCGGGGAGGGAGCGAGCCCTTCATGGGGCCTGTCCAACATGCGTCCCCCCCAGCTGAAGGCGGGGAGAGTCACCCATCCTCTTGGGGACTCTCCTCGTCGAGGCGGAAAAAGCGGGACAGGCCATCCGCGTTGGCGTGGTCTTGGCCAGGGCGATGCTCCACAGTGAAGTCCATCCCCTGCAGGGAGATGGACCATCGCAATAGTTTGGGGTTCTCCCCCCGCATTTGCATTAGCCATTGCAGGGGCCGATGATCTGTTTGTACCCGGAAGTGGGTTCCGAAGAGGTAAGGCCGGAGCTTCTTGAGGGCCCATACTACTGCGAAGGCCTCTCGCTCAATGGTGCTCCAGCGCTGTTCTCGGGGCAGGAGGCGTCTGCTGATGAAGGCCACTGGTTGGTCGACTCCCTCGGGGTTCAGTTGGGAGAGGACGGCCCCGATGCCATGGTCTGAGGCATCAGTCTGGACGATGAACTCACGGCTGTAGTCGGGGGCCTGGAGCACAGGAGCGGTGCACATGGCGTCCTTCAGCCTCTCGAAGGCCGCTTGACAGTCGGGAGTCCAGTTGACTGTTTTTGGGTTGGTCTTGGATGTGAGTTCCGTGAGGGGCCCCACAATGCTGCCATAGTCCTTTACGAACCGCCGATAGTATCCGGTGAGCCCCAAGAAGGCTCGGACCTCGGTTTGGGTTACGGGGGGGCGTCAGGACTGGATGGCAGCGATCTTGAGCTGGAGGGGGGCCACCAGACCGCTCCCCACTTGGTGTCCGAGGTAGGTCACGGACCCCTGGCCGATTTGGCACTTGCTGGCCTTGATTGTGAGGCCGGCCCGTTGGAGGGCCTGCAGGACCCCTCGGAGGTGGCGAAGGTGGTCTGACCAGTGGCGGCTATACACCGCGATGTCGTCCAGGTATGCGGCGCTGAACTCTTCGAGGCCCGCCAATACCTGGTTCACAAGTCGTTGAAACGTGGCTGGAGCGTTTTTCATGCCGAATGGCATCACTCTGAAATGGTAGTGTCCATCCGGGGTGGAGAAAGCGGATCGTTCTTGTGCCCTGGGGGTGAGGCCGATCTGCCAGTAGCCCGCCGTCAGGTCGAAGATGCTTAGGTAGCGGGCCGCCCCCATGCGGTCAACTAGTTCGTCGGCTCGGGGGATGGGATAGGGTGAGCGTCGGTTCGGGTGACAGCGTCAGACCCCGATAGTCGACGCAGAATCGGAGCTCGGGTGTGGTGCCCGGGGCCGCAGCTTTGGGGACCAGTACAACCGGGCTGGCCCAGGGGCTGTCCGAGGGTTCGATGACTCCGAGGGCGAGCATCTTGGAGACTTTTTCTTGGATGCAGGTGCGTACCCGATCGGGTACTCGGTACGGCCAGTGTCGGATAGGAGGACTGTCGCCAGTGTCCACGTCGTGCAGACACCAGGGGGTGACCCCGGGTGTGAGGGAGAATAGGTTTGCAAATTGCAGCAGGAGGGCCCGACAGTCTTGGCGCTGCTCCGGGGTCAGAGCCTCGGAGAGTTGGACCCCGTCCACTGAACCATCTTTTTCCCCGGCCCCCAGTAGGTCAGGGAGGGGCTCGGAGTCCTCTTCCGCCCCACTGTCTGTAGCCATCAGCAGGCTGAGCTTCGAGCGCACGAAGTGGGGTTTGAGTCTGTTGGCGTGGAGGACCCGGAGGGGGTTCCGGGGGGATTCCATGTCGATGAGGTAGGTGACGGGGCTCTTACGCTCGATCACCTTGAAGGGCCCCGTCCATTTGTCCTGTAAGGCACAAGGTTCGATGGGGGACATCACCCATACCTGCTGGCCAGGCTCGAATTCGATGGAGGAGGCATGTTGATCGTACCACTTCTTCATGTCCTCCTGACTGGCTTCAAGATTGGCTTTTGCGAGCTCTCTGAATCGCCGGGTCTGATTACGGAGGGTCAGGAGGTACTTGTAGACGTCTGGAGGGGTCTTCAGGGGGGCCATTTCCCACTCTTCTTTAACTAGGCTGAGAGGCCCGCGAACAGGGTGTCCGTACAGGAGTTCGAAAGGGCTGAAGCCGAGGGACTTATGGGGGACTTCTCGGTAGGCGAAGAGGAGGCATGGTAGTAGCACGTCCCACTGGCGGCGTAGGGGTTCTTCCAGCCCCATGATCATCCCCTTGAGAGTGCGGTTGAATCGCTCGACCAGTCCGTTTCCTTGCGGGTGATAGGGGGTTGTGAATTGGTAGGTGACTCCACACTGTTGCCATAGGGATTTCATATATTTTGAAATAAAGTTCGTGCCCCTGTCGCTGACGACTTCCCTGGGGAAGCCCACTCGAGAGAAGATCCCCATTAAGGCTCGACCTACCACTGGTGCTGTTACAGTTCGAAGGGGAACCGCCTCAGGATAGCGGGTGGCGTGGTCCACCAGGACCAGGATGAATCGATGCCCTTGTGCTGTTCGGGGGTCCAGGGGCCCCACAATGTCTATTCCCACCCTTTCGAACGGGGTGGTCACAACGGGGAATGGTTGCAGAGGTGCCTTGAGTTTGCGGCCGCTCTTCCCGCTGGCCTGGCAGGTCGGGCAGGACCGGCAGTGGGTGGAGACGTCATTTCTCATTTTCGGCCAGTAAAAGTGAGTCACCAGGCGGTTGTATGTTTTGTCTTGCCCCAAGTGTCCAGCCAGGGGGACATCATGGGCCAAGTTCAGAAGGAAGTCTCTGAAACGGAGGGGCACCACCAGCACTCGACTGGCCCCCAGCTCCGCTATTCTTTGTTCGCTGTACAGTAGGTCATTGTCCCAATAGATCCAGTGGGCCCCTGCGGTGTCTCCTGCGCCCTGGGCGAGCGCTTGCTGTTGCAGTCCCTCGAGGGAGGGACATGTCTTTTGCTCTTGCCGGAATTGTTCTTGGGTGGGCCCCCCTTCCTGACGCCACTGAGCCAGGTCCGGAAGGTCTTGGGGCTGAGCGGGCTCTTCGTGGGTTTGTTCCGGGGTGTCGGTAGGGATGGAGTCTCCCTCTGGAGCGATCGGGGGAGGAGGTGCTGGCCATTCGGGTTCTTCAGATCTAGGGATGGTGTCGGCGGCCATGGACCGGGTTGTTACGCACGCCCAGCCCGGGAGGCCTAACATCCCCAGGTGCTCTTTTCTTTCAACGGCTGCCCACGGGGAACTCTCGAGATCGTTCCCCAGGAGGCAGTCCACGGGGGCATCGTCGCGGACAGTCACTTTTAACATACCGGAGACTCCTCCCCATTCGAAGGGGACGCAGGCCATCCGACACAGGCTCTCCGAATTGTCGGCCGATCGGACGGGGCAAAGAATGTTTGGCAGAATTTGTTCTGGGGTCACCAGGTGACAACGGACGGCCGACACACTGGCCCCTGTGTCACGCAGGGCTTCGGCCTTACGCCCATTTATGTTCACCCACTGGCTGTATTTCCTGGTGTTGGCTGGTAGGGGAGCCCGCGGGATCAGGTCTCTTCCCCCTAGGCAGGCCAGGGTCATGGCGGCAGGTTCCCACTCGGGCTGCTCCTGCTCATACTCTTCAGGCTCTTCGGAGACTTGCTCTTCTCCTAGGGTGGCGGCAGCCACCTGGCGGGGTCCGGGGGTCTGGTTCTTTGGGCAGGTCGGGTCACTGGCATAGTGGCCGACTCGCTGGCATCGATGACACGTAACGTTGGCTCGGAACCCCGGGCGCTTCGGGGGGTTGCCCCGGCCGGCCGGGGGCGGGGTGTTGTTGGCGGGAGCGGCCGGGACGGCATCTCTGCCCCGGCCCTGTCCTCCTCCTCCTCCTCGGGGACGATGATGACCTTGGTTGGTTCTGTTCTGCTCGTTTGGCCCACTCCGGGTCACTCGGGTGCTCTCCCATCGGTCAGCCTCGGCGGCGAGCTGCCGTGGGTCAGTCAATTTACTGTCGAGGAGGTGCTGCCTGAGCTCGACGAAGCAGTTGTTGGAGAGGTGCTCCCACACAATGAGGTTGAAGAGCTGTTCGTAGGTTGTTACGTTGCTACCCTTGATCCATCCCTCGAAGGCTCGGTTGAAATAGTTCACATATTCTATCCAGGTTGTACCCGGGATCCGGGTGCAGTTGCAGAACCTCTGGCGGTACATCTCGGGCGTCAGCCCATATCGACTGAGGAGGGCGGCCTTCATGTGGTCATAGGACGTCATTTGATGGTCCGGAAGCTGCAGCAGGGCATCCCGGCCTTCATTGACGAATCTCCCCATAGACCGGCTCCCCAGTCACTTCGAGCGATCCGGTGGGCAGTCATGGCGATCTCGTAGGCCTTGAACCACTGCTGTATGTCGTCGTTCCGATAGTATTCACGGACCACATCCTTGGGGATGTGGACCTTCTGTTCGGTAGTACCTGGGGGGCGCGGTTGCTCGGGCACCCCTAGGTCTTTGTTCTGTTTGCGCATTTCTATCTCCGCTAGCTTGCACTCGTGTTCGTATGCCAGTCTTTTTTCTTTGAGTTCTCTCTGTCTCTGCTTTTCCTCTCGCTCCTCTTGGAGCCGTAAGTGTTCTAAGTTCATCTTTTGTTCTGCCAGTTTCAATTCTCCGTCTAATTTGAGCCGTGCCAACTCTAACTCGTGTAGTCTATTTTTCTCTCGTTCTCGAATCTCTTCCCGGGAGAGATCCGTTCTCCTTTCTTCCGTCAGAGTGGTGTTTGTCTCCGGGGCTTCGGGGTCCCGGGGTCTGGCGATATTTGTCTCTGCCCAGGATTCTAGGGCGTGTTTGAAGTCCTCTTTCGTGCTCAGACCGGTGGTGGCAATGCCTAGTTCTATGCAAAATTGTTTTAGCTCTCGGTGGTTGTACTCTTCCAGTTTTTCCATCTGGAATTTCTCTGCAGATCCGCTCTCTCTGGTCGTCATTGTGGATTAGTCGTAGGGTGAGTTACTCTCTGTACGGTTACGCGTTGGTTCGGATCGCGCCGCTGGCCACCAATGTTAGATGGGGACCTGGAGGGTCGGCCGAGCACAAGGGGAGAGGCCTCCGGTGAGGGCCGTCTCCAGCGATCGTACAGACAAGTAACTTCTCCCCCCCCATCGATGGACACCACACGAAGATCAGAGTAACACCTTTTATAGGCAGTTCTTGAAGTAAGGTAGTACGATACAAGGAGATCAGGACACGATGATCCTCTCAATTCTAGTCTCTAGTAGGGAAAGGGGGTAGCGGGACAGTCTTGGTACCTACGGGTACTGAGGTGAAACGGCGGTAGCTCACAATCCTCGAGCTCGGCGGTCGGACGGGTCGGACCGCGGCAGCGCCAGCAGGTCCCGAAGAGATCGTAGGTGGCAACGGGCCGCGGCAGCGCCAGCAGGTCCCAACGAAGATGGAAGTTACAACGGGCCGCGGCAGCGCCAGCAGGTCCCACGAGGATGAAGGTTGCAGAGGGCCGCGGCAGCGCCAGCAGGCAGGATGATAGTTCCCAATGAGGGAGTCCAGACACCCAGCAGGGGTGTGGAGCCAGCACCCGGGGAGGCTGGGGGCGATCGGCACCTGGCGGGGGAGAGCCATCGACACTTCTTTCTCCCATTAGTCTGCCAAGTGGTCCGTTCACCTCCTGGATGGATGGTGGTGCCGGGATGGCGGGGCCGGGCCCAGGGTTGGGGTCGAGCTGAGGCCACGCGGCCGCGTGGTGCAGTGTCCAAGATGGCGGCTGGGCCGGGCAATGGGGCTGCCGGGGGCCCGGGCCCGTGACACAGAGATATCCGGGAGCAGGCGTCCCGGAGGGGACGGGTTGCGGGTTGCTTCTGCGGGTAGCCCCCGGAGAGCCGGTGTCGGGGCCCTGTCATGCGGGGAGGGAGCGAGCCCTTCATGGGGCCTGTCCAACAGTGCAGAGTGAGTGCGAAAGTGACAGTGAGTGCAGAGTGAGTGAGTGACAGTGAGTGCAGAGTGCGAGAGTGAAAGTGAGTGCAGAGTGAGTGCAAGAGTGACCGTGAGTGCAGAGTGAGTGCAAGAGTGACAGTGGGTGCAGAGTAAGGGTGACAGTGAGTGCAGAGTGTAAGAGTGCAGAGTGAGTGCAGAGTGACAGTGAGTGCAGCGTGAGTGCGAGAGTGACAGTGAGTACAGAGTGAGTGCAAGAGTGACCGTGAGTGCAGAGTGAGTGCAAGAGTGACAGTGAGTGCAGAGTGAGTGCGAGAGCGACAGTGAGTGCAGAGTAAGTGTGAGAGTGACAGTGAGTGCAGAATGAGTGCAAGAGTGACAGTGTGTGCAGAGTGAGTGCGAGAGTGACAGTGAGTGCAGAGTGAGTGTGAGAGTGCAGAGTGAGTGCGAGAGTGACAGTGAGTGCAGATTGAGTGCAAGAGTGATAGTGAGTGCAGAGTGAGTGAGAGTGACAGAGAGTGCAGAGTGCGAGAGTGCAGAGTGAGTGCAGAGTGACAGTGAGTGCAGAGTGAGAGTGACAGTGAGTGCAGAGTGCGAGAGTGCAGAGTGAGTGCAGAGTGACAGTGAGTGCAGAGTGAGGGCAAGAGTGACAGTGAGTGCAGATTGAGTGGGAGAGTGACAGTGTGTGCAGAGTGAAAGTGAGAGTGACAGTGAGTTCAGAGTGCGAGAGTGCAGAGTGAGTGAGAGAGTGACAGTGAGTGCGAGAGCGACAGTGAGTGCAGAGTGAGTGCAAGAGTGACAGTGAGTGCAGCGTGAGTGCAAGAGCGACAGTGAGTGCAGAGTGAGTTCGAGTGACAGTGAGTGCAGAGTGAGTGCAAGAGTGACAGTGAGTGCAGAGTGAGTGCAAGAGTAACAGTGAGTGCAGAGTGAGTGCGACAGTGACAGTGAGTGCAGAGTGAGTGCAAGAGTGACAGTGAGTGCAGAGTGAGTGTGAGTGCAGATTGAGTGTGAGTGCAGATTGAGTGCAGAGTGAGTGCAGAGTGAGTGCCGAGGAGTGAGTGCAGAGTGTGAGTAGAGTGTGAGTGCAGAGTGAGTGCAGAGTGTGAGTGCAGAGTGCAGAGTGAGAGTGAGTGCAGAGTGAGTGCAGAGTGAGTGCAGAGTGAGTGCAAGAGTGACAGTAAGTGCTGAGTGAGTGCAAGAGTGACAGTGAGTTCAGAGTGAGTGCGAGACCGACAGTGAGTGCAGAGTGAGTGCGAGAGTGCAGAGTGAGTGCGAGAGTGACAGTGAGTGCAGAGTGAGTGCGAAAGTGACAGTGAGTGCAGAGTGAGTGAGAGTGACAGTGAGTGCAGAGTGTGAGAGTGAAAGTGAGTGCAAAGTGAGTGCAAGAGTGACCGTGAGTGCAGAGTGACAGTGAGTGCAGAGTGAGAGTGACAGTGAGTGCAGAGTGACAGTGAGTGCAGCGTGAGTGCGAGAGTGACAGTGAGTGCAGAGTGAGTGCAAGAGTGACAGTGAGTGCAGAGTGAGTGTGTTAGACGGGGACCCTGAGGGTCGGCCGGATACTGAGGGAGAGATCCCCGAGGGGGACCGTCTCCGGTGATCGTACAGACAAGTTACCTCCCTCCCCACAAACAGGCACCACACCAAGTCGAGTTCAATGCTTTATATAAGGTTCTTAAGGCAAGGATATCAGCGATACAGGATATCTCGGACCCGGGGGTCCTCTCACTTCTAGTCTCTGTAGGGAAAGGGGGTAGCGGGACAGTCTTGGTACCGGATCGGTACAGGTAGTGGTAAGGGGCGAGCTCACAATCCTCGAGCTGGAGGGTCTGTGGATCGGGCCGCGGCAGCGCCAGCAGGCCAAGATGGTAGTCTCACAAGGCAGAGGGCCGCGGCAGCGCCAGCAGGCCAAGTCGATGGTTTCACGAGGCAGAGGGCCGCGGCAGCGCCAGCAGGCCAAGATGGTAGTCTCACAAGGCAGAGGGCCGCGGCAGCGCCAGCAGGCCAAGTCGATGGTTTCACGAGGCAGAGGGCCGCGGCAGCGCCAGCAGGCCAAGATGGTTTCACTAGGCAGAGGGCCGCGGCAGCGCCAGCAGGCCAAGACGATGGTTTCACGAGGCAGAGGGCCGCGGCAGCGCCAGCAGGCCAAGATGGGTTCACGAGGCGGAGGGCCGCGGCAGCGCCAGCAGGCCAGTCACGGATGAGTTCTTCTCGGGTCTCTCGACTCCAGGATACAACTGCCTTCCTGGTCTGGCACTGCCCCAGTTATAGGTCTGGTCCCCTTTGATGTCCGGACCCTCGCGCCTGGGGGCCGGGAGGTCCGGGATGAGGGAGTCCAGACACCCAGCAGGGGGGTGGAGCCAGCGCCCAGGGCGGCCGGGGGTGATCGACACCTGGCGGAGGGGAGCCGTTGACGATTCCTTCTCCCATTGATTTGCCAAGTGGTCACTCTGCCTCCTGGGGGGAGGTTGGTGCCCCGATGTCGGGGCCGGCCGGGCCCAGGGTTAGGGTCGAGTTGAGGCCACGCGGCCTCGTGCTGCAGTGCCCCAAGATGGCGGCCGGTTCGATGTCGTGGTGTGGATGGTGACCCGGGCCAGCTGGGTCCGGGGCTGGTGTCTTGTAGTGGAGGGATTGCAGGGTACTTCGGGTGGTCGTTTAGGGACTCTGGCTGGGGATGCAGGGAGAGCCAGGGTCCAGGTCCTACTGCGGGGAGGGGGGGCAGCCCGACCATGCGGCCTGTCCAACATGCGTCCCCCCCAGCTGAAGGCGGGGAGAGTCAGCCATCTTCCTGGGGACTCTCCTCGCTGAGGCGGAAAAAGCGTGACAGGCCGTCGGCGTTGGCGTGGTCCTGGCCTGGACGATGTTCCACCGTGAAGTCCATCCCCTGCAGGGAGATGGACCAGCGCAACAGCTTCGGGTTTTCCCCCCGCATTTGCATCAGCCATTGCAGGGGTCGGTGGTCTGTTTGCACCCGGAAGTGGGTGCCGAAGAGGTATGGCCGGAGCTTCTTGAGTGCCCAGACTACGGCGAAGGCCTCTCTCTCAATGGTGCTCCAGCGCTGTTCTCGGGGCAAGAGGCGTCTGCTGATGAAGACCACCGGATGGTCGACCCCTTCGGCGTTGAGTTGGGAGAGGACGGCCCCCACACCATGATCGGAGGCGTCCGTCTGCACAATGAATTCCCGGCTGTAGTCGGGAGCCTGGAGCACGGGGGCCGTGCACATGGCGGTCTTTAGTTTCTCGAAGGCCGATTGGCAGTCCAGGGTCCAGTTGACGGTTTTGGGGCCCTTTTTGGAGGTGAGCTCTGTGAGGGGCCCCACGATGCTGCCATAGTCCTTCACGAACCGCCGGTAGTATCCGGTGAGCCCCAGGAAGGCCCGGACCTCCGTTTGGGTCGTAGGGGGTTGCCAGGCCTGGATGGCAGCAATCTTGAGTTGGAGAGGAGCCACTAGCCCGCTTCCCACTTGGTGTCCCAGGTAGGTCACGGACCCTTGGCCAACCTGGCACTTGCTGGCCTTGATGGTGAGCCCGGCTTGCTGGAGGGCGTGTAGAACCTCCCGCAGGTGGCGGAGGGGGTCGGTCCACTGGTGGCTGTACACAGCAATGTCGTCCAGGTAGGCGGCGCTGAAGTCTTCCAGGCCCGCCAGTACCTGGTTTACCAGCCGTTGGAACGTGGCCGGGGCGTTTTTCATGCCGAAGGGCATGACTTTAAAGTGGTAGTGCCCGTCTGGGGTAGAGAAGGCGGATCGTTCTTGGGCCCGAGGGGTGAGGCCGATCTGCCAGTAGCCCGCTGTTAGGTCGAAGATGCTCAGGTAGCGGGCGGCCCCCATCCGGTCAATTAGCTCGTCGGCCCGGGGGATGGGATGAGCGTCGGTCCTGGTAACTGCATTCAGCCCCCGATAGTCCACGCAGAACCGGAGCTCAGGGGCAACGCCCGGGGCGGCCGCCTTGGGAACCAGGACGACTGGGCTTGCCCAGGGGCTGTCTGAGGGTTCGATCACTCCCAGGGTCAGCATTTTGGACACCTCGGTCTGGATGCAGGCTCGTACCCGGTCTGGTACGCGGTATGCCCGGTGTCGGGTAGGAGGGCTGTCCCCGGTGTCCACATCGTGGAGGCACCAGGGGGTGACTCCGGGGGTGAGGGAGAACAGGGAGGCGAACCGCCTCAGGAGCGTTTGGCAGTCTTGGCGTTGCTCCGGGGACAGGGCCTCGGAGAGCTGGACCCCTTCCACTGAGCCATCCTGCTCGAAGGCCCTCAGTAAGTCCGGAATGGGTTCGGAGTCTTCTTCTGTCCCATTATCGGTAGCCATCAGGAGGCTGAGCTCGGATCGCACAAAATGGGGTTTTAGCCTGTTGGCATGGAGGACCCGTAGGGGGTTCCGGGCAGTCTCCATGTCGATTAAATAGGTGACGGGCCCTTTGCGTTCGATTACCTTGAAGGGCCCGGACCATCGGTCTTGGAGTGCACAGGGTTCAACCGGGGACATCACCCAGACCTGTTGTCCCGGTTCGAACTCAATGGAGGACGCGTGCTGATCGTACCACCTCTTCATGTCCTCCTGACTGGCCTCGAGATTGGCTTTGGCGGTGTCTCGGAACTGCCGGGTCTGGTTGCGGAGAGCCAGGAGGTACCTGTAGATGTCCGGGGGAGTTTTCTGGGGAGGCTGCTCCCAACCTTCCTTGACTAGGCTGAGGGGGCCCCGGACGGGGTGCCCGTACAGGAGTTCAAATGGGCTGAAGCCGAGGGACTTCTGCGGGACCTCCCGATAGGCAAACAGGAGGCAGGGAAGTAGCACGTCCCACTGGCGTCGAAGGGGTTCTTCTAGGCCCATAATCATCCCCTTGAGGGTGCGGTTGAACCTCTCGACCAGTCCGTTTCCTTGCGGGTGATAGGGGGTCGTGAATTTGTAGGTGACCCCGCATTGTTGCCAAAGAGACTTCATATATCTGGAGATAAAGTTCGTGCCCCTGTCACTGACGACCTCCCGGGGGAACCCCACCCGGGAGAAGATCCCCATCAGGGCCCGGCCCACCACGGGGGCCGTCACCGTCCGAAGAGGGATGGCCTCGGGATAGCGAGTGGCGTGGTCTACGAGGACCAGGATGAACCGGTGTCCTTGGGCTGTTCGAGGGTCGAGGGGCCCCACAATGTCTATTCCCACTCGTTCAAACGGGGTGGTGACGACAGGAAAGGGTTGCAATGGTGCTTTGATTTTTCGGCCACTTTTTCCGCTGGCCTGGCAGGTGGGGCAGGCCTTGCAGTGGTTGGTGACATCCTTTCGCATGTGGGGCCAGAAAAAATGGGTCACCAGGCGATCGTAGGTTTTATCCTGCCCCAGGTGTCCGGCAAGAGGGACATCGTGGGCTAAGTTCAGGAGGAAGTCTCGGAAGCGAAGGGGCACCACCAGCACCCGACTGGCCCCTAGTTCCGCCACTTTCTGCTCGCTGTAGAGCAGGTCTTGGTCCCAGTAGATCCAGTGGGCCCCCGAGGTATCCCCGGTGCTCTGGGCCAGGGCTTGCTGCCGGAGTCCTTCGAGAGAGGGACAGGTTTTCTGTTCGGCCCGGAATTGTTCCTGCGTGGGGCCTCCCTCCTGCCGCCATTGTGCCAGGTCAGGGACGTCCCGAAGCTGGTCGGATCCTTCTTCGGTTTGGGTCAATGGACTGGCTCCTGGGGCGGCCTCCTCTGGGATGAGCGCGGGAGGAGGTTCTGGCCACTCGGGCTCTTCTGGGCTGGGGACCGCGCGGGCGGTCATGGACCGGGTCGTGACGCAGACCCATTCGGGGAGGCCAAGCATCCCCAGGTGCTCCCTCCGTTCGACAGCTGCCCATGGAGAGCTTTCAAGGTCGTTTCCTAGGAGGCAGTCCACGGGGGCATCATCGCGGACAGTTACTTTTAACATCCCTGTTACTCCTCCCCACTCGAAGGGGACGCAGGCCATGTGGCATAGGCTTTCGGAGTTGTCGGCTGATCGGACAGGGCAAAGAATGTTCGGCAAGATTTGGTCGGGAGTGACGAGGTGGCGTCGGACCGCCGTTACACTGGCCCCGGTGTCGCGGAGGGCTTCCGCCCGGCGGCCATTAATGTTGACCCATTGACCGTACTTCTGGGTGTTGGCGGGAAGGGGGGCCCGCGGAATCATGTCTCTCTCCCCTAAGCAGACCAGTGCCATGGCGGCGGGCGCCCATTCAGAGGGATCGGTCTCGTACTCTTCTTGGTCTTCCGGGATTAGTTCTTCCCCTAGGGCCGCCGCTGCAACTTGGCGGGGGGTAGTGTTCGGATTCTTTGGGCAGTTGGGATCACTGGCGTAGTGGCCGGGTCGCTGGCACCTGTGGCACGTAATGTTGGCCCGGAAACCGGCCCGGACGGCAGGGCTTCCTCGGCCAACCGGGGTCGAGGGGTTTCTGGGGGGTGACGAGGGGCCGGGGTCTCTCCCCCGACCCTGACTCCCTCCTCCCCCTCGGGGGCGATACGGTCTGGATAATTCGCTGGGTGCGTTCTGGCCAACTCGGGTGCTTTCCCACCGGTCGGCTTCGACGGCGAGTTGTCGAGGGTCGGTTAGCTTACTGTCCAGGAGGTGTTGCCGGAGCTCCACGAAGCAGTTGTTCGACAGGTGTTCCCATACGATAAGGTCAAAGAGTTGATCGTAGGTGGTTACTTTGTTGCCCTTGATCCACCCCTCGAAGGCTCGGCTAAAAAAGTTCACGTACTCCACCCAAGTTGTACCCGGAATCCGTTTGCAGTCGCGGAACCGTTGGCGGTACATCTCAGGTGTGAGCCCGTATCGAGTGAGGAGGGCGGCCTTCATGTGGTCGTAGGAGGTCATCAGCTGGTCCGGGAGTTGCAGCAGGGCGTCCCGCCCTTCGTTGACAAACCTCCCCCATAATCCGGCTCCCCAATCGCTTCGGGGAATCCGGTGGGAGGTCATTGCCACCTCATAGGCTTTAAACCACTGCTGTATATCATCGTTCTTGTGGTATTCCCGGATGACATCTTTGGGGATGTGAACCTTGGGTTCGGTCGAGGCAGACGGGGTCGGTCGTTCGGGGAGCCCGAGGTCTTTATTCTGTTTCTGGATCTCCAGTGCTTTGAGATCGCGCTCATGTTCGTACTCTAGTTTCTTTTCCTCTAGCTCTCTCTGTCTTTGCTTGTCTTCTCGCTCTTCCTTGAGCCGTAAGTGTTCCAGGGTTATTTTTTGTTCGGCCAGCTTGAGTTCTCCATCCAAGCGAAGTCGGGCTAGTTCTAATTCGTGGAGTCTGGTTTTTTCTCTTTCTCGGATCTCTTCCAGGGAGAGACCCGCTCTTTCTTTAGTTGGTGCGGGGCTCGTTTCGGTCGTTTGTGTTCGGGGTACGGCCGTACCCGTTTCCGCCCAGGCTTCTAGGGCTCGTTTGAAGTCTTCCTTCGTACTCAGACCCGTGGTTGGGAGACCAAGTTCCATGCAATATTGCTTCAGTTCTCGGTGGTTGTAGTCTTCCAATTTTTCCATCTGGAATTTCTCCGTTGTTCCGCTCTCTGTTGTCATGGTGGTCGTGTGTCGTGGGTCGGGTGACTTTCTGTACGATTATGCGTAGGTTCGGATCCCGTCGCTGGCCACCAATGTTAGACGGGGACCCTGAGGGTCGGCCGGATACTGAGGGAGAGATCCCCGAGGGGGACCGTCTCCGGTGATCGTACAGACAAGTTACCTCCCTCCCTACAAACAGGCACCACACCAAGTCGAGTTCAATGCTTTATATAAGGTTCTTAAGGCAAGGATATCAGCGATACAGGATATCTCGGACCCGGGGGTCCTCTCACTTCTAGTCTCTGTAGGGAAAGGGGGTAGCGGGACAGTCTTGGTACCGGATCGGTACAGGTAGTGGTAAGGGGCGAGCTCACAATCCTCGAGCTGGAGGGTCTGTGGATCGGGCCGCGGCAGCGCCAGCAGGCCAAGATGGTAGTCTCACAAGGCAGAGGGCCGCGGCAGCGCCAGCAGGCCAAGTCGATGGTTTCACGAGGCAGAGGGCCGCGGCAGCGCCAGCAGGCCAAGATGGTTTCACTAGGCAGAGGGCCGCGGCAGCGCCAGCAGGCCAAGACGATGGTTTCACGAGGCAGAGGGCCGCGGCAGCGCCAGCAGGCCAAGATGGGTTCACGAGGCGGAGGGCCGCGGCAGCGCCAGCAGGCCAGTCACGGATGAGTTCTTCTCGGGTCTCTCGACTCCAGGATACAACTGCCTTCCTGGTCTGGCACTGCCCCAGTTATAGGTCTGGTCCCCTTTGATGTCCGGACCCTCGCGCCTGGGGGCCGGGAGGTCCGGGATGAGGGAGTCCAGACACCCAGCAGGGGGGTGGAGCCAGCGCCCAGGGCGGCCGGGGGTGATCGACACCTGGCGGAGGGGAGCCGTTGACGATTCCTTCTCCCATTGATTTGCCAAGTGGTCACTCTGCCTCCTGGGGGGAGGTTGGTGCCCCGATGTCGGGGCCGGCCGGGCCCAGGGTTAGGGTCGAGTTGAGGCCACGCGGCCTCGTGCTGCAGTGCCCCAAGATGGCGGCCGGTTCGATGTCGTGGTGTGGATGGTGACCCGGGCCAGCTGGGTCCGGGGCTGGTGTCTTGTAGTGGAGGGATTGCAGGGTACTTCGGGTGGTCGTTTAGGGACTCTGGCTGGGGATGCAGGGAGAGCCAGGGTCCAGGTCCTACTGCGGGGAGGGGGGGCAGCCCGACCATGCGGCCTGTCCAACAGAGTGCAAGAGCGACAGTGAGTGCAGAGTGAGTTTGAGTGACAGTGAGTGCAGAGTGAGTGCACGAGTGACAGTGGGTGCAGAATGAGAGTGACAGTGAGTACAGAGTGCGAGAATGCAGAGTGAGTTGAGAGTGACAGTGAGTGCAGAGTGAGTGCGAGAGTGACAGTGAGTGCAGAGTGAGAGTGACAGTGAGTGCAGAGTGAGTGCAGAGTGACAGTGAGTGCAGCGTGAGTGCGAGAGTGACAGTGAGTGCAGAGTGAGTGCAAGAGTGACAGTGAGTGCAGAGTGAGTGCAAGAGTGACAGTGAGTGCAGAGTGCAAGAGTGCAGAGTGAGTGCAGAGTGACAGTGAGTACAGAGTGAGTGTGAGAATGACAGTGAGTGCAGAGTGAGAGTAAGAGTGACAGTGAGTGCAGAGTGCGAGAGTGCAGAGTGAGTGCAGAGTGACAGTGAGTGCAGCGTGAGTGCGAGAGCGACAGTGAGTGCAGAGTGAGTGCGAGAGTGACAGTGAGTGCAGAGTGAGAGTGACAGTGAGTGCAGAGTGAGTGCAGAGTGACAGTGAGTGCAGCGTGAGTGCGAGAGCGACAGTGAGTGCAGAGTGAGTGTGAGAGTGACAGTGAGTGCAGAGTGAGTGCAAGAGTGACAGTGAGTGCAGAATGAGTGCAAGAGTGACAGAGAGTGCAGAGTGAGTGAGAGTGACAGAGAGTGCAGAGTGCAAGAGTGCAGAGTGAGTGCAGAGTGACAGTGAGTGCAGAGTGAGAGTGACAGTGAGTGCAGAGTGCGAGAGTGCAGAGTAAGTGCGAGAGTGACAGTGAGTGCAGCGTGAGTGCGAGAGTGACAGTGAGTGTAGAGTGAGTGCGAGAGTGGCAGTGAGTGCAGCGTCAGTGTGAGAGCGACAGTGAGTGCAGCGTGAGTGCGAGAGTGACAGTGAGTGCAGAGTGAGTGCAAGAGTGACAGTGAGTGCAGAGTGAGTGCAAGAGTGACAGTGAGTGCAGAGTGCAAGAGTGCAGAGTGAGTGCAGAGTGACAGTGAGTGCAGAGTGAGTGCGAGAATGACAGTGAGTGCAGAGTGAGAGTAAGAGTGACAGTGAGTGCAGAGTGCGAGAGTGCAGAGTGAGTGCAGAGTGACAGTGAGTGCAGCGTGAGTGCGAGAGCGACAGTGAGTGCAGAGTGAGTGGAGAGTGACAGTGAGTGCAGAGTGAGAGTGACAGTGAGTGCAGAGTGAGTGCAGAGTGACAGTGAGTGCAGCGTGAGTGCGAGAGCGACAGTGAGTGCAGAGTGAGTGCGAGATTGACAGTGAGTGCAGAGTGAGTGCAAGAGTGACAGTGAGTGCAGAATGAGTGCAAGAGTGACAGTGAGTGCAGAGTGAGTGTGAGAGTGACAGTGAGTGCAGAGTGAGTGTAAGAGTGCAGAGTGAGTGTGAGAGTGACAGTGAGTGCAGAGTGAGTGCGAGAGTGACAGTGAGTGCAGAGTGAGTGAGAGTGACAAAGAGTGCAGAGTGCAAGAGTACAGAGTGAGTGCAGAGTGACAGTGAGTGCAGAGTGAGAGTGACAGTGAGTGCAGAGTGAGTGCAGAGTGACAGTGAGTGCAGAGTGAGGGCGAGAGTGACAGTGAGTGCAGATTGAGTGCGAGAGTGACAGTGTGTGCAGAGTGAGAGTGAGAGTGACAGTGAGTTCAGAGTGCGAGAGTGCAGAGTGAGTGAGAGAGTGACAGTGAGTGCAATGAGTGCGAGAGCGACAGTGAGTGCAGAGTGAGTGCAAGAGTGACAGTGAGTGCAGCGTGAGTGCAAGAGCGACAGTGAGTGCAGAGTGAGTTCGAGTGACAGTGAGTGCAGAGTGAGTGCAAGAGTAACAGTGAGTGCAGAGTGAGTGCAAGAGTGACAGTGAGTGCAGAGTGAGTGCAGATTGAGTGTGAGTGCAGATTGAGTGCAGAGTGAGTGCAGAGTGAGTGCAGAGGAGTGAGTGCAGAGTGTGAGTAGAGTGTGAGTGCAGAGTGAGTGCAGAGTGTGAGTGCAGAGTGCAGAGTGAGCGTGAGTGCAGAGTGAGAGTGAGTGCAGAGTGAGTGCAGAGTGAGTGCAGAGTGAGTGCAAGAGTGACAGTGAGTGCTGAGTGAGTGCAAGAGTGACAGTGAGTTCAGAGTGAGTGCGAGACCGACAGTGAGTGCAGAGTGAGTGCGAGAGTGCAGAGTGAGTGCGAGACTGACAGTGAGTGCAGAGTGAGTGCGAAAGTGACAGTGAGTGCAGAGTGAGTGAGTGACAGTGAGTGCAGAGTGCGAGAGTGAAAGTGAGTGCAGAGTGAGTGCAAGAGTGACCGTGAGTGCAGAGTGAGTGCAAGAGTGACAGTGAGAGCAGAGTAAGAGTGACAGTGAGTGCAGAGTGTAAGAGTGCCGAGTGAGTGCAGAGTGACAGTGAGTGCAGCGTGAGTGCGAGAGTGACAGTGAGTGCAGAGTGAGTGCAAGAGTGAGAGTGAGTGCAGAGTGAGTGCAAGAGTGACAGTGAGTGCAGAGTGAGTGCGAGAGCGACAGTGAGTGCAGAGTGAGTGTGAGAGTGACAGTGAGTGCAGAATGAGTGCAAGAGTGACAGTGAGTGCAGAGTGAGTGTGAGAGTGACAGTGAGTGCAGAGTGAGTGTGAGAGTGCAGAGTGAGTGCGAGAGTGACAGTGAGTGCAGATTGAGTGTGAGAGTGACAGTGAGTGCAGAGTGAGTGAGAGTGACAGAGAGTGCAGAGTGCGAGAGTGCAGAGTGAGTGCAGAGTGACAGTGAGTGCAGAGTGAGAGTGACAGTGAGTGCAAAGTGCGAGAGTGCAGAGTGAGTGCAGAGTGACAGTGAGTACAGAGTGAGGGCAAGAGTGACAGTGAGTGCAGATTGAGTGGGAGAGTGATAGTGTGTGCAGAGTGAAAGTGAGAGTGACAGTGAGTTCAGAGTGCGAGAGTGCAGAGTGAGTGAGAGAGTGACAGTGAGTGCGAGAGCGACAGTGAGTGCAGAGTGAGTGCAAGAGTGACAGTGAGTGCAGCGTGAGTGCAAGTGCGACAGTGAGTGCAGAGTGAGTTCGAGTGACAGTGAGTGCAGAGTGAGTGCAAGAGTGACAGTGGGTGCAGAGTGAGTGCAAGAGTGACAGTGAGTGCAGAGTGAGTGCAAGAGTAACAGTGAGTGCAGAGTGAGTGTGACAGTGACAGTGAGTGCAGAGTGAGTGCAAGAGTGACAGTGAGTGCAGAGTGAGTGTGAGTGCAGATTGAGTGTGAGTGCAGATTGAGTGCAGAGTGAGTGCAGAGTGAGTGCAGAGGAGTGAGTGCAGAGTGTGAGTAGAGTGTGAGTGCAGAGTGAGTGCAGAGTGTGAGTGCAGAGTGCAGAGTGAGCATGAGTGCAGAGTGAGAGTGAGTGCAGAGTGAGTGCAGAGTGAGTGCAAGAGTGACAGTGAGTGCTGAGTGAGTGCAAGAGTGACAGTGAGTTCAGAGTGAGTGCGAGACCGACAGTGAGTGCAGAGTGAGTGCGAGAGTGCAGAGTGAGTGCGAGAGTGACAGTGAGTGCAGAGTGAGTGTGAAAGTGACAGTGAGTGCAGAGTGAGTGAGAGTGACAGTGAGTGCAGAGTGCGAGAGTGAAAGTGAGTGCAGAGTGAGCGCAAGAGTGACCGTGAGTGCAGAGTGAGTGCGAGAGTGACAGTGAGTGCAGAGTGAGATTGACAGTGAGTGCAGAGTGACAGTGAGTGCAGCGTGAGTGTGAGAGTGACAGTGAGTGCAGAGTGAGTGCAAGAGTGACAGTGAGTGCAGAGTGAGTGCAAGAGCAACAGTGAGTGCAGAGTGAGTTCGAGTGACAGTGAGTGCAGAGTGAGTGCAAGAGTGACAGTGGGTGCAGAGTGAGTGCAAGAGTGACAGTGAGTGCAGAGTGAGTGCAAGAGTAACAGTGAGTGCAGAGTGAGTGCAAGAGTGACAGTGAGTGCAGAGTGTGTGCAAGAGTGACAGTGAGTGCAGAGTGAGTGTGAGTGCAGAGTGAGTGCGAGTGCAGATTGAGTGCAGAGTGAGTGCAGAGTTAGTGCAGAGGAGTGAGTGCAGAGTGTGAGTGCAGAGTGAGTGCAGAGTGTGAGTGCAGAGTGAGTGCAGAATGTGAGTGCAGAGTGCAGAGTGAGTGTGAGTGCAGAATGAGAGTGAGTGCAGAGTGAGAGTGAGTGCAGAGTGAGCGCAAGAGTGACAGTGAGTGCTGAGTGAGTGCAAGAGTGACAGTGAGTGCAGAGTGCGAGAGTGACAGTGAGTTCGAGAGTGCAGAGTGAGTGCGAGAGTGAGTGCGAGAGTGACAGTGAGTGCAGAGTGAGTGAGAGTGACAGTGAGTGCAGAGTGCGAGAGTGACAGTGAGTGCAGAGTGAGTGCAAGAGTGACCGTGAGTGCAGAGTGAGTGCGAGAGTGACAGTGACTGCAGCGTGAGTGGGAGAGCGACAGTGAGTGCAGTGTGAGTACGAGAGTGACAGTGAGTGCAGAGTGAGTGCAAGAGTGACAGTGAGTGCAGAGTGAGTGCAAGAGTGACAGTGAGTGCAGAGTGAGTGCGAGAGCGACAGTGAGTGCAGAGTGAGTGTGAGAGTGCAGAGTGAGTGCAGAGTGAGTGCGAGAGTGACAGTGAGTGCAGAGTGAGTGCGAGAGTGACAGTGAGTGCAGAGTGAGTGAGAGTGACAGTGAGTGCAGAGTGAGTGCAAGAGTAACAGTGAGTGCAGAGTGAGTGCGACAATGACAGTGAGTGCAGAGTGAGTGCAAGAGTGACAGTGAGTGCAGCGTGAGTGTGAGTGCAGATTGAGTGTGAGTTCAGATTGAGTGCAGAGTGAGTGCAGAGTGAGTGCAGAGGAGTGAGTGCAGAGTGTGAGTAGAGTGTGAGTGCAGAGTGAGTGCAGAGTGCAGAGTGAGTGTGAGTGCAGAGTGAGAGTGAGTGCAGAGTGAGTGCAGAGTGAGTGCAGAGTGAGTGCAAGAGTGAAAGTGAGTGCAAGAGTGACAGTGAGTTCAGAGTGAGTGCGAGACCGACAGTGAGTGCAGAGTGAGTGCGAGAGTGAGTGCGAGAGTGACAGTGAGTGCAGAGTGAGTGCAAAAGTGACAGTGAGTGCAGAGTGAGTGACAGTGACAGTGAGTGCAGAGTGCGAGAGTGAAAGTGAGTGCAGAGTGAGTGCAAGAGTGACCGTGAGTGCAGAGTGAGTGCGAGAGTGACAGTGAGTGCAGAGTGAGAGTGACAGTGAGTGCAGAGTGACAGTGAGTGCAGCGTGAGTGCAAGAGTGACAGTGAGTGCAGAGTGAGTGTAAGAGTGACAGTGAGTGCAGAGTGAGTGCAAGAGTGAGAGTGAGTGCAGAGTGAGTGCGAGAGTGACAGTGAGTGCAGAGTGAGTGTGAGAGTGCAGAGTGAGTGCGAGAGTGACAGTGAGTGCAGAGTGAGTGCGAGAGTGACAGTGAGTGCAGCGTGAGTGCAAGAGCGACAGTGTTAGAAAGGGGATCCCTGGTTGGCCGAGGCTTGGGCCAAGGCCAGGCAGAAATCACCACTTCTAGTTAGGGTAGGGAAGTCACCCGCCAAGACAACCCCTGCTCACCCCCTTGGTAGCTTGGCACGAGCAGTCAGGCCTATCTCGGAGGTCATGTGTAAAGCATTTGCGCACGCACCCCCCAGCAACAACCTTCCGGGCCCCCCACAAAAGGACTCCACACAAGAGATATATGAAAATAGCTTTTGTATTACAAGGGACACATAGGAACATATACCTTACAGGGTGCCAGAGGCACGGGCAGGATTTACAAGTGAAGTAGTGTGGCTCACTGGTTAGAGGCGGCAGACCCGAGAGCAGAGGACGGCCCGGGACCAGGGTTCGATTCCCGGCGCGGCAGGTTTCTGGATCAGGGTCAGCGGACTCGATAATTCTCTCGCCTCGGTGCCCACTCTGATCAGCGATCACACTCGGCAACTCTGGGCATTAGCTTGCCTCATCTTCACTAACGGCCCCACCAGACCGCCGGGGATGCCTGGTCTCACCCTGGAGATACCCATTAAGGGACCATCTCTCAGGGAAGCCAGGAAGGGTTTCGCAGCGGTCGAAGCGCCTTGGGACCCTACGGGTAAGTAGTGCGCTATATAAATGCCTATACATTTACATTTACAAGGGACAATATACAGGACAGGGCCAGGGGACCACTGCCAGGGATATGCACATGATGGAGTCGGCATTTAGAACATATAACAACTGGGAGTTTCCTCGAACTAGGACTAGAACACACAATCACCAGGAGCTTAGCATTAGAATACGTCACGCCCCGGGATTTCATAGGACTAGCACTAGAACTCACTCTAACCAGTATCAACCCACATGAAGCAAGGTTATGCAGGAGGGAAGGAATGGCACGGTACATAACACCGCAGACGTACCTGTAGGAAGGAAACACAGAATAACTCTCAAGGAGTACAGTTACATTTAGCTAGCACTTTCAACAGGCCAACGGGCCTTCCGGGGCTAGGACGCCCAGAGTCTCAATGTCTAGGACAGGCTGTAAGCAGCCCAGCGCACACCTACACGTAGCAGCTGCCCACGAAGTGCTGGGCAGCTGGTGACCAAGGAGGGGGCCAACACGTGGGAGCCTCGCAGGCTCGGAAGAAAAGGGCGCCAAACGGTGGAGCCTCTCGGGCTCAGGAACACTGGGCGGAGCCTCGCAGGCTCAGAGGGGGAAGGGCCACGTGGTGGAGCCTCTCGGGGCTCATGGGGCAAGGACACGTTGGAGCCTCCTCGGGCTCTGGGGTTAAGGATGCCTCAGGAGCCTCTCGGGGCTCAGGGAATATGGCTGGAGCCTCCTCGGGGCTCAGGGGCCAGAAATGCGGCTGGAGCCTCTCGGGGCTCGGGGGGAAAGTACTGAAGGAGCCTCTCGGGGCTCAGGGGCTGAAGCTATGGGCAGGCGCGGCCCCCCTCGGGGGACCCGGCGTCACTGGGGGCCCCGCGGGCCTCTGAACACATCTGTGCTCACGCGGGAGGGGAGGGGCGGCCACCGGCAATGTGGCCCGATGCCCCGCCTCCCCTCCTGCATCACTCACCGGTCGGCGAGCGCGCCGGTCTCTCTCGCTCTCCGGGGCTCCCTCTCGCTCCTGGGGGGCCCCGGGGGGGAAGCGGCAGTCGTCTCGGGGGTCGCAGGGGCGCGGAGTAGGCTCCCGCCGCTCCCTGCATGTTCGTCTCCTCCTCAGCAGCTCCCCCGGGCCGCCGGCCAATCAGAGCGCGGCCCGGGGAGACGTCATCGGGCCGGCAGCCAATCAGTGCGCGGCCCGGGGGCGGGCCTCATGAAGGGTCCCGGGCTGCGGCGGTGAATACAGGGGAAATTGACGAGGGCCAGGATCCCTCGATTAGGCATCAATGAAGGGGCAAGCGAGGTAGGCACTCGCTGGGGGCTCGGGCCCCCTCCCACGAGCGGACAAATGCCGGGTGGGCACCGTCTGGAAAGATTGAACGCTCCCAGCGCTAGGAGCATAGAGGCAGCGCCTCAAGGTGCTAGGGCAGCAAGGAAGCGCTCCCCAGCGCGGGAAGCCTGAATGAAGTGCCCCGCGGCGCTAGGACAGCCAGAAACGGGGAATAAGGCGCCTCCCGGCGCTAGGGCAGCAGGGAAGCGCTCCCCAGCGCGGGAAGCCTGAATGAAGCGCCCCGCGGCGCTAGGACAGCCAGAAACGGGGAATAAGGCGCCTCCCGGCGCTAGGGCAGCAGACATCAGCCGTCTTGGTAGGGTCCAGGACAGCAGTGGTTCAGGGGCATGGCAGGGCTCAGGGAGGCAAGCCTTTCCCCTGAGCCCCAAGCAGCAGCATGCCCCTGGCAGGAGTCAGTCAGGACCAGCAGGGAAGAGAGAGAGCACCCCCTCCTTTTATACATGAGACCCCTTTGTCTCAAAAGGGGCAGGCAGGGTGAGAACCAGCTAGAACTGGTTATCAGGAATTTCTTGTTACTGGCCAGGTTAGGACACCAGACGCACCCCAGGTGGGTGGAGCCAGCATTGTGGGAGGACAGCCCAGACCCAGACAGGATACAGGCACAGCCCCTCCCTCACTTCAGCCAATCACGCGCCAGCATACTTACTGCACACACACACCGATGTCTAGAAGTGGCACTTCTCTTCTAGCCACACACAAGCCGCATACAGCATCTTGAAGCATTCAATCACACGAATCCATACATACCAGACTCGGGCCTGTACCCCCCACGCACCCGGAACTATCGGGGACACACACATGCCCCATGCATTCCTATGGGAGGGCAGGCTTCTCTCATGTACACGCACTCAGAGCGGGAATCACCATTCCCAGGTCACATATAACAAGCCAAACTTCAGGGGTGGACCTGCCAGAAGGGCCCGGTCCAACAGACAGTGAGTGCAGAGTGAGTGTGAGTGCAGAGTGAGTGTGAGTGCAGATTGAGTGCAGAGTTAGTGCAGAGGAGTGAGTGCAGAGTTTGAGTGCAGAGTGAGTGCAGAGTGTGAGTGCAGAGTGAGTGCAGAATGTGAGTGCAGAGTGCAGAGTGAGTGTGAGTGCAGAATGAGAGTGAGTGCAGAGTGAGAGTGAGTGCAGAGTGAGTGCAAGAGTGACAGTGAGTGCTGAGTGAGTGCAAGAGTGACAGTGAGTGCAGAGTGCGAGAGTGACAGTGAGTTCAAGAGTGCAGAGTGAGTGCGAGAGTGAGTGCGAGAGTGACAGTGAGTGCAGAGTGAGTGAGAGTGACAGTGAGTGCAGAGTGCGACTGTTGGAAAGGCGATCCCAGGGGAGACAGAAGGTGTCTGACTGCCTGCCCCGAGACCCCACTCTCGCTATGGAATAGGCCGAGCGCCGTAGGGAGGCCTCCTTGGCGAGGCTCCTCTCCTACAATCGTAACAGCAGAGCAACCACACTACTTACAGAAGGACACCACACAAGAGGAAAGTTCACACGATTCTTTATATAAGTAATTAAAACCGGCTCTTGGCGAACTGGGTAGGTGAGGATCGAGGGATCCATAAAGTCTTGGTTCAGAAAAAGGGGCGGGGAGTAGCGTGATTGTCTTGGCACCAACGGGTACGAGGATAGTTCTCCGTGGAGCAGGCCGCGACAGCGTCCGCAGGGCCTCGAAGGTGGTTCAGCTTGGGCAGGCCGCGACAGCGTCCGCAGGGCCTCGAAGGTGGTTCAGCTTGGGCAGGCCGCGACAGCATCAGCAGGGCCTCGAAGGTGGTTCAGCTTGGGCAGGCCGCGACAGCGTCAGCAGGGCCTCGAAGGTGGTTCAGCTTGGGCAGGCCGCGACAGCGTCAGCAGGGCCTCGAAGGTGGTTCAGCTTGGGCAGGCCGCGACAGCGTCAGCAGGGCCTCGGAGATGGTTCCAGGTACAAGAGTTCGGATCAGGATCAGCCGCGACGAGGTCAGCAGGGCTTCGACTCCAAGATACAACTGCTGTCCTGATCCAGGGCTGGCCCAGATATAGGACTGGAGTCCTTTGATGTCCGGACCCTCGCGCCTGGGGGTCAGAGGGGCTGGGATGAGGGTGTCCAGACACCCAGCAGGGGGGTGGAGCCAGCGCCCAGGGAGGCTGGAGGGCAATCGATACCAGGCATCCGGGGACAGCTGGAGGGCCATCGCAACTTCCCGCCTCTCGGATCTGTCAAGTGGCCACTCGACCACCTGGGAGGATCTTGGTGCCCCGATGTCGGGGCTTCGCTGGGGCCGGGGCCAGGGTGGCTGCGGCCACGTGCTCGGGACGTGGTGGGCCCAAGATGGAGTCGGGCCAGAGATGGGGCCCGGCATGGTTGCCGGACCGGCGGCGTTGGCGAGCAGGGCCCGCCGGGGTGCCAGGAAGGGGGAGAGCCGTAGGTTGCCAGGGTGCGGCTCTCCTTGCGGGTTTGGGACTGTTCGTGTCAGGGGGTCGACAGCAGGTCGACGGCGGCCCGATGTCGCCCGGGGCCCGCCATGCGGGAGGGGTAGGCCCACGCCACGAGGCCGGGTCCAACAGCGAGAGTGACAGTGAGTGCAGAGTGAGTGCAAGAGTGACCGTGAGTGCAGAGTGAGTGCGAGAGTGACAGTGAGTGCAGAGTGACAGTGACAGTGAGTGCAGAGTGCAAGAGTGCAGAGTGAGTGCAGAGTGACAGTGACTGCAGCGTGAGTGTGAGAGCGACAGTGAGTGCAGTGTGAGTACGAGAGTGACAGTGAGTGCAGAGTGAGTGCAAGAGTGACAGTGAGTGCAGAGTGAGTGCAAGAGTGACAGTGAGTGCAGAGTGAGTGCGAGAGCGACAGTGAGTGCAGAGTGAGTGTGAGTGTTGGACAGGCCTCGTAGCTGGGCCGTCCCCCCTCCGCACAACGGGGCCCGGACCCGGCTCTCCCTGAATCCCCAGCAAGAACCACCCCGGCAACCCCCCGAGGCAACCCACAACCCGTCCATAACGGGACTCCAGCTCCTGAACCCTCCCGTACCGGCTGGCCCTGGTCCCCATCAGCACCATGGCCCCGGCCCAGCCGCCATCTTTGGACACTACAGCACGAGGCCGCGTGGCCTCAACTCGACCCTAACCCTGGGCCTGGCCAGGCCCCGACATCGAGGCACCAACCTCCACACAGGAGGTAAAGAGACCACTTGGCAGATCAATGGAAGAAGGAGTCGTCAACGGCTCTCCTCCGCCAGGTGTCGATCACCCCCGGCCTCCCTGGGCGCTGGCTCCCCCCCCCTGCTGGGTGTCTGGACTCCCTCATTCCGGACCTCCCGACCTCCAGGCGCGAAGGTCCGGACATCAAAGGGGACCAGACCTATAACTGGGGCAGCGCCAGACCAGGAAGGCAGTTGTATCCTGGAGTCGAGAGACACCGAGAAAAACTCATCCTTGACGGACTGCTGGCGCTGCCGCAGCCCTGCCCTGTGAACCCTTCGTCTTGGCCTGCTGGCGCTGCCGCGGCCCACCCTCGTCAAACCATCATCTTGGCCTGCTGGCGCTGCCGCGGTCCTCTGCAACGTGAACTACCACCTTGGCCTGCTGGCGCTGCTGCGGCCCTCTGCAACGTGAACTACCACCTTGGCATGCTGGCGCTGCCGCGGCCCTCTGCAACGTGAACTACCACCTTGGCCTGCTGGCGCTGCCGCGGCCCTCTGCAACGTGAACCATCGCCTTGGCCTGCTGGCGCTGCCGCGGCCCCCTTCGTTGTAGACCTTCGTCCTAGCCGGCTGGCGCTGCCGCGGCCCGACCTTGCAGACTCCTAAGCTCGAGGATTGTGAGCTTCTCGCTTGCCACCCCCTGTACCGATCCGGTACCAAGACTGTCCCGCTACCCCTTTCCCTACAGAGACTAGAATTGAGGGGACCTTCGAGTCCTGAATCCCCTGTATCGCTGATAACCTTGCCTTACGAACCCTATATAAAGAGTGTTGATCTCATCCTTGTGTGGTGTCTATCTGTGGGGGGGAAGTGACTTGTCTGTATGATCGCTGGAGACGGCCCTCCTCGGAGGCCTCTCCCCCAGTACTCGGCCGACCCTCCGGGTCCCCGTCTAACATTGGTGGCCAGCGCGCGGTCGGCCGAGCACAGTGATCGCACAGACAGGTAACTTCCCCCCCACAGATGGACACCACACAAAGATCAGGGTAACACCTTTTATAGGCACTTCTGGGAGTAGAGTGGTACGATACAAGGCAATCAGGACACGATGATCCTCTCAATTCTAGTCTCTAGTAGGGGAAGGGGGCAGCGGGACAGTCTGGGTACCCACGGGTACGGGGGTGTAACGGTGATGGCTCACAATCCTCGAGCTCGGTGTTCGGAGGGGTCAGACCGCGGCAGCGCCGGCAGGTCCCGAAGAGGTCGTAGGTGGCAACGGGCCGCGGCAGCGCCAGCAGGTCCCAACGAGGATGAAGGTTACAACGGGCCGCGGCAGCGCCAGCAGGTCCCACGAGAATGCAGGTTGCAACGGGCCGCGGCAGCGCCAGCAGGTCCCACGAGGATGAAGGTTACAACGGGCCGCGGCAGCGCCAGCAGGTCCCACGAGGATGAAGGTTACAACGGGCCGCGGCAGCGCCAGCAGGTCCCAACGAGGATGAAGGTTGCAGAGGGCCGCGGCAGCGCCAGCAGGCAGGACAATAGTTCACAAGGCAGGGCTGTGGCAGCGCCAGCAGTCCGTCAAGGATGAGTTCGTCGCGGTGTCTCTCGACTCCAGGATACAACTGCCCTCCTGTCCTGGGGCTGCCTCAGTTATAGGTCTGGCGCCCTTTGATGTCCGGACCCTCGCTCTTGGAGGTCGGGAGGTCTGGGATGAGGGAGTCCAGACACCCAGCAGGGGGGTGGAGCCAGCGCCCGAGGAGGCTGGGGGTGCTCGGCACCTGGCGGGGAAGAGCCATCGACACTTCGTACTCCCATTGACCTGCCAAGTGGGCCGTTCACCTCCTGGGTGGAGGGTGGTGCCGGGATGTCCGGGCCTGGCCAGGCCCAGGGTTGGGGTCGGGCTGAGGCCGCACGGCCGCGTGGTGCCGTGTCCAAGATGGCGGCTGGGCCGGGCAATGGTGCTGACGGTGGCCCGGGCCCTGTCCTGCGGGGAGGGAGCGAGCCCCTCATGTGGCCTGTCCAACATGCGTCCCCCCCAGCTGAAGGCGGGGAGAGTCACCCATCTTCTTGGGGACTTTCCTCGTCGAGGCGGAAAAAGCGGGACAGGCCATCCGCGTTGGCGTGGTCTTGGCCGGGTCGATGTTCCACAGTGAAGTCCATCCCCTGCAGGGAGATGGACCAACGTAGTAGTTTCGGGTTTTCCCCCCGCATCTGCATGAGCCATTGCAGGGGTCGATGATCGGTCTGGACCCGGAAGTGGGTGCCGAAGAGATAAGGCCGGAGCTTTTTGAGGGCCCACACCACGGCGAAGGCCTCCCGCTCGATGGTGCTCCAGCGTCGTTCTCGGGCCAGGAGCCGTCTGCTGATGAAAGCCACTGGCTGGTCAAGTCCTTCGGGGTTCAGCTGGGAAAGGACTGCCCCAACGCCATGGTCGGAGGCATCTGTTTGGACGATAAATTCCCGGCTGTAGTCGGGGGCCTGGAGCACCGGGGCGGAGCACATGGCGGCCTTCAGCTTCTCGAAGGCCGCTTGACAGTCTGGGGTCCAGTTGACCTTCTTTGGTTGGTTTTTGGAGGTGAGTTCCGTGAGGGGCCCTACAATGCTGCCATAGTCCCTCACGAACCGTCGGTAGTAGCCTGTGAGTCCCAAGAAGGCGCGGACCTCGGTGTGGGTGATGGGGGACTGCCACGACTGGATGGCAGCGATCTTGAGTTGCAGAGGGGCCACCAGACCGCTTCCCACCTGGTGCCCGAGATAGGTCACGGACCCCTGGCCAATTTGGCATTTGCTGGCCTTGATCGTGAGGCCAGCTCGTTGGAGGGCCTGTAGCACCTCTCGGAGGTGGTGGAGGTGGTCGGACCAGTGGTGGCTGTACACAGCGATATCGTCCAGGTAGGCGGCGCTGAATCCTTCGAGTCCTGCCAGGACCTGGTTTACTAGCCGCTGAAATGTTGCTGGCGCATTCTTCATGCCGAATGGCATGACCTTGAAGTGATAGTGGCCATCAGGGGTAGAGAATGCCGATCGTTCTTGGGCCCGGGGTGTGAGACCGATCTGCCAGTAGCCCGCTGTCAGGTCGAAGATGCTGAGGTAGCGGGCAGCTCCCATGCGGTCGATTAGTTCATCTGCTCGGGGGATGGGGTGTGCGTCTGTTCTGGTGACCGCATTCAAGCCCCGGTAGTCGACGCAGAACCGGAGCTCCGGCGTGGCGCCGGGGGCGGCCGCTTTGGGGACCAGTACCACTGGGCTGGCCCTGGGGCTGTCTGAGGGCTCGATGATCCCGAGTGTGAGCATCTTGGCCACCTCCTCTTGGATGCAGGCCCGTACCCGATCTGGTACGCGGTAGGCCCGATGGCGGATAGGGGGACTGTCTCCAGTGTCCACGTCGTGTAAGCACCAGGGGGTGACCCCTGGGGTGAGGGAGAACAGGGTGGAGAACTGGAGCAGGAGGACTCGGCAGTCTTGGCGCTGTTCCAGGGTGAGGGCCTCCGAGAGTCGGACCCCGTCCACGGAGCCGTCCTTCTCCCGTGACCGTAGGAGGTCAGGAAGGGGTTCGGAGTCCTCCTCGGTTCCATTGTCGGTTGCCATCAGGAGACTGAGTTCGGAGCGTACAAAGTGGGGTTTCAGTCTATTAGCGTGGAAGACCCGGAGAGGGTTTCGGGAAGATTCCATATCGATGAGATAGGTGACAGGGCTCTTGCGCTCGATTACTTTGAAGGGCCCCGTCCATTTGTCTTGCAGGGCGCATGGTTCGGTGGGAGACATTACCCACACTTGTTGGCCGGGTTCAAATTCGATGGAGGATGCATTTTGATCGTACCACCTTTTCATGTCCTCCTGACTGGCCTCCAGGTTTGCTTTTGCCATCTCTCTGAACCTTCTGGTCTGGTTGCGGAGGGTTAGGAGGTACTTGAAAACATCTGGAGGGTTCTTTAGAGGGGGCATTTCCCAGCCTTCTTTGACTAGGCTGAGCGGGCCTCGCACCGGGTGTCCATACAAGAGTTCGAAAGGGCTGAAGCCGAGGGACTTCTGGGGGACTTCTCGGTAGGCAAAGAGAAGGCACGGTAGTAGCACATCCCACTGGCGACGGAGGGGCTCTTCCAACCCCCCAATCATCCCTTTGAGCATGCGGTTGAACCGCTCAACCAGTCCGTTCCCTTGAGGGTGATAGGGGGTCGTGAATCGGTAGGTGACCCCACACTGTTGCCAGAGGGACTTCATGTATTTTGAGATAAAGTTCGTACCCCTGTCGCTGACGACTTCCCGGGGGAAGCCCACTCGAGAGAAGATCCCCATCAAGGCTCGACCCACTACTGGGGCTGTTATCGCACGAAGGGGGACCGCCTCAGGATAGCGGGTAGCGTGATCCACCAGGACCAGGATGAAGCGATGTCCCTGTGCTGTTCGGGGGTCCAGGGGCCCCACAATGTCTATTCCCACCCTTTCGAACGGGGTGGTCACCACGGGTAATGGTTGTAGGGGTGCCTTGAGTTTGCGGCCGCTCTTCCCACTGGCCTGGCAGGTCGGGCAGGACCGGCAATGGTTGGATACGTCATTTCTCATTTTGGGCCAAAAAAAGTGAGTCACCAGGCGGTGGTAGGTCTTGTCTTGGCCCAGGTGCCCGGCCAGGGGGACATCATGGGCTAGGTTCAACAGGAAGTCTCTGAAGTGGAGGGGCACCACCAGCACTCGCCCGGCCCCCAGTTCTGCGATTTTCTGTTCGCTGTACAAGAGATCATTGTCCCAATAAACCCAGTGGGCCCCGGTGGTGTCTCCTTGGCTCTGGGCGAGCGCTTGCTGTCGCAATCCCTCGAGGGAGGGGCAGGTCTTTTGCTCCTGCCGGAATTGTTCCTGGGTGGGCCCCCCTTCTTGACGCCACTGAGCCAGGTCGGGAAGTTCGGGGGGCTGTGTGGACCCCTCTGGGGTGGGGTCCGGGTGGTCGGTCTGGAGGAAGTCTTCTTCTGGAGTGATCGAGGGCGGAGGTGCTGCCCATTCTGGTTCTTCTGGTCTAGGGATGGTGCGGGTGGCCATGGATCGGGTGGTTACGCACGCCCAGTCCGGGAGACCCAACATCCCCAGATGCTCTCTTCTTTCCACAGCGGCCCACGGGGAGCTCTCGAGATCGTTCCCCAGGAGGCAGTCTACGGGGGCCTCGTCACGGACAGTTACTTTCAGCATGCCGGACACTCCTCCCCATTCGAAGGGGATGCAGGCCATCCGACACAGGCTCTCCGAGTTATCTGCCGATCGGACGGGGCAAAGTACGTTTGGTAGGATTTGTTCTGGGGTCACCAGGTGACAGCGGACGGCCGTCACACTGGCCCCGGTGTCACGCAGGGCCTCGGCCTTGCGCCCATTGATGCTCACCCATTGGCTGTACTTCCGAGTGTTGGCGGGCAGGGGAGTCCGCGGGACCATGTCTCTTCCTCCTAGGCATGCCAGGGTCATGGCGGCGGGTTCCCACTCGAACTGCTCCGACTCATAGGTCTCCGTGTCTTCGGAGACTTGTTCTTCCCCCAGGGCGGCGGCCGCCATCTGGCGGGGCCCGGGGGCCTGGTTCTTCGGGCAGGTCGGGTCACTGGCATAGTGGCCGACTCGCTGGCATCGATGACACGTCACGTTAGCTCGGAACCCCGGGCGCATCGGGGGGTTTCCCCGGCCTGCTGGGGCCGGGGTGGCGTTAGTGGGTGCGGCCGGGGCGGCGTCTCTGCCCCGGCCCGGGCCTCCTCCTCCTCCTCGGGGACGATGGTGACCTTGGTTGGTTCTGTTCTGCTCATTCGGCCCACTCCGGGCCACTCGGGTGCTCTCCCACCGGTCAGCCTCGGTGGCGAGCTGCCGGGGTTCAGTCAATTTACTGTCGAGGAGGTGCTGCCTGAGCTCGACAAAGCAGTTGTTGGAGAGGTGCTCCCACACAATGAGATTGAAGAGTTGTTCGTAAGTGGTTACGTTGTTACCCTTGACCCACCCCTCGAAGGCTCGGCTGAAATAGTTCACGTATTCCAACCATGTCGTACCTGGGATCCTGGTGCAGTTGCGGAACCTCTGGCGGTACATTTCGGGTGTAAGTCCATATCGACTGAGGAGGGCGGCCTTCATGTGGTCATAGGACGTCATTTGATGGTCCGGAAGCTGCAGCAGGGCATCACGACCCTCGTTGACGAATCTCCCCCATAGACCGGCTCCCCAGTCACTTCGAGCGACCAGGTGGGCGGTCATGGCAATCTCATAGGCCTTGAACCACTGCTGTATGTCGTCGTTCCGGTGATATTCTCGGACCACATCCTTGGGGATGTGGACCTTCTGCTCGGTAGGACCCGGGGAGTGCGGTTGCTCGGGTACCCCTAGGTTTTTGTTCAGTTTGCGCATTTCTATCTCCGCTAGTTTGCACTCGTGCTCGTATGCCAGTCTTTTTTCTTCGAGGTCTCTCTGTCTCTGTTTTTCCTCTCGCTCTTCTCTGAGCCGTAAGTGTTCTAAGTTTATTTTTTGTTCCGCCAGTTTCAATTCTCCGTCTAATCTGAGTCGTGCCAAGTCTAACTCGTGTAATCTATTTTTTTCCCGCTCTTGGATCTCTTCATGGGAGGGGCCTGTTCTCCGTTCCTCCGTCCGGGTGGTGTTGACTTCCGGGGCTGCGGGGTCCCGGGGGGTTGCGGTATTTGTCTCTGTCCAGGCCTCTAGGGCGTTTTTGAAGTCTTCTTTTGTGCTTAGCCCGGTGGTAGCAATGCCTAAGTCCATGCAAAATTGTTTGAGCTCTCGGTGGTTGTATTCTTCCAGCTTTTCCATCTGGAACTTCTCCGCCGATCCGCTCTCTTTGGTCGTCATTGTGGTTTTAGTCGTAGGGTGAGTTACTGTCTGTACGGTACGCGTTGGTTCGGATCGCGCCGCTAGCCACCAATGTTAGACGGGGACCTGGAGGGTCGGCCGAGCACAGTGATCGCACAGACAGGTAACTTCCCCCCCACAGATGGACACCACACAAAGTTCAGGGTAACACCTTTTATAGGCACTTCTGGGAGTAGAGTGGTACGATACAAGGCAATCAGGACACGATGATCCTCTCAATTCTAGTCTCTAGTAGGGGAAGGGGGTAGCGGGACAGTCTGGGTACCCACGGGTACGGGGGTGTAACGGTGATGGCTCACAATCCTCGAGCTCGGTGTTCGGAGGGGTCAGACCGCGGCAGCGCCGGCAGGTCCCGAGGAGGTCGTAGGTGGCAACGGGCCGCGGCAGCGCCAGCAGGTCCCAACGAGGATGAAGGTTACAACGGGCCGCGGCAGCGCCAGCAGGTCCCACGAGAATGCAGGTTGCAACGGGCCGCGGCAGCGCCAGCAGGTCCCACGAGGATGAAGGTTACAACGGGCCGCGGCAGCGCCAGCAGGTCCCACGAGGATGAAGGTTACAACGGGCCGCGGCAGCGCCAGCAGGTCCCAACGAGGATGAAGGTTGCAGAGGGCCGCGGCAGCGCCAGCAGGCAGGACAATAGTTCACAAGGCAGGGCTGTGGCAGCGCCAGCAGTCCGTCAAGGATGAGTTCGTCGCGGTGTCTCTCGACTCCAGGATACAACTGCCCTCCTGTCCTGGGGCTGCCTCAGTTATAGGTCTGGCGCCCTTTGATGTCCGGACCCTCGCTCTTGGAGGTCGGGAGGTCTGGGATGAGGGAGTCCAGACACCCAGCAGGGGGGTGGAGCCAGCGCCCGAGGAGGCTGGGGGTGCTCGGCACCTGGCGGGGAAGAGCCATCGACACTTCGTACTCCCATTGACCTGCCAAGTGGGCCGTTCACCTCCTGGGTGGAGGGTGGTGCCGGGATGTCGGGGCCTGGCCAGGCCCAGGGTTGGGGTCGGGCTGAGGCCGCACGGCCGCGTGGTGCCGTGTCCAAGATGGCGGCTGGGCCGGGCAATGGTGCTGACGGTGGCCCGGGCCCTGTCCTGCGGGGAGGGAGCGAGCCCCTCATGTGGCCTGTCCAACAGGCGCGATCCGAACCTACGCATAATCGTACAGAGGGTCACTCGCCCCACGACACACAACCACCATGACAACAAAAGAGAGCGGAACAACGGAAAAATTCCAGATGGAAAAGTTGGAAGAATACAACCACAGAGAACTGAAACAATTTTGCATAGAACTAGGCATTTCAACCACAGGACTAAGCACGAAAGAGGACTTCAAACGAGCCCTGGAATCTTGGGCGCAGACGGGTACGACCGTACCCCAAACACGAAACCCCGAGACACCCGAAACAAGCCCCACGCCGACGGAAGAAAGAAGATCGGGTCTCTCCCCGGAGGAGGTCCGGGAACGAGAAAAAAGCAGGCTCCATGAATTAGAACTGGCACGACTTCGCTTAGATGGAGAGCTCAAATTGGCGGAACAAAAAATAACGTTGGAACACTTACGGCTCCGAGAGGAGCGAGAGGAGAAACAAAGGCAGAGAGAGCTAGAAGAGAAGAAGCTAGCCTACGAACATGAGCGCAACCTCAAAGAACTAGAGCTTCGGAAGCAGAACAAGGAGCTCGGGACCCCCGAGCGCACGAACACTCCTGCCACTACAGACCCCAAGGTCCACATCCCCAAGGATGTCATCAGAGAGTACTACAAGAACGATGATATCCAGCAGTGGTTTAAAGCCTACGAGGTAGCCATGACCTCCCACCGGATTCCCAGGAGCGACTGGGGAGCCGGGTTATGGGGGAGGTTTGTCAACGAAGGGCGAGACGCCCTGCTGCAACTCCCGGACCATCTGATGACATCCTACGACCACATGAAGGCCGCCCTCCTTACTCGATACGGACTCACACCCGAGATGTACAGCCAGCGGTTCCGCGACTGCAAACGGATCCCGGGTACCACTTGGGTGGAGTACGTGAACTTCTTTAGCCGGGCCTTCGAGGGGTGGATCAAGGGCAGCAAAGTGACCACCTACGAGCAACTCTTTGACCTTATTGTGTGGGAGCACCTTTCTAACAACTGCTTCATCGAACTCAGGCAGCACCTCCTGGACAGTAAACTAACGGAACCTCGGCAACTCGCCGCCGAAGCTGACCGATGGGAAAGCACCCGAGTTGGCCGAAACGGGCCCAGCGAACCGAACAGAACTGCCCAAGGGCCCCATCGCCCCCGTGGGGGAGGAGGAGGCCAGGGTCGGGGTAGAGACACTGGCCCGGTGACTCCCGCAAGCAACCCCCCGCCCCCGGCCAGCAGGGGAAACCCCCCGATGCGACCAGGCTTCCGAGCCAACATTACTTGCCACCGGTGCCAGCGATCCGGCCACTACGCCAATGATCCCAACTGTCCAAAGAACCCGAACACTATACCCCGCCAGGTCGCTGCTGCCGCCCTGGGGGAAGAGCAAACCCCAGAAGACCAAGAGGAGTACGAGACCGACCAGCCTGAGTGGGAACCGGCCGCCATGTCCCTGGTTTGCTTAGGGGAACGAGACCTGATCCCTCGGGCCCCCCTTCCCGCCAACACGCAGAAGTACAGCCAGTGGGTCAACATTAATGGCCGCCGGGCGGAAGCTCTCCGCGACACCGGGGCCAGTGTGACCGCAGTCCGCTGTCATCTGGTGGCCCCGGACCAGATCTTGCCGAACATTCTTTGCCCTGTCCGGTCGGCCGACAACTCAGAAAGCCTATGTCAAATGGCCTACGTCCCCTTCGAATGGGGAGGAGTATCCGGGATGCTGAAAGTGACTGTCCGCGATGATGCCCCTGTGGATTGCCTCCTGGGGAACGATCTCGAAAGTTCTCCCTGGGCAGCAGTCGAACGGAGAGAGCACCTGGGGATGCTGGGCCTCCCCGAATGGGTCTGCGTCACGACCCGGTCCATGACCGCCCGGGCCGTCCCCAGTCCAGAGGAACCCGAGTGGCCGGAGCCTCCTCCCGCGATTGTCCCAGAGGAGGCCACCCCCGGAGCAAGTCCCCCAGCCCAAACCGAAGAAGGACTCGGTCGGCTCCAGGACCTCCCCGATCTGGCCCAGTGGCGTCACGAGGGGGGTCCTACCCAGGAACAATTCCGGCAAGAACAAAGAACCTGTCCCTCCCTCGAGGGACTCCGGCAGCAAGCCCTTGCCCAGAGCGCAGGGGACACCTCGGGGGCCCACTGGATCTACTGGGACAACGACCTGCTCTACAGCGAGCAAAGGATTGCAGAACTAGGGGCCAGTCGGGTGCTGGTGGTGCCCCTTCGCTTCAGAGATTTCCTCCTGAACTTAGCCCACGATGTCCCCCTTGCCGGACACCTGGGACAGGACAAAACGTACGACCGCCTGGTGACCCACTTTTACTGGCCCCAAATGCGAAAGGATGTCACCAACCACTGCAGGGCCTGCCCCACCTGCCAGGCCAGCGGAAAAAGTGGCCGAAAAACCAAAGCACCCTTACAGCCTTTTCCCGTCGTCACCACCCCATTCGAACGGGTGGGAATAGACATTGTGGGGCCCCTGGACCCCCGAACCGCCCAAGGACACCGGTTCATCCTGGTCCTGGTGGACCACGCCACCCGCTATCCCGAGGCCATCCCTCTTCGAACCATGACGGCACCCGTGGTAGGCCGAGCCCTGATGGGGATCTTCTCCCGGGTGGGTTTCCCCCGGGAGGTCGTCAGCGACAGGGGAAAGAACTTCATCTCAAAATACATGAAGTCTATCTGGCAACAGTGCGGGGTCACCTACAAATTCACGACCCCCTATCACCCGCAAGGAAATGGATTGGTCGAGCGGTTTAACCGCACACTCAAAGGAATGATCATGGGCCTAGAAGAACCCCTCCGTCGCCAGTGGGACGTGCTACTCCCGTGCCTCCTGTTTGCCTATCGAGAAGTCCCTCAAAAATCCCTAGGCTTCAGCCCATTTGAACTCCTGTACGGACACCCCGTCCGGGGTCCCCTCAGCCTAGTCAAAGAAGGTTGGGAGAGGCCCCCCCAGAAAGCTCCCCCTGATATATACAAGTATCTCCTGGCCCTTCGCAACCAGACCCGGCGATTCAGGGAGATCGCCAAAGCAAACCTTGAAGCCAGTCAGGAGGACATGAAGAAATGGTATGATCAGCACGCCTCCTCCATTGAGTTCGAACCCGGACAGCTGGTCTGGGTGATGTCCCCGGTTGAACCCTGTGCCCTACAGGACAAATGGTCCGGGCCCTTCAAGGTGATCGAACGCAAGGGGCCCGTCACCTATTTAATCGACATGGAAACCATACGGAACCCCCTACGGGTCCTCCACGCCAACAGACTCAAACCCCATTTTGTACGCTCAGAACTCAGCCTCCTGATGGCTACCGATAATGGGACGGAAGAAGACTCCGAGCCCCTTCCTGACCTGCTGAGGACCCTCGAGCAGGATGGCTCAGTGGAAGGGGTCAGACTCTCCGAGGCCTTGTCCCCAGAGCAACGCCAAGACTGTCAAGCTCTCCTGACACGGTTCGCATCCTTGTTCTCTCTCACCCTCGGGGTCACCCCCTGGTGCCTTCACGATGTGGACACCGGGGACAGCCCCCCTATTCGACACAGGGCGTACCGCGTATCAGATCGAGTGCGCGCCTGCATCCAGGCCGAGGTATCCAAGATGCTGGCCCTGGGAGTGATCGAACCCTCTGACAGCCCCTGGGCCAGCCCAGTCGTCCTGGTCCCCAAGGCTGCCGCCCCGGGCGTTGCCCCTGAGCTCCGGTTCTGGGTGGACTACCGGGGACTGAATGCCGTTACCAGGACCGACGCTCACCCTATCCCCCGGGCAGATGAGCTAATTGACCGTATGGGGGCCGCCAGCTACCTGAGCATCTTCGATTTAACAGCGGGCTACTGGCAAATCGGCCTCACCCCCAGGGCCCAAGAACGATCCGCCTTCTCTACCCCGGACGGTCACTACCACTTCAAGGTGATGCCATTCGGCATGAAAAACGCTCCGGCAACATTTCAACGACTCGTGAACCAGGTACTGGCGGGCCTCGAAGAATTCAGCGCCGCCTACCTGGACGACATCGCTGTGTACAGTCACCACTGGACCGACCACCTCCGCCACCTGCGGGAAGTTCTACACGCCCTCCGGCAGGCCGGGCTCACCATCAAGGCCAGCAAATGTCAGGTTGGCCAAGGGTCCGTGACCTACCTAGGACACCAAGTGGGAAGCGGGCTGGTGGTCCCCCTCCAGCTCAAGATCGCTGCCATCCAGGCCTGGCAGCCCCCTACGACCCAAACCGAGGTCCGGGCCTTCCTGGGACTCACCGGGTACTACCGGCGGTTTGTGAAGGACTATGGCAGCATCGTGGGGCCCCTCACGGAGCTCACATCCAAGAAGAACCCCAAAACAGTCAACTGGACTCCGGACTGCCAATCGGCCTTCGAGAAGCTGAAGGCCGCTATGTGCACGGCCCCCGTGCTCCAGGCTCCCGACTACGGCCGTGAATTCATTGTACAGACGGACGCCTCCGATCAGGGCGTGGGGGCCGTCCTCTCCCAACTCAACTCCGAGGGAGTCGATCAGCCAGTGGCATTCATCAGCCGATGCCTGCTGGCCCGGGAACAGCGCTGGAGCACCATCGAGAGGGAGGCCTTCGCCGTAGTCTGGGCCCTCAAGAAGCTCCGGCCCTACCTCTTCGGCACCCACTTTCGGGTGCAGACAGACCACCGACCCCTGCAATGGCTGATGCAGATGCGGGGGGAAAACCCGAAACTGTTGCGCTGGTCCATCTCCCTGCAGGGGATGGACTTCACTGTGGAGCATCGTCCAGGCCAAGACCACGCCAACGCAGACTGCCTGTCACGCTTTTTCCGCCTCGGCGAGGAGAGTCCCCAAGAGGATGGCTGACTCTCCCTGCCCTCAGCTGGGGGGGACGCATGTTGGACAGGCCTCGTAGCTGGGCCGTCCCCCCTCCGCACAACGGGGCCCGGACCCGGCTCTCCCTGAATCCCCAGCAAGAACCACCCCGGCAACCCCCCGAGGCAACCCACAACCCGTCCATAACGGGACTCCAGCTCCTGAACCCTCCCGTACCGGCTGGCCCTGGTCCCCATCAGCCCCGGCCCAGCCGCCATCTTTGGACACTACAGCACGAGGCCGCGTGGCCTCAACTCGACCCTAACCCTGGGCCTGGCCAGGCCCCGACATCGAGGCACCAACCTCCACACAGGAGGTAAAGAGACCACTTGGCAGATCAATGGAAGAAGGAGTCGTCAACGGCTCTCCTCCGCCAGGTGTCGATCACCCCCGGCCTCCCTGGGCGCTGCCCCCCCCCCCTGCTGGGTGTCTGGACTCCCTCATTCCGGACCTCCCGACCTCCAGGCGCGAAGGTCCGGACATCAAAGGGGACCAGACCTATAACTGGGGCAGCGCCAGACCAGGAAGGCAGTTGTATCCTGGAGTCGAGAGACACCGAGAAGAACTCATCCTTGATGGACTGCTGGCGCTGCCGCAGCCCTGCCCTGTGAACCCTTCGTCTTGGCCTGCTGGCGCTGCCGCGGCCCACCCTCGTAAAACCATCATCTTGGCCTGCTGGCGCTGCCGCGGTCCTCTGCAACGTGAACTACCACCTTGGCCTGCTGGCGCTGCCGCGGCCCTCTGCAACGTGAACTACCACCTTGGCCTGCTGGCGCTGCCGCGGCCCTCTGCAACGTGAACTACCACCTTGGCCTGCTGGCGCTGCCGCGGCCCTCTGCAACGTGAACCATCGCCTTGGCCTGCTGGCGCTGCCGCGGCCCCCTTCGTTGTAGACCTTCGTCCTAGCCGGCTGGCGCTGCCGCGGCCCGACCTTGCAGACTCCTAAGCTCGAGGATTGTGAGCTTCTCGCTTGCCACCCCCTGTACCGATCCGGTACCAAGACTGTCCCGCTACCCCTTTCCCTACAGAGACTAGAATTGAGGGGACCTTCGAGTCCTGAATCCCCTGTATCGCTGATAACCTTGCCTTACGAACCCTATATAAAGAGTGTTGATCTCATCCTTGTGTGGTGTCTATCTGTGGGGGGAAGTGACTTGTCTGTACGATCGCTGGAGACGGCCCTCCTCGGAGGCCTCTCCCCCAGTACTCGGCCGACCCTCCGGGTCCCCGTCTAACAGTGAGAGTGCAGAGTGAGTGCGAGAGTGACAGTGAGTGCAGAGTGAGTGCGAGAGTGACAGTGAGTGCAGAGTGAGTGAGAGTGACAGTGAGTGCAGAGTGAGTGCAAGAGTAACAGTGAGTGCAGAGTGAGTGCGACAGTGACAGTGAGTGCAGAGTGAGTGCAAGAGTGACAGTGAGTGCAGAGTGAGTGTGAGTGCAGATTGAGTGTGAGTTCAGATTGAGTGCAGAGTGAGTGCAGAGTGAGTGCAGAGGAGTGAGTGCAGAGTGTGAGTAGAGTGTGAGTGCAGAGTGAGTGCAGAGTGCAGAGTGAGTGTGAGTGCAGAGTGAGTGCAGAGTGAGTGCAGAGTGAGTGCAGAGTGAGTGCAGAGTGAGTGCAAGAGTGAAAGTGAGTGCTGAGTGAGTGCAAGAGTGACAGTGAGTTCAGAGTGAGTGCGACACCGACAGTGAGTGCAGAGTGAGTGCGAGAGTGCAGAGTGAGTGCGAGAGTGACAGTGAGTGCAGAGTGAGTGCGAAAGTGACAGTGAGTGCAGAGTGAGTGACAGTGACAGTGAGTGCAGAGTGTGAGAGTGAAAGTGAGTGCAGAGTGAGTGCAAGAGTGACCGTGAGTGCAGAGTGAGTGCGAGAGTGATAGTGAGTGCAGAGTGAGAGTGACAGTGAGTGCAGAGTGTAAGAGTGCAGAGTGAGTGCAGAGTGACAGTGAGTGCAGCGTGAGTGCAAAAGTGACAGTGAGTGCAGAGTGAGTGCAAGAGTGACAGTGAGTGCAGAGTGAGTGCAAGAGTGAGAGTGAGTGCAGAGTGAGTGCGAGAGTGACAGTGAGTGCAGAGTGAGTGTGAGAGTGCAGAGTGAGTGCGAGAGTGACAGTGAGTGCAGAGTGAGTGCGAGAGTGACAGTGAGTGCAGCGTGAGTGCAAGAGCGACAGTGAATGCAGAGTGAGTTTGAGTGACAGTGAGTGCAGAGTGAGTGCAAGAGTGACAGTGGGTGCAGAGTGAGTGCAAGAGTGACAGTGAGTGCAGAGTGAGTGCAAGAGTAACAGTGAGTGCAGAGTAAGTGTGAGAGTGACAGTGAGTGCAGAGTGAGTGCAAGAGTGACAGTGAGTGCTGAGTGAGTGCAAGAGTGACAGTGAGTGCAGAGTGAGTGCGAGAGCGACAGTGAGTGCAGAGTGAGTGCGAGAGTGCAGAGTGAGTGCGAGAGTGCAGAGTGAGTGTTGGACAGGCCACATGAAGGGCTCGCTCCCTCCCCGCAGGACAGGGCCCGGGCCACCGTCAGCACCATTGCCCGGCCCAGCCGCCATCTTGGACACGGCACCACGCGGCCGCGCGGCTTCAGCCCGACCCCAACCCCGGGCCTGGCCAGGCCCCGACATCCCGGCACCACCCTCCACCCAGGAGGTGAACGGACCACTTGGCAGGTCAATGGGAGTACGAAGTGTCGATGGCTCTCCCCCGCCAGGTGCCGAGCACCCCCAGACTCCTCGGGCGCTGGCTCCACCCCCCTGCTGGGTGTCTGGACTCCCTCATCCCAGACCTCCCGACCTCCAAGAGCGAGGGTCCGGACATCAAAGGGCGCCAGACCTATAACTGAGGCAGCCCCAGGACAGGAAGGCAGTTGTATCCTGGAGTCGAGAGACACCGAGAAGAACTCATCCTTGACGGACTGTTGGCGCTGCCACAGCCCTGCCTTGTGAACTATTGTCCTGCCTGCTGGCGCTGCCGCGGCTCTGCAACCTTCATCCTCGTGGGACCTGCTGGCGCTGCCGCGGCCCTCTGCAACCTTCATCCTCGTTGGGACCTGCTGGCGCTGCCGCGGCCCGTAGTAACCTTCATCCTCGTGGGACCTGCTGGCGCTGCCGCGGCCCTCTGCAACCTTCATCCTCGTTGGGACCTGCTGGCGCTGCCGCGGCCCGTAGTAACCTCCATCCTCGTGGGACCTGCTGGCGCTGCCGCGGCCCGGTGCACCCTGCATTCTCGTGGGACCTGCTGGCGCTGCCGCGGCCCGTTGTAACCTTCATCCTCGTGGGACCTGCTGGCGCTGCCGCGGCCCGTTGCCACCTACGACCTCTTCGGGACCTGCCGGCGCTGCCGCGGTCCGACCCATCCGAACACCGAGCTCGAGGATTGTGAGCTATCACCGTTACACCTCAGTACCCGTAGGTACCAAGACTGTCCCGCTACCCCCTTCCCTTACTAGAGACTAGAATTGAGAGGATCATCGTGTCCTGATCGCCTTGTATCGCACCACTCTACTACCAGAAGTGCCTATAAAAGGTGTTACCCTGATCTTTGTGTGGTGTCCATCTGTGGGGGGGAAGTTACCTGTCTGTGCGATCACTGTGCTCGGCCGACCCTCCAGGTCTCCGTCTAACATTGGTGGCTAGCGGCGCGATCCGAACCAACGCGTACCGTACAGACAGTAACTCACCCTACGACTAAAACCACAATGACGACCAAAGAGAGCGGATCGGCGGAGAAGTTCCAGATGGAAAAGCTGGAAGAATACAACCACCGAGAGCTCAAACAATTTTGCATGGACTTAGGCATTGCTACCACCGGGCTAAGCACAAAAGAAGACTTCAAAAACGCCCTAGAGGCCTGGGCAGAGACAAATACCGCAACCCCCCGGGACCCCGCAGCCCCGGAAGTCAACACCACCCGGACGGAGGAACGGAGAACAGGCCCTTCCCGTGAAGAGATCCAAGAGCGGGAAAAAAATAGATTACACGAGTTAGACTTGGCACGACTCAGATTAGACGGAGAATTGAAACTGGCGGAACAAAAAATAAACTTAGAACACTTACGGCTCAGAGAAGAGCGAGAGGAAAAACAGAGACAGAGAGACCTCGAAGAAAAAAGACTGGCATACGAGCACGAGTGCAAACTAGCGGAGATAGAAATACGCAAACTGAACAAAAACCTAGGGGTGCCCGAGCAACCGCACTCCCCGGGTCCTACCGAGCAGAAGGTCCACATCCCCAAGGATGTGGTCCGAGAATATCACCGGAATGACGACATACAGCAGTGGTTCAAGGCCTATGAGATTGCCATGACCGCCCACCGGGTCGCTCGAAGTGACTGGGGAGCCGGTCTATGGGGGAGATTCGTCAACGAGGGTCGTGATGCCCTGCTGCAGCTTCCGGACCATCAAATGACGTCCTATGACCACATGAAGGCCGCCCTCCTCAGTCGATATGGGCTTACACCCGAAATGTACCGCCAGAGGTTCCGCAACTGCACCCGGATCCCAGGTACGACGTGGTTGGAATACGTGAACTATTTCAGCCGAGCCTTCGAGGGGTGGATCAAGGGTAACAACGTAACCACTTACGAACAACTCTTCAATATCATTGTGTGGGAGCACCTCTCCAACAACTGCTTCGTCGAGCTCAGGCAGCACCTCCTCGACAGTAAATTGACTGAACCCCGGCAGCTCGCCACCGAGGCTGACCGGTGGGAGAGCACCCGAGTGGCCCGGAGTGGGCCGAATGAGCAGAACAGAACCAACCAAGGTCATCATCGTCCCCGAGGAGGAGGAGGAGGCCCGGGCCGGGGCAGAGACGCCGTCCCGGCCGCACCCACTAACGCCACCCCGGCCCCAGCAGGCCGGGGAAACCCCCCGATGCGCCCGGGGTTCCGAGCTAACGTGACGTGTCATCGATGCCAGCGAGTCGGCCACTATGCCAGTGACCCGACCTGCCCGAAGAACCAGGCCCCCGGGCCCCGCCAGATGGCGGCCGCCGCCCTGGGAGAAGAACAAGTCTCCGAAGACACGGAAACCTATGAGTCGGAGCAGTTCGAGTGGGAACCCGCCGCCATGACCCTGGCATGCCTAGGAGGAAGAGACATGGTCCCGCGGACTCCCCTGCCCGCCAACACTCGGAAGTACAGCCAATGGGTGAGCATCAATGGGCGCAAGGCCGAGGCCCTGCGTGACACCGGGGCCAGTGTGACGGCCGTCCGCTGTCACCTGGTGACCCCAGAACAAATCCTACCAAACGTACTTTGCCCCGTCCGATCGGCAGATAACTCGGAGAGCCTGTGTCGGATGGCCTGCGTCCCCTTCGAATGGGGAGGAGTGTCCGGCATGCTGAAAGTAACTGTCCGTGACGATGCCCCCGTAGACTGCCTCCTGGGGAACGATCTCGAGAGCTCCCCGTGGGCCGCTGTGGAAAGAAGAGAGCATCTGGGGATGTTGGGTCTCCCGGACTGGGCGTGCGTAACCACCCGGTCCATGGCCACCCGCACCATCCCTAGACCAGAAGAACCAGAATGGGCAGCCCCTCCGCCCTCGATCACTTCAGAAGAAGACTTCCTCCAGACCGACCACCCGGACCCCACCCCAGAGGGGTCCACACAGCCCCCCGAGCTTCCCGACCTGGCTCAGTGGCGCCAAGAAGGGGGGCCCACCCAGGAACAATTCCGGCAGGAGCAAAAGACCTGCCCCTCCCTCGAGGGATTGCGACAGCAAGCGCTCGCCCAGAGCCAAGGAGACACCACCGGGGCCCACTGGGTTTATTGGGACAATGACCTCTTGTACAGCGAACAGAAAATCGCAGAACTGGGGGCCGGGCGAGTGCTGGTGGTGCCCCTCCACTTCAGAGACTTCCTGTTGAACCTAGCCCATGATGTCCCCCTGGCCGGGCACCTGGGCCAAGACAAGACCTACCACCGCCTGGTGACTCACTTTTTTTGGCCCAAAATGAGAAATGACGTATCCAACCATTGCCGGTCCTGTCCGACCTGCCAGGCCAGCGGGAAGAGCGGCCGCAAACTCAAGGCACCCTTACAACCATTCCCCGTGGTGACCACCCCGTTCGAAAGGGTGGGAATAGACATTGTGGGGCCCCTGGACCCCCGAACAGCACAGGGGCATCGCTTCATCCTGGTCCTGGTGGACCACGCTACCCGCTATCCTGAGTCGGTCCCCCTTCGTACTATAACAGCCCCAGTAGTGGGTCGAGCCTTGATGGGGATCTTCTCTCGAGTGGGCTTCCCCCGGGAAGTCGTCAGCGACAGGGGTACGAACTTTATTACAAAGTATATGAAATCCCTCTGGCAACAGTGCGGAGTCACTTACCGCTTCACCACCCCCTATCACCCCCAGGGGAACGGACTAGTCGAGCGGTTCAACCGCACCCTCAAGGGGATGATCATGGGGCTGGAAGAACCCCTACGCCGCCAGTGGGACGTGCTACTACCGTGCCTCCTCTTCGCCTACCGAGAAGTCCCCCAGAAGTCCCTCGGCTTCAGCCCCTTCGAACTCCTGTACGGACACCCCGTTCGCGGGCCTCTCAGCCTAGTGAAGGAGGAATGGGAGATGGCTCCCCTAAAGACCCCCCCGGACGTCTACAAATACCTCCTGACCCTCCGCAATCAGACCCGGAAATTCAGGGAAATCGCTAAAGCCAATCTAGAGGCCAGTCAAGAGGACATGAAGAAGTGGTACGACCAACATGCCTCCTCCCTCGAGTTTGAACCGGGTCAGCAGGTATGGGTGATGTCCCCCATCGAACCGTGTGCCTTGCAAGACAAATGGACGGGGCCCTTCAAGGTGATCGAGCGCAAGAGTCCCGTCACCTATCTCATCGACCTGGAGTCCCCCCGGAACCCCCTCCGGGTCCTCCATGCCAACAGGCTCAAACCCCACTTCATGCGCTCGGAACTCAGCCTGCTGATGGCTACCGACAGTGGTACGGAAGGAGACTCCGAGCCCCTCCCTGACCTACTGAGGACTCGGGAAAGGGATGGCTCGGTGGACGGGGTCCGACTCTCCGAGGCCCTGACCCCAGAGCAGCGTCGAGATTGCCGGGCCCTCCTGCTGCCGTTCGCAAACCTGTTCTCCCTCGCACCCGGAGTCACCTCCTGGTGCCTGCACGACGTGGACACGGGGGACAGTCCTCCTGTCCGACACCGGGCGTACCGAGTACCGGATCGGGTACGTACATGCATCCAAGAAGAAGTCTCCAAGATGCTCGCCCTCGGGGTCATCGAGCCTTCGGACAGTCCCTGGGCCAGCCCGGTCGTCCTGGTCCCCAAGGCCGCGGCACCGGGCACCACACCTGAGCTCCGATTCTGCATCGACTATCGGGGGCTGAACGCGGTCACCCGAACCGACGCTCACCCTATCCCCCGCGCAGATGAACTGGTCGACCGCCTGGGGGCAGCCCGCTACCTAAGCATCTTTGACCTGACAGCGGGCTACTGGCAGATCGGCCTCACCCCCGGGGCCCAAGAACGTTCCGCTTTCTCCACCCCGGACGGACACTACCACTTCAGAGTGATGCCCTTCGGCATGAAGAACGCTCCAGCCACCTTTCAAAGACTGGTGAACCAGGTATTGGCGGGCCTCGAAGAATTCAGCGCCGCCTACCTGGACGACATCGCGGTATACAGCCGCCACTGGGCAGACCACCTCCACCACCTCCGAGAGGTCCTGCAGGCCCTCCAACAGGCCGGCCTCACCATAAAAGCCAGCAAGTGCCAAATCGGCCAGGGGTCCGTAACCTACCTCGGACACCAAGTGGGGAGCGGTCTGGTGGCTCCCCTCCAACTCAAGGTAGCTGCCATCCAGTCCTGGCAACCCCCCGAGACACAAACAGAGGTCCGAGCCTTCCTGGGGCTCACCGGATACTACCGGCGGTTTGTGAGGGACTATGGCAGCATTGTGGGGCCCCTCACGGAACTCACGTCCAAGAACAGCCCAAAGAGAGTCAACTGGACGCCCGACTGTCAAGCAGCCTTCGAGACGCTGAAGGCCGCCATGTGCACCGCTCCTGTGCTCCAGGCTCCCGACTACAGCCGCGAGTTCATCGTGCAGACCGATGCCTCCGACCATGGTGTTGGGGCCGTCCTCTCCCAACTGAACACCGAAGGGGTGGACCAACCAGTGGCCTTCATCAGCAGACGCCTACTGCCCCGAGAACAGCGCTGGAGCACCATTGAGCGAGAGGCCTTCGCTGTGGTATGGGCCCTCAAGAAACTCCGGCCGTACCTCTTCGGAACCCATTTCCGGGTACAGACGGACCATCGGCCCCTGCAATGGCTCATGCAGATGCGGGGGGAGAACCCCAAACTATTGCGATGGTCCATCTCCCTGCAGGGGATGGACTTCACTGTGGAGCATCGCCCTGGTCAAGACCACGCCAACGCGGACGGCCTGTCCCGCTTTTTCCGCCTCGACGAGGAAAGTCCCCAAGAAGATGGGTGACTCTCCCCGCCTTCAGCTGGGGGGACGCATGTTGGACAGGCCACATGAAGGGCTCGCTCCCTCCCCGCAGGACAGGGCCCGGGCCACCGTCAGCACCATTGCCCGGCCCAGCCGCCATCTTGGACACGGCACCACGCGGCCGCGCGGCCTCAGCCCGACCCCAACCCCGGGCCTGGCCAGGCCCCGACATCCCGGCACCACCCTCCACCCAGGAGGTGAACGGACCACTTGGCAGGTCAATGGGAGTACGAAGTGTCGATGGCTCTCCCCCGCCAGGTGCCGAGCACCCCCAGACTCCTCGGGCGCTGGCTCCACCCCCCTGCTGGGTGTCTGGACTCCCTCATCCCAGACCTCCCGACCTCCAAGAGCGAGGGTCCGGACATCAAAGGGCGCCAGACCTATAACTGAGGCAGCCCCAGGACAGGAAGGCAGTTGTATCCTGGAGTCGAGAGACACCGAGAAGAACTCATCCTTGACGGACTGTTGGCGCTGCCACAGCCCTGCCTTGTGAACTATTGTCCTGCCTGCTGGCGCTGCCGCGGCTCTGCAACCTTCATCCTCGTGGGACCTGCTGGCGCTGCCGCGGCCCTCTGCAACCTTCATCCTCGTTGGGACCTGCTGGCGCTGCCGCGGCCCGTAGTAACCTTCATCCTCGTGGGACCTGCTGGCGCTGCCGCGGCCCTCTGCAACCTTCATCCTCGTTGGGACCTGCTGGCGCTGCCGCGGCCCGTAGTAACCTCCATCCTCGTGGGACCTGCTGGCGCTGCCGCGGCCCGGTGCACCCTGCATTCTCGTGGGACCTGCTGGCGCTGCCGCGGCCCGTTGTAACCTTCATCCTCGTGGGACCTGCTGGCGCTGCCGCGGCCCGTTGCCACCTACGACCTCTTCGGGACCTGCCGGCGCTGCCGCGGTCCGACCCATCCGAACACCGAGCTCGAGGATTGTGAGCTATCACCGTTACACCTCAGTACCCGTAGGTACCAAGACTGTCCCGCTACCCCCTTCCCTTACTAGAGACTAGAATTGAGAGGATCATCGTGTCCTGATCGCCTTGTATCGCACCACTCTACTACCAGAAGTGCCTATAAAAGGTGTTACCCTGATCTTTGTGTGGTGTCCATCTGTGGGGGGGAAGTTACCTGTCTGTGCGATCACTGTGCTCGGCCGACCCTCCAGGTCTCCGTCTAACAGTGAGTGCGAGAGTGAGTGCGAGAGTGACAGTGAGTGCAGAGTGAGTGAGAGTGACAGTGAGTGCAGAGTGCGAGAGTGACAGTGAGTGCAGAGTGAGTGCAAGAGTGACCGTGAGTGCAGAGTGAGTGCGAGAGTGACAGTGAGTGCAGAGTGACAGTGACAGTGAGTGCAGAGTGCAAGAGTGCAGAGTGAGTGCAGAGTGACAGTGAGTGCAGCGTGAGTGCGAGAGCGACAGTGAGTGCAGTGTGAGTGCGAGAGTGACAGTGAGTGCAGTGTGAGTGCAAGAGTGACAGTGAGTGCAGAGTGAGTGCAAGAGTGACAGTGAGTGCAGAGTGAGTGCAAGAGTGACAGTGAGTGCAGAGTGAGTGCAAGAGTAAGAGTGAGTGCAGAGTGAGTGCGAAGGTGACAGTGAGTGCAGAGTGAGTGCAAGAGTGACAGTGAGTGCAGAGTGAGTGTGAGTGCAGAGTGAGTGTGAGTGCAGGTTGAGTGCAGAGTGAGTGCAGAGTGAGTGCAGAGGAGTGAGTGCAGAGTGTGAGTGCAGAGTGAGTGCAGAGTGTGAGTACAGAGTGAGTGCAGAGTGTCAGTGCAGAGTGCAGAGTGAGTGCAAGAGTGACCGTGAGTGCAGAGTGAGTGCGAGAGTGACAGTGAGTGCAGAGTGACAGTGACAGTGAGTGCAGAGTGCAAGAGTGCAGAGTGAGTGCAGAGTGACAGTGACTGCAGCGTGAGTGTGGGAGTGACAGTGAGTGCAGTGTGAGTACGAGAGTGACAGTGAGTGCAGAGTGAGTGCAAGAGTGACAGTGAGTGCAGAGTGAGTGCAAGAGTGACAGTGAGTGCAGAGTGAGTGCGAGAGCGACAGTGAGTGCAGAGTGAGTGTGAGAGTGCAGAGTGAGTGCAGAGTGAGTGCGAGAGTGACAGTGAGTGCAGAGTGAGTGCGAGAGTGACAGTGAGTGCAGAGTGAGTGAGAGTGACAGTGAGTGCAGAGTGAGTGCAAGAGTAACAGTGAGTGCAGAGTGAGTGCGACAGTGACAGTGAGTGCAGAGTGAGTGCAAGAGTGACAGTGAGTGCAGAGTGAGTGTGAGTGTGAGTGCAGATTGAGTGTGAGTGCAGATTGAGTGCAGAGTGAGTGCAGAGTGAGTGCAGAGGAGTGAGTGCAGAGTGTGAGTAGAGTGTGAGTGCAGAGTGAGTGCAGAGTGCAGAGTGAGTGTGAGTGCAGAGTGAGAGTGAGTGCAGAGTGAGTGCAGAGTGAGTGCAGAGTGAGTGCAAGAGTGAAAGTGAGTGCAAGAGTGACAGTGAGTTCAGAGTGAGTGCGAGACCGACAGTGAGTCCAGAGTGAGTGCGAGAGTGCAGAGTGAGTGTGAGAGTGACAGTGAGTGCAGAGTGAGTGCAAAAGTGACAGTGAGTGCAGAGTGAGTGACAGTGACAGTGAGTGCAGAGTGCGAGAGTGAAAGTGAGTGCAGAGTGAGTGCAAGAGTGACCGTGAGTGCAAAGTGAGTGCGAGAGTGACAGTGAGTGCAGAGTGAGAGTGACAGTGAGTGCAGAGTGTAAGAGTGCAGAGTGAGTGCAGAGTGACAGTGAGTGCAGCGTGAGTGCAAGAGTGACAGTGAGTGCAGAGTGAGTGCAAGAGTGACAGTGAGTGCAGAGTGAGTGCAAGAGTGAGAGTGAGTGCAGAGTGAGTGCGAGAGCGACAGTGAGTGCAGAGTGAGTGTGAGAGTGCAGAGTGAGTGCGAGAGTGACAGTGAGTGCAGAGTGAGTGCGAGAGTGACAGTGAGTGCAGCGTGAGTACAAGAGCGACAGTGAGTGCAGAGTGAGTTTGAGTGACAGTGAGTGCAGAGTGAGTGCAAGAGTGACAGTGAGTGCAGTGTGAGTGCAAGAGTGACAGTGAGTGCAGAGTGAATGCAAGAGTAACAGTGAGTGCAGAGTGAGTGCGAGAGTGACAGTGAGTGCAGAGTGAGTGCAAGAGTGACAGTGAGTGCAGAGTGAGTGTGAGTGCAGAGTGAGTGTGAGTGCAGATTGAGTGCAAAGTGAGTGCAGAGTTAGTGCAGAGGAGTGAGTGCAGAGTGTGAGTGCAGAGTGAGTGCAAAGTGTGAGTGCAGAGTGAGTGCAGAGTGTGAGTGCAGAGTGCAGAGTGAGCGTGAGTGCAAAATGAGAGTGAGTGCAGAGTGAGAGTGAGTGCAGAGTGAGTGCAGAGTGAGTGCAGAGGAGTGAGTGCAGAGTGTGAGTGCAGAGTGAGTGCAGAGTGTGAGTGCAGAGTGAGTGCAGAGTGTGAGTGCAGAGTGCAGAGTGAGCGTGAGTGCAGAATGAGAGTGAATGCAGAGTGAGAGTGAGTGCAGAGTGAGTGCAGAGTGAGTGCAAGAGTGACAGTGAGTGCAGAGTGAGTGCGAGAGCGACAGTGAGTGCAGAGTGAGTGCGAGAGTACAGAGTGAGTGCGAGAGTGCAGAGTGAGTGCGAGAGTGAGTGCGAGAGTGACAGTGAGTGCAGAGTGAGTGAGAGTGACAGTGAGTGCAGAGTGCGAGAGTGACAGTGAGTGCAGAGTGAATGCAAGAGTGACCGTGAGTGCAGAGTGAGTGCGAGAGTGACAGTGAGTGCAGAGTGACAGTGACAGTGAGTGCAGAGTGCAAGAGTGCAGAGTGAGTGCAGAGTGACAGTGAGTGCAGCGTGAGTGCGAGAGCGACTGTGAGTGCGAGAGTGACAGTGAGTGCAGTGTGAGTGCAAGAGTGACAGTGAGTGCAGAGTGAGTGCAAGAGTAACAGTGAGTGCAGAGTGAGTGCGAAAGTGACAGTGAGTGCAGAGTGAGTGCAAGAGTGACAGTGAGTGCAGAGTGAGTGTGAGTGCAGAGTGAGTGTGAGTGCAGGTTGAGTGCAGAGTGAGTGCAGAGTGAGTGCAGAGTGAGTGCAGAGGGGTGAGTGCAGAGTGTGAGTGCAGAGTGAGTGCAGAGTGTGAGTACAGAGTGAGTGCAGAGTGTCAGTGCAGAGTGCAGAGTGAGTGCAAGAGTGACTGTGAGTGCAGAGTGAGTGCGAGAGTGACAGTGAGTGCAGAGTGACAGTGACAGTGAGTGCAGAGTGCAAGAGTGCAGAGTGAGTGCAGAGTGACAGTGACTGCAGCGTGAGTGTGAGAGTGACAGTGAGTGCAGTGTGAGTACGAGAGTGACAGTGAGTGCAGAGTGAGTGCAAGAGTGACAGTGAGTGCAGAGTGAGTGCAAGAGTGACAGTGAGTGCAGAGTGAGTGCGAGAGCGACAGTGAGTGCAGAGTGAGTGTGAGAGTGCAGAGTGAGTGCGAGAGTGACAGTGAGTGCAGAGTGAGTGCGAGAGTGACAGTGAGTGCAGAGTGAGTGAGAGTGACAGTGAGTGCAGAGTGAGTGCAAGAGTAACAGTGAGTGCAGAGTGAGTGCGACAGTGACAGTGAGTGCAGAGTGAGTGCAAGAGTGACAGTGAGTGCAGAGTGAGTGTGAGTGCAGATTGAGTGTGAGTACAGATTGAGTGCAGAGTGAGTGCAGAGTGAGTGCAGAGGAGTGAGTGCAGAGTGTGAGTAGAGTGTGAGTGCAGAGTGAGTGCAGAGTGAGTGTGAGTGCAGAGTGAGAGTGAGTGCAGAGTGAGTGCAGAGTGAGTGCAAGAGTGAAAGTGAGTGCTGAGTGAGTGCAAGAGTGACAGTGAGTTCAGAGTGAGTGCGAGACCGACAGTGAGTCCAGAGTGAGTGCGAGAGTGCAGAGTGAGTGCGAGAGTGACAGTGAGTGCAGAGTGAGTGCAAAAGTGACAGTGAGTGCAGAGTGAGTGACAGTGACAGTGAGTGCAGAGTGCGAGAGTGAAAGTGAGTGCAGAGTGAGTGCAAGAGTGACCGTGAGTGCAGAGTGAGTGCGAGAGTGACAGTGAGTGCAGAGTGAGAGTGACAGTGAGTGCAGAGTGTAAGAGTGCAGAGTGAGTGCAGAGTGACAGTGAGTGCAGCGTGAGTGCAAGAGTGACAGTGAGTGCAGAGTGAGTGCAAGAGTGACAGTGAGTGCAGAGTGAGTGCAAGAGTGAGAGTGAGTGCAGAGTGAGTGCGAGAGCGACAGTGAGTGCAGAGTGAGTGTGAGAGTGCAGAGTGAGTGCGAGAGTGACAGTGAGTGCAGAGTGAGTGCGAGAGTGACAGTGAGTGCAGCGTGAGTGCAAGAGCGACAGTGAGTGCAGAGTGAGTTCGAGTGACAGTGAGTGCAGAGTGAGTGCAAGAGTGACAGTGGGTGCAGTGTGAGTGCAAGAGTGACAGTGAGTGCAGAGTGAATGCAAGAGTAACAGTGAGTGCAGAGTGAGTGCGAGAGTGACAGTGAGTGCAGAGTGAGTGCAAGAGTGACAGTGAGTGCAGAGTGAGTGTGAGTGCAGAGTGAGTGTGAGTGCAGATTGAGTGCAGAGTGAGTGCAGAGTTAGTGCAGAGGAGTGAGTGCAGAGTGTGAGTGCAGAGTGAGTGCAAAGTGTGAGTGCAGAGTGAGTGCAGAGTGTGAGTGCAGAGTGCAGAGTGAGCGTGAGTGCAGAATGAGAGTGAGTGCAGAGTGAGAGTGAGTGCAGAGTGAGTGCAGAGTGAGTGCAAGAGTGACAGTGAGTGCTGAGTGAGTGCAAGAGTGACAGTGAGTGCAGAGTGAGTGCGAGAGCGACAGTGAGTGCAGAGTGAGTGCGAGAGTGCAGAGTGAGTGCAAGAGTGCAGAGTGAGTGCGAGAGTGAGTGCGAGAGTGACAGTGAGTGCAGAGTGAGTGAGAGTGACAGTGAGTGCAGAGTGCAAGAGTGACAGTGAGTGCAGAGTGAGTGCAAGAGTGACCGTGAGTGCAGAGTGAGTGCGAGAGTGACAGTGAGTGCAGAGTGACAGTGACAGTGAGTGCAAAGTGCAAGAGTGCAGAGTGAGTGCAGAGTGACAGTGAGTGCAGCGTGAGTGCGAGAGCGACAGTGAGTGCAGTGTGAGTGCGAGAGTGACAGTGAGTGCAGAGTGAGTGCAAGAGTGACAGTGAGTGCAGAGTGAGTGCAAGAGTGACAGTGAGTGCAGAGTGAGTGCGAGAGCGACAGTGAGTGCAGAGTGAGTGTAAGAGTGCAGAGTGAGTGCAAGAGTGACAGTGAGTGCAGAGTGAGTGCGAGAGTGACAGTGAGTGCAGAGTGAGTGAGAGTGACAGTGAGTGCAGAGTGCGAGAGTGCAGAGTGAGTGCAGAGTGACAGTTAGTGCAGAGTGAGAGTGACAGTGAGTGCAGTGAAATGAATGAAATGAAATGAAAGAAGATTTATAAAGCGCGTGGCTGCCCGGAAGCGTCCCAGCGCTGAGAATGCAGTGGAAGTCTGAGGGGGAAGTGCAGGAGGGTGAAGAATGAATTTATAACTTTTGTGGGAAAAGATATGTCTTCAGAAGTTTACGGAACTTCATGTAGTTCGGTTCAATTCGTAGACAAGTTGGAAGCGAATTCCATAGGGATGCTGCAGTTTCCGAAAAACGTCGGCCTCCAGTGCGGGCCTTCCTGACTCTATGAACAGTAGCCAGGTTGTCTTGGGATGAACGGAGGGAGCTGGTAGTTTTGTAAGGATAGAGTATTGTCCCAAGCATAGGGGGCCCTTTACCCTGAAGGGATCTGTGGGTGATACATAGAGCCTTAAATTTGACCCTTTCCCGGATAGGCAACCAGTGGAGAGCTCTGAGTGCTGGTTTTACCGATGTTCTCCGGGCGGTGCCTGTCAACGGCCTCGCTGCTGCGTTTTGGGTGCGTTGAAGGATATCAATGGTGGATTCTGGCGCAGCCATAAAAAGAGCATTGCTGTCGTCTAATCTAGCTAGGATGAGACCTTGAATGAGCAGCTTTTGGGATTGTGTCGGGAGTAGGGGGAGAATCTTCCGGGCTGAGCGAAGTAGGCCCACACAGGTACCAGCCGTCTTTTTGGCCTGTGTTTTCAGGGAGAGATCTTGCTCCAGCCAGAACCCTAGGCTTTTGAGTTCTTTCTTTGGTTTCGGGAGATCCCCTAGACACAGTGGCCATATGGAGGTGGGAAGGGATGTTATTCGCTGACCCAGAAGCATAAGCTCTGTTTTTGTGCCATTTAATTTAAGTCGCGAATCGCACATCCAGTTATAGATTCCTGCAAGGTAATCATGCAGCTTTTTGAGTTTGTCCTTTTCCAGGGAGATTGAGACGACCAGTTGGGTGTCGTCAGCATAAGTGACGGCTTTAATCCCAAAGGGAGTGACAACATCCTCCAGGGGGGCCATATAAATGTTAAATAAAGTAGGGCTCAGTGAGGAGCCCTGAGGAACCCCACACTGGAGGGGGAAAGGCTTGGAGCGCGCATTCCCTTCACATACCTGGAAGGTTCTGTCCTTCAGGAAGGATGTGAGCCATCGCAGTGCGGTGTCTCTCACCCCTAGGTTAAGAAGGCGCTGGATCAGGATCCCATGGTCTACAGTGTCGAATGCAGCGCTTAGATCCAGGAGGATCAGTAAAGCCGATCCTCCTGAATCCAAGATGCATCTTGCTTCCTCGACCACTGTCAGAAGGGCGGTCTCGGTCCCCTGACCCGGGCGAAACCCTGTTTGAGAGGGGCGAAGCAAATTGTTAGTTTCTAAGAAGGCCGAAAGTTGTTGGTTTACGGCCTTCTCTGCGATCTTACTCAGTCCTGGTAAAAGAGAGATTGGTCGAAGGTTTGCGAAATCATGGGGATCAAGTCCTGGTTTCTTCTGCAGTGCTTTGACTACTGCCTGTTTCCAACTAGGGGGAACCACTCCTTGGTCAAATGAGGCATTAATAAGGTCTGTGGCCAAAGGCGAGATGGTAGGTCCCACCTGCTGAAGGATGTGCATGGGGGCCGGGTCATTCGGGGATCCACTTTTCATGCCTGTTAGAGCATTTTGAAAGCCTTCTTTGGAAATCTGGTTAAGGTAGTCCAGAGTGGGGCCAGTGTTTGCGGCAGTGGGATCCGCGGGGGCATAACTATCAGATTTTGGCGGAAGGGATTGTAAGATGTTTTTTATTTTGCTCTCGAAGAAAGCTGCTACTTGGTTGCATCTGGTGTCCGAGGATTCCTGCACCAATGGGGGGCTGGGTATTTTGAGTAATTCTTTTACTATTTTGTTTGTCTCCCGAGACGAGTTGGAGGCAGTTCTAATTTTCTCTTCGAAGAAAGAGGCTTGGGCTATTTTCCAGGCTGATTTATAGGTCCTCATGGCTGTTTTGTATTTCTCTTTATTGAGGGGGGCCCAGTCTTTCCTCCATCTACGCTCCAGAGTTTTGCAGATTTTCCTTAAATTTCTAAGCTCTTGGGAGTACCATGGGGATTTAAAGATTATACTTTTTTTCTTCAATTTTTTCTTGGGTGCTACTGAATCAAGGGTAGTGGTCAGCCACCTGGTGAAATTCGCGTCAGCTTTCAGAGGGTCGGGGTCAGCGAGAGGGGCAGAATGTTCTAATTCCCGGGTCCAGTCTTCAAAAGGGAGTTTGGACTATATTCTCTCCTGAGTGCGAGATGCCTGAACTTGGGGGATGTCTAAATTGGTTTGCCATGTGAACGGGATGAGGAAGTGGTCCGTCCATGGTAATGGGAGTGGGGGCGATGTTTCTATTTCAGGGATGTTAGAGAAGATCGGGTCTAGAAGATGTCCTTTAATGTGCGTAGCCTCAGAGTTTTTAAGGGGGAGGTCAAACGCATTCAATTCTGATGTAAGATCACCTGCAATTTTATCGATGAGATCATCAAAATGAAGATTCAGATCTCCTAATAGAGTAAAATTGGGTGTCGCAGTGCAGGAGGTGATTGAGGTTTCTAACAGTGAGCCTACGAATTGTCCTAGGCTACCGGGCGGACGGTATATAAGAATGCCCGAAAGGGATTTGTTTGGCTTAATTTGAAGGTTAAAATAGACGCTTTCACAATCCAAAATTCCTTCCTCTTGTATCCTGCAGGTGAAATTATCCCTGTAAACTATGGCTAAGCCACCTCCCTTTCCCTGGGTTCTATTATGGAACTGTATTAGGAATCCATGGGGTAACATGCTAACAATATCTGCCTCAGAGTTAGGGGTCAGCCATGTTTCGGAGAGGAATAGTATATCCAGGTTGGTATCTTGAATCAGCAGATTGATTTCTATACAATGTTTGGGTATAGATCTGCAGTTCAGCAGGGCCAGGCTTACATGCTTCGGTATCTGGCGATTATCTTTCAAAAGAGGGTCACCCTGGGGAGATGGTAGTGGTTCGAGGGGAGTGATTTTAGTTCTAAGATGTAAGAGTTCATCTCGCGAGTATTTGATCTGAAGATCGGGAGAAATGGGCATAGTGTCTGGCCCTGTGCCCGGCCTGGCCCGGACGGGCCCAGACGGGCTTGCCTCTGGCGCGCCCGCTGTGTCCGCCCGCTGCGCGTTCGGGATTGGGCGTTCATATTATAGGGACTGGGCCCAAATCGCCCAGCCACTAAAGCGCTGTCCACTGCCTATTCATAGATGGCGCCCGAAGTCTGCGCCTCGAGGGGGGTGGATGTGGGATTGACCGGGAGCCCGAAAATCGGCTTCCAATTTGCAATAGATTCCGCTGGAAAATGCGGCGCAATGCGGTCACAAGGATCGTTTTTAAAATTACAACCCAGGTAATTTTTAAACTTTTAGCAGGAGTACAGATAGCGTAATTACAGTTTTAAAATAAGTCAGAATGATTAAAAATACACTCTATACTCCCGGCTTCCGCCTCAGGAGTCCACGCATACAGTACTGGTTAGAATAGTGCTGCTCTTTTATAGGGACTGGGCCCAAATCGCCCAGCCACTAGAGCGCTGTCCACTGCCTATTCCAAGATGGCGCCCGAAGTCTGCGCCTCGAGGGGGGTGGATGTGGGATTGACCGGGAGCCCGAAAATCGGCTTCCAATTTGCAATAGATTCCGCTGGAAAATGCGGCGCAATGCGGTCACAAGGATCGTTTTTAAAATTACAACCCAGGTAATTTTTAAACTTTTAGCAGGATTACAGATAGCGTAATTACAGTTTTAAAATAAGTCAGAATGATTAAAAATACACTCTATACTCCCGGCTTCCGCCTCAGGAGTCCACGCATACAGTACTGGTTAGAATAGTGCTGCTCTTTTATAGGGACTGGGCCCAAATCGCCCAGCCACTAGAGCGCTGTCCACTGCCTATTCCAAGATGGTGCCCGAAGTCTGTGCCTCGAGGGGGGTGGATGTGGGATTGACCGGGAGCCCGAAAATCGGCTTCCAATTTGCAATAGATTCCGCGGGAAAATGCGGCGCAATGCGGTCACAAGGATCGTTTTTAAAATTACAACCCAGGTAATTTTTAAACTTTTAGCAGGAGTACAGATAGCGTAATTACAGTTTTAAAATAAGTCAGAATGATTAAAAATACACTCTATACTCCCGGCTGCCGCCACAGGAGTCCACGCATACAGTGCGAGAGTGCAGAGTGAGTGCAGAGTGACAGTGAGTGTAGAGTGAGTGCGAGTGTGACAGTGAGTGCAGAGTGAGAGTGAGAGTGAGTGCAGAGTGCGAGAGTGCAGAGTGAGTGCGAGAGTGACAGTGAGTGCAGCGTGAGTGTGAGAGCGACAATGAGTGCAGAGTGAGTGCAAGAGTGACAGTGAGTGCAGAGTGAGTTCAAGAGTGACAGTGCGTGCAGAGTGAGTGCAAGAGTGACAGTGAGTGCAGAGTGAGTGCAAGAGTGACAGTGAGTGCAGAGTGAGTGTGAGAGTGACAGTGAGTGCAGAGTGAGTGCAAGAGTGACAGTGAGTGCTGAGTGAGTGTGAGTGCAGAGTGAGTGTGAGTGCAGAGTGAGTGCAGAGTGAGTGCAGAGGAGTGAGTGCAGAGTGTGAGTGCAAAGTGAGTACAGAGTGTGAGTGCAAAGTGAGTGCAGAGTGTGAGTGCAGAGTGCGTACAGAGTGAGCGTGAGTGCAGAGTGAGAGTGAGTGCAGAGTGAGAGTGAGTGCAGAGTGAGAGTGAGTGCAGAGTGAGAGTGAGTGCAGAGTGAGTGCAGAGTGAGTGCAAGAGTGACAGAGTGCAGAGTGAGTGCAAGAGTGACAGTGAGTGCAGATTGAGTGCGAGAGCGACGGTGAGTGCAGAGTGAGTGCGAGAGTCCAGAGTGAGTGCGAGAGTGACAGTGAGTGCAGAGTGAGTGCAAGAGTGACAGTGAGGGCAGAGTGAGTGAGAGTGACAGTGAGTGCAGAGTGCAAGAGTGCAGAGTGAGTGCAGAGTGACAGTGAGTGCAGAGTGAGTGCAGAGTGACAGTGAGTGCAGAGTGAGTGCGAGAGTGACAGTGAGTGCAGATTGAGTGCGAGAGTGACAGTGTGTGCAGAGTGAGAGTGTTGGACAGGCCCCACGAAGGACTCGCTCCCTCCCCGCATGACAGGGCCCCGACATCGGCTCTCCGGGTGCTACCCGCAGAAGCAACCCGCAACCCGTCCCCTCCGGGACGCCTGCTCCCGGATCTCTCTGTGCCACGGGCCCCGGCCCCCGTCAATTCCATTGCCCGGCCCAGCCGCCATCTTGGACACTGCACCACGCGGCCGCGTGGCCTCAGCTCGACCCCAACCCTGGGCCTGGCCGGGCCCCGACATCCCGGCACCACCATCCACCCAGGAGATGAACGGACCACTTGGCAGGTTAATGGGAGAAAGAAGTGTCGATGGCTCTCCCCCGCCAGGTGCCGATCGCCCCAGCCTCCCCGGGTGCTGGCTCCACCCCCCTGCTGGGTGTCTGGACTCCCTCATCCTGGACCTCCCGACCTCCCAGTGAGAGGGTCCGGACATCAAAGGGCGCCAGACCTATAACCGAGGCAGTCCCAGAGCAGGAAGGCAGTTGTATCCTGGAGTCGAGAGACACCGAGAAGAACTCATCCTTGACGGACTGCTGGCGCTGCCGCAGCCCTGCCTTGTGAACTATCATCCTGCCTGCTGGCGCTGCCGCGGCCTTCTGCAACCTTCATCCTCGTGGGACCTGCTGGCGCTGCCGCGGCCCGGTGTAACCGTCATCCTCGTTGGGACCTGCTGGCGCTGCCGCGGCCCGTTGCCACCTACGACCTCTTCGGGACCTGCTGGCGCTGCCGCGGTCTGACCCGTCCGAACGCCAAGCTCGAGGATTGTGAGCTACCACCGTTTCACCTCAGTACCCGTAGGTACCAAGACTGTCCCGCTACCCCCTTTTCCCTAACAGAGACTAGAATTGAGAGGATCATCGTGTCCTGATCCCCTTGTATCGTACCAACTTACTCAAGAATTGCCTATAAAAGGTGTGAAGCTGACCTTCGTGTGGTGTCCATCTGTGGGGGGGAAGTTACTTGTCTGTACGATCGCTGGAGACGGCCCTCCCCGGAGGCCTCTCCCCTTGTGCTCGGCCGACCCTCCAGGTCCCCGTCTAACATTGGTGGCCAGCGGCGCGATCCGAACCAACGCGTAACCGTACAGAGAGTAACTCACCCTACGACTAATCCACAATGACGACCAGAGAGAGCGGATCTGCAGAGAAATTCCAGATGGAAAAACTGGAAGAGTACAATCACCGAGAGCTAAAACAATTTTGCATAGAACTAGGCATTGCTACCACCGGTCTGAGCACGAAAGAGGACTTCAAACACGCCCTAGAATCCTGGGCAGAGACAAATACCGCCGGACCCCGGGACCCCGAAGCCCCGGAAACAAACACCGCTCTGACGGAAGGAAGGAGAACGGATCTCTCCCGGGAAGAGATTAGAGAACGAGAGAAAAATAGACTTCACGAGTTAGAGCTGGCACGGCTCAAATTAGACGGAGAATTGAAACTGGCAGAACAAAAGATGAACTTAGAACACTTACGGCTCCAAGAAGAGCGAGAGGAGAAGCAGAGACAGAGAGAACTCGAAGAAAAAAGACTGGCATACGAACACGAGTGCAAGCTAGCGGAGATAGAAATGCGCAAACAGAACAAAGACCTAGGGGTGCCCGAGCAACCGCGCCCCCCAGGTACTACCGAACAGCAGAAGGTCCACATCCCCAAAGATGTGGTCCGTGAATATTATCGGAACGACGACATACAGCAGTGGTTCAAGGCCTACGAGATCGCCATGACTGCCCACCGGATCCCTCGAAGTGACTGGGGAGCCGGTCTATGGGGGAGATTCGTCAATGAAGGCCGTGATGCCCTACTGCAGCTTCCGGACCATCAAATGACGTCCTATGACCACATGAAGGCCGCCCTCCTCAGTCGATATGGGCTGACGCCCGAGATGTACCGCCAGAGGTTCCGCAACTGCACCCGCATCTCGGGTACAACCTGGATAGAATATGTGAACTATTTCAGCCGAGCCTTCGAGGAATAGATCAAGGGTAGCAACGTGACAACCTACGAACAGCTCTTCAACCTCATTGTGTGGGAGCACCTCTCCAACAACTGCTTCGTCGAGCTCAGGCAGCACCTCCTCGACAGTAAATTGACTGACCCCCGGCAGCTCGCCGCCGAGGCTGACCGATGGGAGAGCACCCGAGTGGCCCGGAATGGGCCCAACGAGCAGAACAGAACCAACCAAGGTCATCATCGCCCCCGAGGAGGAGGAGGAGGCCCGGGCCGGGGCAGAGACGCCGTCCCGGCCGCTCCCGCAAACTACACCCCGCCCCCGGCCGGCCGGGGCAACCCCCCGATGCGCCCGGGGTTCCGAGCCAACGTTACGTGTCATCGATGCCAGCGTGTCGGCCACTATGCCAGTGACCCGACCTGCCCAAAGAACCAGACCCCCGGGCCCCGCCAGGTGGCTGCCGCCGCCCTAGGAGAAGAGCAAGTCTCCGAAGAGCCTGAGGAGTACGAGCAGGAGCAGCCCGAGTGGGAACCTGCCGCCATGACCCTGGCCTGCCTAGGGGGGAGAGACCTGATCCCGCGGGCTCCCCTACCAGCCAACACCAGGAAGTACAGCCAGTGGGTGAGCATAAATGGGCGTAAGGCCGAAGCCCTGCGTGACACAGGGGCCAGTGTGACGGCCGTCCGTTGTCACCTGGTGACCCCAGAACAAATCCTGCCAAACGTTCTTTGCCCCGTCCGATCGGCCGACAATTCGGAGAGCCTGTGTTGGATGGCCTGCGTCCCCTTCGAATGGGGAGGAGTGTCCGGTATGCTAAAAGTGACTGTCCGCGACGATGCCCCCGTGGACTGCCTCCTGGGGAACGATCTCGAGAGTTCCCCGTGGGCAGCCGTTGAAAGAAGAGAGCACCTGGGGATGTTAGGCCTCCCGGGCTGGGCGTGCGTAACAACCCGGTCCATGGCCGCCGACACCATCCCTAGATCTGAAGAACCCGAATGGCCAGCACCTCCTCCCCCGATCGCTCCGGAGGGAGACTCCATCCCTCCCGACACCCCGGAACAAACCCCAGAAGAGCCCGCTCAGCCCCAAGACCTTCCGGACCTGGCTCAGTGGCGTCAGGAAGGGGGGCCCACCCAAGAACAATTCCGGCAAGAGCAAAAGACATGTCCCTCCCTCGAGGGACTGCGACAGCAAGCGCTTGCCCAGAGCGCAGGAGACACCGCAGGGGCCCACTGGATCTATTGGGACAATGACCTACTGTACAGCGAACAAAGAGTAGCGGAGCTGGGGGCCAGTCGATAGCTGGTGGTGCCCCTCCGCTTCAGAGACTTCCTTTTGAACTTGGCCCATGATGTCCCCCTGGCTGGACACTTGGGGCACGACAAAACATACAACCGCCTGGTGACTCACTTTTACTGGCCGAGAATGAGAAATGACGTCTCCAACCACTGCCGGTCCTGCCCGACCTGCCAGGCCAGCGGGAAGAGCGGCCGCAAACTCAAGGCCCCTCTGCAACCTTTCCCCGTTGTGACCACCCCGTTCGAAAGGGTGGGAATAGACATTGTGGGGCCCCTGGACCCCCGAACAGCACAAGGGCATCGATTCATCCTGGTCCTGGTGGACCACGCCACCCGCTATCCTGAGGCGGTTCCTCTTCGAACTGTAACAACACCAGTGGTAGGTCGAGCCTTAATGGGGATCTTCTCTCGAGTGGGCTTCCCCAGGGAGGTCGTCAGTGACAGGGGCACGAACTTTATTTCAAAATATATGAAATCCCTATGGCAACAGTGCGGAGTCACCTACCGATTCACAACCCCCTACCACCCGCAAGGAAACGGACTGGTCGAGCGATTCAACCGCACTCTCAAGGGGATGACCATGGGGCTGGAGGAACCCCTACGCCGCCAGTGGGACGTGCTACTACCGTGCCTCCTCTTCGCCTACCGAGAGGTCCCCCAGAAGTCCCTCGGCTTCAGCCCCTTCGAACTCCTGTACGGACACCCTGTTCGCGGGCCTCTCAGCCTAGTTAAGGAAGAGTGGGAAATGGCCCCCCTGAAGACCCCTCCAGACGTCTACAAGTACCTCCTGACCCTCCGTAATCAGACCCGGCGATTCAGAGACCTCGCCAAAGCCAATCTTGAGGCCAGTCAGGAGGACATGAAGAAGTGGTACGATCAACATGCCTCCTCCATCGAATTCGAGCCTGGCCAGCAGGTGTGGGTGATGTCCCCCATCGAACCCTGTGCCTTACAGGACAAGTGGACGGGGCCCTTCAAGGTGATCGAGCGTAAGAGCCCCGTCACCTACCTCATCGACATGGAATCCCCCCGGAACCCCCTCCGGGTCCTCCACGCCAACAGACTCAAACCCCACTTCGTGCGCTCGGAGCTCAGCCTGCTGATGGCCACAGACAGTGGAGCTGAAGAGGACTCCGAGCCCCTCCCTGACCTGCTGGGGGCCGGGGAAAAAGATGGTTCAGTGGACGGGGTCCAACTCTCCGAGGCCCTGACCCCGTAGCAGCGCCACGACTGTCAGGCCCTCCTGCTGCAATTTGCAAACCTATTCTCCCTCACACCCGGGGTCACCCCCTGGTGTCTGCACAACGTGGACACTGGCGACACTCCTCCTATCCGACACCGGCCGTACCGAGTACCAGATCGGGTACGCACCTGCATCCAAGAAGAAGTCTCCAAGATGCTCGCCCTCGGGGTCATCGAACCCTCGGACAGCCCCTGGGCCAGCCCGGTTGTACTGGTCCCCAAAGCTGCGGCCCCGGGCACCACACCCGAGCTCCGGTTCTGCGTCGACTATCGGGGTTTGAACGCTGTCACCCGAACCGACGCTCACCCCATCCCCCGAGCCGACGAACTAGTTGACCGCATGGGGGCGGCCCGCTACCTAAGTATCTTCGACCTGACGGCGGGCTACTGGCAGATCGGCCTCACCCCCAGGGCACAAGAACGATCCGCTTCCTCCACCCCGGATGGACACTACCATTTCAGAGTGATGCCCTTCGGCATGAAAAACGCTCCAGCCACATTTCAACGACTGGTGAACCAGGTATTGGCGGGCCTCGAAGAGTTCAGCGCCGCATACCTGGACGACATCGCGGTGTATAGCCGCCACTGGTCCGACCACCTCCGCCACCTCCGAGGGGTCCTGCAGGCCCTCCAACAGGCCGGCCTCACAATCAAGGCCAGCAAGTGCCAAATCGGCCAGGGGTCCGTGACCTACCTCGGACACCAAGTGGGGAGCGGTCTGGTGGCCCCCCTCCAGCTCAAGATCGCTGCCATCCAGTCCTGGCGTCCCCCCGTAACCCAAACCGAGGTCCGAGCCTTCTTGGGGCTCACAGGATACTATCGACGGTTCGTGAAGGACTATGGCAGCATTGTTCGGCCCCTCACGGAACTCACATCCAAGACCAACCCAAAAACAGTCAACTGGACTCCCGACTGTCAAGCGGCCTTCGAGAGGCTGAAGGCCGCCATGTGCACCGCTCCTGTGCTCCAGGCCCCCGACTACAGCCGTGAGTTCATCGTCCAGACTGATGCCTCAGATCATGGCATCGGGGCCGTCCTCTCCCAACTGAACCCCGAGGGAGTCGACCAACCAGTGGCCTTCATCAGCAGGCGCCTCCTGCCCCGAGAACAGCGCTGGAGCACCATTGAGCGAGAGGCCTTCGCAGTAGTATGGGCCCTCAAGAAGCTCCGGCCTTACCTCTTCGGAACCCACTTCCGGGTACAAACAGATCATCGGCCCCTGCAATGGCTGATGCAAATGCGGGGAGAGAACCCCAAACTATTGCGATGGTCCATCTCCCTGCAGGGGATGGACTTCACGGTGGAGCATCGCCCTGGCCAAGACCACGCCAACGCGGATGGCCTGTCCCGCTTTTTCCGCCTCGACGAGGAGAGTCCCCAAGAGGATGGGTGACTCTCCCCGCCTTCAGCTGGGGGGGACGCATGTTGGACAGGCCCCACGAAGGACTCGCTCCCTCCCCGCATGACAGGGCCCCGACATCGGCTCTCCGGGGGCTACCCGCAGAAGCAACCCGCAACCCGTCCCCTCCGGGACGCCTGCTCCCGGATATCTCTGTGTCACGGGCCCGGGCCCCCGGCAGCCCCATTGCCCGGCCTAGCCTCCATCTTGGACACTGCACCACGCGGCCGCGTGGCCTCAGCTCGACCCCAACCCTGGGCCCGGCCAGGCCCCGCCATCCCGGCACCACCATCCATCCAGGAGGTGAACGGACCACTTGGCAGACTAATGGGAGAAAGAAGTGTCGATGGCTCTCCCCCGCCAGGTGCCGATCGCCCCCAGCCTCCCCGGGTGCTGGCTCCACCCCCCTGCTGGGTGTCTGGACTCCCTCATCCCGGACCTCCCGACCTCCCAGTGCGAGGGTCCGGACATCAAAGGGCGCCAGACCTATAACCGAGGAGCCCCAGAGCAGGAAGGCAGTTGTATCCTGGAGTCGAGAGACACCGAGAAGAACTCATCCTTGACGGACTGCTGGCGCTGCCGCAGCCCTGCCTTGTGAACTATCATCCTGCCTGCTGGCGCTGCCGCGGCCTTCTGCAACCTTCATCCTCGTGGGACCTGCTGGCGCTGCCGCGGCCCGGTGTAACCGTCATCCTCGTTGGGACCTGCTGGCGCTGCCGCGGCCCGTTGCCACCTACGACCTCTTCGGGACCTGCTGGCGCTGCCGCGGTCTGACCCGTCCGAACGCCAAGCTCGAGGATTGTGAGCTACCACCGTTTCACCTCAGTACCCGTAGGTACCAAGACTGTCCCGCTACCCCCTTTTCCCTAACAGAGACTAGAATTGAGAGGATCATCGTGTCCTGATCCCCTTGTATCGTACCAACTTACTCAAGAATTGCCTATAAAAGGTGTGAAGCTGACCTTCGTGTGGTGTCCATCTGTGGGGGGGAAGTTACTTGTCTGTACGATCGCTGGAGACGGCCCTCCCCGGAGGCCTCTCCCCTTGTGCTCGGCCGACCCTCCAGGTCCCCGTCTAACAGAGAGTGAGAGTGACAGTGAATGCAGAGTGCGAGAGTGCAGAGCGAGTGCAAGGGTGACAGTGAGTGCAGTGTGAGTGCGAGAGCGACAGTGAGTGCAGAGTGAGTGCGAGAGTGACAGGGAGTGCAGCGTGAGTGGGAGAGCGACAGTGTGTGCAGAGTGAGTTCGAGAGTGACAGTGAGTGCAGAGTGAGTGCAAGAGTGACAGTGAGTGCAGAGTGAGTGCAAGAGTGACAGTGAGTGCAGAGTGAGTGCAAGAGTGACAGTGAGTGCAGAGTGAGTGAGAGAGTGACAGTGAGTGCAGATTTAGTGCAAGAGTGACAGTGAGTGCAGAGTGAGTGTGAGTGCAGAGTGAATATGAGAGTGAGTGCAGAGTGAGTGCAGAGTGAGTGTGAGGTCAGAGTGAGTGCAGAGGAGTGAGTGCAGAGTGTGAGTGCAGAGTGAGTGCAGAGATTGAGTGCAGAGTGAGTGCAGTATGAGTGCAGAGTGCAAAGTGAGCATGAGTGCAGAGCGAGAATGAGTGCAGAGTGAGAGTGAGTGCGGAGTGAGAGTGAGTGCAGAGTGAGAGTGAGTGCAGAGTGAGTGTAAGAGTGAGTGCAAGAGTGAGAGTGAGTGTGACAGTGAGTGCAGATTGAGTGCGAGAGTGACAGTTTGTGCAGAGTGAGAGTGACAGTGACAGTGAGTTCAGAGTGCGAGAGTGCAGAGTGAGTGCGAGAGTGACAGTGAGTGCAGTGAGTGTGAGAGCAAAAGTGAGTGCAGAGTGAGTGCAAGAGCGACAGTGAGTGCAGCGTGAGTGCAAGAGCGACAGTGAGTGCAGAGTGAGTTCGAGTGACAGTGAGTGCAGAGTGAATGTGAGAGTGAGTGCAGAGTGAGTGCAGAGTGAGTGCAGAGTGAGTGCAGAGTGAGTGTGCGTGCAGAGTGAGTGCAGTGGAGTGAGTGCAGAGTGTGAGTGCAGAGTGAATGTGAGAGTGAGTGCAGAGTGAGTGCAGAGTGAGTGCAGAGTGAGTGTGAGTGCAGAGTGAGTGCAGAGGAGTGAGTGCAGAGTGTGAGTGCAGAGTGAGTGCAGAGAGTGAGTGCAGAGTGAGTGCAGTGTGAGTGCAGAGTGCAAAGTGAGCATGAGTGCAGAGCGAGAGTGAGTGCAGAGTGAGAGTGAGTGCAGAGTGAGAGTGAGTGCAGAGTGAGTGCAGAGTGTGAGTGCAGAGTGAGTGCGAGAGTGACAGTGAGTGCATATTGAGTGCGAGAGTGACAGTTTGTGCAGAGTGAGAGTGACAGTGACAGTGAGTTCAGAGTGCGAGAGTGCAGAGTGAGTGCGAGAGTGACAGTGAGTGCAGTGAGTGTGAGAGCAAAAGTGAGTGCAGAGTGAGTGCAAGAGCGACAGTGAGTGCAGCATGAGTGCAAGAGCGACAGTGAGTGCAGAGTGAGTTCGAGTGACAGTGAGTGCAGAGTGAGTGCAAGAGTGACAGTGGGTGCAGAGTGAGTGCAAGAGTGACAGTGAGTGCAGAGTGAGTGCAAGAGTAACAGTGAGGGCAGAGTGAGTGCGAGAGTGACAGTGAGTGCAGAGTGAGTGCAAGAGTGACAGTGAGTGCAGAGTGAGTGTGAATGCAGAGTGAGTGTGAGTGCAGATTGAGTGCAGAGTGAGTGCAGAGTGAGTGCAGAGGAGTGAGTGCAGCGTGTGAGTGCAGAGTGAGTGCAGAGTGTGAGTGCAGAGTGAGTGCAGAGTGTGGTTGCAAAGTGCAGAGTGAGCGTGAGTGTAGAGTGAGAGTGAGTGCAGAGTGAGAGTGAGTGCAGAGTGAGAGTGAGAGTGACAGTGAGTGCAGAGTGAGTGCAAGAGTGACAGTGAGGGCAGAGTGAGTGAGAGTGACAGTGAGTGCAGAGTGTGAGAGTGCAGAGTGAGTGCAGAGTGACAGTGAGTGCAGAGTGAGTGCAGAGTGACAGTGAGTGCAGAGTGAGTGGGAGAGTGACAGTGAGTGCAGATTGAGTGCGAGAGTGACAGTGTGTGCAGAGTGAGAGTGAGAGTGACAGTGAATGCAGAGTGCGAGAGTGCAGAGTGAGTGCAAGAGTGACAGTGAGTGCAGTGTGAGTGCGAGAGCGACAGTGAGTGCGAGAGTGACAGTGAGTGCAGCGTGAGTGGGAGAGCGACAGTGTGTGCAGAGTGAGTTCGAGAGTGACAGTGAGTGCAGAGTGAGTGCAAGAGTGACAGTGAGTGCAGAGTGAGTGCAAGAGTGACAGTGAGTGCAGAGTGAGTACAGATAGCGTAATTACAGTTTTAAAATAAGTCAGAATGATTAAAAATACACTCTATACTCCCGGCTGCCGCCACAGGAGTCCACGCATACAGTGCGAGAGTGCAGAGTGAGTGCAGAGTGACAGTGAGTGTAGAGTGAGTGCGAGTGTGACAGTGAGTGCAGAGTGAGAGTGAGAGTGAGTGCAGAGTGCGAGAGTGCAGAGTGAGTGCGAGAGTGACAGTGAGTGCAGCGTGAGTGTGAGAGCGACAATGAGTGCCGAGTGAGTGCAAGAGTGACAGTGAGTGCAGAGTGAGTTCAAGAGTGACAGTGCATGTAGAGTGAGTGCAAGAGTGACAGTGAGTGCAGAGTGAGTGCAAGAGTGACAGTGAGTGCAGAGTGAGTGTGAGAGTGACAGTGAGTGCAGAGTGAGTGCAAGAGTGACAGTGAGTGCTGAGTGAGTGTGAGTGCAGAGTGAGTGTGAGTGCAGAGTGAGTGCAGAGTGAGTGCAGAGTGAGTGCAGAGGAGTGAGTGCAGAGTGTGAGTGCAAAGTGAGTACAGAGTCTGAGTGCAAAGTGAGTCCAGAGTGTGAGTGCAGAGTGCGTACAGAGTGAGCGTGAGTGCAGAGTGAGAGTGAGTGCAGAGTGAGAGTGAGTGCAGAGTCAGAGTGAGTGCAGAGTGAGAGTGAGTGCAGAGTGAGTGCAGAGTGAGTGCAAGAGGGACAGAGTGCAGAGTGAGTGCAAGAGTGACAGTGAGTGCAGATTGAGTGCGAGAGCGACGGTGAGTGCAGAGTGAGTGCGAGAGTGCAGAGTGAGTGCGAGAGTGACAGTGAGTGCAGAGTGAGTGCAAGAGTGACAGTGAGGGCAGAGTGAGTGAGAGTGACAGTGAGTGCAGAGTGCAAAAGTGCAGAGTGAGTGCAGAGTGACAGTGAGTGCAGAGTGAGTGCAGAGTGACAGTGAGTGCAGAGTGAGTGCGAGAGTGACAGTGAGTGCAGATTGAGTGCGAGAGTGACAGTGTGTGCAGAGTGAGAGTGAGAGTGACAGTGAATGCAGAGTGCGAGAGTGCAGAGCGAGTGCAAGGGTGACAGTGAGTGCAGTGTGAGTGCGAGAGCGACAGTGAGTGCAGAGTGAGTGCGAGAGTGACAGTGAGTGCAGCGTGAGTGGGAGAGCGACAGTGTGTGCAGAGTGAGTTCGAGAGTGACAGTGAGTGCAGAGTGAGTGCAAGAGTGACAGTGAGTGCAGAGTGAGTGCAAGAGTGACAGTGAGTGCAGAGTGAGTGCAAGAGTGACAGTGAGTGCAGAGTGAGTGAGAGAGTGACAGTGAGTGCAGATTTAGTGCAAGAGTGACAGTGAGTGCAGAGTGAGTGTGAGTGCAGAGTGAGTGTGAGTGCAGAGTGAATGTGAGAGTGAGTGCAGAGTGAGTGCAGAGTGAGTGCAGAGTGAGTGTGAGTGCAGAGTGAGTGCAGAGGAGTGAGTGCAGAGTGTGAGTGCAGAGTGAGTGCAGAGAGTGAGTGCAGAGTGAGTGCAGTGTGAGTGCAGAGTGCAAAGTGAGCATGAGTGCAGAGCGCGAGTGAGTGCAGAGTGAGAGTGAGTGCAGAGTGAGAGTGAGTGCAGAGTGAGAGTGAGTGCAGAGTGAGTGCAAGAGTGAGTGCAAGAGTGAGAGTGAGTGTGACAGTGAGTGCAGATTGAGTGCGAGAGTGACAGTTTGTGCAGAGTGAGAGTGACAGTGACAGTGAGTTCAGAGTGCGAGAGTGACAGTGAGTGCAGTGAGTGTGAGAGCAAAAGTGAGTGCAGAGTGAGTGCAAGAGCGACAGTGAGTGCAGCATGAGTGCAAGAGCGACAGTGAGTGCAGAGTGAGTTCGAGTGCCAGTGAGTGCAGAGTGAATGTGAGAGTGAGTGCAGAGTGAGTGCAGAGTGAGTGCAGAGTGAGTGCAGAGTGAGTGTGAGTGCAGAGTGAGTGCAGAGGAGTGAGTGCAGAGTGTGAGTGCAGAGTGAGTGCAGAGAGTGAGTGCAGAGTGAGTGCAGTGTGAGTGCAGAGTGCAAAGTGAGCATGAGTGCAGAGCGAGAGTGAGTGCAGAGTGAGAGTGAGTGCAGAGTGAGAGTGAGTGCAGAGTGAGAGTGAGTGCAGAGTGAGTGCAGAGTGTGAGTGCAGAGTGAGTGCGAGAGTGACAGTGAGTGCAGATTGAGTGCGAGAGTGACAGTTTGTGCAGAGTGAGAGTGACAGTGACAGTGAGTTCAGAGTGCGAGAGTGCAGAGTGAGTGCGAGAGTGACAGTGAGTGCAGTGAGTGTGAGAGCAAAAGTGAGTGCAGAGTGAGTGCAAGAGCGACAGTGAGTGCAGCATGAGTGCAAGAGCGACAGTGAGTGCAGAGTGAGTTCGAGTGACAGTGAGTGCAGAGTGAGTGCAAGAGTGACAGTGGGTGCAGAGTGAGTGCAAGAGTGACAGTGAGTGCAGAGTGAGTGCAAGAGTAACAGTGAGGGCAGAGTGAGTGCGAGAGAGACAGTGAGTGCAGAGTGAGTGCAAGAGTGACAGTGAGTGCAGAGTGAGTGTGAGTGCAGAGTGAGTGTGAGTGCAGATTGAGTGCAGAGTGAGTGCAGAGTGAGTGCAGAGGAGTGAGTGCAGAGTGTGAGTGCAGAGTGAGTGCAGAGTGTGAGTGCAGAGTGAGTGCAGAGTGTGGTTGCAGAGTGCAGAGTGAGCGTGAGTGTAGAGTGAGAGTGAGTGCAGAGTGAGAGTGAGTGCAGAGTGAGAGTGAGAGTGACAGTGAGTGCAGAGTGAGTGCAAGAGTGACAGTGAGGGCAGAGTGAGTGAGAGTGACAGTGAGTGCAGAGTGTGAGAGTGCAGAGTGAGTGCAGAGTGACAGTGAGTGCAGAGTGAGTGCAGAGTGACAGTGAGTGCAGAGTGAGTGGGAGAGTGACAGTGAGTGCAGATTGAGTGCGAGAGTGACAGTGTGTGCAGAGTGAGAGTGAGAGTGACAGTGAATGCAGAGTGCGAGAGTGCAGAGTGAGTGCAAGAGTGACAGTGAGTGCAGTGTGAGTGCGAAAGCGACAGTGAGTGTGAGAGTGACAGTGAGTGCAGCGTGAGTGGGAGAGCGACAGTGTGTGCAAAGTGAGTTCGAGAGTGACAATGAGTGCAGAGTGAGTGCAAGAGTGACAGTGAGTGCAGAGTGAGTGCAAGAGTGACAGTGAGTGCAGAGTGAGTGAGAGAGTGACAGTGAGTGCAGATTTAGTGCAAGAGTGACAGTGAGTGCAGAGTGAGTGTGAGTGCAGAGTGAATGTGAGAGTGAGTGCAGAGTGAGTGCAGAGTGAGTGTAGAGTGAGTGTGAGTGCAGAGTGAGTGCAGAGGAGTGAGTGCAGAGTGTGAGTGCAGAGTGAGTGCAGAGAGTGAGTGCAGAGTGAGTGCAGAGCGTGAGTGCAGAGTGCAAAGTGAGTGTGAGTGCAGAGCGAGAGTGAGTGCAGAGTGAGAGTGAGTGCAGAGTGAGAGTGAGGGCAGAGTGAGTGCAAGAGTGAGTGCAAGAGTGAGAGTGAGTGCAGAGTGAGTGCAAGAGTGACAGTGAGTGCAGAGTGAGTGCGACAGTGACAGTGAGTGCAGAGTGAGTGCGAGAGTGACAGTGAGTGCAGAGTGAGTGAGAGTGACACCGAGTGCAGAGTGCAGAGTGAGTGCAGAGTGACAGTGAGTGCACAGTGAGAGTGACAGTGAGTGCAGAGTGCGAGAGTGCAGAGTGAGTGCAGATTGACAGTGAGTGCAGTGTGAGTGCGAGAGTGACAGTGAGTGCAGATTGAGTGCGAGAGTGACAGTGTGTGCAGAGTGAGAGTGAGAGTGACAGTGAGTTCAGAGTGCGAGAGTGCAGAGTGAGTGTGAGAGTGACAGTGAGTGCAGTGAGTGTGAGAGCAAAAGTGAGTGCAGAGTGAGTGCAAGAGTGACAGTGAGTGCAGCGTGAGTGCAAGAGCGACAGTGAGTGCAGAGTGAGTTCGAGTGACAGTGAGTGCAGAGTGAGTGCAAGAGTGACAGTGGGTGCAGAGTGAGTGCAAGAGTGACAGTGAGTGCAGAGTGAGTGCAAGAGTAACAGTGAGGGCAGAGTGAGTGCGAGAGTGACAGTGAGTGCAGAGTGAGTGCAAGAGTGACAGTGAGTGCAGAGTGAGTGTGAGTGCAGAGTGAGTGTGAGTGCAGATTGAGTGCAGAGTGAGTGCAGAGTGAGTGCAGAGGAGTGAGTGCAGAGTGTGAGTGCAGAGTGAGTGCAGAGTGTGAGTGCAGAGTGAGTGCAGAGTGTGGTTGCAGAGTGCAGAGTGAGCATGAGTGTAGAGTGAGAGTGAGTGCAGAGTGAGAGTGAGTGCAGAGTGAGAGTGAGTGCAGAGTGAGTGCAGAGTGAGTGCGAGAGTGACAGTGAGTGCAGAGTGAGTGTGAGAGTGACAGTGAGTGCAGAGTGAGTGAGAGTGACAGTGAGTGCAGAGTGCGAGAGTGCAGAGTGAGTGCAGAGTGACAGTTAGTGCAGAGTGAGAGTGACAGTGAGTGCAGTGCGAGAGTGCAGAGTGAGTGCAGAGTGACAGCGAGTGCAGAGTGAGTGCGAGTGTGACAGTGAGTGCAGAGTGTGAGTGCAGAGTGAGTGCAGAGTGTGAGTGCAGAGTGAGTGCAGAGTGTGAGTGCAGAGTGCAGAGTGAGCGTGAGTGCAGAATGAGAGTGAATGCAGAGTGAGAGTGAGTGCAGAGTGAGTGCAGAGTGAGTGCAAGAGTGACAGTGAGTACAGAGTGAGTGCGAGAGCGACAGTGAGTGCAGAGTGAGTGCGAGAGTGCAGAGTCAGTGCAAGAGTGCAGAGTGAGTGCGAGAGTGAGTGCGAGAGTGACAGTGAGTGCAGAGTGAGTGAGAGTGACAGTGAGTGCAGAGTGCGAGAGTGACAGTGAGTGCAGAGTGAGTGCAAGAGTGACCGTGAGTGCAGAGTGAGTGCGAGAGTGACAGTGAGTGCAGAGTGACAGTGACAGTGAGTGCAGAGTGCAGGAGTGCAGAGTGACAGTGAGTGCAGCGTGAGTGCGAGAGCGACAGTGAGTGCAGTGTGAGTGCGAGAGTGACAGTGAGTGCAGTGTGAGTGCAAGAGTGACAGTGAGTGCAGAGTGAGTGCAAGAGTAACAGTGAGTGCAGAGTGAGTGCGAAAGTGACAGTGAGTGCAGAGTGAGTGCAAGAGTGACAGTGAGTGCAGAGTGAGTGTGAGTGCAGAGTGAGTGTGAGTGCAGGTTGAGTGCAGAGTGAGTGCAGAGTGAGTGCAGAGGAGTGAGTGCAGAGTGTGAGTGCAGAGTGAGTGCAGAGTGTGAGTACAGGATGAGTGCAGAGTGTCAGTGCAGAGTGCAGAGTGAGTGCAAGAGTGACCGTGAGTGCAGAGTGAGTGCGAGAGTGACAGTGAGTGCAGAGTGACAGTGACAGTGAGTGCAGAGTGCAAGAGTGCAGAGTGAGTGCAGAGTGACAGTGACTGCAGCGTGAGTGTGAGAGTGACAGTGAGTGCAGTGTGAGTACGAGAGTGACAGTTGAGTGCAGAGTGAGTGCAAGAGTGACAGTGAGTGCAGAGTGAGTGCAAGAGTGACAGTGAGTGCAGAGTGAGTGCGAGAGCGACAGTGAGTGCAGAGTGAGTGTGAGAGTGCAGAGTGAGTGCAAGAGTGACAGTGAGTGCAGAGTGAGTGCGAGAGTGACAGTGAGTGCAGAGTGAGTGAGAGTGACAGTGAGTGCAGAGTGAGTGCAAGAGTAACAGTGAGTGCAGAGTGAGTGCGACAGTGAGTGCAGAGTGAGTGCAAGAGTGACAGTGAGTGCAGAGTGAGTGTGAGTGCAGATTGAGTGTGAGTGCAGATTGAGTGCAGAGTGAGTGCAGAGTGAGTGCAGAGGAGTGAGTGCAGAGTGTGAGTAGAGTGTGAGTGCAGAGTGAGTGCAGAGTGCAGAGTGAGTGTGAGTGCAGAGTGAGAGTGAGTGCAGAGTGAGTGCAGAGTGAGTGCAGAGTGAGTGCAAGAGTGAAAGTGAGTGCTGAGTGAGTGCAAGAGTGACAGTGAGTTCAGAGTGAGTGCGAGACCGACAGTGAGTCCAGAGTGAGTGCGAGAGTGCAGAGTGAGTGCGAGAGTGACAGTGAGTGCAGAGTGAGTGCAAAAGTGACAGTGAGTGCAGAGTGAGTGACAGTGACAGTGAGTGCAGAGTGCGAGAGTGAAAGTGAGTGCAGAGTGAGTGCAAGAGTGACCGTGAGTGCAGAGTGAGTGCGAGAGTGACAGTGAGTGCAGAGTGAGAGTGACAGTGAGTGCAGAGTGTAAGAGTGCAGAGTGAGTGCAGAGTGACAGTGAATGCAGCGTGAGTGCAAGAGTGACAGTGAGTGCAGAGTGAGTGCAAGAGTGACAGTGAGTGCAGAGTGAGTGCAAGAGTGAGAGTGAGTGCAGAGTGAGTGCGAGAGCGACAGTGAGTGCAGAGTGAGTGTGAGAGTGCAGAGTGAGTGCGAGAGTGACAGTGAGTGCATAGTGAGTGCGAGAGTGACAGTGAGTGCAGCGTGAGTGCAAGAGCGACAGTGAGTGCAGAGTGAGTTCGAGTGACAGTGAGTGCAGAGTGAGTGCAAGAGTGACAGTGGGTGCAGTGTGAGTGCAAGAGTGACAGTGAGTGCAGAGTGAATGCAAGAGTAACAGTGAGTGCAGAGTGAGTGCGAGAGTGACAGTGAGTGCAGAGTGAGTGCAAGAGTGACAGTGAGTGCAGAGTGAGTGTGAGTGCAGAGTGAGTGTGAGTGCAGATTGAGTGCAGAGTGAGTGCAGAGTTAGTGCAGAGGAGTGAGTGCAGAGTGTGAGTGCAGAGTGAGTGCAAAGTGTGAGTGCAGAGTGAGTGCAGAGTGTGAGTGCAGAGTGCAGAGTGAGCATGAGTGCAGAATGAGAGTGAGTGCAGAGTGAGAGTGAGTGCAGAGTGAGTGCAGAGTGAGTGCAAGAGTGACAGTGAGTGCTGAGTGAGTGCAAGAGTGACAGTGAGTGCAGTGAGTGCGAGAGCGACAGTGAGTGCAGAGTGAGTGCGAGAGTGCAGAGTGAGTGCAAGAGTGCAGAGTGAGTGCGAGAGTGAGTGCGAGAGTGACAGTGAGTGCAGAGTGAGTGAGAGTGACAGTGAGTGCAGAGTGCAAGAGTGACAGTGAGTGCAGAGTGAGTGCAAGAGTGACCGTGAGTGCAGAGTGAGTGGGAGAGTGACAGTGAGTGCAGAGTGACAGTGACAGTGAGTGCAAAGTGCAAGAGTGCAGAGTGAGTGCAGAGTGACAGTGAGTGCAGCGTGAGTGCGAGAGCGACAGTGAGTGCAGTGTGAGTGTGAGAGTGACAGTGAGTGCAGAGTGAGTGCAAGAGTGACAGTGAGTGCAGAGTGAGTGCAAGAGTGACAGTGAGTGCAGAGTGAGTGCGAGAGCGACAGTGAGTGCAGAGTGAGTGCGAGAGTGCAGAGTGAGTGCAAGAGTGACAGTGAGTGCAGAGTGAGTGCGAGAGTGACAGTGAGTGCAGAGTGAGTGAGAGTGACAGTGAGTGCAGAGTGCGAGAGTGCAGAGTGAGTGCAGAGTGACAGTTAGTGCAGAGTGAGAGTGACAGTGAGTGCAGTGAAATGAATGAAATGAAATGAAAGAAGATTTATAAAGCGCGTGGCTGCCCGGAAGCGTCCCAGCGCTGAGAATGCAGTGGAAGTCTGAGGGGGAAGTGCAGGAGGGTGAAGAATGAATTTATAACTTTTGTGGGAAAAGATATGTCTTCAGAAGTTTACGGAACTTCATGTAGTTCGGTTCAATTCGTAGACAAGTTGGCAGCGAATTCCATAGGGATGCTGCAGTGACCGAAAAACGTCGGCCTCCAGTGCGGGCCTTCCTGACTCTATGAACAGTAGCCAGGTTGTCTTGGGATGAACGGAGGGAGCTGGTAGTTTTGTAAGGATAGAGTATTGTCCCAAGCATAGGGGGCCCTTTACCCTGAAGGGATCTGTGGGTGATACATAGAGCCTTAAATTTGACCCTTTCCCGGATAGGCAACCAGTGGAGAGCTCTGAGTGCTGGTTTTGCCGATGTTCTCCGGGCGGTGCCTGTCAACGGCCTCGCTGCTGCGTTTTGGGTGCGTTGAAGGATATCAATGGTGGATTCTGGCGCAGCCATAAAAAGAGCATTGCTGTCGTCTAATCTAGCTAGGATGAGACCTTGAATGAGCAGCTTTTGGGATTGTGTCGGGAGTAGGGGGAGAATCTTCCGGGCTGAGCGAAGTAGGCCCACACAGGTACCAGCCGTCTTTTTGGCCTGTGTTTTCAGGGAGAGATCTTGCTCCAGCCAGAACCCTAGGCTTTTGAGTTCTTTCTTTGGTTTCGGGAGATCCCCTAGACACAGTGGCCATATGGAGGTGGGAAGGGATGTTATTCGCTGACCCAGAAGCATAAGCTCTGTTTTGTGCCATTTAATTTAAGTCGCGAATCGCACATCCAGTTATAGATTCCTGCAAGGTAATCATGCAGCTTTTTGAGTTTGTCCTTTTCCAGGGAGATTGAGACGACCAGTTGGGTGTCGTCAGCATAAGTGACGGCTTTAATCCCAAAGGGAGTGACAACATCCTCCAGGGGGGCCATATAAATGTTAAATAAAGTAGGGCTCAGTGAGGAGCCCTGAGGAACCCCACACTGGAGGGGGAAAGGCTTGGAGCGCGCATTCCCTTCACATACCTGGAAGGTTCTGTCCTTCAGGAAGGATGTGAGCCATCGCAGTGCGGTGTCTCTCACCCCTAGGTTAAGAAGGCGCTGGATCAGGATCCCATGGTCTACAGTGTCGAATGCAGCGCTTAGATCCAGGAGGATCAGTAAAGCCGATCCTCCTGAATCCAAGACGCATCTTGCTTCCTCGACCACTGTCAGAAGGGCGGTCTCGGTCCCCTGACCCGGGCGAAACCCTGTTTGAGAGGGGCGAAGCAAATTGTTCGTTTCTAAGAAGGCCGAAAGTTGTTGGTTTACGGCCTTCTCTGCGATCTTACTCAGTCCTGGTAAAAGAGAGATTGGTCGAAGGTTTGCGAAATCATGGGGATCAAGTCCTGGTTTCTTCTGCAGTGCTTTGACTACTGCCTGTTTCCAACTAGGTAGAACCACTCCTTGGTCAAATGAGGCAATAATAAGGTCTGTGGCCAAAGGCGAGATGGTAGGTCCCACCTGCTGAAGGATGTGCATGGGGGCCGGGTCATTCGGGGATCCACTTTTCATGCCTGTTAGAGCATTTTGAAAGCCTTCTTTGGAAATCTGGTTAAGGTAGTCCAGAGTGGGGCCAGTGTTTGCGGCAGTGGGATCCGCGGGGGCATAACTATCAGATTTTGGCGGAAGGGATTGTAAGATGTTTTTTATTTTGCTCTCGAAGAAAGCTGCTACTTGGTTGCATCTGGTGTCCGAGGATTCCTGCACCAATGGGGGGCTGGGTATTTTGAGTAATTCTTTTACTATTTTGTATGTCTCCCGAGACGAGTTGGAGGCAGTTCTAATTTTCTCTTCGAAGAAAGAGGCTTGGGCTATTTTCCAGGCTGATTTATAGGTCCTCATGGCTGTTTTGTATTTCTCTTTATTGAGGGGGGCCCAGTCTTTCCTCCATCTACGCTCCAGAGTTTTGCAGATTTTCCTTAAATTTCTAAGCTCTTGGGAGTACCATGGGGATTTAAAGATTATACTTTTTTTCTTCAAATTTTTCTTGGGTGCTACTGAATCAAGGGTAGTGGTCAGCCACCTGGTGAAATTCGCGTCAGCTTTCAGAGGGTCGGGGTCAGCGAGAGGGGCAGAATGTTCTAATTCCCGGGTCCAGTCTTCAAAAGGGAGTTTGGACTATATTCTCTCCTGAGTGCGAGATGCCTGAACTTGGGGGATGTCTAAATTGGTTTGCCATGTGAACGGGATGAGGAAGTGGTCCGTCCATGGTAATGGGAGTGGGGGCGATGTTTCTATTTCAGGGATGTTAGAGAAGATCGGGTCTAGAAGATGTCCTTTAATGTGCGTAGCCTCAGAGTTTTTAAGGGGGAGGTCAAACGCATTCAATTCTGATGTAAGATCACCTGCAATTTTATCGACGAGATCATCAAAATGAAGATTCAGATCTCCTAATAGAGTAAAATTGGGTGTCGCAGTGCAGGAGGTGATTGAGGTTTCTAACAGTGAGCCTACGAATTGTCCTAGGCTACCGGGTGGACGGTATATAAGAATGCCCGAAAGGGATTTGTTTGGCTTAATTTGAAGGTTAAAATAGACGCTTTCACAATCCAAAATTCCTTCCTCTTGTATCCTGCAGGTGAAATTATCCCTGTAAACTATGGCTAAGCCACCTCCCTTTCCCTGGGTTCTATTATGGAACTGTATTAGGAATCCATGGGGTAACATGCTAACAATATCTGCCTCAGAGTTAGGGGTCAGCCATGTTTCGGAGAGGAATAGTATATCCAGGTTGGTATCTTGAATCAGCAGATTGATTTCTATACAATGTTTGGGTATAGATCTGCAGTTCAGCAGGGCCAGGCTTACATGCTTCGGTATCTGGCGATTATCTTTCAAAAGAGGGTCACCCTGGGGAGATGGTAGTGGTTCGAGGGGAGTGATTTTAGTTCTAAGATGTAAGAGTTCATCTCGCGAGTATTTGATCCGAAGATCGGGAGAAATGGGCATAGTGTCTGGCCCTGTGCCCGGCCTGGCCCGGACAGGCCCAGACGGGCTTGCCTCTGGCGCGCCCGCTGTGTCCACCCGCTGCGCGTTCGGGATGGGGCGTTCATATTATAGGGACTGGGCCCAAATCGCCCAGCCACTAAAGCGCTGTCCACTGCCTATTCCAAGATGGCTCCCGAAGTCTGCGCCTCGAGGGGGGTGGATGTGGGATTGACCGGGAGCCCGAAAATCGGCTTCCAATTTGCAATAGATTCCGCTGGAAAATGCGGCGCAATGCGGTCACAAGGATCGTTTTTAAAATTACAACCCAGGTAATTTTTAAACTTTTAGCAGGAGTACAGATAGTGTAATTACAGTTTTAAAATAAGTCAGAATGATTAAAAATACACTCTATACTCCCGGCTTCCGCCTCAGGAGTCCACGCATACAGTACTGGTTAGAATAGTGCTGCTCTTTTATAGGGACTGGGCCCAAATCGGCCAGCCACTAGAGCGCTGTCCACTGCCTATTCCAAGATGGCGCCCGAAGTCTGCGCCTCGAGGGGGGTGGATGTGGGATTGACCGGGAGCCCGAAAATCGGCTTCCAATTTGCAATAGATTCCGCTGGAAAATGCGGCGCAATGCGGTCACAAGGATCGTTTTTAAAATTACAACCCAGGTCATTTTTAAACTTTTAGCAGGATTACAGATAGCGTAATTACAGTTTTAAAATAAGTCAGAATGATTAAAAATACACTCTATACTCCCGGCTTCCGCCTCAGGAGTCCACGCATACAGTACTGGTTAGAATAGTGCTGCTCTTTTATAGGGACCGGGCCCAAATTGCCCAGCCACTAGAGCGCTGTCCACTGCCTATTCCAAGATGGCGCCCGAAGTCTGCGCCTCGAGGGGGGTGGATGTGGGATTGACCGGGAGCCCGAAAATCGGCTTCCAATTTGCAATAGATTCCGCGGGAAAATGCGGCGCAATGCGGTCACAAGGATCGTTTTTAAAATTACAACCCAGGTAATTTTTAAACTTTTAGCAGGAGTACAGATAGCGTAATTACAGTTTTAAAATAAGTCAGAATGATTAAAAATACACTCTATACTCCCGGCTGCCGCCACAGGAGTCCACGCATACAGTGCGAGAGTGCAGAGTGAGTGCAGAGTGACAGTGAGTGTAGAGTGAGTGCGAGTGTGACAGTGAGTGCAGAGTGAGAGTGAGAGTGAGTGCAGAGTGCGAGAGAGCAGAGTGAGTGCGAGAGTGACAGTGAGTGCAGCGTGAGTGTGAGAGCGACAATGAGTGCAGAGTGAGTGCAAGAGTGACAGTGAGTGCAGAGTGAGTTCAAGAGTGACAGTGCGTGCAGAGTGAGTGCAAGAGTGACAGTGAGTGCAGAGTGAGTGCAAGAGTGACAGTGAGTGCAGAGTGAGTGTGAGAGTGACAGTGAGTGCAGAGTGAGTGCAAGAGTGACAGTGAGTGCTGAGTGAGTGTGAGTGCAGAGTGAGTGTGAGTGCAGAGTGAGTGCAGAGTGAGTGCAGAGTGAGTGCAGAGGAGTGAGTGCAGAGTGTGAGTGCAAAGTGAGTACAGAGTGTGAGTGCAAAGTGAGTGCAGAGTGTGAGTGCAGAGTGCGTACAGAGTGAGCGTGAGTGCAGAGTGAGAGTGAGTGCAGAGTGAGAGTGAGTGCAGAGTGAGAGTGAGTGCAGAGTGAGTGCAGAGTGAGTGCAAGAGTGACAGAGTGCAGAGTGAGTGCAAGAGTGACAGTGAGTGCAGATTGAGTGCGAGAGCGACGGTGAGTGCAGAGTGAGTGTGAGAGTGCAGAGTGAGTGCGAGAGTGACAGTGAGTGCAGAGTGAGTGCAAGAGTGACAGTGAGGGCAGAGTGAGTGAGAGTGACAGTGAGTGAAGAGTGCAAGAGTGCAGAGTGAGTGCAGAGTGACAGTGAGTGCAGAGTGAGTGCAGAGTGACAGTGAGTGCAGAGTGAGTGCGAGAGTGACAGTGAGTGCAGATTGAGTGCGAGAGTGACAGTGTGTGCAGAGTGAAAGTGAGAGTGACAGTGAATGCAGAGTGCGAGAGTGCAGAGCGAGTGCAAGGGTGACAGTGAGTGCAGTGTGAGTGCGAGAGCGACAGTGAGTGCAGAGTGAATGCGAGAGTGACAGTGAGTGCAGCGTGAGTGGGAGAGCGGCAGTGTGTGCAGAGTGAGTTTGAGAGTGACAGTGAGTGCAGAGTGAGTGCAAGAGTGACAGTGAGTGCAGAGTGAGTGCAAGAGTGACAGTGAGTGCAGAGTGAGTGCAAGAGTGACAGTGAGTGCAGAGTGAGTGAGAGAGTGACAGTGAGTGCAGATTTAGTGCAAGAGTGACAGTGAGTGCAGAGTGAGTGTGAGTGCAGAGTGAACGTGAGAGTGAGTGCAGAGTGAGTGCAGAGTGAGTGCAGAGTGAGTGCAGAGTGAGTGTGAGTGCAGAGTGAGTGCAGAGGAGTGAGTGCAGAGTGTGAGTGCAGAGTGAGTGCAGAGAGTGAGTGCAGAGTGAGTGCAGTGTGAGTGCAGAGTGCAAAGTGAGCATGAGTGCAGAGCGAGAGTGAGTGCAGAGTGAGAGTGAGTGCAGAGTGAGAGTGAGTGCAGAGTGAGAGTGAGTGCAGAGTGAGCGCAAGAGTGAGTGCAAGAGTGAGAGTGAGTGTGACAGTGAGTGCAGATTGAGTGCGAGAGTGACAGTTTGTGCAGAGTGAGAGTGACAGTGACAGTGAGTTCAGAGTGCGAGAGTGCAGAGTGAGTGCGAGAGTGACAGTGAGTGCAGTGAGTGTGAGAGCAAAAGTGAGTGCAGAGTGAGTGCAAGAGCGACAGTGAGTGCAGCATGAGTGCAAGAGCGACAGTGAGTGCAGAGTGAGTTCGAGTGACAGTGAGTGCAGAGTGAATGTGAGAGTGAGTGCAGAGTGAGTGCAGAGTGAGTGCAGAGTGAGTGCAGAGTGAGTGTGAGTGCAGAGTGAGTGCTGAGGAGTGAGTGCAGAGTGTGAGTGCAGAGTGAGTGCAGAGAGTGAGTGCAGAGTGAGTGCAGTGTGAGTGCAGAGTGCAAAGTGAGCATGAGTGCAGAGCGAGAGTGAGTGCAGAGTGAGAGTGAGTGCAGAGTGAGAGTGAGTGCAGAGTGAGAGTGAGTGCAGAGTGAGTGCAGAGTGTGAGTGCAGAGTGAGTGCGAGAGTGACAGTGAGTGCAGATTGAGTGCAAGAGTGACAGTTTGTGCAGAGTGAGAGTGACAGTGACAGTGAGTTCAGAGTGCGAGAGTGCAGAGTGAGTGCGAGAGTGACAGTGAGTGCAGTGAGTGTGAGAGCAAAAGTGAGTGCAGAGTGAGTGCAAGAGCGACAGTGAGTGCAGCATGAGTGCAAGAGCGACAGTGAGTGCAGAGTGAGTTCGAGTGACAGTGAGTGCAGAGTGAGTGCAAGAGTGACAGTGGGTGCAGAGTGAGTGCAAGAGTGACAGTTAGTGCAGAGTGAGTGCAAGAGTAACAGTGAGGGCAGAGTGAGTGCGAGAGTGACAGTGAGTGCAGAGTGAGTGCAAGAGTGACAGTGAGTGCAGAGTGAGTGTGAGTGCAGAGTGAGTGTGAGTGCAGATTGAGTGCAGAGTGAGTGCAGAGTGAGTGCAGAGGAGTGAGTGCAGAGTGTGAGTGCAGAGTGAGTGCAGAGTGTGAGTGCAGAGTGAGTGCAGAGTGTGGTTGCAGAGTGCAGAGTGAGCGTGAGTGTAGAGTGAGAGTGAGTGCAGAGTGAGAGTGAGTGCAGAGTGAGAGTGAGAGTGACAGTGAGTGCAGAGTGAGTGCAAGAGTGACAGTGAGGGCAGAGTGAGTGAGAGTGACAGTGAGTGCAGAGTGTGAGAGTGCAGAGTGAGTGCAGAGTGACAGTGAGTGCAGAGTGAGTGCAGAGTGACAGTGAGTGCAGAGTGAGTGGGAGAGTGACAGTGAGTGCAGATTGAGTGCGAGAGTGACAGTGTGTGCAGAGTGAGAGTGAGAGTGACAGTGAATGCAGAGTGCGAGAGTGCAGAGTGAGTGCAAGAGTGACAGTGAGTGCAGTGTGAGTGCGAAAGCGACAGTGAGTGTGAGAGTGACAGTGAGTGCAGCGTGAGTGGGAGAGCGACAGTGTGTGCAGAGTGAGTTCGAGAGTGACAATGAGTGCAGAGTGAGTGCAAGAGTGACAGTGAGTGCAGAGTGAGTGCAAGAGTGACAGTGAGTGCAGAGTGAGTGAGAGAGTGACAGTGAGTGCAGATTTAGTGCAAGAGTGACAGTGAGTGCAGAGTGAGTGTGAGTGCAGAGTGAATGTGAGAGTGAGTGCAGAGTGAGTGCAGAGTGAGTGTAGAGTGAGTGTGAGTGCAGAGTGAGTGCAGAGGAGTGAGTGCAGAGTGTGAGTGCAGAGTGAGTGCAGAGAGTGAGTGCAGAGTGAGTGCAGAGTGTGAGTGCAGAGTGCAAAGTGAGTGTGAGTGCAGAGCGAGAGTGAGTGCAGAGTGAGAGTGAGTGCAGAGTGAGAGTGAGGGCAGAGTGAGTGCAAGAGTGAGTGCAAGAGTGAGAGTGAGTGCAGAGTGAGTGCAAGAGTGACAGTGAGTGCAGAGTGAGTGCGAGAGTGACAGTGAGTGCAGAGTGAGTGCGAGAGTGACAGTGAGTGCAGAGTGAGTGAGAGTGACACCGAGTGCAGAGTGCAGAGTGAGTGCAGAGTGACAGTGAGTGCACAGTGAGAGTGACAGTGAGTGCAGAGTGCGAGAGTGCAGAGTGAGTGCAGATTGACAGTGAGTGCAGTGTGAGTGCGAGAGTGACAGTGAGTGCAGATTGAGTGCGAGAGTGACAGTGTGTGCAGAGTGAGAGTGAGAGTGACAGTGAGTTCAGAGTGCGAGAGTGCAGAGTGAGTGTGAGAGTGACAGTGAGTGCAGTGAGTGTGAGAGCAAAAGTGAGTGCAGAGTGAGTGCAAGAGTGACAGTGAGTGCAGCGTGAGTGCAAGAGCGACAGTGAGTGCAGAGTGAGTTCGAGTGACAGTGAGTGCAGAGTGAGTGCAAGAGTAACAGTGGGTGCAGAGTGAGTGCAAGAGTGACAGTGAGTGCAGAGTGAGTGCAAGAGTAACAGTGAGGGCAGAGTGAGTGCGAGAGTGACAGTGAGTGCAGAGTGAGTGCAAGAGTGACAGTGAGTGCAGAGTGAGTGTGAGTGCAGAGTGAGTGTGAGTGCAGATTGAGTGCAGAGTGAGTGCAGAGTGAGTGCAGAGGAGTGAGTGCAGAGTGTGAGTGCAGAGTGAGTGCAGAGTGTGAGTGCAGAGTGAGTGCAGAGTGTGGTTGCAGAGTGCAGAGTGAGCATGAGTGTAGAGTGAGAGTGAGTGCAGAGTGAGAGTGAGTGCAGAGTGAGAGTGAGTGCAGAGTGAGAGTGAGTGCAGAGTGAGTGCAGAGTGAGTGCGAGAGTGACAGTGAGTGCAGAGTGAGTGCGAGAGTGACAGTGAGTGCAGAGTGAGTGAGAGTGACAGTGAGTGCAGAGTGCGAGAGTGCAGAGTGAGTGCAGAGTGACAGTTAGTGCAGAGTGAGAGTGACAGTGAGTGCAGTGCGAGAGTGCAGAGTGAGTGCAGAGTGACAGCGAGTGCAGAGTGAGTGCGAGTGTGACAGTGAGGGCAGGGTGTGAGTGCAGAGTGAGTGCAGAGTGTGAGTGCAGAGTGAGTGCAGAGTGTGAGTGCAGAGTGCAGAGTGAGCGTGAGTGCAGAATGAGAGTGAATGCAGAGTGAGAGTGAGTGCAGAGTGAGTGCAGAGTGAGTGCAAGAGTGACAGTGAGTGCAGAGTGAGTGCGAGAGCGACAGTGAGTGCAGAGTGAGTGCGAGAGTGCAGAGTGAGTGCGAGAGTGCAGAGTGAGTGCGAGAGTGAGTGCGAGAGTGACAGTGAGTGCAGAGTGAGTGAGAGTGACAGTGAGTGCAGAGTGCGAGAGTGACAGTGAGTGCAGAGTGAGAGCAAGAGTGACCGTGAGTGCAGAGTGAGTGCGAGAGTGACAGTGAGTGCAGAGTGACAGTGACAGTGAGTGCAGAGTGCAAGAGTGCAGAGTGACAGTGAGTGCAGCGTGAGTGCGAGAGCGACAGTGAGTGCAGTGTGAGTGCGAGAGTGACAGTGAGTGCAGTGTGAGTGCAAGAGTGACAGTGAGTGCAGAGTGAGTGCAAGAGTAACAGTGAGTGCAGAGTGAGTGCGAAAGTGACAGTGAGTGCAGAGTGAGTGCAAGAGTGACAGTGAGTGCAGAGTGAGTGTGAGTGCAGAGTGAGTGTGAGTGCAGGTTGAGTGCAGAGTGAGTGCAGAGTGAGTGCAGAGGAGTGAGTGCAGAGTGTGAGTGCAGAGTGAGTGCAGAGTGTGAGTACAGAGTGAGTGCAGAGTGTCAGTGCAGAGTGCAGAGTGAGTGCAAGAGTGACCGTGAGTGCAGAGTGAGTGCGAGAGTGACAGTGAGTGCAGAGTGACAGTGACAGTGAGTGCAGAGTGCAAGAGTGTAGAGTGAGTGCAGAGTGACAGTGACTGCAGCGTGAGTGTGAGAGTGACAGTGAGTGCAGTGTGAGTACGAGAGTGACAGTGAGTGCAGAGTGAGTGCAAGAGTGACAGTGAGTGCAGAGTGAGTGCAAGAGTGACAGTGAGTGCAGAGTGAGTGCGAGAGCGACAGTGAGTGCAGAGTGAGTGTGAGAGTGCAGAGTGAGTGCAGAGTGAGTGCAAGAGTGACAGTGAGTGCAGAGTGAGTGCGAGAGTGACAGTGAGTGCAGAGTGAGTGAGAGTGACAGTGAGTGCAGAGTGAGTGCAAGAGTAACAGTGAGTGCAGAGTGAGTGAGACAGTGAGTGCAGAGTGAGTGCAAGAGTGACAGTGAGTGCAGAGTGAGTGTGAGTGCAGATTGAGTGTGAGTGCAGATTGAGTGCAGAGTGAGTGCAGAGTGAGTGCAGAGGAGTGAGTGCAGAGTGTGAGTAGAGTGTGAGTGCAGAGTGAGTGCAGAGTGCAGAGTGAGTGTGAGTGCAGAGTGAGAGTGAGTGCAGAGTGAGTGCAGAGTGATTGCAAGAGTGACAGTGAGTGCAGAGTGACAGTTAGTGCAGAGTGAGAGTGACAGTGAGTGCAGTGCGAGAGTGCAGAGTGAGTGCAGAGTGACAGTGAGTGCAGAGTGAGTGTGAGTGTGACAGTGAGTGCAGAGTGAGAGTGAGAGTGACAGTGAGTGCTGAGTGCGAGAGTGCAGAGTGAATGCGAGAGTGACAGTGAGTGCAGCATGAGTGCGAGAGCGACAGTGAATGCAGAGTGAGTGCAAGAGTGACAGTCAGTGTAGAGTGAGTGCAAGAGTGACAGTGAGTGCAGAGTGAGTGCAAGAGTGACAGTGAGTGCAGAGTGAGTGCGAGAGTGACAGTGAGTGCAGAGTGAGTGCAAGAGTGAGTGTGAGTGCAGAGTGAGTGTGAGTGCAGAGTGAGTGTGAGTGCAGAGTGAGTGTGAGTGCAGAGTGAGTGCAGAGTGAGTGCAGAGTGAGTGCAGAGGAGTGAGTGCAGAGTGTGAGTGCAGAGTGTGAGTGCAGAGTGAGTACAGGGTGTGAGTGCAGAGTGAGTGCAGAGTGTGAGTGCAGAGTGAGTGCAGAGTGAGCATGAGTGTAGAGTGAGAGTGAGTGCAGAGTGAGAGTGAGTGCAGAGTGAGAGTGAGTGCAGAGTGAGTGCAGAGTGATTGCAAGAGTGACAGTGAGTGCAGAGTGAGTGCAAGAGTGACAGTGAGTGCAGATTGAGTGCGAGAGCGACGGTGAGTGCAGAGTGAGTGCGAGAGTGCAGAGTGAGTGCGAGAGTGACAGTGAGTGCAGAGTGAGTGCAAGAGTGACAGTGAGGGCAGAGTGAGTGAGAGTGACAGTGAATGCAGAGTGCGAGAATGCAGAGTGAGTGCAGAGTGACAGTGAGTGCAGAGTGAGAGTGACGGTGAGTGCAGAGTGCAGAGTGCGAGAGTGCAGAGTGAGTGCAGAGTGAGTGCGAGAGTGACAGTGAGTGCAGTGTGAGTGCGAGAGCGACAGTGAGTGCAGAGTGAGTGCGAGAGTGACAGTGAGTGCAGCGTGAGTGGGAGAGCGACAATGTGTGCAGAGCGAGTTCGAGAGTGACAGTGATTGCAGAGTGCGAGAGTGCAGAGTGAATGCGAGAGTGACAGTGAGTGCAGCATGAGTGCGAGAGCGACAGTGAATGCAGAGTGAGTGCAAGAGTGACAGTCAGTGTAGAGTGAGTGCAAGAGTGACAGTGAGTGCAGAGTGAGTGCAAGAGTGAGTGTGAGTGCAGAGTGAGTGTGAGTGCAGAGTGAGTGTGAGTGCAGAGTGAGTGCAGAGTGAGTGCAGAGGAGTGAGTGCAGAGTGTGAGTGCAGAGTGAGTACAGAGTGTGAGTGCAGAGTGAGTGCAGAGTGTGAGTGCAGAGTGAGTGCAGAGTGAGCATGAGTATAGAGTGAGAGTGAGTGCAGAGTGAGAGTGAGTGCAGAGTGAGAGTGAGTGCAGAGTGAGTGCAGAGTGATTGCAAGAGTGACAGTGAGTGCAGAGTGACAGTTAGTGCAGAGTGAGAGTGACAGTGAGTGCAGTGCGAGAGTGCAGAGTGAGTGCAGAGTGACAGTGAGTGCAGAGTGAGTGTGAGTGTGACAGTGAGTGCAGAGTGAGAGTGAGAGTGACAGTGAGTGCTGAGTGCGAGAGTGCAGAGTGAATGCGAGAGTGACAGTGAGTGCAGCATGAGTGCGAGAGCGACAGTGAATGCAGAGTGAGTGCGAGAGTGACAGTGAGTGCAGAGTGAGTGAGAGTGACAGTGAGTGCAGAGTGCGAGAGTGCAGAGCGAGTGCAAGGGTGACAGTGAGTGCAGTGTGAGTGCGAGAGCGACAGTGAGTGCAGAGTGAATGCGAGAGTGACAGTGAGTGCAGCGTGAGTGGGAGAGCGGCAGTGTGTGCAGAGTGAGTTTGAGAGTGACAGTGAGTGCAGAGTGAGTGCAAGAGTGACAGTGAGTGTAGAGTGAGTGCAAGAGTGACAGTGAGTGCAGAGTGAGTGCAAGAGTGACAGTGAGTGCAGAGTGAGTGAGAGAGTGACAGTGAGTGCAGATTTAGTGCAAGAGTGACAGTGAGTGCAGAGTGAGTGTGAGTGCAGAGTGAACGTGAGAGTGAGTGCAGAGTGAGTGCAGAGTGAGTGCAGAGTGAGTGCAGAGTGAGTGTGAGTGCAGAGTGAGTGCAGAGGAGTGAGTGCAGAGTGTGAGTGCAGAGTGAGTGCAGAGAGTGAGTGCAGAGTGAGTGCAGTGTGAGTGCAGAGTGCAAAGTGAGCATGAGTGCAGAGCGAGAGTGAGTGCAGAGTGAGAGTGAGTGCAGAGTGAGAGTGAGTGCAGAGTGAGAGTGAGTGCAGAGTGAGCGCAAGAGTGAGTGCAAGAGTGAGAGTGAGTGTGACAGTGAGTGCAGATTGAGTGCGAGAGTGACAGTTTGTGCAGAGTGAGAGTGACAGTGACAGTGAGTTCAGAGTGCGAGAGTGCAGAGTGAGTGCGAGAGTGACAGTGAGTGCAGTGAGTGTGAGAGCAAAAGTGAGTGCAGAGTGAGTGCAAGAGCGACAGTGAGTGCAGCATGAGTGCAAGAGCGACAGTGAGTGCAGAGTGAGTTCGAGTGACAGTGAGTGCAGAGTGAATGTGAGAGTGAGTGCAGAGTGAGTGCAGAGTGAGTGCAGAGTGAGTGCAGAGTGAGTGTGAGTGCAGAGTGAGTGCTGAGGAGTGAGTGCAGAGTGTGAGTGCAGAGTGAGTGCAGAGAGTGAGTGCAGAGTGAGTGCAGTGTGAGTGCAGAGTGCAAAGTGAGCATGAGTGCAGAGCGAGAGTGAGTGCAGAGTGAGAGTGAGTGCAGAGTGAGAGTGAGTGCAGAGTGAGAGTGAGTGCAGAGTGAGTGCAGAGTGTGAGTGCAGAGTGAGTGCGAGAGTGACAGTGAGTGCAGATTGAGTGCAAGAGTGACAGTTTGTGCAGAGTGAGAGTGACAGTGACAGTGAGTTCAGAGTGCGAGAGTGCAGAGTGAGTGCGAGAGTGACAGTGAGTGCAGTGAGTGTGAGAGCAAAAGTGAGTGCAGAGTGAGTGCAAGAGCGACAGTGAGTGCAGCATGAGTGCAAGAGCGACAGTGAGTGCAGAGTGAGTTCGAGTGACAGTGAGTGCAGAGTGAGTGCAAGAGTGACAGTGGGTGCAGAGTGAGTGCAAGAGTGACAGTTAGTGCAGAGTGAGTGCAAGAGTAACAGTGAGGGCAGAGTGAGTGCGAGAGTGACAGTGAGTGCAGAGTGAGTGCAAGAGTGACAGTGAGTGCAGAGTGAGTGTGAGTGCAGAGTGAGTGTGAGTGCAGATTGAGTGCAGAGTGAGTGCAGAGTGAGTGCAGAGGAGTGAGTGCAGAGTGTGAGTGCAGAGTGAGTGCAGAGTGTGAGTGCAGAGTGAGTGCAGAGTGTGGTTGCAGAGTGCAGAGTGAGCGTGAGTGTAGAGTGAGAGTGAGTGCAGAGTGAGAGTGAGTGCAGAGTGAGAGTGAGAGTGACAGTGAGTGCAGAGTGAGTGCAAGAGTGACAGTGAGGGCAGAGTGAGTGAGAGTGACAGTGAGTGCAGAGTGTGAGAGTGCAGAGTGAGTGCAGAGTGACAGTGAGTGCAGAGTGAGTGCAGAGTGACAGTGAGTGCAGAGTGAGTGGGAGAGTGACAGTGAGTGCAGATTGAGTGCGAGAGTGACAGTGTGTGCAGAGTGAGAGTGAGAGTGACAGTGAATGCAGAGTGCGAGAGTGCAGAGTGAGTGCAAGAGTGACAGTGAGTGCAGTGTGAGTGCGAAAGCGACAGTGAGTGTGAGAGTGACAGTGAGTGCAGCGTGAGTGGGAGAGCGACAGTGTGTGCAGAGTGAGTTCGAGAGTGACAATGAGTGCAGAGTGAGTGCAAGAGTGACAGTGAGTGCAGAGTGAGTGCAAGAGTGACAGTGAGTGCAGAGTGAGTGAGAGAGTGACAGTGAGTGCAGATTTAGTGCAAGAGTGACAGTGAGTGCAGAGTGAGTGTGAGTGCAGAGTGAATGTGAGAGTGAGTGCAGAGTGAGTGCAGAGTGAGTGTAGAGTGAGTGTGAGTGCAGAGTGAGTGCAGAGGAGTGAGTGCAGAGTGTGAGTGCAGAGTGAGTGCAGAGAGTGAGTGCAGAGTGAGTGCAGAGTGTGAGTGCAGAGTGCAAAGTGAGTGTGAGTGCAGAGCGAGAGTGAGTGCAGAGTGAGAGTGAGTGCAGAGTGAGAGTGAGGGCAGAGTGAGTGCAAGAGTGAGTGCAAGAGTGAGAGTGAGTGCAGAGTGAGTGCAAGAGTGACAGTGAGTGCAGAGTGAGTGCGAGAGTGACAGTGAGTGCAGAGTGAGTGCGAGAGTGACAGTGAGTGCAGAGTGAGTGAGAGTGACACCGAGTGCAGAGTGCAGAGTGAGTGCAGAGTGACAGTGAGTGCACAGTGAGAGTGACAGTGAGTGCAGAGTGCGAGAGTGCAGAGTGAGTGCAGATTGACAGTGAGTGCAGTGTGAGTGCGAGAGTGACAGTGAGTGCAGATTGAGTGCGAGAGTGACAGTGTGTGCAGAGTGAGAGTGAGAGTGACAGTGAGTTCAGAGTGCGAGAGTGCAGAGTGAGTGTGAGAGTGACAGTGAGTGCAGTGAGTGTGAGAGCAAAAGTGAGTGCAGAGTGAGTGCAAGAGTGACAGTGAGTGCAGCGTGAGTGCAAGAGCGACAGTGAGTGCAGAGTGAGTTCGAGTGACAGTGAGTGCAGAGTGAGTGCAAGAGTAACAGTGGGTGCAGAGTGAGTGCAAGAGTGACAGTGAGTGCAGAGTGAGTGCAAGAGTAACAGTGAGGGCAGAGTGAGTGCGAGAGTGACAGTGAGTGCAGAGTGAGTGCAAGAGTGACAGTGAGTGCAGAGTGAGTGTGAGTGCAGAGTGAGTGTGAGTGCAGATTGAGTGCAGAGTGAGTGCAGAGTGAGTGCAGAGGAGTGAGTGCAGAGTGTGAGTGCAGAGTGAGTGCAGAGTGTGAGTGCAGAGTGAGTGCAGAGTGTGGTTGCAGAGTGCAGAGTGAGCATGAGTGTAGAGTGAGAGTGAGTGCAGAGTGACAGTGAGTGCAGAGTGAGTGCGAGAGTGACAGTGAGTGCAGAGTGAGTGAGAGTGACAGTGAGTGCAGAGTGCGAGAGTGCAGAGTGAGTGCAGAGTGACAGTTAGTGCAGAGTGAGAGTGACAGTGAGTGCAGTGCGAGAGTGCAGAGTGAGTGCAGAGTGACAGCGAGTGCAGAGTGAGTGCGAGTGTGACAGTGAGGGCAGAGTGTGAGTGCAGAGTGAGTGCAGAGTGTGAGTGCAGAGTGAGTGCAGAGTGTGAGTGCAGAGTGCAGAGTGAGCGTGAGTGCAGAATGAGAGTGAATGCAGAGTGAGAGTGAGTGCAGAGTGAGTGCAGAGTGAGTGCAAGAGTGACAGTGAGTGCAGAGTGAGTGCGAGAGCGACAGTGAGTGCAGAGTGAGTGCGAGAGTGCAGAGTGAGTGCGAGAGTGCAGAGTGAGTGCGAGAGTGAGTGCGAGAGTGACAGTGAGTGCAGAGTGAGTGAGAGTGACAGTGAGTGCAGAGTGCGAGAGTGACAGTGAGTGCAGAGTGAGAGCAAGAGTGACCGTGAGTGCAGAGTGAGTGCGAGAGTGACAGTGAGTGCAGAGTGACAGTGACAGTGAGTGCAGAGTGCAAGAGTGCAGAGTGACAGTGAGTGCAGCGTGAGTGCGAGAGCGACAGTGAGTGCAGTGTGAGTGCGAGAGTGACAGTGAGTGCAGTGTGAGTGCAAGAGTGACAGTGAGTGCAGAGTGAGTGCAAGAGTAACAGTGAGTGCAGAGTGAGTGCGAAAGTGACAGTGAGTGCAGAGTGAGTGCAAGAGTGACAGTGAGTGCAGAGTGAGTGTGAGTGCAGAGTGAGTGTGAGTGCAGGTTGAGTGCAGAGTGAGTGCAGAGTGAGTGCAGAGGAGTGAGTGCAGAGTGTGAGTGCAGAGTGAGTGCAGAGTGTGAGTACAGAGTGAGTGCAGAGTGTCAGTGCAGAGTGCAGAGTGAGTGCAAGAGTGACCGTGAGTGCAGAGTGAGTGCGAGAGTGACAGTGAGTGCAGAGTGACAGTGACAGTGAGTGCAGAGTGCAAGAGTGTAGAGTGAGTGCAGAGTGACAGTGACTGCAGCGTGAGTGTGAGAGTGACAGTGAGTGCAGTGTGAGTACGAGAGTGACAGTGAGTGCAGAGTGAGTGCAAGAGTGACAGTGAGTGCAGAGTGAGTGCAAGAGTGACAGTGAGTGCAGAGTGAGTGCGAGAGCGACAGTGAGTGCAGAGTGAGTGTGAGAGTGCAGAGTGAGTGCAGAGTGAGTGCAAGAGTGACAGTGAGTGCAGAGTGAGTGCGAGAGTGACAGTGAGTGCAGAGTGAGTGAGAGTGACAGTGAGTGCAGAGTGAGTGCAAGAGTAACAGTGAGTGCAGAGTGAGTGAGACAGTGAGTGCAGAGTGAGTGCAAGAGTGACAGTGAGTGCAGAGTGAGTGTGAGTGCAGATTGAGTGTGAGTGCAGATTGAGTGCAGAGTGAGTGCAGAGTGAGTGCAGAGGAGTGAGTGCAGAGTGTGAGTAGAGTGTGAGTGCAGAGTGAGTGCAGAGTGCAGAGTGAGTGTGAGTGCAGAGTGAGAGTGAGTGCAGAGTGAGTGCAGAGTGATTGCAAGAGTGACAGTGAGTGCAGAGTGACAGTTAGTGCAGAGTGAGAGTGACAGTGAGTGCAGTGCGAGAGTGCAGAGTGAGTGCAGAGTGACAGTGAGTGCAGAGTGAGTGTGAGTGTGACAGTGAGTGCAGAGTGAGAGTGAGAGTGACAGTGAGTGCTGAGTGCGAGAGTGCAGAGTGAATGCGAGAGTGACAGTGAGTGCAGCATGAGTGCGAGAGCGACAGTGAATGCAGAGTGAGTGCAAGAGTGACAGTCAGTGTAGAGTGAGTGCAAGAGTGACAGTGAGTGCAGAGTGAGTGCAAGAGTGACAGTGAGTGCAGAGTGAGTGCGAGAGTGACAGTGAGTGCAGAGTGAGTGCAAGAGTGAGTGTGAGTGCAGAGTGAGTGTGAGTGCAGAGTGAGTGTGAGTGCAGAGTGAGTGTGAGTGCAGAGTGAGTGCAGAGTGAGTGCAGAGTGAGTGCAGAGGAGTGAGTGCAGAGTGTGAGTGCAGAGTGTGAGTGCAGAGTGAGTACAGAGTGTGAGTGCAGAGTGAGTGCAGAGTGTGAGTGCAGAGTGAGTGCAGAGTGAGCATGAGTGTAGAGTGAGAGTGAGTGCAGAGTGAGAGTGAGTGCAGAGTGAGAGTGAGTGCAGAGTGAGTGCAGAGTGATTGCAAGAGTGACAGTGAGTGCAGAGTGAGTGCAAGAGTGACAGTGAGTGCAGATTGAGTGCGAGAGCGACGGTGAGTGCAGAGTGAGTGCGAGAGTGCAGAGTGAGTGCGAGAGTGACAGTGAGTGCAGAGTGAGTGCAAGAGTGACAGTGAGGGCAGAGTGAGTGAGAGTGACAGTGAATGCAGAGTGCGAGAATGCAGAGTGAGTGCAGAGTGACAGTGAGTGCAGAGTGAGAGTGACGGTGAGTGCAGAGTGCAGAGTGCGAGAGTGCAGAGTGAGTGCAGAGTGAGTGCGAGAGTGACAGTGAGTGCAGTGTGAGTGCGAGAGCGACAGTGAGTGCAGAGTGAGTGCGAGAGTGACAGTGAGTGCAGCGTGAGTGGGAGAGCGACAATGTGTGCAGAGCGAGTTCGAGAGTGACAGTGATTGCAGAGTGCGAGAGTGCAGAGTGAATGCGAGAGTGACAGTGAGTGCAGCATGAGTGCGAGAGCGACAGTGAATGCAGAGTGAGTGCAAGAGTGACAGTCAGTGTAGAGTGAGTGCAAGAGTGACAGTGAGTGCAGAGTGAGTGCAAGAGTGAGTGTGAGTGCAGAGTGAGTGTGAGTGCAGAGTGAGTGTGAGTGCAGAGTGAGTGCAGAGTGAGTGCAGAGGAGTGAGTGCAGAGTGTGAGTGCAGAGTGAGTACAGAGTGTGAGTGCAGAGTGAGTGCAGAGTGTGAGTGCAGAGTGAGTGCAGAGTGAGCATGAGTATAGAGTGAGAGTGAGTGCAGAGTGAGAGTGAGTGCAGAGTGAGAGTGAGTGCAGAGTGAGTGCAGAGTGATTGCAAGAGTGACAGTGAGTGCAGAGTGACAGTTAGTGCAGAGTGAGAGTGACAGTGAGTGCAGTGCGAGAGTGCAGAGTGAGTGCAGAGTGACAGTGAGTGCAGAGTGAGTGTGAGTGTGACAGTGAGTGCAGAGTGAGAGTGAGAGTGACAGTGAGTGCTGAGTGCGAGAGTGCAGAGTGAATGCGAGAGTGACAGTGAGTGCAGCATGAGTGCGAGAGCGACAGTGAATGCAGAGTGAGTGCAAGAGTGACAGTCAGTGTAGAGTGAGTGCAAGAGTGACAGTGAGTGCAGAGTGAGTGCAAGAGTGACAGTGAGTGCAGAGTGAGAGTGAGAGTGACAGTGAGTGCAGAGTGAGTGCAAGAGTGACAGTGAGGGCAGAGTGAGTGAGAGTGACAGTGAGTGCAGAGTGTGAGAGTGCAGAGTGAGTGCAGAGTGACAGTGAGTGCAGAGTGAGTGTGAGTGCAGAGTGAACGTGAGAGTGAGTGCAGAGTGAGTGCAGAGTGAGTGCAGAGTGAGTGCAGAGTGAGTGTGAGTGCAGAGTGAGTGCAGAGGAGTGAGTGCAGAGTGTGAGTGCAGAGTGAGTGCAGAGAGTGAGTGCAGAGTGAGTGCAGTGTGAGTGCAGAGTGCAAAGTGAGCATGAGTGCAGAGCGAGAGTGAGTGCAGAGTGAGAGTGAGTGCAGAGTGAGAGTGAGTGCAGAGTGAGAGTGAGTGCAGAGTGAGCGCAAGAGTGAGTGCAAGAGTGAGAGTGAGTGTGACAGTGAGTGCAGATTGAGTGCGAGAGTGACAGTTTGTGCAGAGTGAGAGTGACAGTGACAGTGAGTTCAGAGTGCGAGAGTGCAGAGTGAGTGCGAGAGTGACAGTGAGTGCAGTGAGTGTGAGAGCAAAAGTGAGTGCAGAGTGAGTGCAAGAGCGACAGTGAGTGCAGCATGAGTGCAAGAGCGACAGTGAGTGCAGAGTGAGTTCGAGTGACAGTGAGTGCAGAGTGAATGTGAGAGTGAGTGCAGAGTGAGTGCAGAGTGAGTGCAGAGTGAGTGCAGAGTGAGTGTGAGTGCAGAGTGAGTGCTGAGGAGTGAGTGCAGAGTGTGAGTGCAGAGTGAGTGCAGAGAGTGAGTGCAGAGTGAGTGCAGTGTGAGTGCAGAGTGCAAAGTGAGCATGAGTGCAGAGCGAGAGTGAGTGCAGAGTGAGAGTGAGTGCAGAGTGAGAGTGAGTGCAGAGTGAGAGTGAGTGCAGAGTGAGTGCAGAGTGTGAGTGCAGAGTGAGTGCGAGAGTGACAGTGAGTGCAGATTGAGTGCAAGAGTGACAGTTTGTGCAGAGTGAGAGTGACAGTGACAGTGAGTTCAGAGTGCGAGAGTGCAGAGTGAGTGCGAGAGTGACAGTGAGTGCAGTGAGTGTGAGAGCAAAAGTGAGTGCAGAGTGAGTGCAAGAGCGACAGTGAGTGCAGCATGAGTGCAAGAGCGACAGTGAGTGCAGAGTGAGTTCGAGTGACAGTGAGTGCAGAGTGAGTGCAAGAGTGACAGTGGGTGCAGAGTGAGTGCAAGAGTGACAGTTAGTGCAGAGTGAGTGCAAGAGTAACAGTGAGGGCAGAGTGAGTGCGAGAGTGACAGTGAGTGCAGAGTGAGTGCAAGAGTGACAGTGAGTGCAGAGTGAGTGTGAGTGCAGAGTGAGTGTGAGTGCAGATTGAGTGCAGAGTGAGTGCAGAGTGAGTGCAGAGGAGTGAGTGCAGAGTGTGAGTGCAGAGTGAGTGCAGAGTGTGAGTGCAGAGTGAGTGCAGAGTGTGGTTGCAGAGTGCAGAGTGAGCGTGAGTGTAGAGTGAGAGTGAGTGCAGAGTGAGAGTGAGTGCAGAGTGAGAGTGAGAGTGACAGTGAGTGCAGAGTGAGTGCAAGAGTGACAGTGAGGGCAGAGTGAGTGAGAGTGACAGTGAGTGCAGAGTGTGAGAGTGCAGAGTGAGTGCAGAGTGACAGTGAGTGCAGAGTGAGTGCAGAGTGACAGTGAGTGCAGAGTGAGTGGGAGAGTGACAGTGAGTGCAGATTGAGTGCGAGAGTGACAGTGTGTGCAGAGTGAGAGTGAGAGTGACAGTGAATGCAGAGTGCGAGAGTGCAGAGTGAGTGCAAGAGTGACAGTGAGTGCAGTGTGAGTGCGAAAGCGACAGTGAGTGTGAGAGTGACAGTGAGTGCAGCGTGAGTGGGAGAGCGACAGTGTGTGCAGAGTGAGTTCGAGAGTGACAATGAGTGCAGAGTGAGTGCAAGAGTGACAGTGAGTGCAGAGTGAGTGCAAGAGTGACAGTGAGTGCAGAGTGAGTGAGAGAGTGACAGTGAGTGCAGATTTAGTGCAAGAGTGACAGTGAGTGCAGAGTGAGTGTGAGTGCAGAGTGAATGTGAGAGTGAGTGCAGAGTGAGTGCAGAGTGAGTGTAGAGTGAGTGTGAGTGCAGAGTGAGTGCAGAGGAGTGAGTGCAGAGTGTGAGTGCAGAGTGAGTGCAGAGAGTGAGTGCAGAGTGAGTGCAGAGTGTGAGTGCAGAGTGCAAAGTGAGTGTGAGTGCAGAGCGAGAGTGAGTGCAGAGTGAGAGTGAGTGCAGAGTGAGAGTGAGGGCAGAGTGAGTGCAAGAGTGAGTGCAAGAGTGAGAGTGAGTGCAGAGTGAGTGCAAGAGTGACAGTGAGTGCAGAGTGAGTGCGAGAGTGACAGTGAGTGCAGAGTGAGTGCGAGAGTGACAGTGAGTGCAGAGTGAGTGAGAGTGACACCGAGTGCAGAGTGCAGAGTGAGTGCAGAGTGACAGTGAGTGCACAGTGAGAGTGACAGTGAGTGCAGAGTGCGAGAGTGCAGAGTGAGTGCAGATTGACAGTGAGTGCAGTGTGAGTGCGAGAGTGACAGTGAGTGCAGATTGAGTGCGAGAGTGACAGTGTGTGCAGAGTGAGAGTGAGAGTGACAGTGAGTTCAGAGTGCGAGAGTGCAGAGTGAGTGTGAGAGTGACAGTGAGTGCAGTGAGTGTGAGAGCAAAAGTGAGTGCAGAGTGAGTGCAAGAGTGACAGTGAGTGCAGCGTGAGTGCAAGAGCGACAGTGAGTGCAGAGTGAGTTCGAGTGACAGTGAGTGCAGAGTGAGTGCAAGAGTAACAGTGGGTGCAGAGTGAGTGCAAGAGTGACAGTGAGTGCAGAGTGAGTGCAAGAGTAACAGTGAGGGCAGAGTGAGTGCGAGAGTGACAGTGAGTGCAGAGTGAGTGCAAGAGTGACAGTGAGTGCAGAGTGAGTGTGAGTGCAGAGTGAGTGTGAGTGCAGATTGAGTGCAGAGTGAGTGCAGAGTGAGTGCAGAGGAGTGAGTGCAGAGTGTGAGTGCAGAGTGAGTGCAGAGTGTGAGTGCAGAGTGAGTGCAGAGTGTGGTTGCAGAGTGCAGAGTGAGCATGAGTGTAGAGTGAGAGTGAGTGCAGAGTGACAGTGAGTGCAGAGTGAGTGCGAGAGTGACAGTGAGTGCAGAGTGAGTGAGAGTGACAGTGAGTGCAGAGTGCGAGAGTGCAGAGTGAGTGCAGAGTGACAGTTAGTGCAGAGTGAGAGTGACAGTGAGTGCAGTGCGAGAGTGCAGAGTGAGTGCAGAGTGACAGCGAGTGCAGAGTGAGTGCGAGTGTGACAGTGAGGGCAGAGTGTGAGTGCAGAGTGAGTGCAGAGTGTGAGTGCAGAGTGAGTGCAGAGTGTGAGTGCAGAGTGCAGAGTGAGCGTGAGTGCAGAATGAGAGTGAATGCAGAGTGAGAGTGAGTGCAGAGTGAGTGCAGAGTGAGTGCAAGAGTGACAGTGAGTGCAGAGTGAGTGCGAGAGCGACAGTGAGTGCAGAGTGAGTGCGAGAGTGCAGAGTGAGTGCGAGAGTGCAGAGTGAGTGCGAGAGTGAGTGCGAGAGTGACAGTGAGTGCAGAGTGAGTGAGAGTGACAGTGAGTGCAGAGTGCGAGAGTGACAGTGAGTGCAGAGTGAGAGCAAGAGTGACCGTGAGTGCAGAGTGAGTGCGAGAGTGACAGTGAGTGCAGAGTGACAGTGACAGTGAGTGCAGAGTGCAAGAGTGCAGAGTGACAGTGAGTGCAGCGTGAGTGCGAGAGCGACAGTGAGTGCAGTGTGAGTGCGAGAGTGACAGTGAGTGCAGTGTGAGTGCAAGAGTGACAGTGAGTGCAGAGTGAGTGCAAGAGTAACAGTGAGTGCAGAGTGAGTGCGAAAGTGACAGTGAGTGCAGAGTGAGTGCAAGAGTGACAGTGAGTGCAGAGTGAGTGTGAGTGCAGAGTGAGTGTGAGTGCAGGTTGAGTGCAGAGTGAGTGCAGAGTGAGTGCAGAGGAGTGAGTGCAGAGTGTGAGTGCAGAGTGAGTGCAGAGTGTGAGTACAGAGTGAGTGCAGAGTGTCAGTGCAGAGTGCAGAGTGAGTGCAAGAGTGACCGTGAGTGCAGAGTGAGTGCGAGAGTGACAGTGAGTGCAGAGTGACAGTGACAGTGAGTGCAGAGTGCAAGAGTGTAGAGTGAGTGCAGAGTGACAGTGACTGCAGCGTGAGTGTGAGAGTGACAGTGAGTGCAGTGTGAGTACGAGAGTGACAGTGAGTGCAGAGTGAGTGCAAGAGTGACAGTGAGTGCAGAGTGAGTGCAAGAGTGACAGTGAGTGCAGAGTGAGTGCGAGAGCGACAGTGAGTGCAGAGTGAGTGTGAGAGTGCAGAGTGAGTGCAGAGTGAGTGCAAGAGTGACAGTGAGTGCAGAGTGAGTGCGAGAGTGACAGTGAGTGCAGAGTGAGTGAGAGTGACAGTGAGTGCAGAGTGAGTGCAAGAGTAACAGTGAGTGCAGAGTGAGTGAGACAGTGAGTGCAGAGTGAGTGCAAGAGTGACAGTGAGTGCAGAGTGAGTGTGAGTGCAGATTGAGTGTGAGTGCAGATTGAGTGCAGAGTGAGTGCAGAGTGAGTGCAGAGGAGTGAGTGCAGAGTGTGAGTAGAGTGTGAGTGCAGAGTGAGTGCAGAGTGCAGAGTGAGTGTGAGTGCAGAGTGAGAGTGAGTGCAGAGTGAGTGCAGAGTGATTGCAAGAGTGACAGTGAGTGCAGAGTGACAGTTAGTGCAGAGTGAGAGTGACAGTGAGTGCAGTGCGAGAGTGCAGAGTGAGTGCAGAGTGACAGTGAGTGCAGAGTGAGTGTGAGTGTGACAGTGAGTGCAGAGTGAGAGTGAGAGTGACAGTGAGTGCTGAGTGCGAGAGTGCAGAGTGAATGCGAGAGTGACAGTGAGTGCAGCATGAGTGCGAGAGCGACAGTGAATGCAGAGTGAGTGCAAGAGTGACAGTCAGTGTAGAGTGAGTGCAAGAGTGACAGTGAGTGCAGAGTGAGTGCAAGAGTGACAGTGAGTGCAGAGTGAGTGCGAGAGTGACAGTGAGTGCAGAGTGAGTGCAAGAGTGAGTGTGAGTGCAGAGTGAGTGTGAGTGCAGAGTGAGTGTGAGTGCAGAGTGAGTGTGAGTGCAGAGTGAGTGCAGAGTGAGTGCAGAGTGAGTGCAGAGGAGTGAGTGCAGAGTGTGAGTGCAGAGTGTGAGTGCAGAGTGAGTACAGAGTGTGAGTGCAGAGTGAGTGCAGAGTGTGAGTGCAGAGTGAGTGCAGAGTGAGCATGAGTGTAGAGTGAGAGTGAGTGCAGAGTGAGAGTGAGTGCAGAGTGAGAGTGAGTGCAGAGTGAGTGCAGAGTGATTGCAAGAGTGACAGTGAGTGCAGAGTGAGTGCAAGAGTGACAGTGAGTGCAGATTGAGTGCGAGAGCGACGGTGAGTGCAGAGTGAGTGCGAGAGTGCAGAGTGAGTGCGAGAGTGACAGTGAGTGCAGAGTGAGTGCAAGAGTGACAGTGAGGGCAGAGTGAGTGAGAGTGACAGTGAATGCAGAGTGCGAGAATGCAGAGTGAGTGCAGAGTGACAGTGAGTGCAGAGTGAGAGTGACGGTGAGTGCAGAGTGCAGAGTGCGAGAGTGCAGAGTGAGTGCAGAGTGAGTGCGAGAGTGACAGTGAGTGCAGTGTGAGTGCGAGAGCGACAGTGAGTGCAGAGTGAGTGCGAGAGTGACAGTGAGTGCAGCGTGAGTGGGAGAGCGACAATGTGTGCAGAGCGAGTTCGAGAGTGACAGTGATTGCAGAGTGCGAGAGTGCAGAGTGAATGCGAGAGTGACAGTGAGTGCAGCATGAGTGCGAGAGCGACAGTGAATGCAGAGTGAGTGCAAGAGTGACAGTCAGTGTAGAGTGAGTGCAAGAGTGACAGTGAGTGCAGAGTGAGTGCAAGAGTGAGTGTGAGTGCAGAGTGAGTGTGAGTGCAGAGTGAGTGTGAGTGCAGAGTGAGTGCAGAGTGAGTGCAGAGGAGTGAGTGCAGAGTGTGAGTGCAGAGTGAGTACAGAGTGTGAGTGCAGAGTGAGTGCAGAGTGTGAGTGCAGAGTGAGTGCAGAGTGAGCATGAGTATAGAGTGAGAGTGAGTGCAGAGTGAGAGTGAGTGCAGAGTGAGAGTGAGTGCAGAGTGAGTGCAGAGTGATTGCAAGAGTGACAGTGAGTGCAGAGTGACAGTTAGTGCAGAGTGAGAGTGACAGTGAGTGCAGTGCGAGAGTGCAGAGTGAGTGCAGAGTGACAGTGAGTGCAGAGTGAGTGTGAGTGTGACAGTGAGTGCAGAGTGAGAGTGAGAGTGACAGTGAGTGCTGAGTGCGAGAGTGCAGAGTGAATGCGAGAGTGACAGTGAGTGCAGCATGAGTGCGAGAGCGACAGTGAATGCAGAGTGAGTGCAAGAGTGACAGTCAGTGTAGAGTGAGTGCAAGAGTGACAGTGAGTGCAGAGTGAGTGCAAGAGTGACAGTGAGTGCAGAGTGAGAGTGAGAGTGACAGTGAGTGCAGAGTGAGTGCAAGAGTGACAGTGAGGGCAGAGTGAGTGAGAGTGACAGTGAGTGCAGAGTGTGAGAGTGCAGAGTGAGTGCAGAGTGACAGTGAGTGCAGAGTGAGTGCAGAGTGACAGTGAGTGCAGAGTGAGTGGGAGAGTGACAGTGAGTGCAGATTGAGTGCGAGAGTGACAGTGTGTGCAGAGTGAGAGTGAGAGTGACAGTGAATGCAGAGTGCGAGAGTGCAGAGTGAGTGCAAGAGTGACAGTGAGTGCAGTGTGAGTGCGAAAGCGACAGTGAGTGTGAGAGTGACAGTGAGTGCAGCGTGAGTGGGAGAGCGACAGTGTGTGCAGAGTGAGTTCGAGAGTGACAATGAGTGCAGAGTGAGTGCAAGAGTGACAGTGAGTGCAGAGTGAGTGCAAGAGTGACAGTGAGTGCAGAGTGAGTGAGAGAGTGACAGTGAGTGCAGATTTAGTGCAAGAGTGACAGTGAGTGCAGAGTGAGTGTGAGTGCAGAGTGAATGTGAGAGTGAGTGCAGAGTGAGTGCAGAGTGAGTGTAGAGTGAGTGTGAGTGCAGAGTGAGTGCAGAGGAGTGAGTGCAGAGTGTGAGTGCAGAGTGAGTGCAGAGAGTGAGTGCAGAGTGAGTGCAGAGTGTGAGTGCAGAGTGCAAAGTGAGTGTGAGTGCAGAGCGAGAGTGAGTGCAGAGTGAGAGTGAGTGCAGAGTGAGAGTGAGGGCAGAGTGAGTGCAAGAGTGAGTGCAAGAGTGAGAGTGAGTGCAGAGTGAGTGCAAGAGTGACAGTGAGTGCAGAGTGAGTGCGAGAGTGACAGTGAGTGCAGAGTGAGTGCGAGAGTGACAGTGAGTGCAGAGTGAGTGAGAGTGACACCGAGTGCAGAGTGCAGAGTGAGTGCAGAGTGACAGTGAGTGCACAGTGAGAGTGACAGTGAGTGCAGAGTGCGAGAGTGCAGAGTGAGTGCAGATTGACAGTGAGTGCAGTGTGAGTGCGAGAGTGACAGTGAGTGCAGATTGAGTGCGAGAGTGACAGTGTGTGCAGAGTGAGAGTGAGAGTGACAGTGAGTTCAGAGTGCGAGAGTGCAGAGTGAGTGTGAGAGTGACAGTGAGTGCAGTGAGTGTGAGAGCAAAAGTGAGTGCAGAGTGAGTGCAAGAGTGACAGTGAGTGCAGCGTGAGTGCAAGAGCGACAGTGAGTGCAGAGTGAGTTCGAGTGACAGTGAGTGCAGAGTGAGTGCAAGAGTAACAGTGGGTGCAGAGTGAGTGCAAGAGTGACAGTGAGTGCAGAGTGAGTGCAAGAGTAACAGTGAGGGCAGAGTGAGTGCGAGAGTGACAGTGAGTGCAGAGTGAGTGCAAGAGTGACAGTGAGTGCAGAGTGAGTGTGAGTGCAGAGTGAGTGTGAGTGCAGATTGAGTGCAGAGTGAGTGCAGAGTGAGTGCAGAGGAGTGAGTGCAGAGTGTGAGTGCAGAGTGAGTGCAGAGTGTGAGTGCAGAGTGAGTGCAGAGTGTGGTTGCAGAGTGCAGAGTGAGCATGAGTGTAGAGTGAGAGTGAGTGCAGAGTGACAGTGAGTGCAGAGTGAGTGCGAGAGTGACAGTGAGTGCAGAGTGAGTGAGAGTGACAGTGAGTGCAGAGTGCGAGAGTGCAGAGTGAGTGCAGAGTGACAGTTAGTGCAGAGTGAGAGTGACAGTGAGTGCAGTGCGAGAGTGCAGAGTGAGTGCAGAGTGACAGCGAGTGCAGAGTGAGTGCGAGTGTGACAGTGAGGGCAGAGTGTGAGTGCAGAGTGAGTGCAGAGTGTGAGTGCAGAGTGAGTGCAGAGTGTGAGTGCAGAGTGCAGAGTGAGCGTGAGTGCAGAATGAGAGTGAATGCAGAGTGAGAGTGAGTGCAGAGTGAGTGCAGAGTGAGTGCAAGAGTGACAGTGAGTGCAGAGTGAGTGCGAGAGCGACAGTGAGTGCAGAGTGAGTGCGAGAGTGCAGAGTGAGTGCGAGAGTGCAGAGTGAGTGCGAGAGTGAGTGCGAGAGTGACAGTGAGTGCAGAGTGAGTGAGAGTGACAGTGAGTGCAGAGTGCGAGAGTGACAGTGAGTGCAGAGTGAGAGCAAGAGTGACCGTGAGTGCAGAGTGAGTGCGAGAGTGACAGTGAGTGCAGAGTGACAGTGACAGTGAGTGCAGAGTGCAAGAGTGCAGAGTGACAGTGAGTGCAGCGTGAGTGCGAGAGCGACAGTGAGTGCAGTGTGAGTGCGAGAGTGACAGTGAGTGCAGTGTGAGTGCAAGAGTGACAGTGAGTGCAGAGTGAGTGCAAGAGTAACAGTGAGTGCAGAGTGAGTGCGAAAGTGACAGTGAGTGCAGAGTGAGTGCAAGAGTGACAGTGAGTGCAGAGTGAGTGTGAGTGCAGAGTGAGTGTGAGTGCAGGTTGAGTGCAGAGTGAGTGCAGAGTGAGTGCAGAGGAGTGAGTGCAGAGTGTGAGTGCAGAGTGAGTGCAGAGTGTGAGTACAGAGTGAGTGCAGAGTGTCAGTGCAGAGTGCAGAGTGAGTGCAAGAGTGACCGTGAGTGCAGAGTGAGTGCGAGAGTGACAGTGAGTGCAGAGTGACAGTGACAGTGAGTGCAGAGTGCAAGAGTGTAGAGTGAGTGCAGAGTGACAGTGACTGCAGCGTGAGTGTGAGAGTGACAGTGAGTGCAGTGTGAGTACGAGAGTGACAGTGAGTGCAGAGTGAGTGCAAGAGTGACAGTGAGTGCAGAGTGAGTGCAAGAGTGACAGTGAGTGCAGAGTGAGTGCGAGAGCGACAGTGAGTGCAGAGTGAGTGTGAGAGTGCAGAGTGAGTGCAGAGTGAGTGCAAGAGTGACAGTGAGTGCAGAGTGAGTGCGAGAGTGACAGTGAGTGCAGAGTGAGTGAGAGTGACAGTGAGTGCAGAGTGAGTGCAAGAGTAACAGTGAGTGCAGAGTGAGTGAGACAGTGAGTGCAGAGTGAGTGCAAGAGTGACAGTGAGTGCAGAGTGAGTGTGAGTGCAGATTGAGTGTGAGTGCAGATTGAGTGCAGAGTGAGTGCAGAGTGAGTGCAGAGGAGTGAGTGCAGAGTGTGAGTAGAGTGTGAGTGCAGAGTGAGTGCAGAGTGCAGAGTGAGTGTGAGTGCAGAGTGAGAGTGAGTGCAGAGTGAGTGCAGAGTGATTGCAAGAGTGACAGTGAGTGCAGAGTGACAGTTAGTGCAGAGTGAGAGTGACAGTGAGTGCAGTGCGAGAGTGCAGAGTGAGTGCAGAGTGACAGTGAGTGCAGAGTGAGTGTGAGTGTGACAGTGAGTGCAGAGTGAGAGTGAGAGTGACAGTGAGTGCTGAGTGCGAGAGTGCAGAGTGAATGCGAGAGTGACAGTGAGTGCAGCATGAGTGCGAGAGCGACAGTGAATGCAGAGTGAGTGCAAGAGTGACAGTCAGTGTAGAGTGAGTGCAAGAGTGACAGTGAGTGCAGAGTGAGTGCAAGAGTGACAGTGAGTGCAGAGTGAGTGCGAGAGTGACAGTGAGTGCAGAGTGAGTGCAAGAGTGAGTGTGAGTGCAGAGTGAGTGTGAGTGCAGAGTGAGTGTGAGTGCAGAGTGAGTGTGAGTGCAGAGTGAGTGCAGAGTGAGTGCAGAGTGAGTGCAGAGGAGTGAGTGCAGAGTGTGAGTGCAGAGTGTGAGTGCAGAGTGAGTACAGAGTGTGAGTGCAGAGTGAGTGCAGAGTGTGAGTGCAGAGTGAGTGCAGAGTGAGCATGAGTGTAGAGTGAGAGTGAGTGCAGAGTGAGAGTGAGTGCAGAGTGAGAGTGAGTGCAGAGTGAGTGCAGAGTGATTGCAAGAGTGACAGTGAGTGCAGAGTGAGTGCAAGAGTGACAGTGAGTGCAGATTGAGTGCGAGAGCGACGGTGAGTGCAGAGTGAGTGCGAGAGTGCAGAGTGAGTGCGAGAGTGACAGTGAGTGCAGAGTGAGTGCAAGAGTGACAGTGAGGGCAGAGTGAGTGAGAGTGACAGTGAATGCAGAGTGCGAGAATGCAGAGTGAGTGCAGAGTGACAGTGAGTGCAGAGTGAGAGTGACGGTGAGTGCAGAGTGCAGAGTGCGAGAGTGCAGAGTGAGTGCAGAGTGAGTGCGAGAGTGACAGTGAGTGCAGTGTGAGTGCGAGAGCGACAGTGAGTGCAGAGTGAGTGCGAGAGTGACAGTGAGTGCAGCGTGAGTGGGAGAGCGACAATGTGTGCAGAGCGAGTTCGAGAGTGACAGTGATTGCAGAGTGCGAGAGTGCAGAGTGAATGCGAGAGTGACAGTGAGTGCAGCATGAGTGCGAGAGCGACAGTGAATGCAGAGTGAGTGCAAGAGTGACAGTCAGTGTAGAGTGAGTGCAAGAGTGACAGTGAGTGCAGAGTGAGTGCAAGAGTGAGTGTGAGTGCAGAGTGAGTGTGAGTGCAGAGTGAGTGTGAGTGCAGAGTGAGTGCAGAGTGAGTGCAGAGGAGTGAGTGCAGAGTGTGAGTGCAGAGTGAGTACAGAGTGTGAGTGCAGAGTGAGTGCAGAGTGTGAGTGCAGAGTGAGTGCAGAGTGAGCATGAGTATAGAGTGAGAGTGAGTGCAGAGTGAGAGTGAGTGCAGAGTGAGAGTGAGTGCAGAGTGAGTGCAGAGTGATTGCAAGAGTGACAGTGAGTGCAGAGTGACAGTTAGTGCAGAGTGAGAGTGACAGTGAGTGCAGTGCGAGAGTGCAGAGTGAGTGCAGAGTGACAGTGAGTGCAGAGTGAGTGTGAGTGTGACAGTGAGTGCAGAGTGAGAGTGAGAGTGACAGTGAGTGCTGAGTGCGAGAGTGCAGAGTGAATGCGAGAGTGACAGTGAGTGCAGCATGAGTGCGAGAGCGACAGTGAATGCAGAGTGAGTGCAAGAGTGACAGTCAGTGTAGAGTGAGTGCAAGAGTGACAGTGAGTGCAGAGTGAGTGCAAGAGTGACAGTGAGTGCAGAGTGAGAGTGAGAGTGACAGTGAGTGCAGAGTGAGTGCAAGAGTGACAGTGAGGGCAGAGTGAGTGAGAGTGACAGTGAGTGCAGAGTGTGAGAGTGCAGAGTGAGTGCAGAGTGACAGTGAGTGCAGAGTGAGTGCAGAGTGACAGTGAGTGCAGAGTGAGTGGGAGAGTGACAGTGAGTGCAGATTGAGTGCGAGAGTGACAGTGTGTGCAGAGTGAGAGTGAGAGTGACAGTGAATGCAGAGTGCGAGAGTGCAGAGTGAGTGCAAGAGTGACAGTGAGTGCAGTGTGAGTGCGAAAGCGACAGTGAGTGTGAGAGTGACAGTGAGTGCAGCGTGAGTGGGAGAGCGACAGTGTGTGCAGAGTGAGTTCGAGAGTGACAATGAGTGCAGAGTGAGTGCAAGACTGACAGTGAGTGCAGAGTGAGTGCAAGAGTGACAGTGAGTGCAGAGTGAGTGAGAGAGTGACAGTGAGTGCAGATTTAGTGCAAGAGTGACAGTGAGTGCAGAGTGAGTGTGAGTGCAGAGTGAATGTGAGAGTGAGTGCAGAGTGAGTGCAGAGTGAGTGTAGAGTGAGTGTGAGTGCAGAGTGAGTGCAGAGGAGTGAGTGCAGAGTGTGAGTGCAGAGTGAGTGCAGAGAGTGAGTGCAGAGTGAGTGCAGAGTGTGAGTGCAGAGTGCAAAGTGAGTGTGAGTGCAGAGCGAGAGTGAGTGCAGAGTGAGAGTGAGTGCAGAGTGAGAGTGAGGGCAGAGTGAGTGCAAGAGTGAGTGCAAGAGTGAGAGTGAGTGCAGAGTGAGTGCAAGAGTGACAGTGAGTGCAGAGTGAGTGCGAGAGTGACAGTGAGTGCAGAGTGAGTGCGAGAGTGACAGTGAGTGCAGAGTGAGTGAGAGTGACACCGAGTGCAGAGTGCAGAGTGAGTGCAGAGTGACAGTGAGTGCACAGTGAGAGTGACAGTGAGTGCAGAGTGCGAGAGTGCAGAGTGAGTGCAGATTGACAGTGAGTGCAGTGTGAGTGCGAGAGTGACAGTGAGTGCAGATTGAGTGCGAGAGTGACAGTGTGTGCAGAGTGAGAGTGAGAGTGACAGTGAGTTCAGAGTGCGAGAGTGCAGAGTGAGTGTGAGAGTGACAGTGAGTGCAGTGAGTGTGAGAGCAAAAGTGAGTGCAGAGTGAGTGCAAGAGTGACAGTGAGTGCAGCGTGAGTGCAAGAGCGACAGTGAGTGCAGAGTGAGTTCGAGTGACAGTGAGTGCAGAGTGAGTGCAAGAGTAACAGTGGGTGCAGAGTGAGTGCAAGAGTGACAGTGAGTGCAGAGTGAGTGCAAGAGTAACAGTGAGGGCAGAGTGAGTGCGAGAGTGACAGTGAGTGCAGAGTGAGTGCAAGAGTGACAGTGAGTGCAGAGTGAGTGTGAGTGCAGAGTGAGTGTGAGTGCAGATTGAGTGCAGAGTGAGTGCAGAGTGAGTGCAGAGGAGTGAGTGCAGAGTGTGAGTGCAGAGTGAGTGCAGAGTGTGAGTGCAGAGTGAGTGCAGAGTGTGGTTGCAGAGTGCAGAGTGAGCATGAGTGTAGAGTGAGAGTGAGTGCAGAGTGAGAGTGAGTGCAGAGTGAGAGTGAGTGCAGAGTGAGAGTGAGTGCAGAGTGAGTGCAGAGTGAGTGCGAGAGTGACAGTGAGTGCAGAGTGAGTGCGAGAGTGACAGTGAGTGCAGAGTGAGTGAGAGTGACAGTGAGTGCAGAGTGCGAGAGTGCAGAGTGAGTGCAGAGTGACAGTTAGTGCAGAGTGAGAGTGACAGTGAGTGCAGTGCGAGAGTGCAGAGTGAGTGCAGAGTGACAGCGAGTGCAGAGTGAGTGCGAGTGTGACAGTGAGGGCAGAGTGTGAGTGCAGAGTGAGTGCAGAGTGTGAGTGCAGAGTGAGTGCAGAGTGTGAGTGCAGAGTGCAGAGTGAGCGTGAGTGCAGAATGAGAGTGAATGCAGAGTGAGAGTGAGTGCAGAGTGAGTGCAGAGTGAGTGCAAGAGTGACAGTGAGTGCAGAGTGAGTGCGAGAGCGACAGTGAGTGCAGAGTGAGTGCGAGAGTGCAGAGTGAGTGCGAGAGTGCAGAGTGAGTGCGAGAGTGAGTGCGAGAGTGACAGTGAGTGCAGAGTGAGTGAGAGTGACAGTGAGTGCAGAGTGCGAGAGTGACAGTGAGTGCAGAGTGAGAGCAAGAGTGACCGTGAGTGCAGAGTGAGTGCGAGAGTGACAGTGAGTGCAGAGTGACAGTGACAGTGAGTGCAGAGTGCAAGAGTGCAGAGTGACAGTGAGTGCAGCGTGAGTGCGAGAGCGACAGTGAGTGCAGTGTGAGTGCGAGAGTGACAGTGAGTGCAGTGTGAGTGCAAGAGTGACAGTGAGTGCAGAGTGAGTGCAAGAGTAACAGTGAGTGCAGAGTGAGTGCGAAAGTGACAGTGAGTGCAGAGTGAGTGCAAGAGTGACAGTGAGTGCAGAGTGAGTGTGAGTGCAGAGTGAGTGTGAGTGCAGGTTGAGTGCAGAGTGAGTGCAGAGTGAGTGCAGAGGAGTGAGTGCAGAGTGTGAGTGCAGAGTGAGTGCAGAGTGTGAGTACAGAGTGAGTGCAGAGTGTCAGTGCAGAGTGCAGAGTGAGTGCAAGAGTGACCGTGAGTGCAGAGTGAGTGCGAGAGTGACAGTGAGTGCAGAGTGACAGTGACAGTGAGTGCAGAGTGCAAGAGTGTAGAGTGAGTGCAGAGTGACAGTGACTGCAGCGTGAGTGTGAGAGTGACAGTGAGTGCAGTGTGAGTACGAGAGTGACAGTGAGTGCAGAGTGAGTGCAAGAGTGACAGTGAGTGCAGAGTGAGTGCAAGAGTGACAGTGAGTGCAGAGTGAGTGCGAGAGCGACAGTGAGTGCAGAGTGAGTGTGAGAGTGCAGAGTGAGTGCAGAGTGAGTGCAAGAGTGACAGTGAGTGCAGAGTGAGTGCGAGAGTGACAGTGAGTGCAGAGTGAGTGAGAGTGACAGTGAGTGCAGAGTGAGTGCAAGAGTAACAGTGAGTGCAGAGTGAGTGAGACAGTGAGTGCAGAGTGAGTGCAAGAGTGACAGTGAGTGCAGAGTGAGTGTGAGTGCAGATTGAGTGTGAGTGCAGATTGAGTGCAGAGTGAGTGCAGAGTGAGTGCAGAGGAGTGAGTGCAGAGTGTGAGTAGAGTGTGAGTGCAGAGTGAGTGCAGAGTGCAGAGTGAGTGTGAGTGCAGAGTGAGAGTGAGTGCAGAGTGAGTGCAGAGTGATTGCAAGAGTGACAGTGAGTGCAGAGTGACAGTTAGTGCAGAGTGAGAGTGACAGTGAGTGCAGTGCGAGAGTGCAGAGTGAGTGCAGAGTGACAGTGAGTGCAGAGTGAGTGTGAGTGTGACAGTGAGTGCAGAGTGAGAGTGAGAGTGACAGTGAGTGCTGAGTGCGAGAGTGCAGAGTGAATGCGAGAGTGACAGTGAGTGCAGCATGAGTGCGAGAGCGACAGTGAATGCAGAGTGAGTGCAAGAGTGACAGTCAGTGTAGAGTGAGTGCAAGAGTGACAGTGAGTGCAGAGTGAGTGCAAGAGTGACAGTGAGTGCAGAGTGAGTGCGAGAGTGACAGTGAGTGCAGAGTGAGTGCAAGAGTGAGTGTGAGTGCAGAGTGAGTGTGAGTGCAGAGTGAGTGTGAGTGCAGAGTGAGTGTGAGTGCAGAGTGAGTGCAGAGTGAGTGCAGAGTGAGTGCAGAGGAGTGAGTGCAGAGTGTGAGTGCAGAGTGTGAGTGCAGAGTGAGTACAGAGTGTGAGTGCAGAGTGAGTGCAGAGTGTGAGTGCAGAGTGAGTGCAGAGTGAGCATGAGTGTAGAGTGAGAGTGAGTGCAGAGTGAGAGTGAGTGCAGAGTGAGAGTGAGTGCAGAGTGAGTGCAGAGTGATTGCAAGAGTGACAGTGAGTGCAGAGTGAGTGCAAGAGTGACAGTGAGTGCAGATTGAGTGCGAGAGCGACGGTGAGTGCAGAGTGAGTGCGAGAGTGCAGAGTGAGTGCGAGAGTGACAGTGAGTGCAGAGTGAGTGCAAGAGTGACAGTGAGGGCAGAGTGAGTGAGAGTGACAGTGAATGCAGAGTGCGAGAATGCAGAGTGAGTGCAGAGTGACAGTGAGTGCAGAGTGAGAGTGACGGTGAGTGCAGAGTGCAGAGTGCGAGAGTGCAGAGTGAGTGCAGAGTGAGTGCGAGAGTGACAGTGAGTGCAGTGTGAGTGCGAGAGCGACAGTGAGTGCAGAGTGAGTGCGAGAGTGACAGTGAGTGCAGCGTGAGTGGGAGAGCGACAATGTGTGCAGAGCGAGTTCGAGAGTGACAGTGATTGCAGAGTGCGAGAGTGCAGAGTGAATGCGAGAGTGACAGTGAGTGCAGCATGAGTGCGAGAGCGACAGTGAATGCAGAGTGAGTGCAAGAGTGACAGTCAGTGTAGAGTGAGTGCAAGAGTGACAGTGAGTGCAGAGTGAGTGCAAGAGTGAGTGTGAGTGCAGAGTGAGTGTGAGTGCAGAGTGAGTGTGAGTGCAGAGTGAGTGCAGAGTGAGTGCAGAGGAGTGAGTGCAGAGTGTGAGTGCAGAGTGAGTACAGAGTGTGAGTGCAGAGTGAGTGCAGAGTGTGAGTGCAGAGTGAGTGCAGAGTGAGCATGAGTATAGAGTGAGAGTGAGTGCAGAGTGAGAGTGAGTGCAGAGTGAGAGTGAGTGCAGAGTGAGTGCAGAGTGATTGCAAGAGTGACAGTGAGTGCAGAGTGACAGTTAGTGCAGAGTGAGAGTGACAGTGAGTGCAGTGCGAGAGTGCAGAGTGAGTGCAGAGTGACAGTGAGTGCAGAGTGAGTGTGAGTGTGACAGTGAGTGCAGAGTGAGAGTGAGAGTGACAGTGAGTGCTGAGTGCGAGAGTGCAGAGTGAATGCGAGAGTGACAGTGAGTGCAGCATGAGTGTGAGAGCGACAGTGAATGCAGAGTGAGTGCAAGAGTGACAGTCAGTGTAGAGTGAGTGCAAGAGTGACAGTGAGTGCAGAGTGAGTGCAAGAGTGACAGTGAGTGCAGAGTGAGAGTGAGAGTGACAGTGAGTGCAGAGTGAGTGCAAGAGTGACAGTGAGGGCAGAGTGAGTGAGAGTGACAGTGAGTGCAGAGTGTGAGAGTGCAGAGTGAGTGCAGAGTGACAGTGAGTGCAGAGTGAGTGCAGAGTGACAGTGAGTGCAGAGTGAGTGGGAGAGTGACAGTGAGTGCAGATTGAGTGCGAGAGTGACAGTGTGTGCAGAGTGAGAGTGAGAGTGACAGTGAATGCAGAGTGCGAGAGTGCAGAGTGAGTGCAAGAGTGACAGTGAGTGCAGTGTGAGTGCGAAAGCGACAGTGAGTGTGAGAGTGACAGTGAGTGCAGCGTGAGTGGGAGAGCGACAGTGTGTGCAGAGTGAGTTCGAGAGTGACAATGAGTGCAGAGTGAGTGCAAGAGTGACAGTGAGTGCAGAGTGAGTGCAAGAGTGACAGTGAGTGCAGAGTGAGTGAGAGAGTGACAGTGAGTGCAGATTTAGTGCAAGAGTGACAGTGAGTGCAGAGTGAGTGTGAGTGCAGAGTGAATGTGAGAGTGAGTGCAGAGTGAGTGCAGAGTGAGTGTAGAGTGAGTGTGAGTGCAGAGTGAGTGCAGAGGAGTGAGTGCAGAGTGTGAGTGCAGAGTGAGTGCAGAGAGTGAGTGCAGAGTGAGTGCAGAGTGTGAGTGCAGAGTGCAAAGTGAGTGTGAGTGCAGAGCGAGAGTGAGTGCAGAGTGAGAGTGAGTGCAGAGTGAGAGTGAGGGCAGAGTGAGTGCAAGAGTGAGTGCAAGAGTGAGAGTGAGTGCAGAGTGAGTGCAAGAGAGACAGTGAGTGCAGAGTGAGTGCGAGAGTGACAGTGAGTGCAGAGTGAGTGCGAGAGTGACAGTGAGTGCAGAGTGAGTGAGAGTGACACCGAGTGCAGAGTGCAGAGTGAGTGCAGAGTGACAGTGAGTGCACAGTGAGAGTGACAGTGAGTGCAGAGTGCGAGAGTGCAGAGTGAGTGCAGATTGACAGTGAGTGCAGTGTGAGTGCGAGAGTGACAGTGAGTGCAGATTGAGTGCGAGAGTGACAGTGTGTGCAGAGTGAGAGTGAGAGTGACAGTGAGTTCAGAGTGCGAGAGTGCAGAGTGAGTGTGAGAGTGACAGTGAGTGCAGTGAGTGTGAGAGCAAAAGTGAGTGCAGAGTGAGTGCAAGAGTGACAGTGAGTGCAGCGTGAGTGCAAGAGCGACAGTGAGTGCAGAGTGAGTTCGAGTGACAGTGAGTGCAGAGTGAGTGCAAGAGTGACAGTGAGTGCAGAGTGAGTGCGAGAGTGACAGTGAGTGCAGAGTGAGTGCAAGAGTGAGTGTGAGTGCAGAGTGAGTGTGAGTGCAGAGTGAGTGTGAGTGCAGAGTGAGTGTGAGTGCAGAGTGAGTGCAGAGTGAGTGCAGAGTGAGTGCAGAGGAGTGAGTGCAGAGTGTGAGTGCAGAGTGTGAGTGCAGAGTGAGTACAGAGTGTGAGTGCAGAGTGAGTGCAGAGTGTGAGTGCAGAGTGAGTGCAGAGTGAGCATGAGTGTAGAGTGAGAGTGAGTGCAGAGTGAGAGTGAGTGCAGAGTGAGAGTGAGTGCAGAGTGAGTGCAGAGTGATTGCAAGAGTGACAGTGAGTGCAGAGTGAGTGCAAGAGTGACAGTGAGTGCAGATTGAGTGCGAGAGCGACGGTGAGTGCAGAGTGAGTGCGAGAGTGCAGAGTGAGTGCGAGAGTGACAGTGAGTGCAGAGTGAGTGCAAGAGTGACAGTGAGGGCAGAGTGAGTGAGAGTGACAGTGAATGCAGAGTGCGAGAATGCAGAGTGAGTGCAGAGTGACAGTGAGTGCAGAGTGAGAGTGACGGTGAGTGCAGAGTGCAGAGTGCGAGAGTGCAGAGTGAGTGCAGAGTGAGTGCGAGAGTGACAGTGAGTGCAGTGTGAGTGCGAGAGCGACAGTGAGTGCAGAGTGAGTGCGAGAGTGACAGTGAGTGCAGCGTGAGTGGGAGAGCGACAATGTGTGCAGAGCGAGTTCGAGAGTGACAGTGATTGCAGAGTGCGAGAGTGCAGAGTGAATGCGAGAGTGACAGTGAGTGCAGCATGAGTGCGAGAGCGACAGTGAATGCAGAGTGAGTGCAAGAGTGACAGTCAGTGTAGAGTGAGTGCAAGAGTGACAGTGAGTGCAGAGTGAGTGCAAGAGTGAGTGTGAGTGCAGAGTGAGTGTGAGTGCAGAGTGAGTGTGAGTGCAGAGTGAGTGCAGAGTGAGTGCAGAGGAGTGAGTGCAGAGTGTGAGTGCAGAGTGAGTACAGAGTGTGAGTGCAGAGTGAGTGCAGAGTGTGAGTGCAGAGTGAGTGCAGAGTGAGCATGAGTATAGAGTGAGAGTGAGTGCAGAGTGAGAGTGAGTGCAGAGTGAGAGTGAGTGCAGAGTGAGTGCAGAGTGATTGCAAGAGTGACAGTGAGTGCAGAGTGACAGTTAGTGCAGAGTGAGAGTGACAGTGAGTGCAGTGCGAGAGTGCAGAGTGAGTGCAGAGTGACAGTGAGTGCAGAGTGAGTGTGAGTGTGACAGTGAGTGCAGAGTGAGAGTGAGAGTGACAGTGAGTGCTGAGTGCGAGAGTGCAGAGTGAATGCGAGAGTGACAGTGAGTGCAGCATGAGTGCGAGAGCGACAGTGAATGCAGAGTGAGTGCAAGAGTGACAGTCAGTGTAGAGTGAGTGCAAGAGTGACAGTGAGTGCAGAGTGAGTGCAAGAGTGACAGTGAGTGCAGAGTGAGTGCGAGAGTGACAGTGAGTGCAGAGTGAGTGCAAGAGTGAGTGTGAGTGCAGAGTGAGTGTGAGTGCAGAGTGAGTGTGAGTGCAGAGTGAGTGCAGAGTGAGTGCAGAGTGAGTGCAGAGGAGTGAGTGCAGAGTGTGAGTGCAGAGTGAGTACAGAGTGTGAGTGCAGAGTGAGTGCAGAGTGTGAGTGCAGAGTGAGTGCAGAGTGAGCATGAGTGTAGAGTGAGAGTGAGTGCAGAGTGAGAGTGAGTGCAGAGTGAGAGTGAGTGCAGAGTGAGTGCAGAGTGATTGCAAGAGTGACAGTGAGTGCAGAGTGAGTGCAAGAGTGACAGTGAGTGCAGATTGAGTGCGAGAGCGACGGTGAGTGCAGAGTGAGTGCGAGAGTGCAGAGTGAGTGCGAGAGTGACAGTGAGTGCAGAGTGAGTGCAAGAGTGACAGTGAGGGCAGAGTGAGTGAGAGTGACAGTGAATGCAGAGTGCGAGAATGCAGAGTGAGTGCAGAGTGACAGTGAGTGCAGAGTGAGAGTGACGGTGAGTGCAGAGTGCAGAGTGCGAGAGTGCAGAGTGAGTGCAGAGTGAGTGCGAGAGTGACAGTGAGTGCAGTGTGAGTGCGAGAGCGACAGTGAGTGCAGAGTGAGTGCGAGAGTGACAGTGAGTGCAGCATGAGTGGGAGAGCGAAAATGTGTGCAGAGCGAGTTCGAGAGTGACAGTGATTGCAGAGTGAGTGCAAGAGTGACAGTGAGTGCAGAGTGAGTGCAAGAGTGACAGTGAGTGCAGAGTGAGTGCAAGAGTGACAGTGAGTGCCTGAGTGAGTGAGAGAGTGACAGCGAGTGCAGATTGAGTGCAAGAGTGACAGTGAGTGCAGAGTGAGTGTGAGTGCAGAGTGAGTGTGAGAGTGAGTGCAGAGTGAGTGCAGAGTGAGTGTGAGAGTGAGTGCAGAGTGAGTGCAGAGTGAGTGCAGAGTGAGTGCAGAGTGAGTGCAGAGTGAGTGCAGAGGAGTGAGTGCAGAGTGTGAGTGCAGAGTGAGTGCAGAGTGTGAGTGCAGAGTGAGTGCAGAGTGTGGTTGCAGAGTGCAGAGTGAGCATGAGTGTAGAGTGAGAGTGAGTGCAGAGTGAGAGTGAGTGCAGAGTGAGAGTGAGTGCAGAGTGAGAGTGAGTGCAGAGTGAGTGCAGAGTGAGTGCGAGAGTGACAGTGAGTGCAGAGTGAGTGCGAGAGTGACAGTGAGTGCAGAGTGAGTGAGAGTGACAGTGAGTGCAGAGTGCGAGAGTGCAGAGTGAGTGCAGAGTGACAGTTAGTGCAGAGTGAGAGTGACAGTGAGTGCAGTGCGAGAGTGCAGAGTGAGTGCAGAGTGACAGCGAGTGCAGAGTGAGTGCGAGTGTGACAGTGAGGGCAGAGTGTGAGTGCAGAGTGAGTGCAGAGTGTGAGTGCAGAGTGAGTGCAGAGTGTGAGTGCAGAGTGCAGAGTGAGCGTGAGTGCAGAATGAGAGTGAATGCAGAGTGAGAGTGAGTGCAGAGTGAGTGCAGAGTGAGTGCAAGAGTGACAGTGAGTGCAGAGTGAGTGCGAGAGCGACAGTGAGTGCAGAGTGAGTGCGAGAGTGCAGAGTGAGTGCGAGAGTGCAGAGTGAGTGCGAGAGTGAGTGCGAGAGTGACAGTGAGTGCAGAGTGAGTGAGAGTGACAGTGAGTGCAGAGTGCGAGAGTGACAGTGAGTGCAGAGTGAGAGCAAGAGTGACCGTGAGTGCAGAGTGAGTGCGAGAGTGACAGTGAGTGCAGAGTGACAGTGACAGTGAGTGCAGAGTGCAAGAGTGCAGAGTGACAGTGAGTGCAGCGTGAGTGCGAGAGCGACAGTGAGTGCAGTGTGAGTGCGAGAGTGACAGTGAGTGCAGTGTGAGTGCAAGAGTGACAGTGAGTGCAGAGTGAGTGCAAGAGTAACAGTGAGTGCAGAGTGAGTGCGAAAGTGACAGTGAGTGCAGAGTGAGTGCAAGAGTGACAGTGAGTGCAGAGTGAGTGTGAGTGCAGAGTGAGTGTGAGTGCAGGTTGAGTGCAGAGTGAGTGCAGAGTGAGTGCAGAGGAGTGAGTGCAGAGTGTGAGTGCAGAGTGAGTGCAGAGTGTGAGTACAGAGTGAGTGCAGAGTGTCAGTGCAGAGTGCAGAGTGAGTGCAAGAGTGACCGTGAGTGCAGAGTGAGTGCGAGAGTGACAGTGAGTGCAGAGTGACAGTGACAGTGAGTGCAGAGTGCAAGAGTGTAGAGTGAGTGCAGAGTGACAGTGACTGCAGCGTGAGTGTGAGAGTGACAGTGAGTGCAGTGTGAGTACGAGAGTGACAGTGAGTGCAGAGTGAGTGCAAGAGTGACAGTGAGTGCAGAGTGAGTGCAAGAGTGACAGTGAGTGCAGAGTGAGTGCGAGAGCGACAGTGAGTGCAGAGTGAGTGTGAGAGTGCAGAGTGAGTGCAGAGTGAGTGCAAGAGTGACAGTGAGTGCAGAGTGAGTGCGAGAGTGACAGTGAGTGCAGAGTGAGTGAGAGTGACAGTGAGTGCAGAGTGAGTGCAAGAGTAACAGTGAGTGCAGAGTGAGTGAGACAGTGAGTGCAGAGTGAGTGCAAGAGTGACAGTGAGTGCAGAGTGAGTGTGAGTGCAGATTGAGTGTGAGTGCAGATTGAGTGCAGAGTGAGTGCAGAGTGAGTGCAGAGGAGTGAGTGCAGAGTGTGAGTAGAGTGTGAGTGCAGAGTGAGTGCAGAGTGCAGAGTGAGTGTGAGTGCAGAGTGAGAGTGAGTGCAGAGTGAGTGCAGAGTGATTGCAAGAGTGACAGTGAGTGCAGAGTGACAGTTAGTGCAGAGTGAGAGTGACAGTGAGTGCAGTGCGAGAGTGCAGAGTGAGTGCAGAGTGACAGTGAGTGCAGAGTGAGTGTGAGTGTGACAGTGAGTGCAGAGTGAGAGTGAGAGTGACAGTGAGTGCTGAGTGCGAGAGTGCAGAGTGAATGCGAGAGTGACAGTGAGTGCAGCATGAGTGCGAGAGCGACAGTGAATGCAGAGTGAGTGCAAGAGTGACAGTCAGTGTAGAGTGAGTGCAAGAGTGACAGTGAGTGCAGAGTGAGTGCAAGAGTGACAGTGAGTGCAGAGTGAGTGCGAGAGTGACAGTGAGTGCAGAGTGAGTGCAAGAGTGAGTGTGAGTGCAGAGTGAGTGTGAGTGCAGAGTGAGTGTGAGTGCAGAGTGAGTGTGAGTGCAGAGTGAGTGCAGAGTGAGTGCAGAGTGAGTGCAGAGGAGTGAGTGCAGAGTGTGAGTGCAGAGTGTGAGTGCAGAGTGAGTACAGAGTGTGAGTGCAGAGTGAGTGCAGAGTGTGAGTGCAGAGTGAGTGCAGAGTGAGCATGAGTGTAGAGTGAGAGTGAGTGCAGAGTGAGAGTGAGTGCAGAGTGAGAGTGAGTGCAGAGTGAGTGCAGAGTGATTGCAAGAGTGACAGTGAGTGCAGAGTGAGTGCAAGAGTGACAGTGAGTGCAGATTGAGTGCGAGAGCGACGGTGAGTGCAGAGTGAGTGCGAGAGTGCAGAGTGAGTGCGAGAGTGACAGTGAGTGCAGAGTGAGTGCAAGAGTGACAGTGAGGGCAGAGTGAGTGAGAGTGACAGTGAATGCAGAGTGCGAGAATGCAGAGTGAGTGCAGAGTGACAGTGAGTGCAGAGTGAGAGTGACGGTGAGTGCAGAGTGCAGAGTGCGAGAGTGCAGAGTGAGTGCAGAGTGAGTGCGAGAGTGACAGTGAGTGCAGTGTGAGTGCGAGAGCGACAGTGAGTGCAGAGTGAGTGCGAGAGTGACAGTGAGTGCAGCGTGAGTGGGAGAGCGACAATGTGTGCAGAGCGAGTTCGAGAGTGACAGTGATTGCAGAGTGCGAGAGTGCAGAGTGAATGCGAGAGTGACAGTGAGTGCAGCATGAGTGCGAGAGCGACAGTGAATGCAGAGTGAGTGCAAGAGTGACAGTCAGTGTAGAGTGAGTGCAAGAGTGACAGTGAGTGCAGAGTGAGTGCAAGAGTGAGTGTGAGTGCAGAGTGAGTGTGAGTGCAGAGTGAGTGTGAGTGCAGAGTGAGTGCAGAGTGAGTGCAGAGGAGTGAGTGCAGAGTGTGAGTGCAGAGTGAGTACAGAGTGTGAGTGCAGAGTGAGTGCAGAGTGTGAGTGCAGAGTGAGTGCAGAGTGAGCATGAGTATAGAGTGAGAGTGAGTGCAGAGTGAGAGTGAGTGCAGAGTGAGAGTGAGTGCAGAGTGAGTGCAGAGTGATTGCAAGAGTGACAGTGAGTGCAGAGTGACAGTTAGTGCAGAGTGAGAGTGACAGTGAGTGCAGTGCGAGAGTGCAGAGTGAGTGCAGAGTGACAGTGAGTGCAGAGTGAGTGTGAGTGTGACAGTGAGTGCAGAGTGAGAGTGAGAGTGACAGTGAGTGCTGAGTGCGAGAGTGCAGAGTGAATGCGAGAGTGACAGTGAGTGCAGCATGAGTGTGAGAGCGACAGTGAATGCAGAGTGAGTGCAAGAGTGACAGTCAGTGTAGAGTGAGTGCAAGAGTGACAGTGAGTGCAGAGTGAGTGCAAGAGTGACAGTGAGTGCAGAGTGAGAGTGAGAGTGACAGTGAGTGCAGAGTGAGTGCAAGAGTGACAGTGAGGGCAGAGTGAGTGAGAGTGACAGTGAGTGCAGAGTGTGAGAGTGCAGAGTGAGTGCAGAGTGACAGTGAGTGCAGAGTGAGTGCAGAGTGACAGTGAGTGCAGAGTGAGTGGGAGAGTGACAGTGAGTGCAGATTGAGTGCGAGAGTGACAGTGTGTGCAGAGTGAGAGTGAGAGTGACAGTGAATGCAGAGTGCGAGAGTGCAGAGTGAGTGCAAGAGTGACAGTGAGTGCAGTGTGAGTGCGAAAGCGACAGTGAGTGTGAGAGTGACAGTGAGTGCAGCGTGAGTGGGAGAGCGACAGTGTGTGCAGAGTGAGTTCGAGAGTGACAATGAGTGCAGAGTGAGTGCAAGAGTGACAGTGAGTGCAGAGTGAGTGCAAGAGTGACAGTGAGTGCAGAGTGAGTGAGAGAGTGACAGTGAGTGCAGATTTAGTGCAAGAGTGACAGTGAGTGCAGAGTGAGTGTGAGTGCAGAGTGAATGTGAGAGTGAGTGCAGAGTGAGTGCAGAGTGAGTGTAGAGTGAGTGTGAGTGCAGAGTGAGTGCAGAGGAGTGAGTGCAGAGTGTGAGTGCAGAGTGAGTGCAGAGAGTGAGTGCAGAGTGAGTGCAGAGTGTGAGTGCAGAGTGCAAAGTGAGTGTGAGTGCAGAGCGAGAGTGAGTGCAGAGTGAGAGTGAGTGCAGAGTGAGAGTGAGGGCAGAGTGAGTGCAAGAGTGAGTGCAAGAGTGAGAGTGAGTGCAGAGTGAGTGCAAGAGAGACAGTGAGTGCAGAGTGAGTGCGAGAGTGACAGTGAGTGCAGAGTGAGTGCGAGAGTGACAGTGAGTGCAGAGTGAGTGAGAGTGACACCGAGTGCAGAGTGCAGAGTGAGTGCAGAGTGACAGTGAGTGCACAGTGAGAGTGACAGTGAGTGCAGAGTGCGAGAGTGCAGAGTGAGTGCAGATTGACAGTGAGTGCAGTGTGAGTGCGAGAGTGACAGTGAGTGCAGATTGAGTGCGAGAGTGACAGTGTGTGCAGAGTGAGAGTGAGAGTGACAGTGAGTTCAGAGTGCGAGAGTGCAGAGTGAGTGTGAGAGTGACAGTGAGTGCAGTGAGTGTGAGAGCAAAAGTGAGTGCAGAGTGAGTGCAAGAGTGACAGTGAGTGCAGCGTGAGTGCAAGAGCGACAGTGAGTGCAGAGTGAGTTCGAGTGACAGTGAGTGCAGAGTGAGTGCAAGAGTGACAGTGAGTGCAGAGTGAGTGCGAGAGTGACAGTGAGTGCAGAGTGAGTGCAAGAGTGAGTGTGAGTGCAGAGTGAGTGTGAGTGCAGAGTGAGTGTGAGTGCAGAGTGAGTGTGAGTGCAGAGTGAGTGCAGAGTGAGTGCAGAGTGAGTGCAGAGGAGTGAGTGCAGAGTGTGAGTGCAGAGTGTGAGTGCAGAGTGAGTACAGAGTGTGAGTGCAGAGTGAGTGCAGAGTGTGAGTGCAGAGTGAGTGCAGAGTGAGCATGAGTGTAGAGTGAGAGTGAGTGCAGAGTGAGAGTGAGTGCAGAGTGAGAGTGAGTGCAGAGTGAGTGCAGAGTGATTGCAAGAGTGACAGTGAGTGCAGAGTGAGTGCAAGAGTGACAGTGAGTGCAGATTGAGTGCGAGAGCGACGGTGAGTGCAGAGTGAGTGCGAGAGTGCAGAGTGAGTGCGAGAGTGACAGTGAGTGCAGAGTGAGTGCAAGAGTGACAGTGAGGGCAGAGTGAGTGAGAGTGACAGTGAATGCAGAGTGCGAGAATGCAGAGTGAGTGCAGAGTGACAGTGAGTGCAGAGTGAGAGTGACGGTGAGTGCAGAGTGCAGAGTGCGAGAGTGCAGAGTGAGTGCAGAGTGAGTGCGAGAGTGACAGTGAGTGCAGTGTGAGTGCGAGAGCGACAGTGAGTGCAGAGTGAGTGCGAGAGTGACAGTGAGTGCAGCGTGAGTGGGAGAGCGACAATGTGTGCAGAGCGAGTTCGAGAGTGACAGTGATTGCAGAGTGCGAGAGTGCAGAGTGAATGCGAGAGTGACAGTGAGTGCAGCATGAGTGCGAGAGCGACAGTGAATGCAGAGTGAGTGCAAGAGTGACAGTCAGTGTAGAGTGAGTGCAAGAGTGACAGTGAGTGCAGAGTGAGTGCAAGAGTGAGTGTGAGTGCAGAGTGAGTGTGAGTGCAGAGTGAGTGTGAGTGCAGAGTGAGTGCAGAGTGAGTGCAGAGGAGTGAGTGCAGAGTGTGAGTGCAGAGTGAGTACAGAGTGTGAGTGCAGAGTGAGTGCAGAGTGTGAGTGCAGAGTGAGTGCAGAGTGAGCATGAGTATAGAGTGAGAGTGAGTGCAGAGTGAGAGTGAGTGCAGAGTGAGAGTGAGTGCAGAGTGAGTGCAGAGTGATTGCAAGAGTGACAGTGAGTGCAGAGTGACAGTTAGTGCAGAGTGAGAGTGACAGTGAGTGCAGTGCGAGAGTGCAGAGTGAGTGCAGAGTGACAGTGAGTGCAGAGTGAGTGTGAGTGTGACAGTGAGTGCAGAGTGAGAGTGAGAGTGACAGTGAGTGCTGAGTGCGAGAGTGCAGAGTGAATGCGAGAGTGACAGTGAGTGCAGCATGAGTGCGAGAGCGACAGTGAATGCAGAGTGAGTGCAAGAGTGACAGTCAGTGTAGAGTGAGTGCAAGAGTGACAGTGAGTGCAGAGTGAGTGCAAGAGTGACAGTGAGTGCAGAGTGAGTGCGAGAGTGACAGTGAGTGCAGAGTGAGTGCAAGAGTGAGTGTGAGTGCAGAGTGAGTGTGAGTGCAGAGTGAGTGTGAGTGCAGAGTGAGTGCAGAGTGAGTGCAGAGTGAGTGCAGAGGAGTGAGTGCAGAGTGTGAGTGCAGAGTGAGTACAGAGTGTGAGTGCAGAGTGAGTGCAGAGTGTGAGTGCAGAGTGAGTGCAGAGTGAGCATGAGTGTAGAGTGAGAGTGAGTGCAGAGTGAGAGTGAGTGCAGAGTGAGAGTGAGTGCAGAGTGAGTGCAGAGTGATTGCAAGAGTGACAGTGAGTGCAGAGTGAGTGCAAGAGTGACAGTGAGTGCAGATTGAGTGCGAGAGCGACGGTGAGTGCAGAGTGAGTGCGAGAGTGCAGAGTGAGTGCGAGAGTGACAGTGAGTGCAGAGTGAGTGCAAGAGTGACAGTGAGGGCAGAGTGAGTGAGAGTGACAGTGAATGCAGAGTGCGAGAATGCAGAGTGAGTGCAGAGTGACAGTGAGTGCAGAGTGAGAGTGACGGTGAGTGCAGAGTGCAGAGTGCGAGAGTGCAGAGTGAGTGCAGAGTGAGTGCGAGAGTGACAGTGAGTGCAGTGTGAGTGCGAGAGCGACAGTGAGTGCAGAGTGAGTGCGAGAGTGACAGTGAGTGCAGCATGAGTGGGAGAGCGAAAATGTGTGCAGAGCGAGTTCGAGAGTGACAGTGATTGCAGAGTGAGTGCAAGAGTGACAGTGAGTGCAGAGTGAGTGCAAGAGTGACAGTGAGTGCAGAGTGAGTGCAAGAGTGACAGTGAGTGCCTGAGTGAGTGAGAGAGTGACAGCGAGTGCAGATTGAGTGCAAGAGTGACAGTGAGTGCAGAGTGAGTGTGAGTGCAGAGTGAGTGTGAGAGTGAGTGCAGAGTGAGTGCAGAGTGAGTGTGAGAGTGAGTGCAGAGTGAGTGCAGAGTGAGTGCAGAGTGAGTGCAGAGTGAGTGCAGAGTGGGAGTGCAGAGTGATTGCAGCATGTGAGTGCAGAGTGTGAGTGCAGAGTGACAGTGAGTGCAGCGTCAGTGCAAGAGCGACAGTGAGTGCAGAGTGAGTGCAAGAGTGACCATGAGTGCAGAGTGAGTGCCAGAGTGACAGTGAGTGCAGAGTGAGAGTGAGAGTGAGTGCAGAGTGCAAGAGTGCAGAGTGAGTGCAGAGTGACACTGAGTGCAGCGTGAGTGCAAGAGTGACAGTGAGTGCAGAGTTAGTGCAAGAGTGACAGTGAGTGCAGAGTGAGTGCAAGAGCGACAGTGAGTGCAGAGTGAGTGTGAGAGTGCAGAGTGAGTGCGAGAGTGACAGTGAGTGCAGAGTGAGTGCGAGAGTGACAGTGAGTGCAGAGTGAGTGAGAGTGACAGTGAGTGCAGAGTGCGAGAGTGCAGAGTGACAGTTAGTGCAGAGTGAGAGTGACAGTGAGTGCAGTGCGAGAGTGCAGAGTGAGTGCAGAGTGACAGTGAGTGCAGAGTGAGTGTGAGTGTGACAGTGAGTGCAGAGTGAGAGTGACAGTGACAGTGAGTGCTGAGTGCGAGAGTGACAGTGAGTGCAGCATGAGTGCGAGAGCGACAGTGAATGCAGAGTGAGTGCAAGAGTGACAGTGAGTGCAGAGTGAGTGCAGAGTGAGTGCAAGAGTGACAGTGAGTGCAGAGTGAGTGCGAGAGTGACAGTGAGCGAAGAGTGAGTGCAAGAGTGACAGTGAGTGCTGAGTGAGTGTGAGTGCAGAGTGAGTGTGAGTGCAGAGTGAGTGCAGAGTGAGTGCAGAGTGAGTGCAGAGGAGTGAGTGCAGAGTGAGTGCAGAGTGAGTACAGAGTGTGAGTGCAGAGTGAGTGCAGAGTGTGAGTGCAGACTGAGTGCAGAGTGATCATGAGTGTAGAGTGAGAGTGAGTGCAGAGTGAGAGTGAGTGTAGAGTGAGAGTGAGTGCAGAGTGAGAGTGAGTGCAGAGTGAGTGCAAGAGTGACAGTGAGTGCAGAGTGAGTGCAAGAGTGACAGTGAGTGCAGATTGAGTGCGAGAGTGACAGTGAGTGCAGAGTGAGTGCAAGAGTGCAGAGTGAGTGCGAGAGTGACAGTGAGTGCAGAGTGAGTGCAAGAGTGACAGTGAGGGCAGAGTGAGTGAGAGTGAGAGTGAATGCAGAGTGCGAGAGTGACAGTGAGTGCAGAGTGAGTGCAAGAGTGACCGTGAGTGCAGAGTGACTGCGAGAGTGACAGTGACTGCAGAGTGAGAGTGACAGTGAGTGCAGAGTGCAAGAGTGCAGAGTGATTTCAGAGTGACAGTGAGTGCAGCGTGAGTGCGAGAGCGACAGTGAGTGCAGAGTGAGTGCAAGAGTGACCGTGAGTGCAGAGTGAGTGCCAGAGTGACAGTGAGTGCAGAGTGAGAGTGAGAGTGAGTGCAGAGTGCAAGAGTGCAGAGTGAGTGCAGAGTGACAGTGAGTGCAGCGTGAGTGCAAGAGTGACAGTGAGTGCAGAGTGAGTGCAAGAGTGACAGTGAGTGCAGAGTGAGTGCAAGAGCGGAAGTGAGTGTGAGAGTGCAGAGTGAGTGCGAGAGTGACAGTGAGTGCAGAGTGAGTGCGAGAGTGACAGTGAGTGCAGAGTGAGTGAGAGTGACAGTGAGTGCAGAGTGACAGTTAGTGCAGAGTGAGAGTGACAGTGAGTGCAGTGCGAGAGTGCAGAGTGAGTGCAGAGTGACAGTGAGTGCAGAGTGAGTGTGAGTGTGACAGTGAGTGCAGAGTGAGAGTGAGAGTGACAGTGAGTGCTGAGTGCGAGAGTGCAGAGTGAATGCGAGAGTGACAGTGAGTGCAGCATGAGTGCGAGAGCGACAGTGAATGCAGAGTGAGTGCAAGAGTGACAGTCAGTGTAGAGTGAGTGCAAGAGTGACAGTGAGTGCAGAGTGAGTGCAAGAGTGACAGTGAGTGCAGAGTGAGTGCGAGAGTGACAGTGAGTGCAGAGTGAGTGCAAGAGTGAGTGTGAGTGCAGAGTGAGTGTGAGTGCAGAGTGAGTGTTAGTGCAGAGTGAGTGCAGAGTGAGTGCAGAGTGAGTGCAGAGGAGTGAGTGCAGAGTGTGAGTGCAGAGTGAGTACAGAGTGTGAGTGCAGAGTGAGTGCAGAGTGTGAGTGCAGAGTGAGTGCAGAGTGAGAATGAGTATAGAGTGAGAGTGAGTGCAGAGTGAGAGTGAGTGCAGAGTGAGAGTGAGTGCAGAGTGAGTGCAGAGTGATTGCAAGAGTGACAGTGAGTGCAGAGTGACAGTTAGTGCAGAGTGAGAGTGACAGTGAGTGCAGTGCGAGAGTGCAGAGTGAGTGCAGAGTGACAGTGAGTGCAGAGTGAGTGTGAGTGTGACAGTGAGTGCAGAGTGAGAGTGAGAGTGACAGTGAGTGCTGAGTGCGAGAGTGCAGAGTGAATGCGAGAGTGACAGTGAGTGCAGCATGAGTGCGAGAGCGACAGTGAATGCAGAGTGAGTGCAAGAGTGACAGTCAGTGTAGAGTGAGTGCAAGAGTGACAGTGAGTGCAGAGTGAGTGCAAGAGTGACAGTGAGTGCAGAGTGAGTGCGAGAGTGACAGTGAGTGCAGAGTGAGTGCAAGAGTGAGTGTGAGTGCAGAGTGAGTGTGAGTGCAGAGTGAGTGTGAGTGCAGAGTGAGTGTGAGTGCAGAGTGAGTGCAGAGTGAGTGCAGAGTGAGTGCAGAGGAGTGAGTGCAGAGTGTGAGTGCAGAGTGAGTACAGAGTGTGAGTGCAGAGTGAGTGCAGAGTGTGAGTGCAGAGTGAGTGCAGAGTGAGCATGAGTGTAGAGTGAGAGTGAGTGCAGAGTGAGAGTGAGTGCAGAGTGAGAGTGAGTGCAGAGTGAGTGCAGAGTGATTGCAAGAGTGACAGTGAGTGCAGAGTGAGTACAAGAGTGACAGTGAGTGCAGATTGAGTGCGAGAGCGAGGGTGAGTGCAGAGTGAGTGCGAGAGTGCAGAGTGAGTGCGAGAGTGACAGTGAGTGCAGAGTGAGTGCAGAGTGAGTGTGAGTGCAGAGTGAGTGCAGAGTGAGTGCAGAGTGAGTGCAGAGGAGTGAGTGCAGAGTGTGAGTGCAGAGTGAGTACAGAGTGTGAGTGCAGAGTGAGTGCAGAGTGTGAGTGCAGAGTGAGTGCAGAGTGAGCATGAGTGTAGAGTGAGAGTGAGTGCAGAGTGAGAGTGAGTGCAGAGTGAGAGTGAGTGCAGAGTGAGTGCAGAGTGATTGCAAGAGTGACAGTGAGTGCAGAGTGAGTGCAAGAGTGACAGTGAGTGCAGATTGAGTGCGAGAGCGACGGTGAGTGCAGAGTGAGTGCGAGAGTGCAGAGTGAGTGCGAGAGTGACAGTGAGTGCAGAGTGAGTGCAAGAGTGACAGTGAATGCAGAGTGCGAGAATGCAGAGTGAGTGCAGAGTGACAGTGAGTGCAGAGTGAGTGCGAGAGTGACAGTGAGTGCAGTGTGAGTGCGAGAGCGACAGTGAGTGCAGAGTGAGTGCGAGAGTGACAGTGAGTGCAGCGTGAGTGGGAGAGCGACAATGTGTGCAGAGCGAGTTCGAGAGTGACAGTGATTGCAGAGTGAGTGCAAGAGTGACAGTGAGTGCAGAGTGAGTGCAAGAGTGACAGTGAGTGCAGAGTGAGTGCAAGAGTGACAGTGAGTGCCTGAGTGAGTGAGAGAGTGACAGCGAGTGCAGATTGAGTGCAAGAGTGACAGTGAGTGCAGAGTGAGTGTGAGTGCAGAGTGAGTGTGAGAGTGAGTGCAGAGTGAGTGCAGAGTGAGTGTGAGAGTGAGTGCAGAGTGAGTGCAGAGTGAGTGCAGAGTGAGTGCAGAGTGAGTGCAGAGTGGGAGTGCAGAGTGATTGCAGCATGTGAGTGCAGAGTGTGAGTGCAGAGTGAGTGCAGAGCACAGAGTGAGCGTGAGTGCATGTTGGACAGGCCTCGTAGCTGGGCCGTCCCCCCTCCGCACAACGGGGCCCGGACCCGGCTCTCCCTGAATCCCCAGCAAGAACCACCCCGGCACCCCCCCGAGGCAACCCACAACCCGTCCATAACGGGACTCCAGCTCCTGAACCCTCCCGTACCGGCTGGCCCTGGTCCCCATCAGCACCATGGCCCCGGCCCAGCCGCCATCTTTGGACACTACAGCACGAGGCCACGTGGCCTCAACTCGACCCTAACCCTGGGCCTGGCCAGGCCCCGACATCGAGGCACCAACCTCCACACAGGAGGTAAAGAGACCACTTGGCAGATCAATGGAAGAAGGAGTCGTCAACGGCTCTCCTCCGCCAGGTGTCGATCACCCCCGGCCTCCCTGGGCGCTGGCTCCCCCCCCCTGCTGGGTGTCTGGACTCCCTCATTCCGGACCTCCCGACCTCCAGGCGCGAAGGTCCGGACATCAAAGGGGACCAGACCTATAACTGGGGCAGCGCCAGACCAGGAAGGCAGTTGTATCCTGGAGTCGAGAGACACCGAGAAGAACTCATCCTTGACGGACTGCTGGCGCTGCCGCAGCCCTGCCCTGTGAACCCTTCGTCTTGGCCTGCTGGCGCTGCCGCGGCCCACCCTCGTAAAACCATCATCTTGGCCTGCTGGCGCTGCCGCGGTCCTCTGCAACGTGAACTACCACCTTGGCCTGCTGGCGCTGCCGCGGCCCTCTGCAACGTGAACTACCACCTTGGCCTGCTGGCGCTGCCGCGGCCCTCTGCAACGTGAACTACCACCTTGGCCTGCTGGCGCTGCCGCGGCCCTCTGCAATGTGAACCATCGCCTTGGCCTGCTGGCGCTGCCGCGGCCCCCTTCGTTGTAGACCTTCGTCCTAGCCGGCTGGCGCTGCCGCGGCCCGACCTTGCAGACTCCTAAGCTCGAGGATTGTGAGCTTCTCGCTTGCCACCCCCTGTACCGATCCGGTACCAAGACTGTCCCGCTACCCCTTTCCCTACAGAGACTAGAATTGAGGGGACCTTCGAGTCCTGAATCCCCTGTATCGCTGATAACCTTGCCTTACGAACCCTATATAAAGAGTGTTGATCTCATCCTTGTGTGGTGTCTATCTGTGGGGGGGAAGTGACTTGTCTGTACGATCGCTGGAGACGGCCCTCCTCGGAGGCCTCTCCCCCAGTACTCGGCCGACCCTCCGGGTCCCCGTCTAACATTGGTGGCAGCGGTGGGATCCGAACCTACGCATAATCGTACAGAGGGTCACTCGCCCCACGACACACAACCACCATGACAACAAAAGAGAGCGGAACAACGGAAAAATTCCAGATGGAAAAGTTGGAAGAATACAACCACAGAGAACTGAAACAATTTTGCATAGAACTAGGCATTTCAACCACAGGACTAAGCACGAAAGAGGACTTCAAACGAGCCCTGGAATCTTGGGCGTAGACGGGTACGACCGTACCCCAAACACGAAACCCCGAGACACCCGAAACAAGCCCCACACCGACGGAAGAAAGAAGATCGGGTCTCTCCCCGGAGGAGGTCCGGGAACGAGAAAAAAGCAGGCTCCATGAATTAGAACTGGCACGACTTCGCTTAGATGGAGAGCTCAAATTGGCGGAACAAAAAATAACGTTGGAACACTTACGGCTCCGAGAGGAGCGAGAGGAGAAACAAAGGCAGAGAGAGCTAGAAGAGAAGAAGCTAGCCTACGAACATGAGCGCAACCTCAAAGAACTAGAGCTTCGGAAGCAGAACAAGGAGCTCGGGACCCCCGAGCGCACGAACACTCCTGCCACTACAGACCCCAAGGTCCACATCCCCAAGGATGTCATCAGAGAGTACTACAAGAACGATGATATCCAGCAGTGGTTTAAAGCCTACGAGGTAGCCATGACCTCCCACCGGATTCCCAGGAGCGACTGGGGAGCCGGGTTATGGGGGAGGTTTGTCAACGAAGGGCGAGACGCCCTGCTGCAACTCCCGGACCATATGATGACATCCTACGACCACATGAAGGCCACCCTCCTTACTCGATACGGACTCACACCCGAGATGTACCGCCAGCGGTTCCGCGACTGCAAACGGATCCCGGGTACTACTTGGGTGGAATACGTGAACTTCTTTAGCCGGGCCTTCGAGGGGTGGATCAAGGGCAGCAAAGTGACCACCTACGAGCAACTCTTTGACCTTATTGTGTGGGAGCACCTTTCTAACAACTGCTTCATCGAACTCAGGCAGCACCTCCTGGACAGTAAACTAACGGAACCTCGGCAACTCGCCGCCGAAGCTGACCGATGGGAAAGCACCCGAGTTGGCCGAAACGGGCCCAGCGAACCGAACAGAACTGCCCAAGGGCCCCATCGCCCCCGTGGGGGAGGAGGAGGCCAGGGTCGGGGTAGAGACACTGGCCCGGTGACTCCCGCAAGCAACCCCCCGCCCCCGGCCAGCAGGGGAAACCCCCCGATGCGACCAGGCTTCCGAGCCAACATTACTTGCCACCGGTGCCAGCGACCCGGCCACTACGCCAATGATCCCAACTGTCCAAAGAACCCGAACACTATACCCCGTCAGGTCGCTGCTGCCGCCCTGGGGGAAGAGCAAACCCCAGAAGACCAGGAGGAGTACGAGACCGACCAGCCTGAGTGGGAACCGGCCGCCATGTCCCTGGTTTGCTTAGGGGAACGAGACCTGATCCCTCGGGCCCCCCTTCCCGCCAACACGCAGAAGTACAGCCAGTGGGTCAACATTAATGGCCGCCGGGCGGAAGCTCTCCGCGACACCGGGGCCAGTGTGACCGCAGTCCGCTGTCATCTGGTGGCCCCGGACCAGATCTTGCCGAACATTCTTTGCCCTGTCCGGTCGGCCGACAACTCAGAAAGCCTATGTCAAATGGCCTACGCCCCCTTCGAATGGGGAGGAGTATCCGGGATGCTGAAAGTGACTGTCCGCGATGATGCCCCTGTGGATTGCCTCCTGGGGAACGATCTCGAAAGTTCTCCCTGGGCAGCAGTCGAACGGAGAGAGCACCTGGGGATGCTGGGCCTCCCCGAATGGGTCTGCGTCACGACCCGGTCCATGACCGCCCGGGCCGTCCCCAGTCCAGAGGAACACGAGTGGCCGGAGCCTCCTCCCGCGATTGTCCCAGAGGAGGCCACCCCCGAAGCAAGTCCCCCAGCCCAAACCGAAGAAGGACTCGGTCGGCTCCAGGACCTCCCCGATCTGGCCCAGTGGCGTCACGAGGGGGTCCTACCCAGGAACAATTCCGGCAAGAACAAAGAACCTGTCCCTCCCTCGAGGGACTCCGGCAGCAAGCCCTTGCCCAGAGCGCAGGGGACACCTCGGGGGCCCACTGGATCTACTGGGACAACGACCTGCTCTACAGCGAGCAAAGGATTGCAGAACTAGGGGCCAGTCGGGTGCTGGTGGTGCCCCTTCGCTTCAGAGATTTCCTCCTGAACTTAGCCCACGATGTCCCCCTTGCCGGACACCTGGGACAGGACAAAACGTACGACCGCCTGGTGACCCACTTTTACTGGCCCCAAATGCGAAAGGATGTCACCAACCACTGCAGGGCCTGCCCCACCTGCCAGGCCAGCGGAAAAAGTGGCCGAAAAACCAAAGCACCCTTACAGCCTTTTCCCGTCGTCACCACCCCGTTCGAACGGGTGGGAATAGACATTGTGGGGCCCCTGGACCCACGAACCGCCCAAGGACACCGGTTCATCCTGGTCCTGGTGGACCACGCCACCCGCTATCCCGAGGCCATCCCTCTTCGAATCATGACGGCACCCGTGGTAGGCCGAGCCCTGATGGGGATCTTCTCCCGGGTGGGTTTCCCCCGGGAGGTCGTCAGCAACAGGGGCACGAACTTCATCTCAAAATACATGAAGTCTCTCTGGCAACAGTGCGGGGTCACCTACAAATTCACGACCCCCTATCACCCGCAAGGAAATGGATTGGTCGAGCGGTTTAACCGCACACTCAAAGGAATGATCATGGGCCTAGAAGAACCCCTCCCTCGCCAGTGGGACGTGCTACTCCCGTGCCTCCTGTTTGCCTATCGAGAAGTCCCTCAAAAATCCCTAGGCTTCAGCCCATTTGAACTCCTGTACGGACACCCCGTCCGGGGTCCCCTCAGCCTAGTCAAAGAAGGTTGGGAGAGGCCCCCCCCCAGAAAGCTCCCCCTGATATATACAAGTATCTCCTGGCCCTTCGCAACCAGACCCGGCGATTCAGGGAGATCGCCAAAGCAAACCTTGAAGCCAGTCAGGAGGACATGAAGAAATGGTATGATCAGCACGCCTCCTCCATTGAGTTCGAACCGGGACAGCTGGTCTGGGTGATGTCCCCGGTTGAACCCTGTGCCCTACAGGACAAATGGTCCGGGCCCTTCAAGGTGATCGAACGCAAGGGGCCCGTCACCTATTTAATCGACATGGAAACCGCACGGAACCCCCTACGGGTCCTCCACGCCAACAGACTCAAACCCCATTTTGTACGCTCAGAACTCAGCCTCCTGATGGCTACCGATAATGGGACGGAAGAAGACTCCGAGCCCCTTCCTGACCTGCTGAGGACCCTCGAGCAGGATGGCTCAGTGGAAGGGGTCAGACTCTCCGAGGCCTTGTCCCCGGAGCAACGCCAAGACTGTCAAGCTCTCCTGACACGGTTCGCATCCTTGTTCTCTCTGACCCCCGGGGTCATCCCCTGGTGCCTTCACGATGTGGACACCGGGGACAGCCCCCCTATTCGACACAGGGCGTACCGCGTATCAGATCGGGTGCGCGCCTGCATCCAGGCCGAGGTATCCAAGATGCTGGCCCTGGGAGTGATCGAACCCTCTGACAGCCCCTGGGCCAGCCCAGTCGTCCTGGTCCCCAAGGCTGCCGCCCAAGGCGTTGCCCCTGAGCTCCGGTTCTGTGTGGACTACCGGGGACTGAATGCCGTTACCAGGACCGACGCTCACTGTTAGACGGGGACCCTGAGGGTCGGCCGGATACTGAGGGAGAGATCCCCGAGGGGGACCGTCTCCGGTGATCGTACAGACAAGTTACCTCCCTCCCCACAAACAGGCACCACACCAAGTCGAGTTCAATGCTTTATATAAGGTTCTTAAGGCAAGGATATCAGCGATACAGGATATCTCGGACCCGGGGGTCCTCTCACTTCTAGTCTCTGTAGGGAAAGGGGGTAGCGGGACAGTCTTGGTACCGGATCGGTACAGGTAGTGGTAAGGGGCGAGCTCACAATCCTCGAGCTGGAGGGTCTGTGGATCGGGCCGCGGCAGCGCCAGCAGGCCAAGATGGTAGTCTCACAAGGCAGAGGGCCGCGGCAGCGCCAGCAGGCCAAGTCGATGGTTTCACGAGGCAGAGGGCCGCGGCAGCGCCAGCAGGCCAAGATGGTAGTCTCACAAGGCAGAGGGCCGCGGCAGCGCCAGCAGGCCAAGTCGATGGTTTCACGAGGCAGAGGGCCGCGGCAGCGCCAGCAGGCCAAGATGGTTTCACTAGGCAGAGGGCCGCGGCAGCGCCAGCAGGCCAAGACGATGGTTTCACGAGGCAGAGGGCCGCGGCAGCGCCAGCAGGCCAAGATGGGTTCACGAGGCAGAGGGCCGCGGCAGCGCCAGCAGGCCAGTCACGGATGAGTTCTTCTCGGGTCTCTCGACTCCAGGATACAACTCCCTTCCTGGTCTGGCACTGCCCCAGTTATAGGTCTGGTCCCCTTTGATGTCCGGACCCTCGCGCCTGGGGGCCGGGAGGTCCGGGATGAGGGAGTCCAGACACCCAGCAGGGGGGTGGAGCCAGCGCCCAGGGCGGCCGGGGGTGATCGACACCTGGCGGAGGGGAGCCGTTGACGATTCCTTCTCCCATTGATTTGCCAAGTGGTCACTCTGCCTCCTGGGGGGAGGTTGGTGCCCCGATGTCGGGGCCGGCCGGGCCCAGGGTTAGGGTCGAGTTGAGGCCACGCGGCCTCGTGCTGCAGTGCCCCAAGATGGCGGCCGGTTCGATGTCGTGGTGTGGATGGTGACCCGGGCCAGCTGGGTCCGGGGCTGGTGTCTTGTAGTGGAGGGATTGCAGGGTACTTCGGGTGGTCGTTTAGGGACTCTGGCTGGGGATGCAGGGAGAGCCAGGGTCCAGGTCCTACTGCGGGGAGGGGGGGCAGCCCGACCATGCGGCCTGTCCAACATGCGTCCCCCCCAGCTGAAGGCGGGGAGAGTCAGCCATCTTCCTGGGGACTCTCCTCGCTGAGGCGGAAAAAGCGTGACAGGCCGTCGGCGTTGGCGTGGTCCTGGCCTGGACGATGTTCCACCGTGAAGTCCATCCCCTGCAGGGAGATGGACCAGCGCAACAGCTTCGGGTTTTCCCCCCGCATTTGCATCAGCCATTGCAGGGGTCGGTGGTCTGTTTGCACCCGGAAGTGGGTGCCGAAGAGGTATGGCCGGAGCTTCTTGAGTGCCCATACTACGGCGAAGGCCTCTCTCTCAATGGTGCTCCAGCGCTGTTCTCGGGGCAAGAGGCGTCTGCTGATGAAGACCACCGGATGGTCGACCCCTTCGGCGTTGAGTTGGGAGAGGACGGCCCCCACACCATGATCGGAGGCGTCCGTCTGCACAATGAATTCCCGGCTGTAGTCGGGAGCCTGGAGCACGGGGGCCGTGCACATGGCGGTCTTTAGTTTCTCGAAGGCCGATTGGCAGTCCAGGGTCCAGTTGACGGTTTTGGGGCCCTTTTTGGAGGTGAGCTCTGTGAGGGGCCCCACGATGCTGCCATAGTCCTTCACGAACCGCCGGTAGTATCCGGTGAGCCCCAGGAAGGCCCGGACCTCCGTTTGGGTCGTAGGGGGTTGCCAGGCCTGGATGGCAGCAATCTTGAGTTGGAGAGGAGCCACTAGCCCGCTTCCCACTTGGTGTCCCAGGTAGGTCACGGACCCTTGGCCAACCTGGCACTTGCTGGCCTTGATGGTGAGCCCGGCTTGCTGGAGGGCGTGTAGAACCTCCCGCAGGTGGCGGAGGTGGTCGGTCCACTGGTGGCTGTACACAGCAATGTCGTCCAGGTAGGCGGCGCTGAAGTCTTCCAGGCCCGCCAGTACCTGGTTTACCAGCCGTTGGAACGTGGCCGGGGCGTTTTTCATGCCGAAGGGCATGACTTTAAAGTGGTAGTGCCCGTCTGGGGTAGAGAAGGCGGATCGTTCTTGGGCCCGAGGGGTGAGGCCGATCTGCCAGTAGCCCGCTGTTAGGTCGAAGATGCTCAGGTAGCGGGCGGCCCCCATCCGGTCAATTAGCTCGTCGGCCCGGGGGATGGGATGAGCGTCGGTCCTGGTAACTGCATTCAGCCCCCGATAGTCCACGCAGAACCGGAGCTCAGGGGCAACGCCCGGGGCGGCCGCCTTGGGAACCAGGACGACTGGGCTTGCCCAGGGGCTGTCTGAGGGTTCGATCACTCCCAGGGTCAGCATTTTGGACACCTCGGTCTGGATGCAGGCTCGTACCCGGTCTGGTACGCGGTATGCCCGGTGTCGGATAGGAGGGCTGTCCCCGGTGTCCACATCGTGGAGGCACCAGGGGGTGACTCCGGGGGTGAGGGAGAACAGGGAGGCGAACCGCCTCAGGAGCGTTTGGCAGTCTTGGCGTTGCTCCGGGGACAGGGCCTCGGAGAGCTGGACCCCTTCCACTGAGCCATCCTGCTCGAAGGCCCTCAGTAAGTCCGGAAGGGGTTCGGAGTCTTCTTCTGTCCCATTATCGGTAGCCATCAGGAGGCTGAGCTCGGATCGCACAAAATGGGGTTTTAGCCTGTTGGCATGGAGGACCCGTAGGGGGTTCCGGGCAGTCTCCATGTCGATTAAATAGGTGACGGGCCCTTTGCGTTCGATTACCTTGAAGGGCCCGGACCATCGGTCTTGGAGTGCACAGGGTTCAACCGGGGACATCACCCAGACCTGTTGTCCCGGTTCGAACTCAATGGAGGACGCGTGCTGATCGTACCACCTCTTCATGTCCTCCTGACTGGCCTCGAGATTGGCTTTGGCGGTGTCTCGGAACTGCCGGGTCTGGTTGCGGAGAGCCAGGAGGTACCTGTAGATGTCCGGGGGAGTTTTCTGGGGAGGCTGCTCCCAACCTTCCTTGACTAGGCTGAGGGGGCCCCGGACGGGGTGCCCGTACAGGAGTTCAAATGGGCTGAAGCCGAGGGACTTCTGCGGGACCTCCCGATAGGCAAACAGGAGGCAGGGAAGTAGCACGTCCCACTGGCGTCGAAGGGGTTCTTCTAGGCCCATAATCATCCCCTTGAGGGTGCGGTTGAACCTCTCGACCAGTCCGTTTCCTTGCGGGTGATAGGGGGTCGTGAATTTGTAGGTGACCCCGCATTGTTGCCAAAGAGACTTCATATATCTGGAGATAAAGTTCGTGCCCCTGTCACTGACGACCTCCCGGGGGAACCCCACCCGGGAGAAGATCCCCATCAGGGCCCGGCCCACCACGGGGGCCGTCACCGTCCGAAGAGGGATGGCCTCGGGATAGCGAGTGGCGTGGTCTACGAGGACCAGGATGAACCGGTGTCCTTGGGCTGTTCGAGGGTCGAGGGGCCCCACAATGTCTATTCCCACTCGTTCAAACGGGGTGGTGACGACAGGAAAGGGTTGCAATGGTGCTTTGATTTTTCGGCCACTTTTTCCGCTGGCCTGGCAGGTGGGGCAGGCCTTGCAGTGGTTGGTGACATCCTTTCGCATGTGGGGCCAGAAAAAATGGGTCACCAGGCGGTCGTAGGTTTTATCCTGCCCCTGGTGTCCGGCAAGGGGGACATCGTGGGCTAAGTTCAGGAGGAAGTCTCGGAAGCGAAGGGGCACCACCAGCACCCGACTGGCCCCTAGTTCCGCCACTTTCTGCTCGCTGTAGAGCAGGTCTTGATCCCAGTAGATCCAGTGGGCCCCCGAGGTATCCCCGGTGCTCTGGGCCAGGGCTTGCTGCCGGAGTCCTTCGAGAGAGGGACAGGTTTTCTGTTCGGCCCGGAATTGTTCCTGCGTGGGGCCTCCCTCCTGCCGCCATTGTGCCAGGTCAGGGACGTCCCGAAGCTGGTCGGATCCTTCTTCGGTTTGGGTCAATGGACTGGCTCCTGGGGCGGCCTCCTCTGGGATGAGCGCGGGAGGAGGTTCTGGCCACTCGGGCTCTTCTGGGCTGGGGACCGCGCGGGCGGTCATGGACCGGGTCGTGACGCAGACCCATTCGGGGAGGCCCAGCATCCCCAGGTGCTCCCTCCGTTCGACAGCTGCCCATGGAGAGCTTTCAAGGTCGTTTCCTAGGAGGCAGTCCACGGGGGCATCATCGCGGACAGTTACTTTTAACATCCCTGTTACTCCTCCCCACTCGAAGGGGACGCAGGCCATGTGGCATAGGCTTTCGGAGTTGTCGGCTGATCGGACAGGGCAAAGAATGTTCGGCAAGATTTGGTCGGGAGTGACGAGGTGGCGTCGGACCGCCGTTACACTGGCCCCGGTGTCGCGGAGGGCTTCCGCCCGGCGGCCATTAATGTTGACCCATTGACCGTACTTCTGGGTGTTGGCGGGAAGGGGGGCCCGCGGAATCATGTCTCTCTCCCCTAAGCAGACCAGTGCCATGGCGGCGGACGCCCATTCAGAGGGATCGGTCTCGTACTCTTCTTGGTCTTCCGGGATTAGTTCTTCCCCTAGGGCCGCCGCTGCAACTTGGCGGGGGGTAGTGTTCGGATTCTTTGGGCAGTTGGGATCACTGGCGTAGTGGCCGGGTCGCTGGCACCTGTGGCACGTAATGTTGGCCCGGAAACCGGCCCGGACGGCAGGGCTTCCTCGGCCAACCGGGGTCGAGGGGCTTCTGGGGGGTGACGAGGGGCCGGGGTCTCTCCCCCGACCCTGACTCCCTCCTCCCCCTCGGGGGCGATACGGTCTGGATAATTTGCTGGGTGCGTTCCGGCCAACTCGGGTGCTTTCCCACCGGTCGGCTTCGACGGCGAGTTGTCGAGGGTCGGTTAGCTTACTGTCCAGGAGGTGTTGCCGGAGCTCCACGAAGCAGTTGTTCGACAGGTGTTCCCATACGATAAGGTCAAAGAGTTGTTCGTAGGTGGTTACTTTGTTGCCCTTGATCCACCCCTCGAAGGCTCGGCTAAAAAAGTTCACGTACTCCACCCAAGTTGTACCCGGAATCCGTTTGCAGTCGCGGAACCGTTGGCGGTACATCTCAGGTGTGAGCCCGTATCGAGTGAGGAGGGCGGCCTTCATGTGGTCGTAGGAGGTCATCAGCTGGTCCGGGAGTTGCAGCAGGGCGTCCCGCCCTTCGTTGACAAACCTCCCCCATAATCCGGCTCCCCAATCGCTTCGGGGAATCCGGTGGGAGGTCATTGCCACCTCATAGGCTTTAAACCACTGCTGTATATCATCGTTCTTGTGGTATTCCCGGATGACATCTTTGGGGATGTGAACCTTGGGTTCGGTCGAGGCAGACGGGGTCGGTCGTTCGGGGAGCCCGAGGTCTTTATTCTGTTTCTGGATCTCCAGTGCTTTGAGATCGCGCTCATGTTCGTACTCTAGTTTCTTTTCCTCTAGCTCTCTCTGTCTTTGCTTGTCTTCTCGCTCTTCCTTGAGCCGTAAGTGTTCCAGGGTTATTTTTTGTTCGGCCAGCTTGAGTTCTCCATCCAAGCGAAGTCGGGCTAGTTCTAATTCGTGGAGTCTGGTTTTTTCTCTTTCTCGGATCTCTTCCAGGGAGAGACCCGCTCTTTCTTTAGTTGGTGCGGGGCTCGTTTCGGTCGTTTGTGTTCGGGGTACGGCCGTACCCGTTTCCGCCCAGGCTTCTAGGGCTCGTTTGAAGTCTTCCTTCGTACTCAGACCCGTGGTTGGGAGACCAAGTTCCATGCAATATTGCTTCAGTTCTCGGTGGTTGTAGTCTTCCAATTTTTCCATCTGGAATTTCTCCGTTGTTCCGCTCTCTGTTGTCATGGTGGTCGTGTGTCGTGGGTCGGGTGACTTTCTGTACGATTATGCGTAGGTTCGGATCCCGTCGCTGGCCACCAATGTTAGACGGGGACCCTGAGGGTCGGCCGGATACTGAGGGAGAGATCCCCGAGGGGGACCGTCTCCGGTGATCGTACAGACAAGTTACCTCCCTCCCCACAAACAGGCACCACACCAAGTCGAGTTCAATGCTTTATATAAGGTTCTTAAGGCAAGGATATCAGCGATACAGGATATCTCGGACCCGGGGGTCCTCTCACTTCTAGTCTCTGTAGGGAAAGGGGGTAGCGGGACAGTCTTGGTACCGGATCGGTACAGGTAGTGGTAAGGGGCGAGCTCACAATCCTCGAGCTGGAGGGTCTGTGGATCGGGCCGCGGCAGCGCCAGCAGGCCAAGATGGTAGTCTCACAAGGCAGAGGGCCGCGGCAGCGCCAGCAGGCCAAGTCGATGGTTTCACGAGGCAGAGGGCCGCGGCAGCGCCAGCAGGCCAAGATGGTAGTCTCACAAGGCAGAGGGCCGCGGCAGCGCCAGCAGGCCAAGTCGATGGTTTCACGAGGCAGAGGGCCGCGGCAGCGCCAGCAGGCCAAGATGGTTTCACTAGGCAGAGGGCCGCGGCAGCGCCAGCAGGCCAAGACGATGGTTTCACGAGGCAGAGGGCCGCGGCAGCGCCAGCAGGCCAAGATGGGTTCACGAGGCAGAGGGCCGCGGCAGCGCCAGCAGGCCAGTCACGGATGAGTTCTTCTCGGGTCTCTCGACTCCAGGATACAACTCCCTTCCTGGTCTGGCACTGCCCCAGTTATAGGTCTGGTCCCCTTTGATGTCCGGACCCTCGCGCCTGGGGGCCGGGAGGTCCGGGATGAGGGAGTCCAGACACCCAGCAGGGGGGTGGAGCCAGCGCCCAGGGCGGCCGGGGGTGATCGACACCTGGCGGAGGGGAGCCGTTGACGATTCCTTCTCCCATTGATTTGCCAAGTGGTCACTCTGCCTCCTGGGGGGAGGTTGGTGCCCCGATGTCGGGGCCGGCCGGGCCCAGGGTTAGGGTCGAGTTGAGGCCACGCGGCCTCGTGCTGCAGTGCCCCAAGATGGCGGCCGGTTCGATGTCGTGGTGTGGATGGTGACCCGGGCCAGCTGGGTCCGGGGCTGGTGTCTTGTAGTGGAGGGATTGCAGGGTACTTCGGGTGGTCGTTTAGGGACTCTGGCTGGGGATGCAGGGAGAGCCAGGGTCCAGGTCCTACTGCGGGGAGGGGGGGCAGCCCGACCATGCGGCCTGTCCAACACTCACCCTATCCCCCGGGCAGATGAGCTAATTGACCGTATGGGGGCCGCCCGCTACCTGAGCATCTTCGATTTAACAGCGGGCTACTGGCAAATCGGCCTCACCCCCAGGGCCCAAGAACGATCCGCCTTCTCTACCCCGGACGGTCACTACCACTTCAAGGTGATGCCATTCGGCATGAAAAACGCTCCGGCAACATTTCAACGACTCGTGAACCAGGTACTGGCGGGCCTCGAAGAATTCAGCGCCGCCTACCTGGACGACATCGCTGTGTACAGTCACCACTGGACCGACCACCTCCGCCACCTGCGGGAAGTTCTACACGCCCTCCGGCAGGCCGGGCTCACCATCAAGGCCAGCAAATGTCAGGTTGGCCAAGGGTCCGTGACCTACCTAGGACACCAAGTGGGAAGCGGGCTGGTGGCCCCCCTCCAGCTCAAGATCGCTGCCATCCAGGCCTGGCAGCCCCCTACGACCCAAACCGAGGTCCGGGCCTTCCTGGGACTCACCGGGTACTACCGGCGGTTTGTGAAGGACTTTGGCAGCATCGTGGGGCCCCTCACGGAGCTCACATCCAAGAAGAACCCCAAAACAGTCAACTGGACTCCGGACTGCCAATCGGCCTTCGAGAAGCTGAAGGCCGCTATGTGCACGGCCCCCGTGCTCCAGGCTCCCGACTACGGCCGGGAATTCATTGTACAGACGGACGCCTCCGATCAGGGCGTGGGGGCCGTCCTCTCCCAACTCAACACCGAGGGAGTCGATCAGCCAGTGGCATTCATCAGCCGATGCCTGCTGGCCCGGGAACAGCGCTGGAGCACCATCGAGAGGGAGGCCTTCGCCGTAGTCTGGGCCCTCAAGAAGCTCCGGCCCTACCTCTTCGGCACCCACTTTCGGGTGCAGACAGACCACCGACCCCTGCAATGGCTGATGCAGATGCGGGGGGAAAACCCAAAACTGTTGCGCTGGTCCATCTCCCTGCAGGGGATGGACTTCACTGTGGAGCATCGTCCAGGCCAAGACCAAGCCAACGCAGACGGCCTGTCACGCTTTTTCCGCCTCGGCGAGGAGAGTCCCCAAGAGGATGGCTGACTCTCCCTGCCTTCAGCTGGGGGGGACGCATGTTGGACAGGCCTCGTAGCTGGGCCGTCCCCCCTCCGCACAACGGGGCCCGGACCCGGCTCTCCCTGAATCCCCAGCAAGAACCACCCCGGCAACCCCCCGAGGCAACCCACAACCCGTCCATAACGGGGCTCCAGCTCCTGAACCCTCCCGTACCGGCTGGCCCTGGTCCCCATCAGCACCATGGCCCCGGCCCAGCCACCATCTTTGGACACTACAGCACGAGGCCGCGTGGCCTCAACTCGACCCTAACCCTGGGCCTGGCCAGGCCCCGACATCGAGGCACCAACCTCCACACAGGAGGTAAAGAGACCACTTGGCAGATCAATGGAAGAAGGAGTCGTCAACGGCTCTCCTCCGCCAGGTGTCGATCACCCCCGGCCTCCCTGGGCGCTGGCTCCCCCCCCCCTGCTGGGTGTCTGGACTCCCTCATTCCGGACCTCCCGACCTCCAGGCGCGAAGGTCCGGACATCAAAGGGGACCAGACCTATAACTGGGGCAGCGCCAGACCAGGAAGGCAGTTGTATCCTGGAGTCGAGAGACACCGAGAAGAACTCATCCTTGACGGACTGCTGGCGCTGCCGCAGCCCTGCCCTGTGAACCCTTCGTCTTGGCCTGCTGGCGCTGCCGCGGCCCACCCTCGTAAAACCATCATCTTGGCCTGCTGGCGCTGCCGCGGTCCTCTGCAACGTGAACTACCACCTTGGCCTGCTGGCGCTGCCGCGGCCCTCTGCAACGTGAACTACCACCTTGGCCTGCTGGCGCTGCCGCGGCCCTCTGCAACGTGAACTACCACCTTGGCCTGCTGGCGCTGCCACGGCCCTCTGCAACGTGAACCATCGCCTTGGCCTGCTGGCGCTGCCGCGGCCCCCTTCGTTGTAGACCTTCGTCCTAGCCGGCTGGCGCTGCCGCGGCCCGACCTTGCAGACTCCTAAGCTCGAGGATTGTGAGCTTCTCGCTTGCCACCCCCTGTACCGATCCGGTACCAAGACTGTCCCGCTACCCCTTTCCCTACAGAGACTAGAACTGAGGGGACCTTCGAGTCCTGAATCCCCTGTATCGCTGATAACCTTGCCTTACGAACCCTATATAAAGAGTGTTGATCTCATCCTTGTGTGGTGTATATCTGTGGGGGGGAAGTGACTGGTCTGTACGATCGCTGGAGACGGCCCTCCTCGGAGGCCTCTCCCCCAGTACTCGGCCGACCCTCCGGGTCCCCGTCTAACAGTGCAGAGTGAGAGTGAGTGCAGAGTGAGAGTGAGTGCAGAGTGAGAGTGAGTGCAGAGTGAGAGTGAGCGCAGAATGAGAGTGAGTGCACAGGGTACGAACACTCAAACTAAGTTCACCACACATAAGAGCACACACATAAGACCACACACATAAGACCACACACATAAGACCACACACATAAGACCACACACATAAAACCACACACACACACCACTGTTGGAAGGCGATCCCAGGGGAGACAGAAGGTGTCTGACTGCCTGCCCCGAGACCCCACTCTCGCTATGGAATAGGCCGAGCGCCGTAGGGAGGCCTCCTTGGCGAGGCTCCTCTCCTACAATCGTAACAGCAGAGCAACCACACTACTTACAGAAGGACACCACACAAGAGGAAAGTTCACACGATTCTTTATATAAGTAATTAAAACCGGCTCTTGGCGAACTGGGTAGGTGAGGATCGAGGGATCCGTAAAGTCTTGGTTCAGAAAAAGGGGGGGGTAGCGTGATTGTCTTGGCACCAACGGGTGCGAGGATAGTTCTCCGTGGAGCAGGCCGCGACAGCGTCCGCAGGGCCTCGAAGGTGGTTCAGCTTGGGCAGGCCGCGACAGCGTCAGCAGGGCCTCGAAGGTGGTTCAGCTTGGGCAGGCCGCGACAGCGTCAGCAGGGCCTCGAAGGTGGTTCAGCTTGGGCAGGCCGCGACAGCATCAGCAGGGCCTCGAAGGTGGTTCAGCTTGGGCAGGCCGCGTCAGCGTCAGCAGGGCCTCGAAGGTGGTTCAGCTTGGGCAGGCCGCGACAGCGTCAGCAGGGCCTCGAAGGTGGTTCAGCTTGGGCAGGCCGCGACAGCGTCAGCAGGGCCTCGAAGGTGGTTCCAGGTACAAGAGTTCGGATCAGGATCAGCCGCGACGAGGTCAGCAGGGCTTCGACTCCAAGATACAACTGCTGTCCTGATCCAGGGCTGGCCCAGATATAGGACTGGAGTCCTTTGATGTCCGGACCCTCGCGCCTGGGGGTCAGAGGGGCCGGGATGAGGGTGTCCAGACACCCAGCAGGGGGGTGGAGCCAGCGCCCAGGGAGGCTGGAGGGCGATCGATACCAGGCGTCCGGGGACGGCTGGAGGGCCATCGCAACTTCCCGCCTCTCGGATCTGTCAAGTGGCCACTCGACCACCTGGGAGGATCTTGGTGCCCCGATGTCGGGGCTTCGCTGGGGCCGGGGCCAGGGTGGCTGCGGCCACGTGCTCGGGACCTGGTGGGCCCAAGATGGAGTCGGGCCAGAGATGGGGCCCGGCATGGTTGCCGGACCGGCGGCGTTGGCGAGCAGGGCCCGCCGGGGTGCCAGGAAGGGGGAGAGCCGTAGGTTGCCAGGGTGCGGCTCTCCTTGCGGGTTCGGGAATGTTCGTGTCAGGGGGGTCGACAGCAGGTCGACGGCGGCCCAATGTCGCCCGGGGCCCGCCATGCGGGAGGGGTAGGCCCACGCCACGAGGCCGGGTCCAACACACGTCCCCTCCAGCTGAAGGCGGGGAGAGTCACCCATCTTCCTGGGGACTCTCTTCGCCGAGGCGGAAGAATCGGGACAGGCCATCAGCGTTGGCGTGGTCGTTGCCAGGGCGATGCTCCACAGTGAAGTCCATCCCTTGGAGGGAGATGGACCATCGTAGCAGCTTCGGGTTTTCGCCACGCATGTGCATTAGCCACCGCAGGGGCCGGTGGTCAGTCTGCACCCGGAAGTGGGTGCCGAAGAGGTATGGCCTGAGTTTCTTGAGGGCCCACATGACGGCGAAGGCCTCTCTCTCGATGGTGCTCCACCGTTGTTCTCTGGCCAGCAGCCGCCGGCTGATGAAGGCGACTGGATGGTCAATTCCCTCGGGGTCCATTTGAGATAGGACCGCCCCGATGCCGTGCTCCGAGGCGTCGGTCTGGACTACGAACCCTCGGCTGTAGTCCGGGGCTTGGAGCACAGGGGCGGTACACATGGCTGATTTCAATGTCTCGAAAGCCACCTGACACGCGGGTGTCCATTGTACTTTCTGGGGCTGGTTTTTCGAGGTCAGTTCAGTGAGGGGGCCCCACAATACTCCCATAGTTCTTGATGAAGCGCCGATAATATCCAGTGAGCCCCAGGAAGGCCCGGACGGCGGTCAGGGTGACTGGGGGCTCCCAGGCTACGATGGCGTCAATTTTGGGTTGGAGGGGGGCCACCTGACCGCTCCCCACTTGGTGTCCCAGATAGGTCACGGACCCTTGGCCTATCTGGCATTTGCTGGCTTTCACCGTTAACCCGGCCCGTCGGAGGGCCGTCAGGACCTTCCAGAGGTGTTCCAGGTGCTCGGCCCAGTGGAGGCTGTAAACGGCAATGTCATCTAAATAGGCGGCGCTGAAGTCTTCCAGCCCCGCTAGCACTTTGTTTACTAGTCTCTGGAAGGTGGACGGGGCGTTTTTCATGCCGAAGGGCATTACCTTGAATTGGAAGTGGCCATCGGGGGTTGAGAAGGCTGAGCGCTCCTGGGCGCCAGGGGTGAGGCCGATCTGCCAGTATCCGGCTGTAAGGTCGAAGGTACTGAGGTACTTGGCGGCCCCCAGGCGGTCGATCAGTTCATCAGCCCGGGGGATGGGATGTGCGTCGGTTCTGGTAACAGCATTCAACCCCCGGTAGTCAACACAGAACCGGAGCTCTGGAGGGGTGCCAGGCGCGGTGGCTTTAGGGACCAGGACAACGGGGCTGGCCCACGGACTGTCGGAGGGTTCGACCACCCCCAGGGCCAGCATCTTGGTAACTTCGGTCTGGATGCAGGCCCGCACTCGGTCGGGGACTCGGTAGGCCCGGTGTCGTACTGGCTGGCTGTCCCCAGTGTCGACATCGTGGACACACCACTGGGTGACCCCGGGAGTGAGGGAGAACAGGTCCGTGAACTGCCCCAACAGCTCTCGGCAGTCTCGGCGCTGTGCGGGGGTCAGGTCGGGGGACAGAGAGATTCCTTCGACGGAGCCGTCCTTCTCAGTGCACCTTAGGAGATCGGGCAGGGGCTCGGAGTCATCTTCGGCCCCATCATCTGTAGCTAGCAGCAGACTCAGTTCAGTGCGTGCGAAGTGTGGCTTGAGCCGGTTAGCGTGTAGAACCCGGAGGGGGTTCCTGGGGGACTCCAGGTCCACGAGGTAGGTGACGGGGCTCTTGCGCTCGATCACTTTGAAGGGGCCCGACCATTTGTCCTGGAGGGCACAAGGTTCGACCGGGGACATGACCCAGACCTGCTGGCCCGGCTCGAATTCAATGGACGAAGAGTTCTGATCATACCAGCGCTTCATGTCCTCCTGGCTGGCCTCAAGGTTGGCCTCGGCAAGGGCCCGGAACTTCCGGGTCTGGTTTCGGAGTGTCAGGAGGTACCGGTAGACATCTGGTGGTGCCTTCTGGACGGTAGTTTCCCAGCCTTCTTTGACCAGGCTGAGGGGACCTCGAACCGGGTGGCCGTACAAGAGTTCAAAGGGGCTGAAGCCCAGGGACTTCTGCGGTACCTCCCGATAGGCAAATAAGAGGCACGGCAGCAGAACGTCCCATTTGCGGCGGAGGGGCTCTTCTAGGCCCTGGATCATCCCCTTGAGTGTTCGGTTAAACCGCTCCACCAGCCCATTCCCTTGGGGGTGATACGGGGTGGTGAACTTATACGTGACCCCGCACTGTTGCCACAGGGCCCGCATATACTTCGATATAAAGTTCGTGCCCCGATCATTCACGACCTCTCGGGGAAATCCGACTCTGGAGAAGATCCCCATCAGGGCGCGGCCCACTACGGGAGCCGTGATGGTTCTGAGGGGGATGGCTTCAGGGTAGCGGGTGGCGTGGTCCACCAGGACAAGGATGAAGCGATGTCCTTGCGAGGTTTGGGGGTCCAGGGGCCCCACAATGTCGATTCCCACTCGCTCGAAGGGTGTGGTCACTACTGGAAAGGGCTGGAGGGGGGCCTTCATTTTTCCCCCGCTCTTTCCGCTGGCTTGGCATGTCGGGCAGGTTCGGCAGTGGTTGTGCACATCGCTGCGCATCTTCGGCCAATAGAAATGGGTCACCAGGCGGCTGTAAGTTTTGTCCTGCCCCAGGTGCCCGGCGAGGGGCACATCATGTGCCAGGTTCAAAAGAAAGTCTCTGAATCGTAGGGGGACCACCAACACTCGGCTGGCCCCTAGCTTGGCGATTTTCTGTTCACTGTATAGGAGGTCGTGGTCCCAGTAGACCCAGTGGGACCCCGAGGTGTCCCCGGTAGCTTGGGCGGTGGCTTGCTGTCGGGTCCCTTCGAGGGAAGGGCAGACCTTCTGTTCCTGCCGGAACTGCTCCCGGGTGGGGCCACCCTCTTGGCGCCATTGGGCTAGTTCGGGTATGTCGCTGAGCTCGTGGCTGCTTTCGTGGTCGGGCTCCGACGGCCTGGGCTCGGAGTCGGACTCTTCATTGTCTGCAGGTGGTGGTGGCGCGGGCCACTCCGGCTCTTCGGTCGGGGCGGCCTCGGTCACCGCCGAGGCTCGGGCTGACATGGACCGGGTCGTCGCGCAGACCCACTCTGGTAGACCCATCATGACGAGATGTTCTCTTCGCTCGACTTGGGCCCAGGGCGAGCTCTCGAGGTCGTTCCGAGGAGGCAGTCCACGGGGGCGTCGTCCCGGACGGTTACCTTGAGAGTACCTGACACTCCCCCCACTCGAAGGGGATTCGGGCCATCTGGCACAGAGTCTCGGAGTTGTCGGCGGCCCTCACGGGGCATCGTACGTTTGGGATGATCTGTTCGGGGGTCACCAAGTGGCAGCAGACGGCCGTCACACTGGCTCCCGTGTCTCGGAGGGCTTCGGTCCGTTGTCCATTGATGTGGACCCACTGACGGTACTTCTGAGTGTTGCTCGGTAGCGGGGCCTGGGGGACCATGTCTCTTTTGCCCAGGCAGGCCAGGGCCATGGCGGCCGGCTCGTACTCTGTCGGATCTTCATCAAAAACCTCTTCGTCTTCTTCTCCCCCCTCCCCCAGGGCTGCAGCAGCGAACTGGCGGGTCGGGGGCCCGGTGGTGCCGGGACGCTTGTTCATGGGGCAGAGGGGGTCACTGGCGTAGTGACCGGTCCGCTGGCATCTGTGGCAAGTAATGTTCGGGTGGGGCCCCGGCCGTGCTGGGGGGTCCCTCTTCTGACCAGGGACGGCGAAGTGTTATTGTGGGGGGACCCCCGAGGCGGACTCCGGCCCGGGGTCGACTGGAAGTCTCGGCTCCGGTTCTGGCCTCCCCCGCCGCCACGCTGGCGGGGGTGCTCCCGGCCGTTCTGTCCTGCTTCTCCTATCGGGGTATGGGGGACCCGGGTGCTCACCCAGCGATCGGCCTCTATGGCGAGTTTCCGTGGCTCGGTCAGTTTACTGTCGAGGAGATGCTGCCTTAGCTCGACAAAGCAATTGTTGGAGAGGTGCTCCCAAACGATGAGGTCGAACAGTTGTTCGTAGGTGGACACTTTGCTGCCCTTTATCCATCCCTCCAGAGCCCTGCTATAAAAGTTCACGTACTCGACCCATGTGGTGCAGGGGATTTTCTTGCAGTCTCTGAATCTCTGCCGGTACATCTCGGGGGTGTGGCCATATCGGATGAGCAGGGCGTCCTTCATGTGGTCATAGGAGGACATCACCTCCTCGGCCATATCTAGCAGGGTGTCTCGGCCCTCGCTGACAAACCTCCCCCATAAGCCGGCACCCCAGTCTTTTCGCGGGATGCGGTGCGCGGTCATGGCCACTTCATACGCCTTGAACCATTGCTGGATATCGTCATTCTTGTAGTATTCCTTGACGATATCCTTCGGGATGTGGACCTTCGGGTCGGCAGGAGGTGGAGCGTTCCGGGTTACGGTGGCGGCAGCCTCTTCGATTTTGGCCTTGATCTCAAGTTCTTTGAGGCCCCGCTCGTGTTCATACGCGAGTTTTTTTTCTTCTAGTTCTGTTTGCCTTCGTCGTTCTTCCAGGTCACCCTCTAAACGCCGTTGTTCCAGGGCCATCTTCTTTTCTGCTAATTGGAGTTCCCCGTCCAGCCGGAGTCGGGCGAGCTCGAGTTCATGTAGCGGACTCCTCTCTCGCTCCCGGGCGTCCTCCGGGGAGGGGCCCGGTTCTCTATAGATGGTCCTTTCTTCTACGAGAGTTGCGACTGTACTCACGGGTACCTCTATGACACTGTCCTCGTTTGTTTGGGGTGGGGTCGCTCCCGTCTCCACCCAGGTTTGCAATGCTTCCTTAAAATCCTCCTTTGTGTTCAGACCGGTGGTAGCGATACCCAAGGCTCTGCAGAATTGTTTGAGTTCCTTATGGGTGTATTCCTCTAGTCGCTCCTGCTGGAATTCTGTGGTCGCTCCGGCGTCTTTAGTAGTCATCGTGGTTGTGGGTCTCTGTTAGCAGTGACGTGTTACTCGCAGTACGATTTGCGCGGGCTCGGATCCCGTCGCTTGCCACCAATGTTGGAAAGGCGATCCCAGGGGAGACAGAAGGTGTCTGACTACCTGCCCCGAGACCCCACTCTCGCTATGGAATAGGCCGAGCGCCGTAGGGAGGCCTCCTTGGCGAGGCTCCTCTCCTACAATCGTAACAGCAGAGCAACCACACTACTTACAGAAGGACACCACACAAGAGGAAAGTTCACACGATTCTTTATATAAGTAATTAAAACCGGCTCTTGGCGAACTGGGTAGGTGAGGATCGAGGGATCCGTAAAGTCTTGGTTCAGAAAAAGGGGGGGGTAGCGTGATTGTCTTGGCACCAACGGGTGCGAGGATAGTTCTCCGTGGAGCAGGCCGCGACAGCGTCTGCAGGGCCTCGAAGGTGGTTCAGCTTGGGCAGGCCGCGACAGCGTCAGCAGGGCCTCGAAGGTGGTTCAGCTTGGGCAGGCCGCGACAGCGTCAGCAGGGCCTCGAAGGTGGTTCAGCTTGGGCAGGCCGCGACAGCGTCAGCAGGGCCTCGAAGGTGGTTCAGCTTGGGCAGGCCGCGACAGCGTCAGCAGGGCCTCGAAGGTGGTTCAGCTTGGGCAGGCCGCGACAGCGTCAGCAGGGCCTCGAAGGTGGTTCAGCTTGGGCAGGCCGCGACAGCGTCAGCAGGGCCTCGAAGGTGGTTCCAGGTACAAGAGTTCGGATCAGGATCAGCCGCGACGAGGTCAGCAGGGCTTCGACTCCAAGATACAACTGCTGTCCTGATCCAGGGCTGGCCCAGATATAGGACTGGAGTCCTTTGATGTCCGGACCCTCACGCCTGGGGGTCAGAGGGGCCGGGATGAGGGTGTCCAGACACCCAGCAGAGGGGTGGAGCCAGCGCCCAGGGAGGCTGGAGGGCGATCGATACCAGGCGTCCGGGGACGGCTGGAGGGCCATCGCAACTTCCCGCCTCTCGGATCTGTCAAGTGGCCACTCGACCACCTGGGAGGATCGTGGTGCCCCGATGTTGGGGCTTCGCTGGGGCCGGGGCCAGGGTGGCTGCGGCCACGTGCTCGGGACGTGGTGGGCCCAAGATGGAGTCGGGCCAGAGATGGGGCCCGGCATGGTTGCCGGACCGGCGGCGTTGGCGAGCAGGGCCCGCCGGGGTGCCAGGAAGGGGGAGAGCCGTAGGTTGCCAGGGTGCGGCTCTCCTTGCGGGTTCGTGAATGTTCGTGTCAGGGGGGTCGACAGCAGGTCGACGGCGGCCCAATGTCGCCCGGGGCCCGCCATGCGGGAGGGGTAGGCCCACGCCACGAGGCCGGGTCCAACAACCACTCTCACCACCACACACACCACCACACACTCACCACTACACACACAACCACACACGCAACCACACACACACACACCACCAGCCGTCACTGCACACTTTCACCGGGCACAAACACCACCAGCCGTCAGTGCATGCTTTCACCGGGCACAAACACCATCAGCCGTCAGTGCAGGCTTCCACCAGGCACACCACACCAGACGTCAGTGCACACTTTCTACAGGCACACACACCTCCAGCCATCTGTGCACGCTTTTACCAGGCACACACACCACCAGCCATCAGTGCACGCTTCCACCAGGCACACACACCTCCAGTTGGCAGTGCACGCTTCCACCAAGCACACACACCACCAGTCATCAGTGGACAATTTCTACAGGCACATACACCACCAGCCATCAGTGCACACATCAATTGTTAACACATCCACAATTAACTATTGTAGCAATCGCAGTATGGTGCACTTTACTTTTAAAAATATTCATCTAAAGTGCAGCATGCCACCATTGCTACAATTCCAATCCAACCCACATAATTCCACTACACACCACATGCATACACTCCATGACACATGGCTAAAAGACATTTCCATTTACAATGCCATTAGCTCTAACTCAAATAAATCCGAGACCTATTGCATTTCTAATGCTTGTTCTTTTTCCCGCTGTGATTTTCAGTCCCTAAGCAAATCCCGCTGAAAACATATACACGTGCTGCTCCTCAGAGCGGAGAGGGAGGGAAGACACGTACCCCATATCATTGTATTTGCTCCAAGGAAGCACAGGTCCCTGTGACAGAAGTAAACCCTGCATCATAACTAAACATTGCTCCTGGGAACTGGCCCATCCGGGGGCTTAATTAAACGAAGCACTCGACACCGCGCTTTGTTTTTCTTTTTGCCGCCGTGATTTCCAGTCCCAACGCGAATCCCGCCGAAAACATATAAAAATTTGTATTCACGGTCCGACTCCCTGTGACACTCCCTGAGCACCATAGGAAGGTCACAATGTTCCTACCCGACCCTCTTCTACTTTTTGTTCCCCCGTGTCCCCCTACTCATTTCAACCGACTCACAAAATGGCTGCCAACGCTTCCTAGTTTGAAGTGTTGGCAGCCAATCCCAGGCAAGCTCGGGCTCGGAACGCCTAAGCCAATCAGATCTCACAATTCTCAAATATTGATATCTGTAAAACTTTAAATAGCTCAGAAAATACTGAACGGATTTACACCATTCAAACAAAAGCATGCTTTCTGGACCAAGAGCTATCTCTCTGCCAAATGTGGTGTAATTCCGTTCAGCAGTTCGGGCTGAAGCCATGTCTAAAGTTTCCTATGGAAATTAACATGGAGAAATCAGAAGAATCCCTTCCCTGTCTTGTTTCATAAAGGATACCAAAACCTTCCTTATGGGTAAATTCCTCATTGAAATTTTGCCTTCAACCACCACTATGACCCTGATATACGTCTGGCTATTGCCTCCTTTCGGATTTCCTAGTCACCCCACCGAGAAACATGTCGTCTTGTCTTGAGTAATTGTAAATGTGATCTTTAAATACTTGTCCTATCTCTTATGTATTCTGCACCCCGCCACCTCCTAATTGATTGTTTACTCTTGTGATACTAAGTCTTTTTCTACAATCCTAGGAATACTATAATGCGCTCTGATACCCTAACAGGTCAAGTTCACACTTTATAAAACACTAAATAAATAAATAAATAAACAAATAAATAAATGGGGTCATGTCCCATGGCTGCAGACCATATCCTTGGTCAGCTTAAAAGACAAAGAATAAAAAGTCACTCAATGATCATGGTGATTGAACAACCCACATTCAAGTACATGTCTGTTATGGGTGCTGAATGACTTTTACACAGTGTTGCAATGTCTTCCCAATATTGATAGGCACACACAGTAGCTTAGCATGTGAAAACAAGTGTCTCTTACAGGTTTGCATTGTACATTTGGCATGTTGTATGGTGCAAGTATGAGGCCCACACCTCCTACAGATGCACTGTCACAGGTAGCACACACAGAGATGTATATTTTGTCATACTTTATTCACTGTTATTAGGTCTGCCATGTACTTCAGATGTACTTACCAACCAGTAGACCATTCCTATAACTCCTATAACCGAGGTCATTGATGATGGAGTGCCTGAAGATTCAGGCATCATAAGCATCATTTTTCTTTTTCCTGCCGTGATTTTCAGCCCCTAAGCAAATCCCACTGAAAACATATACACGTGCTGCTCCTCAGAGCGGAGAGGGAGGGAAGCCACGAACCCCAATCTCTCTGCCAAATGTTGTGTAATTCCGTCCAGCAGTTCGGGATGTAGCCGTGTCTAAAGTTTCCTATGGAAATTAACACTGAGAAAACACGTTTTGGGACCCCATTTTTTCTCGGCCCCTTCACGAATCACCCCCAAAACCTTCAAGACACGAGCGGAGTTGAATGAACAATTAGTTTTTAAAGTTTTGTGAAGATTCTTCAAACGGAGCCAACGTTATTGGCAAAACAAAAAATGCTTTTCCTATGGAAACTAGGTTCTGACTATAACTAGCTACTGGCAACCGCCAGTAGGTAAGATATATATATATATATATATATATATATATATATATATATATATATATATATATATATATATATATATATATATATATATATATATATATATTCACAGAAAAAACCATAGGGGTCAGGGCGTTATAGTTAGAAATTAGCATCTAAAAATCCTTAGGAATTCACTGAAAAAAACCACAGGTTTCATGGCACTGTAGTTAGTTGGACATTTCACTCGTACAAAACCAGAGAAATTCGGCCGTTATAATTAGTTGAGCTAACTATAACTCACGCCCCCGCAATGCACTGCTGATGACGTCACATATTACATCATTCATGACATGATCAGTGACATCACTGATGACATCCCAAATGACATCACTAATGACATCACTGATGACATCATCCACGTGATAATCTGATGCACCTCCTCACACCGTAACATAACCTTTGAGACACGAACTCTAAAATACAGATTACCATTCTCGAAACCATAGACACACCAATACAAGTTACTACATACCCACTCACTGATTCCTAGATCTACAAACACATCCACTCATTCACCCATACAGTCACTCATACATGCAGTCACTCATCAATACAGCACTATCATATGCACTCATACACCTACACAAACACTCACACACTGCCACTCATCCATAGAGTTACTCACACACCTAGTCAGTCATGCAAAGAATCAATTACACTCCCATTTACTGACCAATACAGTTATACACATACCCCCTCACTTATTCATACAGATACTAACATACTTTCTCTCTTCTACAATCACTGACACAAGCACACACTCATCAATACAGCCACTCTCACAATCACTCACTCTCACATATAGTCATTTATATACTCCAACACTCACATATACTGCCTTTTACATATGGAGTTACTCACACCTGTACCACTGACACATCCATTCACTCACCACACACTCATACACACACTCGCCCACCTATACAGCCCAACACAGATGCATTCTTGAACCCATACACCCGGTCACACATCTAGGCACAGAGTCAATCCCCTCCTCCCACCCACACAAACACTCAGGCACCCATACAGATAGTCAGACGAAAAATCAATAACGAATATAGACATTCATGTAGCTACTCCCCAACCATGCAGCCGCTTACACACCAACTGACAGACTGATACAGACATTCACACAGTTTAGTCACTAATCCATGCAATCAGTAAGACACGTTTAATCACTCACTTATACAGTCAGTCACACACCTACTAAATCATCCATTCAGACAGTCATACACTCACTCATTCTTCAATACACCTTGGCCTATATATATAAAAAACCCATATTTAAACTTTACAGAAACACACAGTCAATGGATGATGTAATCAATGATATCATCAGTGATGTCATTTGAGATGTCATCAGTGATGTCACTGACCATGTCATGAATGGTGTAATAAATGACGTTATCAGCAGTGCACTGCGGGGCGTGAGTTATAGTTAGCTCAATAAACTGTAACAGCCGACTTTCTCTGGTTTCGTATGAGTGAAATGTTCAACTAATTATAACGTCCCTGAAACCTGTGTTTTTTCAGTGAATTTCTAAGGTTTTTTTAAATGATAATTTCTAAGTATAACGCCCCGAAAACCTATAGTTTTTTCAGTGACTATATATATATATATATATATATATATATGGCAAAAGGCTTTGTCCATTTCTATCTCAGCGTGGAAAGCACTGTGCTAAACCTATGCTTAAAAACTTTGATAGAAAAGCAGACATTTGAGGTGAGCAAATTTAGAGTGTCGCTGGTGTTGAGGGTGCTCTATTCAGGAGCTGTCTTCCACCTAAACTTGGTGACTACCCAGAGTTCTCTTCTTCTTTTTTGCATACTTTATGTGTCACTCTAAGCCTGCAAGGGTATTGTTTTGACTTATACTGGATGCTCCCTTGTGTCTGGACAAAGCTAAACCTCTCTGAAGAGCTGTAATGACAGCGAAACACGTGTCAGGGGTTTCTTTTATTCATTTCAGGTTGGCTTGGATGGTATTTTACCAATCCAAAGCTGTAATATTGTGCCTGAAGTGATAAATGGCTTTTGTCATTTCACAGCTCGGCGTGGACAGCACTGTGCTAATCCTATGCTTAATGACTTTGCTGTACAAATGGCAAAATAATTTGTCCATTTCTATCTCGGCGTGGATAGCACTGTGCTAATCCTATGCTTAAAAACTTTGATAGAAAAGCAGACATTTGAGGTGAGAAAATTTAGAGTGTCGCTGGTGTTGAGGGTGCTCTATACAGGAGCTGTCTTCCACCTAAACTTGGGAACTACTCAGAGTTCTCTTCTTCTTTTTTGCATATATATATATATATATATATATATATATATATATTCACTGAAAAAACCATTGGTTTCAGGGGCATTATAGTTAGTTGGACATTTCACTCATACAAAACCATAGAAATTCCCCTGTTATAGTTAGTTCAGCTAACTATAACTCAGGCGCCCGCAATGCACTGCTGATGACTGACGTCACATATTACATCACTGATGACATGGTCAGTGACATCATTCATGACATCACTGATGACATCTCAATTGACATCACTGATGACATCATCCAGTGAATGTGTGTTTTTCTGAAAATTAAATATGTTTTATATATGTACATCTCAAGGTCAATGGAAGAATACATGGGTACATAAGTGCCTAAATGGATGATGTTTTTTTTTGTAAAATTGATTGTATAACTGACTGATTAAGTGTATCTTAGTGAATACATGGGTTAGTGAGTAATGTTTAAATATGTAAATATCTGTATCAGTCTCTCACTTTGTGTACAAGTGGCTGCATGGGTTGGTGAGTAGCTACATGAGTGTCTATATGGGTTATTCGTTTTTTTTGAGAATCAGTATGAGTGTCTGAGTGTCTGTTTGGTTCGGTGGGGTGTATTACTTAGTGCATAGATGCATGAATGAGTGACTCACTGTTTGTATGTGTTGAAAACAGCATATATGCAGGACTGTATGGGTGGATGAGTGTGTGTATGGGTGTGTTAGGGAGTGAATGACTATCTCAATAGTGTCTTTATGAGTAACTATATATGTTTTAAACTAGTATATGTGAGTATTGGTGTGTGTGTGAGAGTGAGATATTGGAAGAGTTCCTGTATAAATAAGTATGTGTTTCTATAAGTGATTGTTTAAGAGAATAAGTGTGTGTAAGTTTCTGTAGAAGTAAGTGTGGTGGTGTGTGTATAACTGTATATGCAAGTAAATTGATGTTTGATACTTTGCATGTGTGACTATGTGTGTGAGTAACTCTATGGATAAGTGTCGGTGTGTAACAAGATGTATAGGTGTACGAGTACATATGATGAGTGAGTACATGTATGAGTGACTGTATAGGACTGTTGGTGAATGAGTGGATGTGTGTGTAGATCTTGGAATTACTGAATAGGTTGTTGTAACTAGTATTCGTATGTCCATTGTTTTGAAAATATTAATTTCTATTTTTGAGTGTGTGTATCAAAGGTTATATTAGGGTGAGAGGAGGTCTGCCACTCTATCACAAGTATGATGTCATGAGTGATGTCATGAGTGATGTCATTTGAGATGTCATCAGTGATATCAATGACCATGTCAAGAATGATGTAATATGTGACGTCATCAGCAGTGCATTGCGGGCACGCGAGTTATAGTTAGCTGAACTAACTATAACGAGGGAATTTCTATGGTTTTGTACCAGTGAAATGTCCAACTAATTATAACGTCCCTGAAACCTGTGTTTTTTTCAGTGAATATCTAAGGCTTTTTAAATGATGATTTCTAACTAAAACGTCCCTGAAACCTATGGTTTTTTCAGTGAATTTCAAAGGTTTTTTAAATGGCTATTTCTAACTTTAGTCCCTGAAACCTATGGGTTTTTTCAGTGAGTTTCAAAGGTTTTTCTAAATGCTAATTTCTAACTATGCCTACAGAGGTAGGACATGTGCAGAAAGAGGAAGAAAGGTGCAGAAAGAAGCAAGAGAAATTGTTAGAAAGGCGATCCCGGGGGAGGCAGAAGATGTCTGACTGCCCACCCCTAGGTCCACCCCTCCTTCGGGAAGTGGCCGAGCGTTGTCGAGAGGCCTCCTGGGTGAGGTTCCTCTCCTATAATCGTACAGCAGAGTAATCACAGCACTACAAATGGACACCACACAAGAGGATAGTTTCTTAAGCTTTATCGGTAATAATAGGTGGATTATCTTCGGCAATATGTACAAGCGGATCGAGGGATCCGTAAAGTCTCGGTCACATGGATCAGGGGGTAGCGGGACAGTCTCAGTACCGGAAGGGTACAGGGATACCCTGCGCACAGGTCTCAATCCTCGAGCTGGGGGGTTCCGTAAGGTCGAGCCGCGGCAGCGCCAGCAGGGCCCCAAAAGGTGGTTTCAGCGAAGATGGACCGCGGCAGCGCCAGCAGGCTCCAAAGATGGTTTCAGCAAGGATAGGCCGCGGCAGCGCCAGCAGGCTCCAAAGATAGTTTCAGCGAGGATGGGCCGCGGCAGCGCCAGCAGGACTCCAAAGGTGGTTTCAGCGAGGTTGGGCCACGGCAGCGCCAGCAGGGCTCCAAAGGTGGTTTCAGCGAAGGTGGACCGCGGCAGCGCCAGCAGGCTCCAAGGATAGTTTCAGCGAGGATGTGAGTTCTTCGCGGGGTCAGCCGCGACAGCATCAGCAGGGCTCTCGACTCCAGGATACAACTGGCGTCCTAATCCAGGGCTGGCCCAGATATAGGACTGGAGTCCTTTGATTTCCGGACCCTCGTGCCTGGGGGCCAGAGGGGCCGGGATAAGGGTGTCCAGACACCCAGCAGGGGGGTGGAGCCAGCGCCCAGGGAGGCCGGAGGGCGATCGATACCAGGCGTCCGGGGACAGCTGGAGGGCCATCGAAACTCCCCTCCTCTTAGATCCGTTGAGTGGCCACTCTACCACCTGGGGGGATCTTGGTGCCTCAATGTCGGGCTTCGCTGGGGCCTTGGCCGGGGTCGGGCCGAGGCCACGTGCTCGGGACATGATGGGCCCAAGATGGAGTCGGGCCTGAAATGGTGGTCCGGGGTGGTAGCCGGACCTGTAGGGTTGGGCGCGTAGGTTCTGCCCGGGTGGTTGCTCTCGTCGAGAGTTCATGGAAGGTAGTGCCAGGGGTGACAGTGGGTCTCTGGAGGGCCGATGTCGTCCCGGGCCCGTCATGCAGGAGGAGTGGGACCACGCCACGAGGCCGGGTCCAACAGAAATGCCGAAAGAAGCAACAGAAGTCCAGAAAGATGCAGAAAGAAGAGATATGCAGAAAGAACCAATAGAGGTGCAGAAAGAGGACTTGTTGCAAAGTCATCCTGTGCCCCCAACTTTTTCCTGACTGGTACTGGTGGTAACTGATTCTGACTAACCAGGCCCTGAGCCAGTGCTGTGCTGAAAGTCACTTAGAATACAGTGAAAACACCTACATACACTACGGTACTCTATGGGTTGGGGGACCCCTGTGATTGACATGACCTCCGCTGTAGGGCTCTAGTACATAATTGGGCAGGGGGGGTAAAACTACCTCCAAGTCAGAGGTGGAGAAAGAGGCAAGAGAAGTGCAGAAAGAGGCAAGAGAATTGCTGAAAGAAGCAACAGAGGTGTAGAAAGAAGTGAGAAGTACAGAAGGAGGCAAGTGAGGTGCAGACAGAAGCTAGAGCACCGCAGAAAGAACCAACCGAGGTTCCTCAAGAGGCTAGAAGGGTGCAGAAAAAGGTAGGAGAACTACACACAAAAGCGAGAGAGGTACAGAAAGAGGCAGGAGGGGTGCAGAAAGAGGTAAGAGACGTACTGAAAGAGGCAAGAGAGGTATAGAAATAGGCAAGAGGGGTGCAGCAAGAAGGAAGAGAAGTGCAGAAAGAGGCATGAGAATTGTTGGAAGAAGCAACAGAGGTGTAGAAAGAAGCAAGAGAAGTGCAGAAAGATGCTAGTGAGCCACAGAAAGAAGCAAGAGCAGTGCAGAAAGAACCAACAGAGGGTCAAAAACAGGCAAGAGGCGTGCAGAAAAAGGTAGGAGAGGTGCACAAAGAGGCAAGAGAGGTACAGAAAGAGGCAGGATGGTTACAGACAGAAGGAAGAGAAGTGAAGAAAGAAGCGACAGAGGTTCAGAAAAAAGCAAGAGAGGTGCAGAAACAGGCAGGGAAGGTGCAAAAAGAGGGAACAGGGGTGCAAAAAGAGGCAAGAGAGGTGCAGAAAGAAAAAAGAAGGGTGCAGAAAGAGGCAAGAGGGGTGCAGCAAGAAGAAAGTGAGGTATAGAAAGAGGCAACAGAGGTGCAGAAAGACACAAGAGAGGTGCAGAAAGAGGCAAGAGAATTGTGGAAAGAAGCAACAGAGGTGTGGAAAGATGCAACAGAAATGCAGAAAGAGGCAAGTGGGGCACAGAAAGAGGCAAGAGAGGTGCAGAAAAATGCAAGAGGGGTGCAGAAATGTGCACAAGAGTAGCAGATAGAAGCAAGAGCAGTGCAGAAAGAACCAACAGAGGTGCTGAAAGAGGTATGAATGGAGCAGAAAAAAGCAAGAGAAGTGCAGAAATAGGTAGAAGAGGTGCACAAAGATCCAAGAGACGTTCAGAAAGAGGCAGGAGGGTTGCAAAAAAAGAAAGAGAAGTGCAGAAAGAAGCAACAGAGGTGCTCAAAGAGGTGCAAAGTGTGCAGAAAGATGCAAGAAAAGTGCAGAAAGAAGCAACAGAGGTACAGTAAAAAGCAAGAGCAGTGCAGAAACAACTAACAGAGTTGCAAAGGAGGCAATAGGGATGCAGAAAGAGGTAGGAGAGGTGCACATAGAGGCAAGAGAGGTACAGGAAACAGTAAGTAATCTTTATTTAGCATAGTTACTTAAAACCATTGCAATATAAAATTGATTAAAAGGAGAGAGCATAAAACTGCATTATAAAAGAATTAAGAGTTAAAAAGTTCACATTCAATGAAGTTTAAAAGGGAGTTATTGGACTTCGTATTTGTGAGGTATTGCTCAGTGTCCTCATGAGCTCGTAATAATGGTCAGCAGAGCGATGTCAGGTCGGTTGAACTGGGACAGTTGTAGGTTAGGTTTTTAGGCATCTTCTTTTCAACTGCCCTCAGAAATTTTACAAAGCTGCAATTCAAGCCAGGGTCATTAGGATGAAAGCAAGCAAGGACCGCCGTCCTTCTTGTACGGATCCCTTTTCGATTGAAGTGATGCTTTAGCCAGCGTTTCCTTTCGTCCTGTAGTTTTTCACAAGAGCATATCAAATGCAGCATATGCTCTTGTGCCAACCCGCATAGCCGACACAGGGGGTCAGCTTTGATTTTGAGCCAGCGTGGGAGGTTTTGAGTGCAAGGTAGCAGGCCCAACCTGTGCCTTAAAAAGCACATCTTGACACTTTTGGAGTATCCCTCGGCCAGGTAGCGCTGTTGTACCTTAGTAGTGTATGAATTCAGGGTCAGCCAGCCATGTGTTCTTTTCGAGAGAGCTTCTTTGTCTTGCAGCCATGATTGTAATTTTACTGATTTTTTAACCAGTTTTTTGAATGTTATGTGGTTTGTTGGGGTGTTCCAGAGCTGTTCTAGACCTAGATTAGCTAGGCTGCTCGTGAGGTACTTGGCTGCTGCTGAGGAAGGATGTTGTTCTAGCTCCTTCCACAGATGTTCATTCAGAGTTCCTTGTTTTGCTTTCCTCACTTTGTCCCAGGCTATCATATAGGCTCCCTGCCTTGCCAGGGACTGTTGGTCGATGCCAAATTCGAGCCTGATTTGGGCGGGTGAGGTTTGCCTGGGTAGGCTAAAAATGGTTCTGTATGCAGCTATTATAGTGTTGTCAAGGGTCTTGGCATCCCTTCCTCTGAGTGCCTCGCTCCCGTAAGTAATTGTTGGAAGAAGTTTTGCACGGATTACTTGAGTCAAGGGTAGGAGAGAGGGGCCAGAAAGTTTGTGATTTAGCGACTTCAGCGAAATCGCCAGTGAAAGTCCTCTCCCTCGTATGCTTGTTCTCTGAACCGAGAACTGCCCGCCTTTATCAATCTTCACTCCTAGATATTTGTATATTGGAGTGTCTTCAATTCTTGTTGTATTCCAATGCCATGATGTTGGTTTCCTTTTTTTCTTGCTGATGGTCATTGTTTGGGTTTTCTCCAGGTTTATTGTAAGATCGTTCTTGCCAGAATACTTTTGTGTTGCATCCAAAAGATGTTGAAGTCCTACCTTAGTGTGGCTTATTAGGACGATGTCGTCTGCGTATAGTAGACAAGGTAGCTGGAGCCCTCCTAGTTTAGGGGCGTGGGAGTTACAACCATTTAGAATTGGGACTAGGTCGCCTAGAAACAGGTTGAAAAGCGTGGGGGCCAGGACACAGCCTTGCTTTAGGCCCCTATTGGTCTGTATGGGCCTTGACAAGGCGGATCCGTCCCCTATTTTTATTTGTACCCAGGTCTCTGTGTGCAGGTTAATGAGCAGGTCCAGCAGGGGTCTCGAGATCCCCCAGTCATTTAATTTAGACCACAAAAGCTTCCGGTTTATGTTATCAAATGCGGCCTTGTAGTCGATGAAGCAGAAATGGATTGGTATTTTGTTAAATTCTGCTTTGTCAATGAGCATGCCCATGCTCAAGATATTCGTCATCGTGCCTACTGACTTAGTGAAGCCTGTCTGATTGACTGGGATTAGCGATCTCTCTGTTGCCCAATCTGTCAGCTCTTCTAGTAGGGTACCTGCAAAATATTTTGCCTCGTTATCGATTAGAGCCACCAGTCGATAGTTAAGTGGGGAAGCCTTATCTCCTGCCTTATAGATTGGGGAGATGATGGAGCCCCTCCAGGATCTTGGTATTGTATTGAATTGTCTGATTTCCAGAAAGAGGGGTTCCAAGGCTGCTGCCCAGCCTGACACATCTTGTTTGTAAAGAATAGGAGGTATACCGTTTGGCCCTGGTGCTCCCTCCTTTCTTCCTTTTTTGATTTGGCGTTGGATGATACTTTGTAAGTTCGGCAAGTTCTCGATGTCATTTGGAGTATAGAATTCTGAGTGCCTTGTATCGTTAATTGTTGTTAGATTTTTACAAGTGGCAGGCTGGCAGTGCTGGCTATTTCCTTCAGCCTGACTGAAGTGGGTGCATAGAAAGCTTGCCCAAATATCCTCTGAGATGTTTGATGAGACCCCATGGTGCGAAGGTCTTATGAATGCATTTATTGATTTCCAGAACCTTGCTCCGTCATTCCGTTTGATATCGGAGTGGAGTCTCGCCCATAGATTATCCTCAGCTGATTTGTTTGCTTCCCATTTTAATTTTTTTAGTGTTGATTTTAGTTTTCGTACGTGGTCTTGCTTTACGATATCCATGGGTTTCCGTTGGAGTTCTCTCATTGTACAGTAGATCGATTTCTTTATGTCTTTTATTTTTCTTTTGTCTTCTCGAGAGAATTTGCAAAAATGTGCATCCCCCAGTTGCGACTGAGGCTTAGATCTTGTAGCATACATAGACATAGTACTTGTAAAATTTTCCCATTTCGTAATTTCACTATGCCCGGCGCGGCTCTCGAAGTGCTGTTTAGCCCTTTCCACTAGCGTTCCATCTGTTACTGCTGAATATTAAATTTTTTTAAAGTTGATGGTTTGAGTTAACTCTTTTGACATTTTTGAACGCTCAAAATTTGGTTTTGTGGTCTTGATGGTAATTTCTTGGGGGCAGTGGTCGCTGTCCCCACTGCAGCCGATCCGGTATGATTTTAGAAACTGAAAAAAGGGTAATGATAAAAAAGTATAGTCTAGAATGCTACTCATTTTTGTTGTGTGAAAGGTTGCGACTGGAGGATTATCTCCAGAGGTCCTACCATTGAGAGCCCTGATATTAAAATATTCCAGATTTTCCAGCGTCCTATTGCCTAATTTAGTTTTTTGGGATATCTGTGAAATTGCTTGTATTGGGATATCCCAAATTGCGTTTTGGGTTAGTTGTACATCTTCCTGTGTCGCACCCATGAGGTTAAGATTGAAGTCCCCAGTAAGAACAACATTTGGTGTAGATCTTTCCCTTATATGTGTCTCCATAAAGCTGCAGAGATCTTTAGCTGCTTTCCCCTTCCTTCTTGGATTAATATAGGCATTTATTAGAAGGAAGTCGGTCTCAGTAGTGCTTTGTTTGAGTTGTGGCAAGCAAATATTTACAGCCAGGGCAGCTGTAGAGGATGGCCCCTCTTCTTTTGCCATCAGCACACTTGTAACCAAAATATACGTTACTAGGCCGCCTTTGGAGTGCCCATATTTTGCCGTCCTAGTTGCGGCTGAGTAAAAACGTAAGTAGATAAACAAAAAGAGAGAGGCCAGATCAATCTCAAATAATGCCACAAGATTGGAGCGAGATAACTGAGGATCACACACTCACTTAGGGTGAAAAGGAAAGCCCTCACACACCGACCTAGTCAGTGTCATGCTTCATCATCGGGCCCCACCAAAGAGGCCGAGTGCCTCTTTGGTGTGCTACAACGCCAGAAAGACTGCGGAGCTGGTTGTGTGAAGGAGGACGTGTTGTGAGGGTGAGTTAAATTAAAAGTGTCTAAATGAGTATCAAAAAATTTTTTTTATTAAATGATCCCTAAGACACGATTTAACAGGTATTATGTGTCTGAATTTAGTTGCCAAGGATTAGGAATGGTAAAATTCAGATAAATACAGTGGATAAATTCGTCAGTCAACATGTTTCTGCCATTTTGGAGGTTTAAATTTACCAAGGCATTCTTCAGGACTATACCCCGGCGGTATGGACTCTCTAATCGTCCACCCTAACCAAGGGACGTGAAAGTGAAAAAAAGGAAAGGTGAAAAAAGTGCATAAAAAGGGAGAGCAAATGCTCGATCCCAAAAAAACTCCAAATTCGGGAGTATTTCTGCACCTGTAAAGTGAAAGTACACATACAAACACAAACACAAACATACAATAATTAATAAATGCCATTGCGTTTGGTTGTCGTGCTCCTTAAAGTGTGGCAAAATTCACGTGCCCAAAGTAACAAGTAGGTTTAACACCATCCGCATAACCCTGAAGGGATGATATCGGTAACTCTGGGACGTGGGGTGATAAGGTGTTTTAAAATACACTTAATTGGAAAGAAAACAAGTTAAAAGCACACTCTATGTACTCCTTCTGAAGGGATCAATTGACCAAAAGGTCGGTGACCCCCTAGTTTGGTAATAACATACATAATTCTCACTTTAAAATATGGCGCTACTTGCACCATGGGTCTCGGGAGGGGGGTTGGAGCGAAATTGGCACATCCTATAAATGAAAAAGAGGTATTAGCCATTCGGTCCCGAAATACGGGCAGTACTTAGCTCTGTATCCAGGCCGATCAGCATTCAGGAGCACTCACGCCCTCGTTGCTCGCAGCCCGCTTAGACACCTAGGATCTCCCTCGCGACCGGACCCCGTCGATGGAGAGCGGGGCCGGTGAGTGAGTATTAGAGCGAGGGCGCAGGGCGTTGCTTTCTTCCTGGTGGGCGTGCCCGACCAGGAAGAGGCCAGGAGCGCGCCCACCCCCCGTCGCAAGGAGGCCTGACACGCACCGGACTGGGAAGGGCGTCGCGTCCTTCCTGGTGGGCGTGTCACGCGAAAGAGAGGCCAGGAACGCGCCCGCCCCCCATCTACATAGGAGGCTTGGAACGCACCGGCCCGGGTCGGTGGGGAAGAATAATTACACCGTGTTTAATGGGCAGTATTCAGTTGGAATACCGGCGCTAGATGATCACATGTCAACAAACAGTTAGCAATGCTGTATATAGCCAATGTTTAAGAGAGGGCGACTAATGAGGTCAGTAGATAGCGCCCTAGTTGTGCACTCCAGCACCAATAGAATTAATGTGATGAGATACTATGCACAGTGTGGGGAGGAGGAAAGGAGAGAGACATACTGCAAAAAAGCAACACATAGCACAGAACAGGCAATTGGCTTAGAATTGTCCTTTTCAAGACAAAATGCAGAAAATGCAGGGTGATGGGTCAGATAGTCATATTGATACTCAGGATAATACAGTATTCCATGGGATATCATCGTTAAGGCCGGTGGTATGGGTCCCCAAGCGATACACCCAGCGTTGTTCTTTTTCAAAGAGTCTGCTTGTGATATTGGTGGTCCCATGGAGTGCTTCAATTACAGTCCACCTCAAATCATTGGGTGTGTGATTGCTGTCTAGGAAATGGCGGCTCAGCTTGGTGGTTAGTTTTTTACACCTTATGTTGCTTCGGTGTTCGCATATACGTTGTTTCACCCTGCGGGTAGTCATGCCAATGTAACGAAGCTGGCAAGTGCAGGTGATCATATACACGACATTCGTAGTGTTGCAGTTAGTGTGTTCTCTCTGTACCCAGACCTTCCCTGGTTCCAATGCTAAGGTTTTAGTTGCTTCTGTCAGGTGGCAGACCGCGCAATCCGAACATGGGTAGTGACCTATAATTTTTGGTAGGCCCCACGCTGCGGTTATAGATGGCGCATTACTAATAAGTTTCTCTTTCGGCCTGGTGTGGACTAGTGCATCTTTTAAGCTTCGACCTTTTTTGAAAGAAAAAAGTGGTTTCTCCCAGTTTTCTTTGCAGGATGTGATGATATTCCAGTGTTTGTTAATTGTCTTTTCATCACATTGGACAGACTATTGTAAGTTGTTACACACGTCAGTGGGATTGAATCCGGGTTCTTATCTTTTTCAGCCAGGAGTACCTCTCTAGGTTGGTTTCTGGCTCTTTTTAGGCCCTTATTCAAAATTGGAGCTGGGTAACCCCTGTCTTTCAATTTCTCCGTAAGAATGGTTGACTGTTCCTTGAAATCAGAGAGGGCACTACAGTTTCTTCTAAGTCTCAAATATTGCCCATAGGGGAGATTCTCTTTAAGAGGGCGAGGGTGAAAACTTCTGAAGTCAAGAAGATTGTTTTTAGCTGTGGGCTTATGGTGGGTCTTGGTCGTAAGCCCAGTACCAACAGCAGAGATGACCACATCAAGGAAGACAATGTCTGTTTTGCTAGTGGATTTTGAGGCCAAATTCATATTACCCCCCACTGCAGCGTTTTCAACTCACATGCTTCTTTGGAAGCGTTATATTGATGACATTCTGCTTCTCTGGACAGGTAGTGATGGTGAACTGGACACATTCCTGATCTGGATCAACACGCTAGATCATAACCTGAGATTCACACACACCACTAGCAAAACAGACATTGTCTTCCTTGATGTGGTCATCTCTGCTGTTGGTACTGGGCTTACGACCAAGACCCACCATAAGCCCACAGCTAAAAACAATCTTCTTGACTTCAGAAGTTTTCACCCTCGCCCTCTTAAAGAGAATCTCCCCTATGGGCAATATTTGAGACTTAGAAGAAACTGTAGTGCCCTCTCTGATTTCAAGGAACAGTCAACCATTCTTACGGAGAAATTGAAAGACAGGGGTTACCCAGCTCCAATTTTGAATAAGGGCCTAAAAAGAGCCAGAAACCAACCTAGAGAGGTACTCCTGGCTGAAAAAGATAAGAACCCGGATTCAATCCCACTGACGTGTGTAACAACTTACAATAGTCTGTCCAATGTGATGAAAAAGACAATTAACAAACACTGGAATATCATCACATCCTGCAAAGAAAACTGGGAGAAACCACTTTTTTCTTTCAAAAAAGGTCGAAAGCTTAAAAGATGCACTAGTCCACACCAGGCCGAAAGAGAAACTTATTAGTAATGCGCCATCTATAACCGCAGCGTGGGGCCTACCAAAAATTATAGGTCACTACCCATGTTCGGATTGCGCGGTCTGCCACCTGACAGAAGCAACTAAAACCTTAGCATTGGAACCAGGGAAGGTCTGGGTACAGAGAGAACACACTAACTGCAACACTACGAATGTCGTGTATATGATCACCTGCACTTGCCAGCTTCGTTACATTGGCATGACTACCCGCAGGGTGAAACAACGTATATGCGAACACCGAAGCAACATAAGGTGTAAAAAACTAACCACCAAGCTGAGCCGCCATTTCCTAGACAGCAATCACACACCCAATGATTTGAGGTGGACTGTAATTGAAGCACTCCATGGGACCACCAATATCACAAGCAGACTCTTTGAAAAAGAACAACGCTGGGTGTATCGCTTGGGGACCCATACCACCGGCCTTAACGATGATATCCCATGGAACACTGTATTATCCTGAGTATCAATATGACTATCTGACCCATCACCCTGCATTTTCTGCATTTTGTCTTGAAAAGGACAATTCTAAGCCAATTGCCTGTTCTGTGCTATGTGTTGCTTTTTTGCAGTATGTCTCTCTCCTTTCCTCCTCCCCACACTGTGCATAGTATCTCATCACATTAATTCTATTGGTGCTGGAGTGCACAACTAGGGCGCTATCTACTGACCTCATTAGTCGCCCTCTCTTAAACATTGGCTATATACAGCATTGCTAACTGTTTGTTGACATGTGATCATCTAGCGCCGGTATTCCAACTGAATACTGCCCATTAAACACGGTGTAATTATTCTTCCCCACCGACCCGGGCCGGTGCGTTCCAAGCCTCCTATGTAGATGGGGGGCGGGCGCGTTCCTGGCCTCTCTTTCGCGTGACACGCCCACCAGGAAGGACGCGACGCCCTTCCCAGTCCGGTGCGTGTCAGGCCTCCTTGCGACGGGGGGTGGGCGCGCTCCTGGCCTCTTCCTGGTCGGGCACGCCCACCAGGAAGAACGCAACGCCCTGCGCCCTCGCTCTAATACTCACTCACCGGCCCCGCTCTCCATCGACGGGGTCCGGTCGCGAGGGAGATCCTAGGTGTCTAAGCGGGCTGCGAGCAACGAGGGCGTGAGTGCTCCTGAACGCTGATCGGCCTGGATACAGAGCTAAGTACTGCCCGTATTTCGGGACCGAATGGCTAATACCTCTTTTTCATTTATAGGATGTGCCAATTTCGCTCCAACCCCCCTCCCGAGACCCATGGTGCAAGTAGCGCCATATTTTAAAGTGAGAATTATGTATGTTATTACCAAACTAGGGGGTCACCGACCTTTTGGTCAATTGATCCCTTCAGAAGGAGTACATAGAGTGTGCTTTTAACTTGTTTTCTTTCCAATTAAGTGTATTTTAAAACACCTTATCACCCCACGTCCCAGAGTTACCGATATCATCCCTTCAGGGTTATGCGGATGGTGTTAAACCTACTTGTTACTTTGGGCACGTGAATTTTGCCACACTTTAAGGAGCACGACAACCAAACGCAATGGCATTTATTAATTATTGTATGTTTGTGTTTGTGTTTGTATGTGTACTTTCACTTTACAGGTGCAGAAATACTCCCGAATTTGGAGTTTTTTTGGGATCGAGCATTTGCTCTCCCTTTTTATGCACTTTTTTCACCTTTCCTTTTTTTCACTTTCACGTCCCTTGGTTAGGGTGGACGATTAGAGAGTCCATACCGCCGGGGTATAGTCCTGAAGAATGCCTTGGTAAATTTAAACCTCCAAAATGGCAGAAACATGTTGACTGACGAATTTATCCACTGTATTTATCTGAATTTTACCATTCCTAATCCTTGGCAACTAAATTCAGACACATAATACCTGTTAAATCGTGTCTTAGGGATCATTTAATAAAAAAATTTTTTTGATACTCATTTAGACACTTTTAATTTAACTCACCCTCACAACACGTCCTCCTTCACACAACCAGCTCCGCAGTCTTTCTGGCGTTGTAGCACACCAAAGAGGCACTCGGCCTCTTTGGTGGGGCCCGATGATGAAGCATGACACTGACTAGGTCGGTGTGTGAGGGCTTTCCTTTTCACCCTAAGTGAGTGTGTGATCCTCAGTTATCTCGCTCCAATCTTGTGGCATTATTTGAGATTGATCTGGCCTCTCTCTTTTTGTTTATCTACATTGAACCGGGGATTGAGAGAAGCCTTCTTGACTCTCCCTACCTCTCCCATTGTTGTTTTTTGTAAAAACGTAAGTAACCATGGAGGTTGGGTGGGTCTACAAGCCATGTCTCTTGGAGTGCCACAATGTCAAATTTTCTGATGTAGTTCATGAAATCTGAGTCAGTTATTTTGGAAGCCAGGCCATTGATGTTCCATGAGCATATTTTTAATGAGTCGTAAACATCTTCCTTTGGCTTGTGGTCGATGTGTCATTCGTTGTTGTTTAGAGTTCTAGCTATCCATCCTGAGTCAAACATTCCAGATATTTGTGTGTGTTCATCTGCAGTGACTCCCTTGATGCTGCTGTCTTGGTCAGTTTTATTGCTCCCTGGTCCTACCGCTCCTCTGAGGACCGACTTTTTTAGGGTTTTCGTGATAGTTGGAGCCGCTGCTTTTTCCGCCGGGACAAGAATGTCTGGGTACCCTGGCTTAACATAAGGTTTTATTGTGATCCCCCAGTTTTTAAAGGTGTCAGCTTCGGCAATTAATTTTTGTGAAATTTCCAGGGTTCTCCAAGTTGCTTTTGTTTTTTCTTTGCCTGTATCCTCATCGGCTACAAATTCGATGGATACCAGGTCGGAGCTTTTTAATTCTGTCAAGGATGGAATATGGGATAGCAGCTTTAAGATGTTACCTCTGTTGAGAGTGTCGTGTCTTCCTTGCGACATGTAATCCGGGTTAAACCAGACGGTGCCTGTTGGATTTTTCCGTTCTCCCCCTATTGCACTCTCTATTGTTGATCGACTGAGTCCCATGTCCTCTACTCGTCGTATTGAAGTTGTTTCCGGTTGACTAGAGATGGATGCAGTGACTCTTAGCCGTCGACCAGGTGTGTGTTCATTTGATATATACGGCTCAGCATGTGGTCGTTCATCTGACCGTCGCTTAACCTCTACTAGTCGTGCTGCAGTGGTTTTAGCGTCATTTGTACTGCTTGTAGTTATTCTTAGTTCTTGGCCAGTGGTTTTAACGTCGTTTGTACTACTTGTAGTTTTTCTTAGTTCTTGGCCAAAGGTGTGTTGGTTCCTTAATGGCGACCCGTCTAGATGGGGAATTTCACAAGGTCTTGTGATGTTACTCGTGAGACCCGATGTCCCCATTATAGCTGAGTCTGCTTCTCTCCTTGCAGACAGTGCACTTTCCATAGTCCTTGCTGGATAGCTTTCTGGCAACCGTTTGCCTAACGCTGTGATAGCCGGTCCTCGAGCGATCCCAGACTGTGTTCCCCTAGTAGGTCCATGATTTTTTATTTGCTGGCAGGCCGAGCTGGATTGCATGCTGCTTTTTTGCGCTGGTTTCGTGCAGGGGGCAGGGGTTATGTTGCTGGTTTCGTCGAGTTGGAGGCATGAGTTTCGTGTACCTCTTCCGTGCTCTTTTTGAGTGCGAGAGCTGTGTGGTTCCGGATTTGTTTTTGTTTTGCTGTTGCACTCTGGCCCTTTGATGGTTGTTACCTTGATCGGGGTCTCAGATGTGCCGATGACTTCATCCGATTCTGATAGATGTGTGGCACCCTCGGGACGTGCTTTACTTTGTTCCATATTAGGAGTGTTCCCAAATAGTTGTAGAAACCCATTGCGTTGAGAATCGATTTTCTGTTTCCTGCCTTTGCGTTTTTTTGCTCGTCTTTGTTTGGCGTTCATTTTTGGGTTTGTTATTTCTTCCTCTGTGATTGTTCTTCTAAATTCTGTGCACAAATCGCTCATTATTGTTGGTAGTGTCGACAGTTTGTCGATTATTGGACCGCATCCGCATCCTTCTTTGTAACAGCCAGATTCTTGGTTTGTTAATGGCAGTTTATTTTGAAGAAAAGTATTCAGCGTGCCCAATTTCCCATCAATGGCCACCACAAATACAGCCAATGTGTCAAGTAGCGACAGTTGGGTGTCCATTTTGTCCGATTGGTAGTTGAGGGCTTCTACCAGGAGTTGTATTGTTTTGAGCAGGCTGCTCCACGCGGTTCCCTGATCTGTTTGCTTCAAGGTTTTGTCCTGGTAGTCCGCAGTCCCGGGGCTTTTTTGGCCCACCTCTGGAGCCCCCGCGGCCTTCACTGGCTGATCCACTGAGATATCATTTATGGTGATCGGTAAGGACGTGTTCATTCTTGTTTCACTGATGCTTTTGTCTTGGGTGTATGCTACTAGGAGGTCTTCCCACTCCTCCTTGCCCAAGTATGAGGATATTTCTATCAAGTCTAGAGGCGAGGTTGGTGGCCTGTGCGAGTGTACAGTATCCTTCCCTGGCCTCATCGTGCTGTTGTGGTCATTTGTTCGTTCAGAATATGTTAAAGATTGATTCCCAGGAGTTAAGGCATTCTCTTCCCAGCACTCCTTTTCGTCTTTTCGACTTGCCCCATTGTGGTATTTGGGGTCTTTTCCTGGTGCTTTGATTTCCGACGTACTACTCATATTGCAGTCAGAAGGTGGGTCGGCCTCGCTGTCCTTACCAGATGTTGTCCTCTCACACAGTTTTTTGCTAATAGTTTTGCCGAGGGCTATAAGGCCTTTGGGTGGTATTTGTGTGGGCTGGCTTTTATTATTGTCGTTCGCCCTGTGCACTTGGATAAGAATTGGTTCTAAGACGATTTTCATGCCAGGCGTTGATCCTTTGGTTGCGCCAGCCGTTATGAATTTATTTTTGTCACCCTGAGGGGATGATGCCACTTGTAATGGGTCTCTGGCTGTAAAAATAGGGCTCTTCTTGCCATCGCTGTTGTCATCGGTTACTGAACTTGTATTGTGCACGGGCACTGTCTGACAAGTCTTGGCAGGTTCAATGGATTCCTGTAGACCTGAAGATTCATTGATGTTGGAGAGTAGTTTATCCCCCATGTTTTTTAGGAAGTGAAATTTTGTGTAAATTTTTGGTTGGAGCCTTGCAAGGTTGATTTTTGATTTGCTGCTCTTCTCTATGTTTTCTGGTTGTTCAATGCTCGCGCTAATGGGGTCAGATTTGTCAATTACTGTGTCAATTGTTAAGCCTTCACTCTGAGTTAGTTGCCTGGGTTTGCTTGTTTGATCTTCTCTTGCCCCCTCGACTACTTTCGGTGATCTTTTGCGTTTGTTTGACCGGTTGTTTGTCCCTCCTTTGCTAGTAGGGCATCCACGAACGCGCCCTGATCTCATATCTCCTTCCCCTATAGCCTGTTCCAGCTCCGCGCCACTGCTCCTGAACGTGCTCCTTGGCCAACCTCCCAAGCCCGTCTACCCCCCACAAGAGGGCAGCTGCCGTCGGGGAGGGGGCGATCTCGAGGAGCAGGGTATAACCCAAAACGTCGATGGATGCAGGTTTTTTGGCCGGGTCAAGGACCAGGCAGGCTCTTGAGCAGTTCTACAGTTCTGCAATTTCTACAGTTTTAGATGACGTTCTGTACTTCAGTACTCCGGCCCTGACCAGTGCTGACTCTACCCCCCCCTAGGCTCCTACTTCTGCTGATGTCTAGAGCCCCTAAGATGGAGGGGGGGGGGGGTATCTTACCAACCCGGTGCACAGTACTGGGCCGTGGGATGTGCTGGAATGAATTGCTGCTGACTGTGGGTCGGGGCGGGGAACAGCTGTAACTGCGTCTCTGTCAGCTGTGTCTCTGTCTCTGTCAGCCCCTAGACCCCCTTGCCGATTTCACTCACCATTGCTATGCTTGCTGAGGGTGTTTTGATTTCCGCTTCACTGCTCGACCACTCACTGCTCACTGCTTCACGCCTCCTTGTTGGCCTAAGCGGCGGCGTTTTTGCTTTGATTGCTTTGATTTTGCCGTGTCCTCTGTCCTCTGCTGTCCACTGCTGGCAATTGACAGGGGGGGGGGGGAGGTAGCTCCTTTACTCCTCGTGGTTTATACTCTGCAGCTCCGCAGCTCCTCTGCATCCAGCAGCCGCCGCTGAAGCTGCTCACCACTGCCCCTGCCGTCTCTGGTCACCAGCAGGAACGACAGCGTCTAGCCACCATTCACCTTGATTCCCGGCCAGCAGTCCACGGCTCTGCCGCTCGTCGACTCCTGCCCCTTGCCACTTGCCCGGTGCTCGGTATCCCGCTGAGATCCGCGGCCCCGTTCCGCTGGGAAGCCTTTAAGAGGCCCTACCACGGCAGACAGGCGGGCCGGTAGATGGGCTTGGCTGGGCTGGTGCTTTAGACGGAAACGGACTCTCCGCCGGGAATCGAGCCGACAGTCCCTGTGGCCTCACAGGGCCGGGTTAGGGACCAAGCCGAACGCGGGGCTCCCTGCGGCTATCCGGCGGTTGACCGGCAGTCTCTCTCGCGGCAAAAGCGGCGGTTTAGGCGGCTCCGCTCACCGCACTGCTCCTCTGCTCCTCTGCTCTGCTCTGCTGGCTCACTGGAAAACGCGGCACCGGCAACTGGTTCAGGAATTGAGCAGGAAACAGGGAAGTTATGCACTTGAAGATCCCAGACCATATGTATCTCTGCTCACTCCTCAACACTGCATCTGCTGCCGCGCCTCCTTTTACTCCCTCGTGTACAGGTACAGAAAAGGCGGAGGGGTGCAAAAAAAGAAACATAAGTGCAGAAAGAAGCAACAGAGGTGCTGAAAGAGGCTCAAAGGGTGCAGAAATAGGCAAGAAAAGTACAGAAAGAAGCAACAGAGGTACAGAATGAGTCAAGAGAGGTGCAGAAACAGACTTCTTAGCTCCAAAGTCCCTCAGGAGTAAATTGGACATCTTCCCTCATCCCATACTCTGCCAAGAGGCATGTTTGCAGAGTGGTGGAGAAAGAGGGACATCGCCTCCGAAGACGTCTTAGCACTCCCGCTGTGTGGGACTTACTGGAGGTAACAAGAGGGGTGGTTGGCCCCCAAGGGCATCCTTGTGGGCCAACTACTCCTCCTATTACCTCCAGTTTGTCCCACACAGCAGGATTGCTAAGTTGCATAGCAGTCCATGCCCCCTTTCACCACCACTCTGCAAACGCACTTCCTGGTACGCTCTTGGATGGGGATTGAAGTCCCCATCACTGCTGGGGGTCCTTAGGGGCCTACTAGCCTACCTTATACCTCCAGTATGTAGGACACCGAGACCGGCGGAAAGGGGGAGAGAGGAACACTGGCACCTACCCCCGGTGATAGGCCACTATGTATGTGGCTATTGTAAAGCATGCGCTCAGACAATAAATGGGAAAAGCGTAGATATCAGCCTTAACCGACTCTGGGAATTAAACACACCAAATGTAATTCCGATAATGTAATCTATCTTTTGAAATGTCCATGTGGATTACAATATGTGGGCATGATGATGTGCTGTGTAAAGATTCGAATTTTGGAACATATGAGTAATATACGTTGTGGCAGAACGAATACAAAACTCATGACCACTTTAAGGAGAGGGGTCACACTGAAAAAAACTTCACATGGACAGTCATTGACAGACCATATATCCCACCAAATGTTAGTGACAGTATGAACTTCCTCTTTGTAAGAGAACAGAGATCGGTGAATGGACTGCATAGCGATAGTCATGGTTTAAATGAGTTTATCCCTTGGTACCAGCTGTATGGGATAACAACTAACTATGAAACAGAGGGCTTGAATCAGAACATTCTTTCCGCCTACAGGGATTTCTCCCCGGCCCTTGAGAGATTTCTGTGCTTAATCTGAGAATTCCTATGATAAATGGTATGAGAAAAAACTCTTTGTAAGCATTGGTTTAATATTTTTTGTCAATCCTAAAGATATGTGCAGGTATGATGATTAGATAAGAATGGAGAGAGAGGCACATAAAAACTAAACATTTTTAGATCCATAAAGGTAGTCCCATGCGGCCCGATGAGCACTTGAGAAGAGAAAGTAAAGCATATTACGAATCGAAATGCTAGACACACTAATACAGGACCGAGGAGTTTATTGTTTGTTTTATTAAGTGGAATTAAATGAACAACCGTCCCTCAGCATATATATCTATTTAGATATAAAAGGAGAGCAAGAAATAGTGATCAAGAACCACCTTTTTAAGCCTGCCTTCGATATCCCTTATTTTTCCGTTGCATTAATAACGAATTTCGTTCCGTGCCCTGCACCGCAAAATGCGATGCAGGGCGCGCTACGAAATTAATTTTATTTATTTAATTGTTTACTTACCTGCAATCATCCATATTACTGTGTTTATCACCCCCCACCCTGCCCCTCCCCCGCGCCGCCTGTCTGCCCCACCGCAACTCCCTCCACAGGCCGCGGCTGATTAATAAAAAAGAAGGGAAATTGATAGGTGGGAGAACTTTAAGATGCCTGCCATGAAAAGCAGACTGTCTTCAGTTCTAGTAGTTCCCCGGCCGGATCTTGAGTCGATCCCGGGATGGCCGTAGAAACACAAATTAGCTGCCGGAAAGTGCAGACGACATTGTTGGAGGACCCGATTGGGGGCACAGGACAAATGCCGGTCTTTGAAGAAGTAAGTAGGGGAGTCTTAGCAAAAAGCGGTCCCGATTATTTGCTATGTAGCTAGCAGGTCCAGCAATAGCTAAAGGAGAACACTCGTCGTTTTTATGCGCAGTTGTGACAGCAAAAAAAGAGGAAGCTTTGGTTGGGACTCCCGTTGCTGGGAGACTATTGAAACAGGCAGACGCTTTCTACTAACGAGCAATGGCTTTTTGTTAACGAGGAGACCTAGGGGCAAGCAAGGCATAAAATTCGTTTTGCAACCATGAATGGTTTTATGTAATTGGGCAAATCATGTTCCTTTATTTTAACAAAGTTTGACAATAAGACAGCGTTCCCCCGACGGTCCAGGGTTTGGAGAAATTCTGGTAAACTCAGGTAAGACGTGGGTTTTAACTTACTAAACTCGTGGGGCAAAGTCTCTCTTGTTTTTACACAAAAGAGAGACAAGAGGTTGCATGTTCAGGCACAACAAAGGAGGTGCAAGTAATACACCAGTTCACGGATGTCAGTGTGTTTTTAAACCACATGTATAGGTTTTTTTAAAACACTAGAGGTATAACAAAAGAGACATATAAATGAGCACAATATAGAGGTGTTTTTAAAAAGGGTAAAGGGAAATCAAACGTAGAAAAGTTGTTACAAATGAACTGATACAGAATAATTTTGTGTTCATTTCTCAACACAAAATGTGTTCCCTACATACATAGTAGAAGGTTCACTGAAAACTATGAAATTTTAGACCAGAGTGTCACAGAACCCACAACACTTGTTGTGACCTGAAATACCAAGGGATCCACACCCTGAAGAAGGCCGCATTGAGCCAAGGGGGCTAACTGAAGCGGATGAAGCATGTTGGTACCTGCAGCAGGGATTTAGGGGCAGTCACCCCTCCTGTATATCCCTAATTCACTTATAACCAAGTCAAGGGGAGCCAAGAATAAAGGTAATTACTAGGTATCGCCTTAGACAGTTTTATCCTTCTCTTTTCTGCTCTAGAGATCCCTTCTTAAGGGAAAAGCTTTCCCTAACACTTTTAATTTTCTGTTTTCTTGCTTAATTTCCTCGCTCACCCCTATAAAAAAAACAGTGCTCCATCAGTTTGATGGTCTGCACCTGGACTTCTGCAGCAGCCCTACGATGAAGCATGCCACTGCATAATGGGTGAGGACAGTATTAAGAAATTCTTCAATTTTCCTTCTTTTATCATATTCTCTTTTGTCTAAGATATACCTTGAATAGGGTACCGGAACCTCTTGCCAGAATCTAGGATAATATCCCTGACCCTATTTTTTAAAGTTAACTACCCCAACTGATAGCTCCAGTAAGTCCCACACAACTGGATTGCTGAGAGTGGTCCGAGACTACGCGCCTTTTTTTACACCACTCTGCAAACACACTTCCTGGTGCACTGCAATTTGTGGGATGAAGTCCACTTTAGTCTTGAGGTCCTCAGGACAGAAGAGGACCTCATCGCCTCAACAGCAGTGAGCTAAGAGGAGCGTTTGCAGAGTGTTGTAAAACCGGGCGTGGCCTCGGACCACCTCTCTTAATTCCCCAACTTAGAATTCGCTAGGGGGTGCATTTGCTGAGTGGTGCAGGGAGGGGGCGGGGCCTTTAGCGAGATGCCGGCTTTTAAAAAAAAAAAAAATTCTTTGAAGGGGGGCTATCTGGCCCCCTATCTTTCAATATGTTGTGGATCCTGGGGACCCCATGCCCCAGGGCCTGCACATTTAAAAAAAAAAAAGAAAAACAGGAAGGGGCCATGCGGCCCCCCTCCCAAGGCCTTCTGCTTTTTAAAAATCTTTTTGCTTGGGACCCCATCCCCCAGGGCTTGGCTATTTTTTTATTTATTTTTATAAGAGGAGGCAGGCCGATTTTGGGCCCGGGGAACCCATCTCCCGGGGCCCGGCCATTCTTCTTTTTTTTTAAGTAAAGGGAGGGGGGCTGCATGGCTCCCCTCTCGGGCCACTTCTGGCGTTGGGGACCCCATCCCCTGGGGTCGGCCCTTAGCGTTGAGGACCATGGGTAGAGCCCCAATGCCCCCACTATCCCAGCTGACTTCCTGCGTCCTGCAGGAGCTAGCATTCCCTGGGGTCGGCCCTTAGCGTTGAGGACCGTGGGTAGAGCCCCAATGCCCCCACTATCCCAGCTGACTTCCTGCGTCCTGCAGGAGCTAGCATTGCTTTTGCATAAGGGGAGCTGCTGACATGCAGCTTCCCTTGTGCAAAAGCAATCTGCTTTGGTTTTTGGAAGCGAGAGCAGGTTTCCTGCTCTCACGTCCAAAAACCAAAAGCAGAGTTTGCTATGACAGGGTGGGAGCCATAGCAAACAGCAATGTCCTGGGGATGAGAACCCCAGGACATTGCAGGAGCCGGCCCTGGGGGGTAGGAGTCCCAAGGGCCATCGAGGGTTCCAAGAGACGGGCCGCACGGCCCCCCTCCCTAAGTAAAGATAGCCCCGTGGTGGTGGTGTTCCCCAGGGCCTGGGTGTCCGCAGCGGACCCCCACATGTAAATTAAGTTTGCCCCGAGGGAGGTGGTGAGAGGGGCAGGAGCTCCCCCGCACTATGTTTATATATTGAAGCCCCAGTGAGGTGGCGGTCCGTGGGGCTGTGGGGGGCCGCGTGCCCCTGTGCATAAATAATAAAGCCAAGGGGACGTAGTGGTCCCCGGGGCCCCCACTATATAACTCCTCATTGCCCCCGGGACCTGGGCTACTCGGGGGCTTAACAATAACAAAGCGGGGGATCCCGTGCTTCATTTTATTGTTGTTTTCTCAGCAGGATTTGTGCACCCAGCGCAAATTCTGCCAATTTGTTTTTGTAAGGGTCCTTGTGGGACCCCTTGAGCAGGCCTAGGGGGTGAGGGTGTTTCTACCCTGCCCCCTTTTCTTCATTTTCCACTTTTCATCCCTCTTTTTCTTGTGACTCGGTGCCAACACTTCCTGGCTCGAAATGTTGACAGCCAATCAAAATGAATCTCATGCTCTGGAGGAGTGGTGACTCCTCGGTGCTCAGATCTATCAATTTTTATTTTTTGCATTTCTCATCAACAGCTGATCGGATTTACACCTTTTTAAAAAAAAGAGTGCTTTCTGAACCAAGATCTACCTTTTGCCAAATGTGGTGTAATTCCGTTCAGCAGTTCGGGCTGTAGCCGTGTCTACAGTTCCTATGGAATTAACATGGGGAAAACGCGTTTTGGGACCCCCTTTTTTCTCGGCCCGCACTTGACGAATCACCACAAAACTTTCAAGACAGGAGCTGAACGGAGCGCCCCATTTAGATTCGTCAAACGGCGCCAGAGATATTGGCAAAACAAAAAATGCTTTTTGAATAGAAACAAGGTCCTAAATATAACTACCTACTGGCGACCGCTGGTAGGTCATATATATATATATATATATATATATTACCTACTGGTGGTCGCCAGTAGGTATATATAGTTAGGATTTTTTCTCTATGGGATTTTTGAAAATTCTATGTCTAATAACTTTGGCGTTTGTGGACGGAATTGGCTGAAATCTTCAGGAAAATGACACATTTTGTTTCTGAGCAGCCCTTGAAAATTTGGGGGGGGTTCGTCAAGGGGGGGCCGAGAAAAAAGGGGGGTCCCAAAACGTGTTTTTAACATTGAGTTTTCCATAGGGCGGTTGGCCTCACTTTTAGCCCGAACGGCTGAATGGATTTGCACGAAACTTGGCAAAATTGTAGGGACTGGTAGCCCGATGTGCCTTTGCTAGGTCTCAATATATGTGCTCCAGTGGATTTTGAGAAATTAACGTTCAAAAAAAGATATATATCTGTAACAGCGGACCGGGCAGCGCTCCGGTTCGCGGACTTTACGCGTAACGGAACTTCGCGTAGCGAAGCTGATTGGCTCTCCGGCGTCTGTGAACATTCCAAACAGTCCGTAGCGGCCGCCATCTTGTCTCTCGGTAGGATCGAGAGACAAGAGGAGGCCAAAGCGAAGGGGCAAATGACCATAAGGGGGCATAGTAGATCCTCGCTGACCCCCTAGGTTTGATGTGGAGGTTTACAAAGTGTCCCGCGGTGCAAAAAAAATAAATAATAATAATAATCGAACGGCTGAATGGATTTGCACGAAACTTGGTAAAATATTAGGGACTGGTAGCCCGATGTGCCTTTGCTAGGTCTCAATATATGTGCTCCAGTGGATTTTGAGAAATTAACGTTCAAAAAAAGATATATATCTGTAGCAGCGCTCCGCTTCGCGTAACGGAGGTTTGCGAAGCTGATTGGTTCTCCGGCGTCTGTAAACATTGCAAACAGTCCGTAGCGGCCGCCATCTTGTCTCTCGGTAGGATCGAGAGACAAGAGGAGGCCAAAGCGAAGGGGCAAATGACCATAAGGGGGCATAGTAGATCCTCCTTGACCTCTTAGGTTTGATGTGGAGGTTTTAAAAGGGCCCCGCGGGGAAAAAAAAAATAATAATAATAATCGAACGGCTGAATGGATTTGCACGAAACTTGGCAAAATTGTAGGGACTGGTAGCTCGATGTGCCTTTGCTAGGTCTCAATATATGTGCTTCAGTGGATTTTGAGAAATTAACGTTCAAAAACAAGATATATATCTGTAACAGCGCTCTGCTTCGCGGAGATAAAATTATATCTGTATTACCTAGCTGTTGCTAACACCAGTTAGCGACGGCTAGTAGGAGATAGCGACCATCTTGGGCCCCACTTTGCATGTGAGTGATATTTATCACTAATGACATGCAAAGTGGGCATGCCAAGATGTTAGCGACTGGAAACAGTCGCTAACATCGCTATCTCCTATTATCAACTTTTGGAAATATTCGAGATAAGCGCGAATATCTCCAAAAGCTAGCACCTGCCCTGAGCAGTTCTTAGCCATGTTATCCAATGGGAGGTGGATAACATGGCTAAGAGCATTAGCTCGGTAATGCATGAATATCGCTGAGTTTTCAGCGATATTAATGCATTGCGGTCGTTTATTATCGTATTTGCGATAAACCTTGATAATAGCAAGGTTTATCTGCGATAATTTCTGACGATGCTTAGCGGTAAAAAAATCGTTGCTAAGCATCGTTAGGGATAAATATCGCTTAACTTTGGTAATATGCCCCAACGTTTGTTAACGTTCGATTCGAAGGAAATCAGGAAGTGTTGAAAAACATTGTCTGCGCCATCTTGTCTTTTTTCAAATGCCACACTTTTGTCGTGCACGGCAGCCATTTTAGATGCCTTGACCAGACCCACTCTGTGCACGCTGTCGATCCTTAGCATGGCTCCCCACCCTCGCAAGCATCTCCCCCAGGCAGTGGTCACCCCCGCTCTCTGTCTTATGCATGGGTAATAAACCTCCCCCCATCTGCGCTGCTCTTCCCTGAGAATCACACCCTGTGCCCGCCCGACACCTCCCTTTCGCCCTATTCACTACCGCACCCTCTGACACTCCTTTTCCTCTGTGTCCGATTGTCCAGGCTGGTCCTAGGGTATCAGCTAGCCCTGCAGATGTAGTTTATGGCCCCAGCTGTAAAGAATCACCCCTCTTCAAAGGAGTTATAGTAGATCAAGGCCCACACTCGATGAGATCCGTCACAGCAGACGCGTTCCTATTATCTGAAAACCATCCTGTATTGTGATTGGGGAGGGGACCGAGCCTGAAGCGGAAGATTCCAGGGATGACTCTTTGTACATCAAAGTTTTTACAATTATGTGTCACATTAAAAATATATAGCACTCCGACAAAGTAGTAAGATTATAAAACTTTAATAACTTATAAATATATACAAGAAAACAAAAATAGTAATAACATATAAACATTTTTAGGGAAAAACAACGAAGTAGCGGTCGGCTGTGCGAATAGTCCCAACGCAGCACAACGTCCAGATTTCCGGCGTGGGGCGTCGCGGGGGGTGGGTCATCAGTAGCAAACTGTTGTGCGAATAGTTCCAAGGCAGCAAAACGATGGCACCAAGGTGATGTCCAGTAAGTTGCCGCACTGGTTTTGGTATCCTACAATGCTGCTCCGAATAACGGCGTGGGGCGCCCCGGGGGAGGCGGCGTGAACGGGCCTCTCCAGGTGGAGTGTCATCTGTTGTAGTGGGGCGCCCCTTTACCGTTTCAGTTGCCATTCCGTCCGTTTTTGGTCCACTGTGTCAAAATCCGCCATTCAGCTGAGTTGCGCCCACTCTTGCGGTGCAGCGATAGGCGGCTGTCACAGGACTCTCAAAATGGCGGCAGGCTCTTTCCTTTTTGGGCCTGGTCCACTGAAATGGCCCTGGGACACCTTGGAAATCGGACGCTTGTCTGCTAGGTCTTGGACCCCATTCTCGAAAGCGTCCCCTCCGCCTTGAGGATTCATCAAAAGTTTTGGGGGCCCCCGGCTTCTGGTGGGGAGCGGTTGCCATGATTGCTCGCGGAATGACCACGACGGAGCTACGAGATGGTGGTGCTCTCATGCTGACGCCAGCTTCAGTCTGAAACATCCAGAAACAAGGTGGGGCTTTCATCGTTTGGGAAAAAAAAAAAGTTTTCATCCAATGAAAAGTGTTGTTTTTAGGTTATATGATCAAGCCTTCCATCATTAGGAAACCAAAAGTAAAATGAACCAATGAAAAGTTTTATTAACAAGTCACATGACTTGTTATGCGGCATAGGGTATAAAATGCGGAGAAAATACGTTGGCACGTGAGGCGGCGTCAGTAGCGGACCGATGTGCGAATAGGCCGAAGGCAATACAACGCGCCAAGATCCGGATGGCACCGAGGTGGTGTCCAGCAAGTTGCAGCACTGGTGTGGCCATCCTACAATGCTGAAAGTCGGCGTGGGGCGCCCCGTTGGCCTGTGAGTTTGCGTTAGTAGCGGACCGATGTGCGAATAGACCGAAGGCAGCACAACGCGCCAAGATCCGGATGGTACCGAGGTGGTGTCTAGTAAGTTGCCGCACTGGTGTGGCCATCCTACAATGTTGAAAGTCGGCGTGGGGCGCCCCGTTGGCCTGTGAGATGGCGGCAGTAGCGGACCGATGTGCGAATGGGGCCAAAGGCAGCGCAACAATATTTTCGGAATAGAAGACACCACAAGGCGCTGAGATGCCAAGATCCGGATGGCACCGAGGTGGTGTCTAGCAAGTTGTGGCACTGGTGTGGCCATCCTACAATGGTAAAAGTCGGCGTGGGGCGCCCTGTTGGCCTGTGAGATGGTGTCAGTAGCGGACTGATGTGCGAATGGGGCCAAAGGCAGCGCAACAATATTTTCTGACTGACACCACAAGGCGCTGAGATGCCAAGATCCGGATGGCACCGAGGTGATGTCTAAGTTGCGGACCGATGTGCGAATGGGGCCAAAGGCAGCGCAACAATATTTTCTGTATGGAAGATACCACTAGGCGTTGAGATGCCAAGATCCGGATGGCACCGAGGTGATGTCTAGCAAGTTGCTGTACTGGTCTGGTCATCCTACAATGCTGAAACTCGGCGTGGGGCGCCCCATTAGTCTGTGAGATGGCGTCAGTAGCGGACCGATGTGCGAATAGGCCGAAGGCAGCACAACGCGCCAAGATCCGGATGTCACCGTGGTGGTTTCATAGTTGAGAGGCACTTCATCTGCAGTGGGGCGCCGAGATCCGGATGGCACCGAGGTGATGTCTAGCAAGTTGCTGTACTGGTGTGGTCATCCTACAATGCTGAAACTCGGCGTGGGGCGCCCCATTAGCCTGTGAGATGGCGTCAGTAGCGGACCGATGTGCGAATAGGCCGAAGGCAGCACAACGCGCCAAGATCCGGATGTCACCGTGGTGGTTTCATAGTTGAGAGGCACTTCATCTGCAGTGGGGCGCCGAGATCCGGATGGCACCGAGGTGATGTCTAGCAAGTTGCTGTACTGGTGTGGTCATCCTACAATGCTGAAACTCGGCGTGGGGCGCCCCATTAGCCTGTGAGATGGCGTCAGTAGCGGACCGATGTGCGAATAGGCCGAAGGCAGCACAACGCGCCAAGATCCGGATGTCACCGTGGTGGTTTCATAGTTGAGAGGCACTTCATCTGCAGTGGGGCGCCGAGATCCGGATGGCACCGAGGTGATGTCTAGCAAGTTGCTGTACTGGTGTGGTCATCCTACAATGCTGAAACTCGGCGTGGGGCGCCCCATTAGCCTGTGAGATGGCGTCAGTAGCGGACCGATGTGCGAATAGGCCGAAGGCAGCACAACGCGCCAAGATCCGGATGTCACCGTGGTGGTTTCATAGTTGAGAGGCACTTCATCTGCAGTGGGGCGCCGAGATCCGGATGGCACCGAGGTGATGTCTAGCAAGTTGCTGTACTGGTGTGGTCATCCTACAATGCTGAAAGTCGGCGTGGGGCGCCCCATTAGCCTGTGAGATGGCGTCAGTAGCGGACCGATGTGCGAATGGGGCCAAAGGCAGCGCAACAATATTTTCTGAAGAGAAGACACCAAAAGGCGCTGAGATTCCAAGATCCGGATGGCATCGAGGTGGTGTCTAGCAAGCTATGCAGTTGAGTTGTGTGCGCACTTGCGGCGAATAGGTCGAAGGCAGCATAACAATGTTTTCTGAATAGAAGACACCACAAGGCGTTGAGATTCGGTTACCACCGAGGTGATGTCTAGCAAGTTGCCGCACTGGTGTGGCCATCCTACAATACTGCTCCGAATAGCGGCGTGGGGTGCCCGAAGGGGGGGGGGGAGGCGGCGTGAACGGGCCTTCCTAGGTGGAGGCTCGTCTGCTGTAGTGGGGCGCCCCTTTACCGTTTCAGTTGCCATTCAGCTGAGTTTCGGCTGCTCTTGATGCTACAGCGACAGGCGGCTGCAACAGGACTCTCAAAATGGCGGCCTGTTCTTTGGATTTGGGCCTGGTCCACTAAAATGGCCCTGGGACACCTTAGAACTCGGACGCTCGATTTTTTTTTCCTTTCCTGTACATGCAAAAAAAGGTAAATGCCCGGTACGTTACACGCTTCATCTGCCACGATGAACTCTCCAGAGGAACCGAAAAAAAATATAGTTATGGTAACTATACCATGCATCGTCATATGGAGAGGTGGCACCAATTAATTATAGTGCTGCATAAAAGAGAGATTTGGAGGAGAACCCCTGACCTGCTAGTACATTCATCAAAGAAGTGGCACTGACAGCATCAGAGGCAAGGGAAACGGTCCCAAATATTTAGAAGAACTTTGGAAAGATTAAAATGACATGTTTAGATTGTGGCAAATTAATTTCATGTGGACAGATGAGTGTTACTCTAATAAATACAGCATATGAACATCATCATAGTCGATGGTTGGTAGAGACATTTTGACTATATCCTGGACCTGCCCGTCCTCGCCCAAAATGGCGCCGGAATAAATGGGACTCGTAACTCCTTGTTGTGTACTGGTTGCAGAACCTTGAAATCACGAGATACGTATGCAGTTTTGAAGCACATGGCGGGCGGGGACGAGAATTGATTGAATATTTCGACATCCCTATTGATATTAAGTTCTGATGTGTTATTGATTACTGTACTATTGAAAGTTTGAATTAACGTCACCCATGGTACTTGCCCGCAAATGTATATCGAGATAATTTTATTGTAACTGGCCCTGTCGTATTTTAATTATAAAATGTACGTCCACCGATTCCGTAACTGTTAGACACCTTAGTTCTTGCAACCTAATGGCCCGCCCGTTACGTTCCTCTACAGTGTAAATGTGTACTCATCATATACGATTACAGTTTGCTCCGTGGCCGGCCCACGTGGTTATAGGCTCGTATTTGTATAATGAAATTTTCACAATAAAGGTTTTTAAAAGAAAACATGGTAGTAGTATATACATTGGTAAAGTTTTTAATAATAGTCACTGTTTTAGAATCATTAAAAGGCAAGTGAAATAAAGCAGACCAATTACATGAAGGGTAAAAGGTATAATACGAAGGAACGCAGTAAAGATAAATGGTCAAGGGCTGTTGTGTTTTCTATTCCTGCAACATAAAGTGATCGATAAGAATCTCATATTCAGGCGTATCGGCGACTAAGACAGCAGGTCGACCCTCTTTTGCTCAACGGCTCCGTCATGGGACGAAGAAACGCTCTTTTTTTCGAAAAAAGAATATATTTTACTTGCAGGACAGTTGTAAATTTTCCGGGAAAGTACATTAGCCTGGAACATTATAACATATATTTAAGAAAAAATAATGTTCGGAAGTAATAAAAAGCGTAATTTTTAGGTCATATGACCAAGCCTTTCATCATTAGAATAAGAAAAGTAAAATGAACCAATGAAAAGTTTTATTAACAAGTCACATGACTTGTTATGCTTACGTTACGCGCTGCGCGCCCCGGATGACTTCCGGATGCGCTAACGCGGCGCGTCATATGACGCATTACGCGACAACGCAGGTCCAGAATATAGTCAAAATGTCTCCACCAACCAGCGGTCGGAACACAACCCCTTTCAGCAGGCTAAATAGTTCTGTTAAATGACAACAGAAGGGACAGGCAACAAGAACCATCAGTCAAAGAGGGGAGGGCTAGTTCTTCTCTACCGGGTTACATTGGGGCGCTACCGGAACTGATCGAATTGGTAGTCTACAGTGTTTCTGGATGTTTCAGACTGAAGCTGGGGTTAGCATGAGAGCAGTACCATTTCGTAGCTCCGTCGTGGCCATTCCGCAACCAATCATGGCAGCCCCTCTTTATCGTTATTTTGGGCGGGGTGGGTGGCGGAGCCGAGCTGTTTTGCAGCCATCATTGTGTGGAGTTCAGTTCATCTCACTAGTTTTGTATTTGTCATGAGGGGTTGTTCCTAATGTTTCTATTTTAGCGAGGTCAAAAAGAGATCCCGTTAGTGGCCTACTGATTTTGCTTGATTCCTTTTCTTTTTGTTTTTACACGATTTTTCGTTATCTGCAAAGACTAAACAGAGTATTGCGACTCTGTGTTTGTTTGTAAATAGAGAATGAACCAAAGAGAACCAATTCTAAAACAGTAAATACTTGGATAACAATCAATCAAATGGAGAGAGAAGCAGGCACGACGTATTACAACGGGGGCAAAGGCCTGCGTTAACTACCCTTCACTATGTGCAAAGAGAGAGTACTCCTAAAAGAAATGAGGGGGGGGGGCACCATTCAAAGCAGATCAGTGTGCATAAACACGAAAATGTTTTCACTTACCACGTACTTGACATTCGACAGCTTATGATATTTGCTATTAAAAAACCATTGAAATTCACTGAAAAAACCATAGGTTATAGATCATATATAGTTAGGAATTAGCATTTACAAAACCTTGAAAATTCACTGAAAAAACCATAGGTTATAGACCATATATAGTTAGGAATTAGCATTTAAAAAACCTTATTTTACTCACACAAAACTATTGAAATTCCATATATAGTTAGTTGCACTAACTATATATCGCGCACCCGCAATCCACTGCTGATGATGTCACATATTACATCATTCATGACATGGTCAGTGACATCACTGATGACATCACTGATGACATCTCAAATGACATCACTAGTAGGTAGGTTATATATATATATATATATATATATATATATATATATATATATATATATATATATATATATATATATATATATATATATATATATATTTTTTTTTTTTTCTGTACAAATATAGTTTCCAGATCCATATTCAGTGCTGTGCTTAGCCAAATGAACTGTATTCGCAGGTGCTTAGTCAAATGAACTGTATTCGCGAATACACTGATACTTATTCTCTTGCTTGTTATAAGTGATGCGTCTGCCTTATCGGTGCAGAATTCTCTTTCAAAAGAGCATTTCCACACACCGCCTTGCCATCTTTAAATGGTGCTAAGAAACCTGCACTGCACGATGCGGGAGGGGAAGCCACCAGCTGCGTTATCACGTCTTTCTGGCCTCAGTGCAGGCGTCTTTCATGTTTCATGCATGCATTCCTAGGGGCGGGCTCCACCCGATGAGATAAAATAAATGGCAAGAGACCGCTCAGGGTCTTTCCGCCATCATTGTGTGGACCAGTATTCATTTACGCGCTACACAGGCCTTACCTCCATGGCCCCGCAGAGCTACAATGGTAACGAGGCCGGTCTGAAACCTGATGCTCGGTTCCACCTCTGGTGGTACTAGTGAAGGGGCCCATGCCACTCCTGTTCCCAAGGGGTATTGCCTTCGCCCCCGACTGCCCTCACCATCTGCTGCCCTCGGTTGTGTGCCCGGAGAAGGCCACTGCACCGTTGTGCATCCAGGCAGCAGGAGTCTGTGCACTGCCATTGCTGCCGCGCAAGAACTGCAGCCTGCAGGGAGCCCACCCCTGTGTGGACACCAAGTCCTAAAGCGGAAGTCTGTGTGTGGCCATCGCCACAGCATGAGTGCTGCAGCCCGCAGGGTGCCCACCCCTGCATAGGTACCATGTCTCGGAACGAAAGTCAGCACGTGGTCGTCATCACCGTGCGAGTGCTGCTGCCCGCAGTGTGCCCCTGCATAGGCACCATGCCCCAGACTGCCGAGGGGCCTCTACTGCCTGCATTCAGCGCCGGACGGCACGCCCAGGAGTTTCACAGGAGGAGCGCGTTGAGGAGGACTGCGTGCACTCAGCGGCTGGAGCTGCATGCCCCATCACAGACTGCCAGCGGGTGAGTGTCTGAAATTCCACGGGGGCTACCTAACTCACATGCTGCTATGCGCACACCACCTGCTGCTCAGCCCAGTCAGCACATGCCCACAGAGGGGAGTGCAAGGTTTTGACAGCCCAACACAGCCTGAAGGGAAACAAAAAGAAAAGGGACAAAGTGAAAAACAGGGAAGAACAATTTTGACCATTTGGTACCGAGTTGCCTAATCAGGAGTCTGCCTCCCCCCTACCAACATGGGATTACTGCATACCTGCGAATATCCTGCAGGCCAAGGCTGCCAGTGACATCTCTACCGCACTGGCACAATTCGCCTGGACTGCAACAGGCCCCCAAAATAGTGCACAAGTCCCTGCAAGCTAAGACCACTAGGTGACACTCCCAAGAAGAAGGGGAGGAGAAAACAAGAAGGGGACTGGTACGCCACGCCTGTGCACATATACGCCACCAACATGAGCAGGCAGCTGCAAGCAGGTGCCGCAGGCCCACCGGCCGATGCGGGCGATCAGCAAAGGGGCGCAAAGTCCCACCCCCAAGCCATGGCCACATGGTTGTGGTCCCGCTGCAGCCCTCCAGAGAAGTTGCCGACCTAGCCATGACAGCCCCATGGTGGAAAGCATGGATTGGACTACTGAACCCCTATTTCAGGGGTACCAGAGAGACAGACGGCGCAGTAAAAAGATCGCTGCTCGTATACTATGGCAGCGCAGAGATCTACGATCTTTTCGAAACACTGTCCAACACAAAGAATGAAGATGACTATGAGGTGCTGGTCGTCGCGCTCGATAGGCATTTTTGACCCGCAGCTGAACCCTGATTTAGAGCGTTTCAAATTCAGACAAGCGTGTTCTACGTGCAGCTGTAAAGGCTGGCAAACTTGTGCAAGTTCACAGACCAAAGGGAAGAAATACGCGGCCAGGTCATCCAAGGATGCCGCTCAGCGCAGCTGCAAAAACTGATCCTTTGGCAACCGGGGATCTCCCTGGACGAGATTCTCATACTCGCCAGTTTCATGAACTTTCAGATGCCCGGGCGGGTGTAATGGAAGCTGTCCTGCAGAGGACTGCCGCTACACCAGCCCCACTGAAATATACGACCACCAAAGAAGAGAGAGTCGAGGCCATACAACGGCACCCGAGTGCAACCCGCCCTGCACCGGGGCCATCTACAAGTGGGGCGGGTGGCAACTGCGGAGTAGAACACCTGTCAATGGCAGTGTGTGGAGCAAAGGGGAAGACATGCTCCTGCTGCGGAAAGGTAAATCACTTTGCCAAAGTGTGTAGAAGCAGCCAATCTCGAAAGACCTTCCCCAGGCCTTGAGGAATGACACAACGTCTGCACCAGGTAATCTCGACGATACATACTCACAAGATGATGGAGCGACGCGTGAACGCTGCCACACGCTTGAGGAAGATGACGACGAGGTGTTTGTCATATCTTTCGTCAGCAGGTCAGTCAAACACCGAAGACTGCCACCGAAGTGCTCTGTCGTGGTCGGAGGGTCAGCCGTTCAGGTGCTCATCGATACGGGCGCATCATAGACATCAATACGGTCAATGTCATGGACTCGGAGCAGTACTGACAGTTGTCACCATGACCCCTTCTCGCACCAACCAAGACCAGGATCTACACCTATGGAGGTACACATCCTCTACCCCTCAGAGGGGTCATTGAGGCTGAAGTCACTAGTGATGGACATGTCACGAGGGCCCATTTCCCCATCATGGAAAGGAGAAAAGGCACCCATCTCAGTTTGCCACACTGCAGAAGACCTCGGCCTGGTTTTCTTTGCTCGACAGGTCCATGAGTTTCACGCTGATGTCATCATGCACGATTTCCCGGTGCTGTTCACAGGGCTCGGCAAGCTGAAAGGGAAGCAGTTCAAGCTCCATTTTGACCCCAACGTGAGACTGATGGCCCTAAGACATCGGAGAGTGCCGTTCAACCTCCGCCCGCAATTAGAGGTGGAACTAAAGAAACTCGAGGACCTCAACGTCATCGATAAAGTATCCGGCCCCACCCCATAGGTATCCCTGTTGGTCGTGGCCCCCAAGCTGAAACAGCAGAGTGCCATTCAGCTGTGCGTGGACATGAGGCTCCCAAATGTGGCAGTTAAAATGGAACATCATCTCAGCCCCACCATGGATGACATTGTGGCGGACATGAACGGCGCCAAGTGGTTCTCCAAGCTGGACCTGAATGCGGGGTACCATCAACTGGAACGTGGCTGCCAAACACGGTGTTCAATACCATCAAGATTGGCCTACTTCCACCCAGGTCGACGGAGTTAGTGGTGGACGCAAGCCCCATGGGACTAGGAGCCGTCCTCCTACAGGAGTATGACCAAGAGACTTGGAGGCCAGTCGCTTATTCCAGACAGGCGCTTTCTGACACCGAGACCAGTTATGCCCAGATTGTGAGGGAGGCCCTGGCTATAAAGTGGGCATGCCAGTATTTTCACCGCTATCTGTACGGACATGAATTCCAGGTAGTGACGGACCACAAGCCACTGCTCCCACTCTTCGCAGGATCCTCAAGATTGGGGCCTCCCCGGATCAAAAGATGGGCCGTCCAGCTGCAGGCATACAACTTCAAGGTCGTGTTCCATCCTGGAGCACATAACCCAGCAGACTACCTCTCACGGCACCCTGAGCTGCCGGTCGCAAGAGCCCTTCTTATGCCGTAACATACTCAGAGGCATTCGTAAAGATAGTTTCGCATAAGGCATCTCCAAAAGCAATGACATTGGAGGAGATAGGCCAAGCCACGTCCGCGGACGAGACACTTGCCAGGGTGAAGGATGCTCTGAATGAACAATGGGTGGACCCATTTCCTGGATGGAGCCCAGTCTCTCCGGGCGGAAGAGAGCCATGCTTGGCAACAGCTCTGGCATATCTGACATGAACTGAGTGAAGGGGAGCAGGGCATCGTCCTGAGAGGGCTCGTCATTGAGATTCCCAGGGCAATTATTCAGATAGCAAATGTGGGGCATCAAAGGATGGCAAAATCCAAATCCCCGATGCAATACAAAGTCTGGTTCCCAGCGACGGATACCCTAGTGAAAGACATGGTGCACCAATGTCACTCATGCACCATCACAGGTGGGGATCCGGCACCCGCCCCAGTCATCACAGAAGAGCCATGCAAACTACCATAGTCTAAGGTAAGCATCGACTTCGGGAGTTTTCCTGACGGGCGGCACACGTTCCCAGTGGTAGAGGTGGTGGCATCGACAGCATTTCCCCACGTCAAGAAAATCCTTGACAAGGTCATTGGAAGCTGGCAAAAAGTAGGGGCAAGATGGCCGCTGACTGATTGCAGAGGACAGTCGCAGCAACCTCACTCTCCTCCCAATAGAGAAACCTGACCTCTGAGATGCAGTAACAACGGACTGACCAGAATAATCGGTCTCCCTTACCTTGTCCAGGAGTCAGGCTTGCTTCACTGGTTGCGCAAAATTAAAGTAGCACTCAGGGAACGACTTCAGCATTATTTTCTCTGGAAGATCCATCATCCCAGAAACAGCAGACTGATGGCACCGAAGGCTGTGAGGCAGCTGAAAGACGCGGACCCACTGAAGCGCCCGTTACCACCGAGCGGAGACAGGGACATTTCTGTAGCCACAGCATCGTGGACCTCTGCTCAGCAGAGGAGAAATCTTGGCAAGTTACTGGAGTCTCGTGGTAATGGCGGTGGTGGCAGCGCGGGTGAGCAGCGCAACACAAAGGAAAAGATTGGGGGCTCCGGAAAGGAAATTGCTAATGTCACTGCCTCAGCAAAGCAGATCACAAGAATGTCCAAGGACCTGAGGGACCCAGCACTGCGCCAACCGACATTAAAAGAATCATTTTCACTTAATCCCCCGGAGGCTCTGACAGGTCGCGAGGCATCTCCGGCTGGAGATGCCGGGAAAGTGGTTGCCGGGCAACAATCGCGGCAGGAGCAGGGGCAGAACAAGCAAACTGCCGGGACAATGGAGGCTCCGACGATGGAGAAGTGCGGGTCTGTGATGACCAGAGTGGCTGGAAACCCTCAAGGCCTCGAGCAGCAAAAGACAAGTAAGGAGGCTGATTTTGCACTGAGCAGCTCTCAAACTCAGGCAAACTACGCAGAGGGTGTAACTGGGGATTCCCCGAAAGGTTCACACTTAGAGGGTAGTGATCAGTCGATAAAAGGGGCAACTGGAGATCGTTTTTGAGGAGGGAGATGACAGTAATGCCCCAGTTATTGACAGAGGGGGGGTCCTTGGCACTCCTGAAGGTGACTGTTTTTTTCTTTAAATGAAGACTCTGACTCTTATCTCTCAAGTGAGGAGGGAGATGAGAGCCTGTCTATAAGTACGGACTCTGAATCTGCATCTGCAGCAATTTCATCTGTTCAGAAAGCCCCGCCAGGTCATAAGAACTCCCAGAAAACACATAGACAATCTAAATCTAAATCAAACCCCTCAAATAGCCCACCAATACAAACCTGAATACGAAATTATGCTGGGACTATTCGGCAACCTCTCTCCTATACAATGAGGAAGCAGGCGGGGGCCTCCAAACGGAGGGGGAGAAAGTGGGGAGTCCGCCTCAAGTCACTTCACTGGACCTGGTATATTCAACCCTTAAGCAGATGCAATCTGAGGCTCGATCAGAGAGTCGGCGAGCTAAATTGACTCCCCAAAAAATGCAGAGCTCCATGAGGAAAATGAACAAGCTGTATGAACAGATGGCAGATAGGGTTTCACATGTGGAAGAACGGACTGGTAGGCTAGAAGATGATGTCACCCGGTGGCAGGATTTTAAAGAAGCGCAAGAGAAAATAGAAGCTTGAAGATTTTGAAAATCATCAGCGACGAAACAATATAAAGGCTTCTGGGAGTGGCGGAGGGACTGGAAGGCTAGGACACAAGGACATATGTAATTAAGCTATTAAAGGGGGCTTTTCCGGACGTCATATCTTGGAACTGGGAGAGTGAAGTTCAGAGGGCACACCGCTTTCCGTTGGTCCAGAGGCAGAACTATGGGGCTGCTCGAGACTCATAACCCTGAAGCAATCCTTGTATACATTGGCAACTTTTTGGCTAGGCAGGACATCATGGGCAAGGCAAGACCAGAGGCAAGGCGTACATTTGAAGGGGTTACCTTCTGTGCACGTCCAGATTTTTGCCACGCCAGAGTGGAGAGGAGGTGGAGGCTTAGACAGTTGATTTCACCCTTATAAAAGTTGGGACATGAGGCATATCTACTTTACCCAGCAAGGCTCAAAACTATCGTGAGGGGGAATGTCAGGATGCTTACTTCTGAGGTTGCGGCACATCAGTACATTAATGAGTTGAGCGAAAAGAGGGGTGGATAATTAGACTATGGTTCAGATATAAGGTATCTGGGTTGTCATACTCTAAGTGAGGTTAGGAGAATGAAGGTTACTGGAGCATTAACGGGAGGAGGGGGGGCTGCGACCACTGCACTCAACAGCCGTCACACATAGGTCATGTGTGACCTATTTGCCCATAAGGGGGGTAGCGGGGTGGGGGGGACAGTGGGGGGAGGGAGGGGTTGAAGGGGTAGTCGGGAAGGGGGAGCACTCACAGGTTGCACAGCTTTCACAGTACACACAATACAGTATGATTGTTTTTTGTGTGATTTTTTTAAGTTTAATGAGTTGGTTCTACTCGTAGGCAAGACATTTGATGTATTCTAATTACATGCAGAATTGCGTCGATTAGCATCTGTGGTCTCAATGATGTGAACAAAAGAGTTAAAGTTGCTGCACTTCTTAAAACGCTTCGCTTAGACCTAGTCTGCTTACAAGAAGCGCGCATAGAGGGGGCGAAGGGGTACCTCTTGGAGCAGCTGGGGTTCTCACTATTGGCAAACACCAAGCAGGGGTCAAGAACCAGAGGAGTAGCAGTGCTGGGTAGAAGTAGGGACGTGGCGGTTAATAGGAAGAAAGAGGATCAGTGGGGTAGGTGGGTGCTGTTGGAAATAACATATAAAGGAGAGAAGTTCACACTGGTTACAATTTATGGTTCTACGGATGATAACCCCGAAATTTCCCAATTTTGAGACACAGAGCTGGCTCAGTGGCCTGAGCCAATTGTCTGTTGCGGTGACTTCAATATTCATGACCCTGCTAGCTCATTTACACAAATAGGGGGGCACTATGTAGGGAGGAAGAAGAAAACGTATAGAGCACTGTCAGACATGGTACAGCATAATTCTTTGGTAGATCCGTGGGTTAAGCTGCACCTGCATATAGATGGCAGCACATTCTTCTCGGCCCCCCTTAAAGTTATGGGCAGGTTGGATTATTTCTTGATATCCAGCTCTCTGGTTTCTGTCTCCCAGTTTGAAAGAGAGCCCCGGGTTATTTCAGATCATAGCCCATTAGTTTTAACGATTAAAATAGGCCAGGCATAAAGATGGGATACGCAGTGGACCTTTGAGAGAGCATTATTGAAAGAAGAGGCATATGTTAAATATATGGAGGTATGGATTAGGAATTTCTGGGAAATAACTAGAGGGACAGCACCCCCGGGGATAGTTTGGGATGCTTTTAAAGCTGGAATCAGGGGAGAGATGCTGAGTTTTGTATTGCATAAACAGAAGAGGGAAAAAGCTAGGGCAGAGGAATTGAGTAAAAGTCATCTTAAGGCGGAAGAAGAGCTAACCTTAGATATCCAGCAGCAACTTCCGTTGGAGCAACACTTGCTTTAAATTGTGGTGCTTAAAGCAGAAGCCTCAGAAGGTATCGCCAACAAAGCCGCAGAGAATTATCTTACTAAGAAGGAAACTGCATATGAGTTAAGCGAGAGAGTGGGCCATATATTAGCCATACGCACCAGACAGAGATTAGCCTCATCTGACATTATTGAGATCACTGATGGCCAGGGTAATTCTGCCTCTGTACCAGATAAGGTGAGAGAAGTGTTTAGGCAATTCTACACGGACCTATATACTCCGGATAGTGTAAGGGGGTCGGTTGATATTGCGAGGTACCTTAGAGACATCCAACCCCCGAGCTTGCCCGAGGAAGAGAAGGTGGCTTTAGATGCACCAATTCAGCCAGAGGAACTCTCCTCAGCTTTGAGCAGCTTCCTCTCGGATAAGGCTGCCGGCCCGGATCAGATCCCGGTAGAATTTTATAAAGTATTCCAAGTGTTGGTCTCTGATATGTTTAACATCATGACACAGGCACAGCAGGGGGAATCGATTCCTAATTCATGGGGGGCGGGGGGGCGGATATCATAGTAATTTTAAAGAAAGGCAAACCCCGTTAGTTCCGGGGTCATATAGGCCAATCACATTAATGAATGCCGATGCAAAAATTTTCTCTAAAATACTAGCAAAAAGGCTAGCTAGGATCATCGAGAGCTTGGTAAGCTCATCACAGCATGGCTTTATCCCTGGCAAAGGCACTACTCAGCATTTCAGACAGGTAGTCACAATGTTTGATGCGGCAGGAGTTTCAGGAGACCCTATGTCAGCGCTGTTCCTAGATGCAGAAAAGGCGTTTGATAGGGTATCCTGGGATTATCTGTGGGCAGCAATGAGGTGGTGCGGCATAGGGGAAGGCTACATAAAGGCTATCTAGACCTTGTATAAAGAACCAACAGCTAGGATCAGGGTTAATAGAGGGTATTAAATGGCGGTCAAGATCTTCAGGGGGACCAGACAAGGATGTCCTTCCTCTCCCCTGCTGTTCGCACTATATCTGGACCCTTTACTGCGAATCCTAGAAGTTAATCCTGAGATTTCACCACTAAGGATAAATGGCAGTGTGGTAAAAACATTGGTGTACGCGGACGATGTGGCTATTTTAACATCCAACCCGACTATAGCTATCAGGGAGGTGGAAGCCGAAGCTCAGCAGTTCGGGAAGGTCTCAGGTTACAGACTTAATAAAACTAAGACCCAGACAGTGAAAAATACCGACACACGCTGCAACGATACACGGGTCACTAGTTCTGCAGTGTACATGGGGGTTGAGATCTCGGTAGATCTGGATAAGGTGGTGGAGAACCATATGGCTCCTCTAATGACTAGAGTAAGGGTAGATCTAGAGAGAATGAATAACCTGCATCTATCCCTTGTGGGCTGTACCAATGTCATTAAGATGCTGGTTTTGCTAAATTTCTTTATTTTTTTAGAGCCATTCCTTTATATTTTGAGCCTAGGTGGTTTAACGCATTAGAGGCAATCCTGAATAGATTCATCTGGGCTCAAGGCAAAACACGGAGGGCATACAGGTTTATCTCCCTCCCCAGAGAGAGGTGGGTGGGGTGCCCCGGATTTTAGGTTATATTATTGGGCGGCCGCTCTACAATATATGCAGGGGTTGATTGGAGGCGGTGGTCTAGGACAAAGGGTCACTAACAATTCCACGGAGGTGTATGCAGCGGTTTTTGGGGTAGAGGTGGAAAATTGTTTTTTAAATTGCACTGATTTTGTATATTATAAGAGGACGAGGTTCAAGACGGTTAGTGCTGCTATCAAGATCTGGTCTGCCTTTTTGAAAAAATTTGGTCTGGGGAGATATAATAGATACACGATATTGTATAGAAATAGATCCTTCCCAGAGGCAGTCTTCGCGGATTCAACTATGGCAGGTTGGGTTGATAAACGGGTAGTACAGATTAGTGACATTTTGGGCTCGACTGGGGTTATACAGTTCACAGAATTAATAAATAAATACGGTATTGACAGTAGGAGTTTTTTTAAATACCTACAGGTCAGGAGCTTTTTTAATACTAAACAGGGAAGGCCAACAGGGTTTGGTAGCAATGAAATTTTGGATAAAATAAGGAAAGGGGGTCACTGCACAAACCGTAGTTTCTATGCTAGCTTAGTAGCAGGGAAACCAGATGACATAGGTAAATAAAGTACTAAATGGACTGAGAAATTGGGTGTTGAAACACACTGGTTTCAGGAGTCATTAGACTTGAGTCGCACAATCCTTTGCTCAGCCCCTCTGCAGGCACAACACTACAAAACACTATATTCTCTATACTTTACCCCAGCCAGGATAGCAAAATGCGGGGGTACCTCGGGGATTTGCTGTCCTCGGTGTAATTTCCCAGAAGCAGATATTGTACACACCTTTGCTACCTGCCCTCAATTGCATACTCTTATTAGAGATATAGAGATATTTCTAGATAGATCATTAGGCATTCAAACAACACTTACACCATCCTGGATACTATTAGGGATCAGCCCAGATGTTGACATCTCCCAGCCGGAATTTATGTTTATAGCTATGGCAGTGTACAGATTAGGTATAGCTAGGGCTTGGTTGGATAAAAATTCCCCGGTATACAAATCTGGCTGTCAAACCTTCTGGCTGCCTATAACTTGGAAAAATCAATCTATGCACAGAAAGGTAGGAGAGGGAAGCAGCTTGGCCTGAGAATATGGGATCCTGTTAGGAGATGGAAGGAGGGATTGGATCTGACCTGAGTATCTGGAATACCTGAATCCGCTGTTGTGTTGTTGTATATACTAGATCGTGTGCCTTTTTTTCTCTTTGCCTCTTTTTCTTTTAAGTTTATCTTCATTTTTTATTTTAGCCTTCTTAATCTAATAGGAGTGTTTCCAGGTTGGAATGCTCGATCCCTGTTGGATAAGATTAGGTAGCTCATCATACTGTAGTATATTGCAATGAAAGCTAATTGCAGTGAATCTTTTGTATATAAGGAATTATGGTTTGGATGTACTGTATAAAACTGTGCTTTGATGTATAATTTTCGGAAGAAAAGGTGAAAAAACTTTTTTAATAAAAACAATTAAAAAATAATAATAATAATAATAATCCTGGACAAGACATTCGCCCTCCTAGGCCTGCCAGATGAGATCCGGTCAGACAATGGACCCCATTCCAGGGCCATGAGTTTCAAGAGTAAATGGAAAATAAGGCGATCCGCCACAGGAAGATCACCCCTCTGTGGCCTCAAGCCAACGGGGAAGTGGAACGTTTTATGCGGACCATAACCTAGTTCAATGAATCGCAGTGGATCAGGGGAAAGACGTTGAATCAGCACTCAACCAGTTTCTACCAGCAAACGCCACACAGCACCACCAAGTGTGCTCCTGCTCACCTGCTTTTCAAAAAAAAAACAAGAGACATCATCCCAGCTGATCCAGCGCAGAAACCTCCTGACAGAGACAACGCTGCCTGCCACACAGGCCAGGAGGACTGTCATCAACCAGAAGGTGAGTGATGCCAGAGGAGCAAAAGAACCAAAGCTGAAAGTGGGCAACAGTGTCCTGGTTAAAGACAGACACCCGGGCTGGAAATTCAGAACACAGTATGTAGCGGAACAATGGACCTTTGTCAAGGTGCAAGGGACCATGGTCACGGCGAAAAGAGGACAAGTGGTCACCCGGAATGTCTCATGTTTTGAGAGAGCTCACGTGCCGGACGCCGGTTCAGAGGAGGCAGAAGATCTGGACCGAGCTCAGTATCTCACGCCCGCCGGCTCGCCAGGACCTGTGACCTCCCCACCGAGACACCCTCAAGCAGAATGTGGAAAGCGGCGGCTGCCGCTCAAAGACACTCCCAAGGTACCGTTATTCAAAATCCCCCACACACCCAGATGGATGTAGTGGCCAGTTCCAACTCCCGGAGCCAGAAGTATGGTGTCCGGCCGAACCCTGCACCTAGTTAGAAGTTGAAGGGCTTTATGTGCACATCCCCCTAAGCATGCAGACTATGGTGGACAATCACTAAAGAAAAGGAGGGATGTAGAGAGCCACCCGGGCTCTCCCATACATTGTTTTATGCATGCACTCCTCAGGCTGGGGTCGACCCGAAGAGATAAGACAAACAGCAAGAGACTGCTCGGGGTCTTCCCGCCAACCAATCACTGTGTGGACCTGTATTAATTTCTGTACTGCGCAGGCCTTACCTCTGTGGCCCCGCCGCGCTACACAGGCCTCGGTTCGAACACTCCGCATGTCATCATTCAGACAGTGAGGAAAGAGAAGGCAGCAGCTTTTCTGTGCACAGATGGGTATTTGAGGTGAGACAGAACGAGGTTTAACGCGAGGCTGATGTAAAGTCAGGTGGCTGCAGCATAGTGTAGGCAGTGAATCTTATTGGAGATACCGAGTGGGTTAATGGATGAGGTGGGTGATGTGGAGAAAGGGAAGTAAGGGTGAACATCATACATGATAGTGCACAGGGGGTCAACCAGTGGTTCAAGCCAGGGGAGAGAAGGCAAAATGTTTTAAGGGACTTGGATGCAAAGATGTATGACAATCAGTTGCAATTTCGATTGGGTATTAATCGTAGCATATCTGTTCTTTGTAAGGCACTTTGACGAAAGCGCCATTTGTTTACGGATTAATATTCACATAATGGGTAACAGAAAAAACACAGTGGTTTAATGAAAGGGAGAGGATATCTGGGTGGGAAGGAGGCGCTTTAAAGGGTGGGACTCACGGCAAGCACTTTACTTCATTTCCCGAAGGTTGCCAGGTATTTATCTGGGAGAGACCAGGTTAACAGGATGCACTGTTTGCTTACAGATCAGGTGGCTGAAAACAATGGGTCCTGGGACAGAGTGATCTCCTCCCAGACCCCCAGAGGCGGTGGATGCTCCATGAACTGAGGTGAGTCAGTGGCACCAGGTACGTTCAATGCCCCCCTCTCACAGACCGGAGGCAGCAGGGCTCGCAACCCCCCCCCATCCCCCCCCCCCTCAGCAGCCGCAGCATGGGATTTCCTCCTTTCCCTGTCCAGGGCAGCAGTCACCCGCAAGAGGAAGTGCATGGAGCTGTGCTGTGCCTCCTTTTGGGCGTGTTTGGGTCAGGGGCATCTGGCCGACCCCTCTTTGATGTCGCTCCTGCTTGTGTGGTGACAGAAAGGCTCCTATAGGGCTTACACAGATCAGCAGCGGGGGATTAACAATAAGGAAGAGCGGGAGCCTGCGCTTCATTTTTTATTTGTTTTCTCGGCTGGATTTGCACAACCAGCGTGAATTCGGATTCATTTATTACTTTTTTCCCCCCTTGTTCTTGTGACTTGGTAACCATTAGCTTTCAGCAGTTCAGGCTGTAGCCGTGTCTAAAGTAAAGCAAAAAAAGTTCCCCTGGACTCACATTTCTAGATATATATTCACAACAGCTAAGTCTTGCATCTCACATATTTATCAGAATTGAACATTCATTCTTCCCTCATTTAGATGCCCCGCTAAAGTTCCTATGGAAATTAACATGGGGAAAGTTTGATGAATCACCATGAACCTTTCAAGACAGGACCTGACTAGAGCGCCCTACTAGTTTTGAGAATTTTGCGAAGATTCGTCAAACGACGCCAGAGATATTGGCAAAACACCAGTAGGTAATATATATATATTTTTCTGTTGGGGGGGTGGGAAGTAGGGGGTGTTGGTGATCTTCTTACCTGAGAATAGAAATTCTGTAGAGTGTACATGCATTTTTTTAATATAATTCCTGTTCAAGTCATATAGATGTTATACTTTTTATGTTATGTTATAACATACTAAGCCTGTCTTTATGAGTAAGTCAATCTGACTTGAAATTTATAAAAATGTAAAAAATATTATTATTTAAATTTGATCCGTGCATTTTCTTATTTTAAAAATGCAGTCGTTATAATATACTTTGTTTTAATTTACCTTGTGAGGCCAGTAGATGGCACTGTAGGACTGATTTTCACTGATGCGATGCTGCCTTGTGCTCGATGCGACTGTTCTGTGTGGTATTCACAGTTGAAATGGCAACAAAACAGTGGTCGGCTTTTTTTTATGTTCATATCAGAACTATTGTTTTTTTTTAAATGATTTTTTTTTTCGGTGAGAACGTGTTTTTTTTATAGTGGCTTTAAATAATGCATTTAGTTTTAATTTTCTGTTTGTTATGTCGCCATTTTAGTTAGCATTCTAGTGTGTCAATATTGTAAAAACAGATAATGGACTTATATTTCATTGTTTTCTACCGTCCATTACTGTCTCTCTGTAAGTTTGCCTGTATTTTTTAAAAACGATCTTTTGATGGCTAATTTCAAGATTCTTTATTAAAAATAGTGTGCTTTACATTTTTTTTGTGTTTCAATCATGCCTTGTTTTGAACGTAGTGCTATATTCGGTTGATATGTCAACTGATTAATTTTCGTTGTTCAGTAAGTCGTGGTTCAATACTTAATGGTTTGGCTTTGGTCGTTGTTTAGCCTTTGTGGTTTAGGCACTCGTGATTTAAGTGGTAGTTGTTTAATCATACATCCTCTTTGTGAGAAGTTGGCCTGATAGGTGATGTTTCCAATTCTGGAACCACCTGTTATCAGACCAAACAATCCCTTATGGTGTCAGGTTGTAAGTCAACCTTGTTAGACAAGCTATCCTAGGGGTAGCATGGACTAAGCAGCCTAAAGGCTTAACTTAAGAGGTCGTGTTAAGCGAGCTGTTTTACCACATACAATCCTGTAATATCAAATGAAAGGACACCACACAAGTATATATTATAAAAATATATGTATTTATTACTAAAAACAATCCCCAGTATTCTTTATGAATAAAGGGGCACAAGCGTTAAATCAAAAGCACAGTTTAAACATACAAAGTTGCACAATTATGGATGAGGGCGGGTGGCCACTCAAACCATATACTAAACAAGTGGTATAAGAGATACCAATCCAACAGTGGTTAGGCCTAGGGCCTAGGGAATCGCTGGGAGCAGTCGGGACAAGCAATGCTGAAGTCGGGAGAGGCCCACGGGATTCGGGAGCAGTGCGGAAAGCGCACGCATGCACCAATGTTAACCAATGGTGCGTAAAAGTTGTAAAGTTAAAGTTTAAGGACACTTCCGCTGAACCTAGAGGAACAAAACTTAAGACACAGACCCTAGAGATGTGTACCAGTGTGGGAACACCGGCGGAGCAAAGTTACCTCACCCACAGGAAGCGGGTGCACAGGGTCGAAGTTGAGTCGGGTTTCGTCACGCAGGCTCTTGGTGCTTGAAGCTGAAAGGGCTGCAGGCGGGGTGAAAGAGAAGTGTCCGGTGGAGTCCAAGGGTGGACTCGAGTTGAAAAGTACCTGAAAGCAGAGGGGACAGAGTCTGGGTCACTCAGCAGTGACCAGGGTGGAACCAGGACGGAACCAGGCAATGTCGGGCGCAATCAGGTGGTCGTCGAGGAGCTTCTCTCCGCTGTCACGTGGGCTCTGGGGCATCTGCGACGTCCAGGAGCGGGTCACGATCTGTCCCACAAGGGCTCTCACCGTTGGCGCAGTCGGCTTCAAGTTTGGAGCAAACAACACTTGGCAAGAGCAATCCACGCGGAACCGGGAGATTGCTTTTCACTTGAACCAGGAGGGTCAGAGTGGGGGCTCCTTTTCAGGGGAGCTGGTGCTGATCTGGAGCAACCAGATTCACAGGTCGAATTTCAAAGTTCGTCGGTACAGGGGCCACTAGCCGGCTGGCAAGTGACCAGGCCAACGCGTTGAGCCAAATGGAGCAGAAGGGCCCCACGCAGCACTCGTCGAGTGTGGAGGGCTGAACTTCGGTGCAAGAGTGGCTCAGGGTTGGGGCTTCTCAAACCCCGGTGTACAGCTTTGAGGGTCACTCGTGGGCTGCACAGTCAGCGTCTCGTGGTCAATTCAAGATGGCGTGCCCCACGCTTCCGGTCGCCTCCACAGGTCTCAGCTCTGCAGGGACTGTGGATCGGGCTGTTGGAAGGCAGGCAAGCTTGATCTCGTCGATCTCTGTCGCTCGAGTTCCGGCGGGAACTGCGACAAAGCAGACGTCGATGGCTGGATGGTGCCTGTTTGCACAGGGTGGTCACTCCTTGACCACAAGGGAGATTCTTCGGGCTTCTACGTCGAGTAGGATGTCAAAGGGTCCAGAATTTCGTTTCTTATGTTTCTTCAGGATAATCTGAAGTGCATTGGCACTGCTCCCAGTCTTATACTAATTTTGGGGGCTGGATTACCTGCTAGGTCCCCTCCTATGGGTGGGACCCAGGAAGTGGGTGGATACACCCCCTTCCTTTGATCCAGGCCGCCCTGGCACGAGGGCTGGAGTGCCCCAGAACCGGTTTGGCCGGATTATGCAAGGGGCAGCCTTGTGCGCCCCAGGCAGTGTCTGGTTTCTTTCAAACCTCCCTGCTACAATCCACTATCTCCTGTCTGGAGGGTGGTAACACCCCCCTGCGACAGGAAACCCTTTGTCCAGGCCCCATTTGGCTGAGTTTCGGTCAGCTTCAGGGGGTCAGACTCTTGTCTGTGGCAGAGGCATCCATTTTGTGGATCTAAGGTCCTTTTAGAAATTAACCGCATTTAAGTAAAGTAACATGTCTTACCCCTCTAGAGGGGTGGAATGCTATCCCCGTCGCCAGAACTGGCGAGGGGATAGTATTCCAAATCGTATGACACCTTACACGACATGTTTTGATAAAGCCAAACCAGAGTTGCTATATAACCGCGAGGATTATAAGGCACTTAAGAGTATATGGTATGGCATTATCCTGAAACAGCTTAGGGAGTTGTTCCCGACAGCTGCAGACAGGCTCAGCTCATGCTAGAGCTCCATCTCACATTAAAACACACACTCTGCCTCCAGGATTGATGAGGCCTTCCATAGGAGTGGCTCACAGGTTTATATGTGTCCAGATATAGGTTTAGATATAGGTATATTATATCTAAGTAAGGGGTGATTACACCACCTTACCCCAGCTGAGTGATCAGCCAGTTGTGTCAATTTAAGAACCAGCCAGGGGTGGCAAAAATATGCTGCAGCCCCTGGTAGGCCTTGGTGCCTCTAGAGGGGTAAGACATGTTACTTTACTTAAATGCGGTTAATTTCTAAAAGGACCTTAGATCCACAAAATGGATGCCTCTGCCACAGACAAGAGTGGCCCCTATGCCCTGGGCACCTATAGTGCATTATACAGGGGCTGACAAGGAGTCCATTTCCAATTGTGGTATGTACCTAGGGTACATGGAATCCATTTTACAGAGAGAGCAGATGGCCTGGGGCCCTGATTAGCAGGGAACCAGGTCAACTAAGTCAAAAAACCAGCTAAACACAGGCAAACAAATCTGGGGTAACCATAGTCAGGTAGCCACCTTCCTACACAACCCCCCCCAAACGAAAGGAGATAAGGCTATCCTTGGCCAGGTAAGCCTATATTGCCTGAGTGGCCATATAAGGAAGTACCTGCACTAGCATGGGTACCCCCTGTCTCATGGTCCACTAAGCAGTCCCTCACCCTTGGGGTATTAGAGGGTCTCCACCATAGGGAATCACTACCTTGGGTGTGTTTATGCAAAGTTAAAGGCTGGTTTGGATATGGAGTATTGAAGTGAGGCTCTACTAATTTAGGGCTTAGCTTCCTCCAATTATCTTCCACCATGTGTGCCTTTCTTTCTTTAACTGAGTTGCACTGTGCTCTCAGGGTCAACCTCTGGCTACCTAAAGCTGGAGGCTGGGTCCCTCTGTTTGGCTTGCTGGAGGGACAGTTCAGGTTTGGGCCCTTGGGGTCCCAGGTTTGGCTGTGCCCAACAGAATCCATCTGTGGGAGGTCCCTAACTGTTTTTAAGGGGGCTCCCTCAGGAGTTTTTAAAGTTTTCACCTCACTAGGGCTACTAGTTTTGGTGCCCCTAATCTGTTGATGGGGGTGCTTTATTTGACAGGGGGCCCTCTGGGTCTCACTGTCCTTCTTGTCCTCTGCAGCCCTGGGCTGGCTAAGGCAAGGTAGAGAGGGGCAGGTTACCTGCTCCAGACTGGGTCCCACCTGAGAAGGGTCCACCGCCATCAGAGGCTCTGTCAGGCCAGGACTAACAACCTCTGGGGCAGTTCCTTCATCAGGGGTAAGATCAGTTCCCTGAGGAGGCTGATCCTGTCCTAAAGTCTGGTGAGGGGGAGATTTCTCTTCCTCCTCCATGCTCTCAGTTTGTGTGGAGTTATCCATCATTTCAGGCTTCACAACACACACATCAGTTTGAGTTTGGGCTGTGGCCATCACAGCCCCACCAACCTTTTCAGGAGGAGACTCAGTTTGGGTTTCTGCTGTTATCATAACAGCTTTGCTATTCTGTTCAGGAAGAGCTTTTGCTAAAGATGGGGCAGAGAGTTTCTCAGCCCTACCAACCTTTTCAGGAAGGACATCTTGGATTGGGGCTGTAGCCATTACAGCCCCACTAACCTTTCCATTGGAATTTACCATTCTAGAATGGATTTCCTGTTCAACCTCAGCCCAGGCTGAGGTTTCCAAATCATTACCAAGTAGGCAGTCTACAGGCAAGTTTGATGACACTGCCACTCTCTTTGGGCCAATGACACCTCCCCAGCTGAGACTTACTACTGCCATGGGATGATTTGTTTTGATGCCATCAATGTTTGTTACCTGGTACGTGGCACCAGGTAAAAGTTGCTTAGAGGGGACTATACCATCAGCCACCATGGTGATGCTAGCCCCTGTGTCTCTAAAAGCTTCAACTTTCAAACCATTGATGATGGGCTCTTGTCTATACTTGCTCAAGGTATTTGGGCAATCAGAGAAGTTGGCAAACCCCATGCCAGTCTCATAAACAAGATCATTGGGTGATGGGGACCTGGATAGGCCAGGGTCCACCTGAGCTCCAAACGTAAACCCACCCAGATTCCTGGGTGTGCTCCCACTTCCTGGGGGATTACTGCTGACAGTAACAGGAGGTGTTGGAGCTGGCTTTGGAGGTATATTCTCTTTATTGTTATTCTTGGGACAACAGTTGTCTGTTTTGTAATGCCCAACCTGTTTACAGGCATAACAATAAGGCTTTTTCTCAGGTGAAGAAGTGTCTTGGGACCCACCCCCATTCTTGGAGTTTTGGGGCCCTGGGGAAGTCTTTTCTTTATTTTTATCCCCCCCCCCCTTATCTTGAGGCTTGGTAGACTCCTTCTTCTGGTTACTGTCCTGATTCTTAGGCCTAATCCTGGTTCTGACCCACTTGTCTGCCTTCTTTCCCAATTCTTGGGGAGAGGTCAGATCAGAGTCCACCAGGTGCTGGTATAAGAGCTGGTTCTGACAATTACTTAGGATCTGCTCCCTCATAATCAAATTATACAATCCTGTAAAGTCATGTACTTTGCTGCCATGTAGCCAACCCTCCAGAGCCTTAGTTGCACAATCAACAAAATCAGTCCAGTCCTGAGTCTGTGTCTTCTGGGTGTCTCTAAACTTCAACCTGTACTGTTCAGTGGTTAAGCCAAACCCATCTATTAGGACACTCTTCAGGACTTTGTAATTGTTTGCATCCTCATGTCTGACAGTGAGGAGCTTATCTCTCCCTTTCTCTGAAAAGGAGTACCATATGATTGCTGCCCACTGTTCCTCAGGAACCTGCTGTACCATGCAGGCTCTCTCAAGAGCAGTTATCCACTTGTGGATGTCATCCCCTTCCTTGTAGGGGGGCACAATCTTTCTCAGGTTTCTACTATCATAGGACCTGGGTTTCTCTTTAGGAATATTGCTGCCACCAGTGGCATCTAAGCCACACAATTTCTGCTCTCTTGCCAAGGCAAGTCTAGCTTGAGCCAAGGCTACCTCCTCCCTTTCTATTTGGAGTTTGACAGCCCTCATTCTGGCCCTATGCTCTATCTTCTGAGAGGCAGTCATACCTCTCTGAGATTCTCTTGAGGCACTAGAAATATGAGAGTCCCCTGAGGGAGATCTCACTCTTCTGTTGCCTGGGAGAATGATATGGTGGGATCTGGGGAGGTGCTGGCCCTCTCCATTTCCCAGTAGGTCTAAGTTGGCCTGGTTAAGCCTGGCAACTAGGACCTGGCTACCCCTCTGATCCTGATCTTCTGGGTCCTCTACATCTGAGTCCTCCTCCTCCTCTTCTTCCTCCTCTTCTCCTTCCTCTGGAGGGGTATCAGTTACAGGGGGGTTCACTCCATCTCCTGATTCTAAGGGAGCTTCATTTCCCTTCTCTAAGTCATCCTGCTCTAGAATGGCTATCAGGATAGGACAGGTGGGACTTCTGCCCCTTTTTAACCCTCTTGATATGCACAAGGCAATCAAGTCCTTTCGGGTTAACTTGTCATAGCTGGAAGTTGCCTTGGTAAGGTCAACTGTCACAGGAGCAGACCCTGAGGCTTTTCCTGTGTCAGACATGACTGCTAGTGAGGTGTAAGTGGTGCACTTACCTACACTAAGTGTTTTCCTACTGTACCTTGCTAGTGAGTTGTAGTCAGGGTGTGCTAATCCCTTTAATCTACAACTACTAAGTTCAGTAGAACTTAATATGCTAAGCTTTTGATTTATATGTACCTAGAGGTACTTGATGTGATCTTTCAATTTGATAAAAAGATTGCAATGGTAAAACAACAGCAAGCTCAAATCCGCACCGCTGCTCACCAATGTGAGAAGTTGGCCTGATAGGTGATGTTTCCAATTCTGGAACCACCTGTTATCAGACCAAACAATCCCTTATGGTGTCAGGTTGTAAGTCAACCTTGTTAGACAAGCTATCCTAGGGGTAGCATGGACTAAGCAGCCTAAAGGCTTAACTTAAGAGGTCGTGTTAAGCGAGCTGTTTTACCACATACAATCCTGTAATATCAAATGAAAGGACACCACACAAGTATATATTATAAAAATATATGTATTTATTACTAAAAACAATCCCCAGTATTCTTTATGAATAAAGGGGCACAAGCGTTAAATCAAAAGCACAGTTTAAACATACAAAGTTGCACAATTATGGATGAGGGCGGGTGGCCACTCAAACCATATACTAAACAAGTGGTATAAGAGATACCAATCGAACAGTGGTTAGGCCTAGGGCCTAGGGAATCGCTGGGAGCAGTCGGGACAAGCAATGCTGAAGTCGGGAGAGGCCCACGGGATTCGGGAGCAGTGCGGAAAGCGCACGCATGCACCAATGTTAACCAATGGTGCGTAAAAGTTGTAAAGTTAAAGTTTAAGGACACTTCCGCTGAACCTAGAGGAACAAAACTTAAGACACAGACCCTAGAGATGTGTACCAGTGTGGGAACACCGGCGGAGCAAAGTTACCTCACCCACAGGAAGCGGGTGCACAGGGTCGAAGTTGAGTCGGGTTTCGTCACGCAGGCTCTTGGTGCTTGAAGCTGAAAGGGCTGCAGGCGGGGTGAAAGAGAAGTGTCCGGTGGAGTCCAAGGGTGGACTCGAGTCGAAAAGTACCTGAAAGCAGAGGGGACAGAGTCTGGGTCACTCAGCAGTGACCAGGGTGGAACCAGGACGGAACCAGGCAATGTCGGGCGCAATCAGGTGGTCGTCGAGGAGCTTCTCTCCGCTGTCACGTGGGCTCTGGGGCATCTGCGACGTCCAGGAGCGGGTCACGATCTGTCCCACAAGGGCTCTCACCGTTGGCGCAGTCGGCTTCAAGTTTGGAGCAAACAACACTTGGCAAGAGCAATCCACGCGGAACCGGGAGATTGCTTCTCACTCGAACCAGGAGGGTCAGAGTGGGGGCTCCTTTTCAGGGGAGCTGGTGCAGATCTGGAGCAACCAGATTCACAGGTCGAATTTCAAAGTTCGTCGGTACAGGGGCCACTAGCCGGCTGGCAAGTGACCGGGCCAATGCGTTGAGCCAAATGGAGCAGAAGGGCCCCACGCAGCACTCGTCGAGTGTGGAGGGCTGAACTTCGGTGCAAGAGTGGCTCAGGGATGGGGCTTCTCAAACCCCGGTGTACAGCTTCGAGGGTCACTCATGGGCTGCACAGTCAGCGTCTCGTGGTCAATTCAAGATGGCGTGCCCCACGCTTCCGGTCGCCTCCACGGGTCTCAGCTCTGCAGGGACTGTGGATCGGGCTGTTGGAAGGCAGGCAAGCTTGATCTCGTCGATCTCTGTCGCTCGAGTTCCGGCGGGAACTGCGACAAAGCAGACGTCGATGGCTGGATGGTGCCTGTTTGCACAGGGTGGTCACTCCTTGACCACAAGGGAGATTCTTCGGGCTTCTACGTCAAGTAGGATGTCAAAGGGTCCAGAATTTCGTTTCTTATGTTTCTTCAGGATAATCTGAAGTGCATTGGCACTGCTCCCAGTCTTATACTAATTTTGGGGGCTGGATTACCTGCTAGGTCCCCTCCTATGGGTGGGACCCAGGAAGTGGGTGGATACACCCCCTTCCTTTGATCCAGGCCGCCCTGGCACGAGGGCTGGAGTGCCCCAGAACCGGTTTGGCCGGATTATGCAAGGGGCAGCCTTGTGCGCCCCAGGCAGTGTCTGGTTTCTTTCAAACCTCCCTGCTACAATCCACTATCTCCTGTCTGGAGGGTGGTAACACCCCCCTGCGACAGGAAACCCTTTGTCCAGGCCCCATTTGGCTGAGTTTCGGTCAGCTTCAGGGGGTCAGACTCTTGTCTGTGGCAGAGGCATCCATTTTGTGGATCTAAGGTCCTTTTAGAAATTAACCGCATTTAAGTAAAGTAACATGTCTTACCCCTCTAGAGGGGTGGAATGCTATCCCCGTCGCCAGAACTGGCGAGGGGATAGTATTCCAAATCGTATGACACCTTACACGACATGTTTTGATAAAGCCAAACCAGAGTTGCTATATAACCGCGAGGATTATAAGGCACTTAAGAGTATATGGTATGGCATTATCCTGAAACAGCTTAGGGAGTTGTTCCCGACAGCTGCAGACAGGCTCAGCTCATGCTAGAGCTCCATCTCACATTAAACCACGCACTCTGCCTCCAGGATTGATGAGGCCTTCCATAGGAGTGGCTCACAGGTTTATATGTGTCCAGATATAGGTTTAGATATAGGTATACTATATCTAAGTAAGGGGTGATTACACCACCTTACCCCAGCTGAGTGATCAGCCAGTTGTGTCAATTTAAGAACCAGCCAGGGGTGGCAAAAGATATGCTGCAGCCCCTGGTAGGCCTTGGTGGCCCCTATGCCCTGGGCACCTATAGTGCATTATACAGGGGCTGACAAGGAGTCCATTTCCAATTGTGGTATGTACCTAGGGTACATGGAATCCATTTTACAGAGAGAGCAGATGGCCTGGGGCCCTGATTAGCAGGGAACCAGGTCAACTAAGTCAAAAAACCAGCTAAACACAGGCAAACAAATCTGGGGTAACTATAGTCAGGTAGCCACCTTCCTACACAACCCCCCCCCCCAAACGAAAGGAGATAAGGCTATCCTTGGCCAGGTAAGCCTATATTGCCTGAGTGGCCATATAAGGAAGTACCTGCACTAGCATGGGTACCCCCTGTCTCATGGTCCACTAAGCAGTCCCTCACCCTTGTGGTATTAGAGGGTCTCCACCATAGGGAATCACTACCTTGGGTGTGTTTATGCAAAGTTAAAGGCTGGTTTGGATATGGAGTATTGAAGTGAGGCTCTACTAATTTAGGGCTTAGCTTCCTCCAATTATCTTCCACCATGTGTGCCTTTCTTTCTTTAACTGAGTTGCACTGTGCTCTCAGGGTCAACCTCTGGCTACCTAAAGCTGGAGGCTGGGTCCCTCTGTTTGGCTTGCTGGAGAGACAGTTCAGGTTTGGGCCCTTGGGGTCCCAGGTTTGGCTGTGCCCAACAGAATCCATCTGTGGGAGGTCCCTAACTGTTTTTAAGGGGGCTCCCTCAGGAGTTTTTAAAGTTTTCACCTCACTAGGGCTACTAGTTTTGGTGCCCCTAATCTGTTGATGGGGGTGCTTTATTTGACAGGGGGCCCTCTGGGTCTCACTGTCCTTCTTGTCCTCTGCAGCCCTGGGCTGGCTAAGGCAAGGTAGAGAGGGGCAGGTTACCTGCTCCAGACTGGGTCCCACCTGAGAAGGGTCCACCGCCATCAGAGGCTCTGTCAGGCCAGGCCTAACAACCTCTGGGGCAGTTCCTTCATCAGGGGTAAGATCAGTTCCCTGAGGAGGCTGATCCTGTCCTAAAGTCTGGTGAGGGGGAGATTTCTCTTCCTCCTCCATGCTCTCAGTTTGTGTGGAGTTATCCATCATTTCAGGCTTCACAACACACACATCAGTTTGAGTTTGGGCTGTGGCCATCACAGCCCCACCAACCTTTTCAGGAGGAGACTCAGTTTGGGTTTCTGCTGTTATCATAACAGCTTTGCTATTCTGTTCAGGAAGAGCTTTTGCTAAAGATGGGGCAGAGAGTTTCTCAGCCCTACCAACCTTTTCAGGAAGGACATCTTGGATTGGGGCTGTAGCCATTACAGCCCCACTAACCTTTCCATTGGAATTTACCATTCTAGAATGGATTTCCTGTTCAACCTCAGCCCAGGCTGAGGTTTCCAAATCATTACCAAGTAGGCAGTCTACAGGCAAGTTTGATGACACTGCCACTCTCTTTGGGCCAATGACACCTCCCCAGCTGAGACTTACTACTGCCATGGGATGATTTGTTTTGATGCCATCAATGTTTGTTACCTGGTATGTGGCACCAGGTAAAAGTTGCTTAGAGGGGACTATACCATCAGCCACCATGGTGATGCTAGCCCCTGTGTGTCTAAAAGCTTCAACTTTCAAACCATTGATGATGGGCTCTTGTCTATACTTGCTCAAGGTATTTGGGCAATCAGAGAAGTTGGCAAACCCCATGCCAGTCTCATAAACAAGATCATTGGGTGATGGGGACCTGGATAGGCCAGGGTCCACCTGAGCTCCAAACGTAAACCCACCCAGATTCCTGGGTGTGCTCCCACTTCCTGGGGGATTACAGCTGACAGTAACAGGAGGTGTTGGAGCTGGCTTTGGAGGTATATTCTCTTTATTGTTATTCTTGGGACAACAGTTGTCTGTTTTGTAATGCCCAACCTGTTTACAGGCATAACAATAAGGCTTTTTCTCAGTTGAAGAAGTGTCTTGGGACCCACCCCCATTCTTGGAGTTTTGGGGCCCTGGGGAAGTCTTTTCTTTATTTTTATCCCCCCCCTTATCTTGAGGCTTGGTAGACTCCTTCTTCTGGTTACTGTCCTGATTCTTAGGCCTAATCCTGGTTCTGACCCACTTGTCTGCCTTCTTTCCCAATTCTTGGGGAGAGGTCAGATCAGAGTCCACCAGGTGCTGGTATAAGAGCTGGTTCTGACAATTACTTAGGATCTGCTCCCTCATAATAAAATTATACAATCCTGTAAAGTCATGTACTTTGCTGCCATATAGCCAACCCTCCAGAGCCTTAGTTGCACAATCAACAAAATCAGTCCAGTCCTGAGTCTGTGTCTTCTGGGTGTCTCTGAACTTCAACCTGTACTGTTCAGTGGTTAAGCCAAACCCATCTATTAGGACACTCTTCAGGACTTTGTAATTGTTTGCATCCTCATGTCTGACAGTGAGGAGCTTATCTCTCCCTTTCTCTGAAAAGGAGTACCATATGATTGCTGCCCACTGTTCCTCAGGAACCTGCTGTACCATGCAGGCTCTCTCAAGAGCAGTTATCCACTTGTGGATGTCATCCCCTTCCTTGTAGGGGGGCACAATCTTTGTCAGGTTTCTACTATCATAGGACCTGGGTTTCTCTTTAGGAATATTGCTGCCACCAGTGGCATCTAAGCCACACAATTTCTGCTCTCTTGCCAAGGCAAGTCTAGCTTGAGCCAAGGCTACCTCCTCCCTTTCTATTTGGAGTTTGACAGCCCTCATTCTGGCCCTATGCTCTATCTTCTGAGAGGCAGTCATACCTCTCTGAGATTCTCTTGAGGCACTAGAAATATGAGAGTCCCCTGAGGGAGATCTCACTCTTCTGTTGCCTGGGAGAATGATATGGTGGGATCTGGGGAGGTGCTGGCCCTCTCCATTTCCCAGTAGGTCTAAGTTGGCCTGGTTAAGCCTGGCAACTAGGACCTGGCTACCCCTCTGATCCTGATCTTCTGGGTCCTCTACATCTGAGTCCTCCTCCTCCTCTTCTTCCTCCTCTTCTCCTTCCTCTGGAGGGGTATCAGTTACAGGGGGGTTCACTCCATCTCCTGATTCGCTTCATTTCCCTTCTCTAAGTCATCCTGCTCTAGAATGGCTATCAGGATAGGACAGGTGGGACTTCTGCCCCTTTTTAACCCTCTTGATATGCACAAGGCAATCAAGTCCTTTCGGGTTAACTTGTCATAGCTGGAAGTTGCCTTGGTAAGGTCAACTGTCACAGGAGCAGACCCTGAGGCTTTTCCTGTGTCAGACATGACTGCTAGTGAGGTGTAAGTGGTGCACTTACCTACACTAAGTGTTTTCCTACTGTACCTTGCTAGTGAGTTGTAGTCAGGGTGTGCTAATCCCTTTAATCTACAACTACTAAGTTCAGTAGAACTTAATATGCTAAGCTTTTGATTTATATGTACCTAGAGGTACTTGATGTGATCTTTCAATTTGATAAAAAGATTGCAATGGTAAAACAACAGCAAGCTCAAATCCGCACCGCTGCTCACCAATGTGAGAAGTTGGCCTGATAGGTGATGTTTCCAATTCTGGAACCACCTGTTATCAGACCAAACAATCCCTTATGGTGTCAGGTTGTAAGTCAACCTTGTTAGACAAGCTATCCTAGGGGTAGCATGGACTAAGCAGCCTAAAGGCTTAACTTAAGAGGTCGTGTTAAGCGAGCTGTTTTACCACATACAATCCTGTAATATCAAATGAAAGGACACCACACAAGTATATATTATAAAAATATATGTATTTATTACTAAAAACAATCCCCAGTATTCTTTATGAATAAAGGGGCACAAGCGTTAAATCAAAAGCACAGTTTAAACATACAAAGTTGCACAATTATGGATGAGGGCGGGTGGCCACTCAAACAATATACTAAACAAGTGGTATAAGAGATACCAATCGAACAGTGGTTAGGCCTAGGGCCTAGGGAATCGCTGGGAGCAGTCGGGACAAGCAATGCTGAAGTCGGGAGAGGCCCACGGGATTCGGGAGCAGTGCGGAAAGCGCACGCATGCACCAATGTTAACCAATGGTGCGTAAAAGTTGTAAAGTTAAAGTTTAAGGACACTTCCGCTGAACCTAGAGGAACAAAACTTAAGACACAGACCCTAGAGATGTGTACCAGTGTGGGAACACCGGCGGAGCAAAGTTACCTCACCCACAGGAAGCGGGTGCACAGGGTCGAAGTTGAGTCGGGTTTCGTCACGTAGGCTCTTGGTGCTTGAAGCTGAAAGGGCTGCAGGCGGGGTGAAAGAGAAGTGTCCGGTGGAGTCCAAGGGTGGACTCGAGTCGAAAAGTACCTGAAAGCAGAGGGGACAGAGTCTGGGTCACTCAGCAGTGACCAGGGTGGAACCAGGACGGAACCAGGCAATGTCGGGCGCAATCAGGTGGTCGTCGAGGAGCTTCTCTCCGCTGTCACGTGGGCTCTGGGGCATCTGCGACGTCCAGGAGCGGGTCACGATCTGTCCCACAAGGGCTCTCACCGACGGCGCAGTCGGCTTCAAGTTTGGAGCAAACAACACTTGGCAAGAGCAATCCACGCGGAACCGGGAGATTGCTTCTCACTCGAACCAGGAGGGTCAGAGTGGGGGCTCCTTTTCAGGGGAGCTGGTGCAGATCTGGAGCAACCAGATTCACAGGTCGAATTTCAAAGTTCGTCGGTACAGGGGCCACTAGCCGGCTGGCAAGTGACCGGGCCAACGCGTTGAGCCAAATGGAGCAGAAGGGCCCCACGCAGCACTCGTCGAGTGTGGAGGGCTGAACTTCGGTGCAAGAGTGGCTCAGGGTTGGGGCTTCTCAAACCCCGGTGTACAGCTTCGAGGGTCACTCGTGGGCTGCACAGTCAGCGTCTCGTGGTCAATTCAAGATGGCGTGCCCCACGCTTCCGGTCGCCTCCACGGGTCTCAGCTCTGCAGGGACTGTGGATCGGGCTGTTGGAAGGCAGGCAAGCTTGATCTCGTTGATCTCTGTCGCTCGAGTTCCGGCGGGAACTGCGACAAAGTAGACGTCGATGGCTGGATGGTGCCTGTTTGCACAGGGTGGTCACTCCTTGACCACAAGGGAGATTCTTCGGGCTTCTACGTCGAGTAGGATGTCAAAGGGTCCAGAATTTCGTTTCTTATGTTTCTTCAGGATAATCTGAAGTGCATTGGCACTGCTCCCAGTCTTATACTAATTTTGGGGGCTGGATTACCTGCTAGGTCCCCTCCTATGGGTGGGACCCAGGAAGTGGGTGGATACACCCCCTTCCTTTGATCCAGGCCGCCCTGGCACGAGGGCTGGAGTGCCCCAGAACCGGTTTGGCAGGATTATGCAAGGGGCAGCCTTGTGCGCCCCAGGCAGTGTCTGGTTTCTTTCAAACCTCCCTGCTACAATCCACTATCTCCTGTCTGGAGGGTGGTAACACCCCCCTGCGACAGGAAACCCTTTGTCCAGGCCCCATTTGGCTTAGTTTCGGTCAGCTTCAGGGGGTCAGACTCTTGTCTGTGGCAGAGGCATCCATTTTGTGGATCTAAGGTCCTTTTAGAAATTAACCGCATTTAAGTAAAGTAACATGTCTTACCGCTCTAGAGGGGTGGAATGCTATCCCCGTCGCCAGAACTGGTGAGGGGATAGTATTCCAAATCGTATGACACCTTACACGACATGTTTTGATAAAGCCAAACCAGAGTTGCTATATAACCGCGAGGATTATAAGGCACTTAAGAGTATATGGTATGGCATTATCCTGAAACAGCTTAGGGAGTTGTTCCCGACAGCTGCAGACAGGCTCAGCTCATGCTAGAGCTCCATCTCACATTAAACCACGCACTCTGCCTCCAGGATTGATGAGGCCTTCCATAGGAGTGGCTCACAGGTTTATATGTGTCCAGATATAGGTTTAGATATAGGTATACTATATCTAAGTAAGGGGTGATTACACCACCTTACCCCAGCTGAGTGATCAGCCAGTTGTGTCAATTTAAGAACCAGCCAGGGGTGGCAAAAGATATGCTGCAGCCCCTGGTAGGCCTTGGTGGCCCCTATGCCCTGGGCACCTATAGTGCATTATACAGGGGCTGACAAGGAGTCCATTTCCAATTGTGGTATGTTCCTAGGGTACATGGAATCCATTTTACAGAGAGAGCAGATGGCCTGGGGCCCTGATTAGCAGGGAACCAGGTCAACTAAGTCAAAAAACCAGCTAAACACAGGCAAAAAAATCTGGGGTAACCATAGTCAGGTAGCCACCTTCCTACACTCTTCATCTACAAAACCCAATGCGTAATTTGCTATGCCTGTGTTATGTACCGCTTGCCGAAGATGCGCCCCTTTTGGAAAAACTCATAAATATCATAGCATCAGTTTTGCGGTGGATTTTATGTGGGAACGCTTACCATGCATATATTAATTTCTGCATGCCGCAACCGATTCTGGAGCATGTATATACTGATTCAGGCCTACAAAAGCTGATGCATTTGCCCACATGCGTCTCCTTGTAAATTTGGAGTACAGCCTGCACCCCATCAAACCTTTTGACGCAACGCCTGGTCAAGCCGCTTGTAATTAAGAGCCTAAGTATTCAAAAGCCAATTTTGACCAAAAATGCATTCTTTGAATTGGTTTCTATGGAAAGTTAAATGCCATACATTCTGAAAGTTTCCATTAAACAGTTTAGATGAAATAGTTTCTCAGTAATGATATTCCATGAAATTGTTTTTCTATTAAATCACAAACAACCATAGAGTATATCTCTGAACCTCATTCATCACAACCTTTCATCTTCCTCAAAGGATCTACCACATCCAACACTCTTTTAGACATGCACATGGAAATGGCACCCAGGAACCTGTGGAAATTGGAGTGCTTATCATCATAGTTAGAAATGGGATTTATGGTTGGCTAGGGCTTGCGCCTAAGCCAGGCAGAAACCACCACTCTAGTCAGGGCAAGGGAGTTACACGCCAAAGATAACCCCTGCTCACCCCTTTGGTAGCTTGGCACGAGCAGTCAGGCTTATCCCGGAGGGTATGTGTAAAGCATTTGCGCAACCCACACAGCAACAACATACTAGGCACACCACAAAAGGAACTCCACACAAGGTTATAGCAAAAATAGCCTTTTTATTATCATAAAGCACATTAGAATAGTAATCATACAGTATACACTGTGCCAACTGGCGCTGGGCCATATTTACAATGGATTATATACACATGACAGGGCCATTTGGACCACTGTCAGCACCATCACTTAGTCAAGATAGTAAATGAAGAACACATAATAAGCATAGAGCACACCCAGTAATTGCTGGCAAACATTGGGCTCAGCATCATCCTGTAACATAAATCATATTGTGCACAGTATCACATTAGGCATGAAATATATCCTGCACCAACCTCATAAACCTAAACATATTAGACCATAACCTCCTAAGCATAACTCACCTTTGGAAATAATCTCACTAGGATAAACCACAGTAGAGGATAACTCAAACATAAATACAGTATGCAAAACCTCATAATCATAAACCACATTTAGAGGCATAAAACAGGGTGCATAAATCATACTACATAAATCACATTTCCTAGCACCACATCCATCACATTAGGGCCTGGCGCCCTACAAACCTGACAGTCCACCTGGCCAACTGGCCTTCTTAAAGGGGCTCAAAATGCCCTATGTCCAAAGTGTCAGGGCGGCTGCCAATGCAGCAGAATCCATGTGTGTAATTGCGCAGACCTAATGTTGCAGCTGGCTCTAAGTGCTGCACGGCTGTGAAAGTACGGGGCTTAAAGGTGGGCACTTAGCGGCACAGCTCCTCAGCTGCAGTGGTCCACAACAACGATAGCGATGATTTCCGTAGTACGGCAAATGCGGGCACTCAGCGGCCACAGCTCCCCAACTGCAGCGGCCCACAATAGCAATAGCGATAATTCTCGTAGGACGGCAATTGCGGGCACTCAGCGGCCACAGCTCCCCAGCTGCCCACAATAGCGATAACGATGACTTTGGTAGCACAGGCAAATGCGCGCTCTCAGTGGCAACAGCTCCTCAGCTGCGGCGGCCCACAATAACGATGACTTTCAGCCCACGTTCCGTGCAGTAGAACCAGAGGCTCTGGAATTCTCAACAGAGGCCTCACCTGCAAGTAGAATTCCCCTCAAATAGGAATCCGGACGGCTGATGGGTGAAGTCTAATGTCCCTAAGACTTCAGCAGGAGGCAAACTCAAATCAGGCCCTTGGGTAGTTGCTTCAGCAAGATGTATGAAAGTTTCAAAGTCCTTTCCCTCTAGTTACACGGACAGAGGTTCGTCTTGGCATCCAGAAGTAACACGTTCTTCCTCCAGGAAAGAACTGAAATATAGCGCTCACAGGGCGCAGGGAGCCATAGTTCCAAAAGCAAAAGTCCTTAGCAATCAAGGGGGCAATGCAGGGCCCAGGGAGGCAAGCCCTCGTAGCAATTCCTCCTGGGCAAATATCAAGGCCTGGGGTAACTCAAACCTGCGCAATGCACAGCCTTAGTCCCTAAGGTTTCAAGTTTAATTACATTTAATACATTTTTGTTAATATTGAAGAAATAATAACGCAAATGAAGTTCAAAAGCTTATATTGCTCATGTTTTTAGTAAGACAATTTGAATAACAACAACATGAATCTCTATATATGAACTGCAAGTAAACATGTACAAATTTCTGTTACATGCTACTATATTTAACAAACACAAGATTACAAATGTATACAAAAGCTCCAAAATAAGTCCCAATGCATTTCAGGTTATTTTAACACTTCTTCAAGGGTACTTCATGATAACAATGTGGTGATTTAGAAGATAGTGTTTTTGTTCCCTCCGTGTGGAACTACAGCAAAATTGGAATAAAAAGATGTCAAAGTGTATCAATACATATCATTAAAGCAGTAGGATTTGCACATAACTTAGATAGATAATGCTCCCAAAATTACATGTGGGTGAAGCGGAGAATGGAAATGTGTTGGTGAAACAAAAACTTTGAAGCGGCTAAACAGGCTGAGAATTCTGAGAAGTGATTACGAATCATGCCAAAAGTGAGCGCGTGCACTACCCAGTGTATGAACACTAGTGCGAGTTCAAATCTTACATCTGCCAAAGTATTAGTGAAAGAATAAACCGTACAGCAGTTAAACAAACTAAAAATACTAAGAAGTGATTGCAAGTTCTTCCAAAAATGAGCGCGTGCCACACCCAGTGTATAAACGCTAGTGCAAGGTATATGTCGCTGCTAGTAAAAAATGAGATATAACGAGACATGAGGATCTCGAAATAATCAAAGGTTATGCGGATTAAGAGATACACATCAGTATGAGCACAAGCTTTCCGAGATCCAGAATGTTAAACCTCGTTGCTAAAAGAGAGGCAACAACCCAGCGTCAACAATCTTTTTCATGTCAATAAAGTATGAGTTATCAAAATAATTAAACAGCCCGATAAGTGGGCAAAAAATTGCCGCTCACCTCCGAGGGCTAGTAACGGACCGCCACAACGCCACAACCTTCGCTGGTCAAAACGTGCATCTTGACGTAGGCTCGTACGTGATGCATTTAAAATAAGGGAGCCTAGCAACCATAAGCAGAAACCTAGCAACAACAAAACGTTATTAATGTGCTTTAAGCATTGGCTTTGGAACAGAACATCTCATCACTATGCGGCTAGTTGTGGTATGAACAACATTAAAGTAATACAACGTAGCGAGGACTAAGCAAATACACGCTCATGCGGAGGTACGGCTTCACAAAAATGAAATTCTACCAATACGTGACATCCGAGCAAAAGGTTAACTGGATGTTAAAACCATAAGTACAGCTTATAGAGCTGTTTAGTTTAAAACACAGGAGACAAAAGGTGTGGTACCTGACCAACTACATGATAACGTCTGTGAGGAAATCAGTGGGAAATAAGCATGTGCAAATCCTATATAGAGTAGTGTGAATGCTTCTGCTCAGCATTCCGGTAATGAGTAATACCAACATGTATACATAATCTCATAAGTACTGCCATAAATGTTTGTAAGAAGCATAATAGTTCATAATGATCATTGAGACCTCCTGGGATAGTTGTGCCCAAATATTTAATCTAAAAGGTTTCTCTGCCTGCCAAGGATGTAATCTAAACCTGGATCTGGGTCTATTTTTTCTAGAATAGTGAATCTGATCTGGGGAATGGTATGTGATGCGTTAACCCAATGTGCGGCCTAAGCCGGAATTTAGATTTTTATTACAACATGCTTTTATGTTCTATTATGCGTGTTTTGAATTCTTGATGTTCTGCCCACGTAAATCAGCCCACAAGGGCATTGTAGTGTAGTTCCTATATTCCCAATAGGCTCTGCGCATTGGAATAGTGTATCCTGTATAGACGTAGGACTGAGGTCGACTAGGTCTCTACAGAATATACTAAACTTAATTGTGTGTGTGCCAGCTAGCGCAGAGGTCACTAGAAACTTTCTCGAATAAACATGAAGGGATTTAGTTTCTGACAATCGCTTAAAACATGACAACTTTTGTTTCCCAAGAATAAGAAATATATCTTTAGAGTCGCGGAAACAATAGATAGTTATTTCACTCAGTCAACCGTGCATGCTTCGTTTCACCAGAGGTGCAGAGAAATAGAGAGACGGGCGTTTTCAATAAAATATTTATTGAACAGTCTACTTTCTCAAGCATAAGAAATGAACTGCTGCAATTGTAATACTTGCGGTAAAGTACAAAGCGTACAGTACGAAGAGTATTACAAAATAATATTGCAAAAGCAAGATATGGTTTCTAAGCCATAAAATACCTAAAATGCATAAAATACATACAGTGATAAAATGATGACTAAAAAGTGCTCAACTGGTGCTTCTAAAATACACCTACCCCAGTGTACCTAACCTATGCTTAGTACGAGGGAGGAAGTAAGTAAGTTGTAGCTTAGTTTTAGTATTTGTTTGCCAAGAATCTAATCCAAGAATTCTCTTAGGATCTAATCAGCTCCGTACCTTGGTTTTAGAATGCAGGAGGTCTGGAATCTCTCTCTCAGGACTCGATATCCCAGCAACCCGCAAGGGTAGCCTGGAAACACTGGAGCTGGATTTCTCGGCAGGAGAAAGTACAGCGTCTTTCAGTGCATCAGTCGGAGGGTCAGCTTCCTCAGCACTTGCAGCAGCAGGGTGCGTCGGGCAAGTAGATAGTCGAACTGCTCCAAACCACCAAGTGTTTGTTTGGATAAGTGCGGAAATAGTTATACCTTGAAGGTGCCGAGTTTGACGTAAGAGTGAACATAATAACGTCATTAGAGACTTAAATCTCTGAAAACTCCATGATTTCTTGGATAAATTAATATTCATGCAGGGGGAAGTCCCTGACTGCTGAAGGCGGGTTATTCCAAGAAATCGTTGTAGATTTTCGGAACTAGTGGGAGTAGCCAAGCCATATTAGGACTACTTGATTTATGTCTTAATATGGTTATGATTTCTATGCCTATATAAGGATATATTATGTTATACCTATATAAGGACAGGAATCGGGAAAATTACACTAGGTTCCTAAAACGTAATACAACACCCACTCCACGTATTATGTCTAATATTACTAAAATATTGCATATAAACACGACTAAAGCATGTGTGTCATAAGCCCACCCAAAATACATGATATGCATCAAAAATGGTCTATACACATACATGAGTACTCGTCCTGTACCCATTACACCAGCAATAGCTTGTCAACAAATAATGCTTAAATAAAACACGAAATGACAGTGTTTATGAAATGGCTCTAAAGTATACAGAATAGAAGATCAAGACCATTTCATTGCATAATACATAAACTGTTATCTTTACATTTAAACAATAAATACAATCAATTAGTGGAAGAATCAAATGAATCTCTTGTTCTCTAAGAATAGTTCCACTTTAAGCAGATTACTTTGTGCCAAGCTTTGAGGTCTATTCTGAAAAAAGAAAAAAGGTCCAAATGTAGATTTGCTGAAACATACAGTTCCTAATTCAGAGGGTTCGCTTTGAAAAACTGAAGGCCAAAATTCAGAGTTCATGGAACGCTGTGTGCACTTTCAAAAGTTATTCTCTGTGTCGGGAGAAAACATCAAATCATCTAGGCTGGCAAAGAAACCGTCTACCACAGTTGGTGAAAGTTGAACTACATCATCGAGTAGATCAAATGTGCATAGATGTGAAGCATCGCCGTCTGCGTCAATCGCATTAGCAATGTTCGATGTAGTTGGTACCTGTGCGCCTGTCGTTCCACGTACCTCACCTATAGCTGTAATCGCTGGTGAGGTCTCAATAAATGCCGTCATCAGAATTGGCAGCCGTTGGGGGCAACACGATGTGTGAGTCGTTACAGGACCCAGCAAGGTGTCAACGTCTGTTGGCAGTGCTGATGGAAGTGTAACACAGATGTCTAACATGCATTCTTCTCCGCAAAGCAGGCATCGCAGAACAGGTAAGATGCAATCTTGCCGCATCAGTCTGAATGAAAGAAACCAAGTGGTATTCAGATCTCTTAAACGAGCCAAGCCGAGGATCTGTGTAATCCGGTCACGATACCGCATGGCCAGGAGAGGCCGTTCCATAGTAATCTGGGCATCGTTAGTGACTGGACCTGCCATATCGTAGCAGAAGAAATAAAAATTGAATTCCTCCTATGAGTCCCAAAATGAGAGGAAGACCGCCGAACACAGAGTGCACGAAACTTGGAAAAATGCAGAGGACTCCTTCGAATGGTGTTAACAGTCCTGAAAAGATCGTCTTAAATACATGTGTGATGCCACTGGTATCAGACATGTTTAAGATTTGACTTAACATTTCTGCGAAATGCACTGGGCAGTTTGTTGATAATAATGAATGTATCTCTGCTGAAGTCCTTGCAACTTGCAGGTCATACGTTTCTCTAGACAAGGTCAGTGGCACATTTTTTTGTAAAAGAATGCCTTTCATTCTGCTTAAAGTATCAATTCGTATAGAAGAGAAATTCAATGAAGGCCATATCGCCGTCTCCCTGTCGGTATTACTCTTTGGATACAACACTTGCATACAACAAGTGACCCTGGATGACACGCTAACCAGGTAGGCTCTTCCTGGCAGCATGCCACAACAGCTGTGATCGTTTAGCATAATGTAACTCCCATTGGAAAGCTGCCTAAAAATTGGTTCTATCACGGCCGCTGGACTACCGTGCATGTGCCAGGAAAGGTTATTTAAAGAACCCTCGCAGGCTCCATGTAGGTTAATACCTTCACATAAAAGTGTACCGCTTAGTGAATTAAAAAAAAAAATTGTACTAAGAAATACTTCCTTTTCCCCACTCCAACATTTGTGCGTGTATGGTAAAGACCAGGTCGACTTAATGTACCCTTTAACCAACCTTTCATACAGGCCTGCTGGCATATGCTGCAGACAATACTGAAATTGGAAAATCGTCACTGGTATCGTGATGGTGCCATGCATTATCCATTCAACGACAGGCTTCTCAGAAACTGTTAATGGTAATCTTTCTAGTTTTTCAATGCTCAGCACCGTATAGTCTGCTCCTCTTTGTGCCAGAGAGATTTGTTTATCTGTAAGGTTACCGACAGTAAACAATGACATGGTATTGATTAGAAGCCATGGCACATAGCCTGAACGGAGATTTTGCAACATCCAGCCTAGTAACATTATAGAACGCAGTTGAGACTGGCCATGTTGTAACATTAGCAAATCTTGTTCTATTATATCAATGGCAGATGATACAATGCTGTTCAAATAATACATTCTGGAGGACAGAGTCGTTAACCCATTGTCCACTACAGAGAGAGCTTTCTCCAAATTAATACGATCAATTTCTCGTATTTTTTCTGCAGTTTCCATTTGCGTTATTTTCCAAGCTTCATTGTAAGCAGCATAAATACCAGCGTATATGAAACGTTTTTGTCATTGTTTGCGAGGCCCGAGTAAGAAGTCTCACAATTCAACGCCTTCTTTAAGTAAAATTAAGTGTTGTTTAATTTCTGGTAGTGTGGAAGTATGTAGCAAATCAAGGCATGGTTTTCCTACACTGTATGTGGTGACTATCCCTGGATGTTGTCTCTGGGAGTACCTTGGATCTGGCCTATTCATTTTGAAACCTTTAGTTTTGTTCATTAATCTATCTTGACAGATATTCGTGTCTACGGGCCAGACTAACCATTTTTTCCAAGCAAGACTTGTTCTGTTGTGCTGTAAAATATGTCTTACGTCTACCTCCTCATCTGTAGTGTCATTACTGTCAGGTGTGGCTTTAGGTATGGACGGATTGTTTAATTCTTTTATCTTAGCTAGGCCAAGACAGAATGTTTGCTGAATGGTGCCATTTAGAAATATAATCTGTTCTGGTATAACGCAGGCTCTGAACAAGGTTTCTACACCCTGGACCTGCCAGTCTTTTGTGCCTCAGACTGTTTTTGACTCAATGTTGTTTTTCCAAAAGTTGTATCCTAATGCAGATAGTTGAGCATAAAAGTTCGCAGAATAGATTTGTTTAGTATTGGTCAACATATTTTTCATTCCTCTTTTATTCACATTTTTAAAGTAAAACGTTTCTGGATTAGTCACATTGAAACCAGAGAAGTATTGACATTTCTCATAAAATGTTTTAGAGCTGCCTTTTGATGGCGTTGGGCAATGTTCCCATTGGTTATAAGAAAAATATTCCTAGGGTTTGCTGATTTATGCAAATAGTGGTGACCATAATGATTACAGCAATATAGTTCTTCATAACTGGTTGAACCTTCTAAGTGTTCATGTTTTTGAAATTTTGCTGACATTTCTAAATCTGACATCTTATTATTAACAGTTTCAAAGTCCTAATCATCAGAAAATGTACTTGATGAAACAAAATCACTTAAAGAAACCTTAAACTGGTGTGGAATCTTCAACAGCTCCACCGGGCCATAAATGTCATAGTCAGTTGTATCCCATGCTATAGCACCAGGTATAGGAATGGCTGTGATGTTCACTGATGACACGTCTCTTCGCTCACGATGAGATGATTTGTAAGGTTGTAGGAGCAAGTTCATGTTCTTACATGCTGTGTCCATTGTACTGTATTTCCCATCTATCATCTGTCCCAAGCTTAAAACAAGAATGAGCCAAAGTAGCAGAAAAAATACTCCTAATCCAATCCAAAATTCCACCCATGGTGAAACCAGATATGTTTTCTGAAGTTGATGAAAGAGTTCTGTCATTTTTTCTTTGAAGTGCTGTTTTGCCGGCTTGGTTTCTGGTTCACTAAGATCCTCAGAAAAGTTATCGAAGTTGATAAAATAGCCAGAGGCAGTTCTGTCAATAGTGGGATCACATCCGAATGTGTCGAAATCACTGGAGTTGCTTCCTGCTTTGACATGTTTGTATAGTCAGATGCTACATCATTGTAGACAGGATTTTCTTGACAAACTGATATTTGGGTATCAAGAGGGACGAGTTCCATGCCTTTGTTGCATAGTCCTTTTCTCACTGGAGGTTTATCAAAGGTGATAAGTCTTTCAGTTTGAAACTCTTGTATAGTAGCCAGATTTGGTCGTCTGCTACTTCTTGGGAGTCCACTGGTCCTACTACTTATTATTGGCCACATGATTGTGGTTTTACCAGGTCAATTGATACTGTTCTGTTCTCCCTTTTTCCAGCAAGTGGCGGTAGTATCACTGATCTTGTTCCCAGAATTGCCAAGACAGGTACTGATTTTCTATAAGAAGGCCCAAATTCCTTCTTTACCGCAATCTTTTCCCTGACTAGATCCCTAATGTTAGGAAACCAGACAGGTCTTGCTGGGACAGGTGTTTTTTCTTCAGCGGATGACGCGGTGATTATCGCCCGCACCCCCGATGAACTTCAGCGCTCACTGTCCAGGTATAATTCATTTATGTCAAATCTAGAGTTAAAAATAAATATTAAAAAAACCTTTATTATGAACTGTGGTCACAAACGAATAAAAGAGAGAGCAATTTATATCAACAACTCTAGTGTAGAGTATACCCCCACCTACCCATACCTTGGAGTACTAATAGATGAAAAGGGCACTTGGAAAAAAGCAATCGAGGCAAGAAAATAGCAGTTCTTAAAATCAACTATGGCCGTGGTAAAATTTACACAGAGATTGGGAAGAGGAGCTGATCCGCATCTACCAGGCCAAATGTATCAGTACCGCTATTTACGGGGCTGGGGTGTGGGGCTATGTCCAGACAGATTCCCTTCAAATAGTAGAAAACTGTTTTCTGAAGTTCCTGCTTGCGGTTCCCCAGGGCACTTCAGCATTCAGTTGCCATCTAGAGCTGGGCCTGCCCTATATTACTGACATCATTAAGGTCGAACCCATACTCCTATGGCACCATTTATGGACTTCTGACAAGCTGGTTTTCACCCAGAGTATTGTGTGGGATTGCCTTCAGCTGGATAATGTGAACAAGATTGGCTGGCTCCGATATGTTAAGGGGTTCCTCCATGATAAGGGGTTGGGGAACTCTATCTTAATCCGCTAGCATTGGACTTAATTTCGAGAAAAGCGTTGAAAAATCAATATCTAGCCCACTTAGCGGAGCTCCGCCTGCCTGTCGAAGCCAGCAAATCCTCGGCTCAGCACGCGCTACTGATTCAAACTTCTATGCTGATTCAGCCCTATCTAACTTGGAACCTAAGCAGTTACGACAGATTTCTCCTGACTCGGTTCAGGCTAACTACTTTTTTTCGGCTAGTCACATTCCCTAAAGGTAATGACTGGTCGCAGTTGCCTTGTCAATGCCCTTGTGATGGTACCTCTCCCCAATCTACCCTACATTTGACTCTATTCTGTAAATTCTATCTAGAACCTAGAAAGAGATATCTTGTTCCAATTTTAAAAAGACTAGAACTACGTCAGTGTCGCCCCACCCTCCTAGTTCTCCAACTCCTTGAGTTTGACTTCTTTGCACTAAACATTGCTAGGTTTTTAAAATGTTGTATTCGACACAGAAATAACCTATAATTGAAACTTGGTGTTTCTTTCCTTTTTAATTCCCTTGCTGCGTATTTTAACCAAATTGTATTTTAAATGTAACTATTTATTTCTCTGACAAATGTATAAATATTTCATGTATGTACTTTCATGGTTTCTTATTATCTGAAACCGAATAAAGTAATTACTGACTGACAGTGGTCGTTGGGCTTTGTGTTGTGTTACTCAGACTTCTTTTTTCTTGTAAGTCCTGTAAAACAGCCAAACGGTCTTTGATAGCAAACGGTTTCTGTTCCACCACTGAAGTTTGACTATCTAAATCCTGGATTAGCATTCTAGTACCAAATAATAGTTCATATGGAGTGATTTCCCCCAGAGAATTTCTTGGCAGATTGTTAACACTACATTGGACACTATTTAGATGTTTGACCCACCCGTCACCCGAACCTAATACCCTAGCTGTTATAGATTGCTTTATGTCACGTTTTTTTCTTTCCACTACCGCATTTCCCTCAGGATGGAAGGGACTCAAAAACCGCAATGCAACGCCTAGGCTGGCCATGGCCTCCTTGTAAGGCCGAGAGCTAAACGCAGGACCCTGGTCAGAATGTAGCGTGCCGATTGCGTATGTGCCGATAAAGACTCGCAAATCTTTTATAACACTTCTGGCGTCAGCCGAGCGCTGGGGCCACATCCAAATGATTCTTGTCTTAATATTTATGGGATCGCATTCATCTATTCTGACGACCGCGTGTAGATAGTCTAATGCTGTCTAACAATGGTGTCTGTACTGGGCTGGCTATACTGTAGTCAGAAATCTGTTGGTGTTCAAAGCTGTGGTTTTTATAACAGTCCTCACAATTAATTCCAAATTCATAGACTTGGACGCTCATTCCTGGCCACCAGTATGTGTTCTCTAACTCTATTAGAGACATTAAGATCCCTTGATGTATCAGACCCTCTCCCATATGTGCTTCGTGAACCAAAGCACATCTCTCTTTCCTGTTTGGTATTACTCTATCCCCCACTCCAGGGATTCGAGCAAAAGGAACAGAGTTTGCATTAATTATGTATGTATTACCGAGTGGATAGTTTAGTGGTAATGCTGCATAGTCGCCTTTCATTGAGGCATTCAAATTGTTAGCATTGTTTCTCCATCTATTTTCGTTTTTGAACGAGTGATAACAGCTACGGAAGCCGTTTGCACAGCTGTCTTCACGGCCTCATCAGCCAATGAATTCCCTGCAACGTGAATGCCATCACGCTGATGACTCAGTGTATGAATCACATGAGTCTTTTGTAGTTCTTTTTGCAAAAGAACTACTTGTTCTCATAGTAGTTTATGTTTAATTGTGCCACCTTTCCCATCTTTGAAGCCGTTCTGAACCCACTTCTGCAAGAATTCATTGTAAGACTGGACGCAGTAATACAAATCACACACTATCAGTGTGGGGAATTCACGATCGGTATTTTCCAGCGCCATCTTGAAAACCTGTAGTTCAGCTCGCTGAGCTGTACAGTCTCCGAGAGATTGAGTTTTTTTGACCATAGGTCTAAATTTACCTTCGCGCCAGCGACCTTTGACAATCGCGCATACGGACCTGTAAGCTTGTTTTCCCTCAATTGCAGGCTGTGCTGATCCGTCTGTATATATTATACAGCCGTAATGTTCAAGTGGTAGAATTTTAGTCGGCAGAGGACATTCTCATTCGTATTGCAGGAATTCTTGTGTTTTTAAATACGGGTCAAAAATGTATTCAACGTCTGTTGCAGCAAGAGAGTTAACCCATTGTATCCATCTTGGATGTAGAGCTTTAGCATTTGGAATGCTAGCCCTTGTCACTGCCTCTAGGGCAGGGACAGGTGTAACGATTTTAATGCATTTACCCTGAGTTAGGGCTCTCTCCTTTGCTACAGAAGTCTGAACCGCTGTCAGTATTTTTTCAGTAGAAGTGAATTTCATTTCAGCTTGTGTGTACAAGTGTGACTTGTATGCTATTGGTACAGTCTCACCTTCATTAAAGGTTAGGTACGTGAATCCGCATCTTCCTGGGATGATTCGGATCACTAGGTTACGCACGTTGTACCGTGTTTGTAACTGTGTTTTAGCTAACATGTCTGTTTGCACTGAACGCAAAATTTCTGAGTCTTTTTGTGTCCAATTAGTATGTTTGAAATCAGGTTTGATTAGTTCGTAGAGAGGTTTAACCCTTTCTGCGTAATTTAGAACATAAGTTCTTCCAAAATTCAGGAAACCTAGAATTGACTGTAGATTTTTAAGCGGTTTTGGAGGTTGGAGCAGCACACATTTTCCTAAAAAGTTTGCTCCCAGGCTTTTGCCTTCATTTGATAACTCATATCCCAAAAATAGGACATTGAGGTGGGCAATTCGTGATTTCTTGAAATTGAATTTATACCCCTCAGAAGCGAACCCCAATATGATGGTGTTCACTCTTTTCAAGTGTACGTCCAAATCATCGTCTGTATGATAGATGTCATCGACATAGGACACCGCCTCATCATCGTACAATTGTAGTAATTCAGTTACTCTGGCTGAAAATAACCCCTGACTATTCTTGAATCCCTGGGGGAGACGACAGAAGTGACGCCGTGTCCCCATTATTGAGAAAGTGGTCAAATATCTGCTTTCAGGTGAAATGTTTTGACAAAATAAACCATTTGAGATATCTAATGTTGTTTTATATTTTTTGTGCACAATGTTATTCATCACTGCTGCACTATGTGCATTCTGTACTACAAACGTTTTGCAACAAGAGTTTAAATGTCTGTAATCCAAAACTAGATGATATGAATTGTCTGGCTTGGAGACAGGAAACAAAGGATTGTTCATTGATGAGGTGCATGTTTCAATCACCCCTTGATATTCAAGTTGGTCTAAGATTGCTTTTTAACTTCCTGTTTTACCGGATACTGCCTCAGAGCAGTAGGTTGATTTTTAACTGGATTTTATGGTTAGGGGAATCCTCATCATAACCCACATGATTTTTGTATAATGCTGGGGCGTGGGCTACAGCCCATTTCCTGGCAAAGGTTTATTTTTTGTGAATTGGAATGTGATTTGAGAAGGCTGGCATAATTATATCTTCGCCATGTGGGCACTCACTGACAAATTCAGGTGGCCAGTCTTGTTCAGCTAGTAGGATGTCATAGCCCTTAGAGAGCTTATCCCAAAAGAGTGCTCTAATTTTTCTTGGTTTGTCCCCCTCCATCCGGAGTGTTACTTCATATAATTTATGTGGTACACTAACCCTGGTATCTGCAGTTTCAACTTGGATGCTTTCATTCAAGTCCACTGTCTCCAGATGATCCTTCAGGATCTTGCGAGCTATGGTTAACTCTGCTGCACTGTCTAGCATTGTTTGGGCCCACTCCCCGTTCTTGAGTTGTGTCCTCAAGATCCTCGACATGTCTAATTTTTACACTTACTACCTTCTTTTTGGTAAATTGAGTTTTCTTCTTTTTTGGAACTTGGTGTTCGTCTTTGGATTTCACTCGTTCTTCTTTTTGTTCTGATCTTCCTCTTCTTTCTGATTTCTGCGATGAAGTCTGAAAGGTACGAGAGGAACGTGTATCATTATCATGATATCTATCAGTTTTTCTCAAATTATCCCTATTTCTAAGGTTGTACCTCTTTTCAGAGGGCTCCTGCTGAGGAGACCTTCCTCTGGACTCAGAACGCTTCTCTCTAGGAAGTGTCTGTTTGCTATTTTCCCACTTCTTCTTAGTAGTAGTGAGATTATTTTTAATACAAACTTTTTCAGGATTGTCAGTTAGTTGGGGCTTTACTGGTTTACCACCCAAACTATCTCTACCTAGTTCTTCATATGATTTTTCAATAATTCCGGCGAGTTCAAATGGTTGCTCTGTTATATCTGTTTCTTTTAATTTTTGGGGGATTGCCACTGAAGCTGCTTCACCTTTTATGTTGGCTAAAAGTATAGCCGAGACCTGTTTGAAATCTTTCAGTAATTTCATACCCAGATTTAAGGCCGGTTCTGGACCGTATTCATTTTGAATCTGTCTTAGAACGTCTGGTATTACCGCCATAGACTGGACACCATGTGTTTTTGTGTAGATTGAAGCAAAGACTGTACCCCAAGTGTCGCAGTCCTCTACATGTGGTGCAATCCCCATTGGTAAACAGATAGTAAGAATCTTGTGTTTCTCATGAGGTGTACAATCAGGGAATACTGCCTCTATTTGAGTAATTTGTTGAGCTAACCAGAATGGAATTTTTTCCCGTTTGGCGGGTAATTTACCAATGACTGACTGTATAGTCTGTGCTATAATTTTGTTTGTGTTCCCTTGATAAGGGATGTGCTGTGGAATTCTTACAGCTGGTTGGACTGTTAAAGTCCGCATGATATATTGAACCAACTGCCTGTGTATTTTAAACAGCTGTTTTAGCTGAGCTAACAGTTCAAGAGCTGTCATTCTTTCAATGTCAGGATGTGATGTATAGCTGGCTAGTACCAGCCATGTGGCTCCTGGTCTACCTAGTGGACCGAGCCTGGTAATGTGATTTTGATGTTGTAGGGCGCCATTGAACCAGAGCTGATGCTCTTGGTAAGTTAGTGGAATTTCAACGTCCTCGAAAGGAACGTATTCCTCTGGAGGTTCCTCTAATTTATAGAAGTGGAACTCGTGTGTTGCTGCATTTGCTGCAGGAAATAGAATCCATGAATAGAATACCTCTGTCTGCCGATATTCATGCGCCTCTATGACAAATATTACTTTACCACCTCTTGGTGATATTCCATTTTCTATAAGTTTTATAGTAACTATTTTCCTTATATTTGCCGGAATGAGTATAGCGTCCCGGTCATTTTGCAAATTTGTGTCATCCAAAACTGCCTGAGTTGCTAGTGCAGCGTCTCTCTCGTCTTCACTATCCGTCATTTTGTTGACCGAAAGCGTGCAGAGTGAGTTTCAAGGAAACAAAGATTAGGTGCACAATATTTTGGAACACTGTATCCTTCAACGATGAACAAACTAAAAACTAATACATAGGATTTTTTTTCCGCCTACTTAGTTAAAAGCGGATATTTTATCCTTTAACCCACTCCAGACGTTTATTGGAGTATTTTACGGGAAAAAGGGGTCTGTCTGAAAAAGCACGACTGAGTTACTCTAGTATCTAGCGTTAAATTATCACCTTACCAAACGTTGGGCTCCATGTAGTGTAATTCCTATATTCCCAATAGGCTCTGCGCATTGGAATAGTGTATCCTGTAGTTTAGACGTAGGACTGAGGTCGACTGGGTCTGTACCGAATATACTAAACTTAATTGTGTGTGTGCCATCTAGCTCAGAGGTCACTAGAAACTTTCTCGAATAAACAAGAAGGGATTTACATGACAACTTTTGTTTTCCAAGAATAGGAAATATATCTCTAGAGTCGCGGAAACAATAGTTAGTTATTTCAATCAGTCAATCGTGCATGCTTCATTTCACCAGAGGTGCAGAGAAATAGAAAGACGGGCGTTTTCAATAAAATATTTATTGAACAGTCTTATTTCTCAAGCATAAGAAATGAACTGCTGCAATTGTAATACTTGCGGTAAAGTACAAAGCGTACAGTATGAAGAGTATTATAAAATAATATTGCAAAAGCATGATATGGTTTCTAAGCCATAAAATACCTAAAATGCATAAAATACATACAGTGATAAAATAATGACTAAAAAGTGCTCAACTGGTGCTTCTAAAATACGCATACCGCATGCTTTTACCACGCATGCTTTTACAACGCAGTTTTTACAACGTAAACCTTTACAACACATAGCGCTTTGGGGCGCTGGATAGTGAATAGTTTAATTTACTATTCAAACTCCAGTCCCCGTGGACACTAGGGAAGGTGTTGGATAGTAAATTCAATCTATTCCCTATCCTAGAGTGCCCCCCAGCGCAATGCGTTGTAATGGTTTTCGTTGTAAAACCTGCGTTGTAAAAGCACTGCGTTGTAAAAGTTTCATTGTAAAGGATGTTTCCCCAGTGTACCTAACCTAGGCTTAGTACGAGAGAGGAAGTAAGTAAGTTGTAGCTTAGTTTTAGTATTTGTCTGCCAAGAATCTAATCCAAGAATTCTCTTAGGGTCTAATCAGCTCGGTACCTTGGTTTTAGAATGCAGGAGGTCTGGTATCTCTCTCTCAGGACTCGATATCCCAGCAACCCGCAAGGGTAGCCTGGAAACACTGGAGCTGGATTTCTCAGCAGGAGAAAGTACAGCGTCTTTCAGTGCGTCAGTCGGAGGGTCGGCTTCCTTCGGCACTTGCAGCCGCAGGGTGCGTCGGGCAAGTAGATAGTCGAACTGCTCCAAACCACTGTGTGTTTGTTCGGATAAGTGCAGAAATATGTATACCTTGAAAGTGCTGAATTTGACGTAAGAGTGGACTTAATAACGTCATTAGAGACTTAATTCTCTGAAAACTCCATGATTTCTTGGATAAATTAATATTCATGCAGGGGGAAGTCCCTGACTGCTGAAGGCGGGTTATTCCAAGAAATCGTTGTCGATTTTCGGAACTAGTGGGAGTAGCCAAGCTGTATTAGGACTACTTGATTTATGTCTTAATATGGTTATGATTTCTATGCCTATATAAGGATATAATATGTTAAACCTATATAAGGACAGGAATCGGGAAAATTACACTAGGTTCCTAAAACGCAATACAACAGCATCGAGTGGCATAATGACACCCTCAGTGTTACAGTCCGATGTGTGTCTCAGTAGAATCTTTTTGCCTGTGTGGGGATGAGAAAAGGTGTTTCCAGGGATTATATTGCAGCACTGGCCGCAGTTCCAACATTTTCTCATCCTTTTATGATTCAGTGTTGCGAGGACGGGTCTAGGTTTTTAATAATTCTCGCAAGTTCTTGGGTCGGTTGTGCGCAAACATGGGTTTTTCTTTGAACTACATAGTGAAATCAGCCTCTTACTCGATAATTTCCCAACATTTTCTGATGATTATTTTGATCTTGGGAGACTGCATGGAGTGCTTGAGAACAAATACCTCATGTTTGCTCGTAGGTTTGCCTGACTTCCTTAATAATTCCTCACTTTTTGTTTGTTTAACAGTATACCTCGCTTCTGACAACACGTCCTCTGGATATCCCCTATCCTTGTATCTATTGAGTTGCTCCTTAATGAGGAGATTACTCTGTTACGGTTCTGGTGTAATTCTTTTGATTCTAATGAGTTGTGACGCCCGTAGATGTTTTTGAGAGAAGTCGTATGCGCGCTTTAAATAATGCAGTGCGTTGTTTCCATCAGTTTTCTGTACGCTGCTGTAGCTAGTCCTCTATGTGTTTTGTGGATTTCGATGTTGAGAAAGTGGATTTTTTCAGACTGAATATTGTGTGTAAACTGTATCCTTGGATTGCATTGATTTAATTCTTTTATGCAGTCTTCCAGTATTTCTTTAGTTCCTCTCCAGATGACTAATATGTCATTTATGTAACGCATATAAGCGATTGTGTTTTCTTGCCATCTTTGGTTGTGTAAAATATGCACGTCCTCGAAATGAGCCATGAAAGTATTGGTGCAGGACAGGGCATCGGTAAATCTCATAAATGTACCTGTTCGTTGTAAATAATATTTAACCTTCCAGGAAAAATAACTGTGATATAATGAGAAGTGAAGTAACTCCAGTAGAAATATGCCTTTATCGTCATTTGTGGAAGTTTGTAACAGTTTCCATTCCACTGCATCCAAACCTTCGTTATGAGGAATGGAGGTGTAAAGGGTGACGACATCTATGGTACAAAGTAATATCTCATCCATAAAATGATGACTTAGTGCTTCCAGTTTCAGGAGACAGACTGTTGTATCCTTAACATATGTCCCCCACTATTGCATCAGCGGTTGTAAGTGATGGTCCAAATATTGTCCGATGTGTTAGGGCTGTACCCCGCAGTCAGATCGTACGCAGACACTTAACACACCATTTGTTTACCTTAAAAATCACAGCTCAACATAAAACATTCACCCAAGAGGTGTGCAGGTCCACCCACATACAAGGTATTTCCTCCTGGGCCCCTGCAGCAGCATGCCCCAGCAGGATCAGGAACAGCACATCATCCTAGAAGAGCACCATGGAACTGAACAATTTCATGGGGTCACAGCCCCTTTTCTTATACCACCAAAAGACTTTGTTCTCAAACGTCACAAGTCACTGAACCCAGCCGGAGCCAGTTCTGTGTGGTCCTCGAGCACTTTTGTTTACAAGGCTGCATCCTACCTTTGTGAAAGAAGGGGTCTGCCATAAGCCTCACAGTGGGAGGTGGAGCCATTGTTCACCTTGCCAGGCACAGCCCTGCTCAGATCAAAGGGTAACCCCTTCCCATACTCCAACTGCAGATCTCTCAATTCAACCCACGTCTGGCTCAGCCGGCCCTGTCCCTCCAAAACCAAACATGCAATTCATATCAGGCAGGCGGACACATAGCACACAGAAATGCCAACTTCTAAAAGTGGCATTTCTCACATAGCCATAATAAATCTGTGCACACCATTGCACGGCATTTATTCTCACAATTTCATACATACCATACTTGACCATACTGCTACTCTAATAACAGGAATGACCACTGACACACACTGAGCAGGGAATCCCCCATGCATTCTTATAGGAGGGCAGGCCACTCTCAATCCCACTAAATGTAACAGAGAGCGCACGCACTTTACACTGGACCACAGGGCTACAGTGCCCAGTGGCCTAAAACCACTAACACTACACAGAGAAAAAGGCTGGGAGAAATGCAAATAGTTTAGGGGTGAACCTACAAAAAGGGCCAAGTCCAACAAGCATCATCAGAGTATGAAGCACCTTACACATGGTTTAATGAAATATGTATATGAGACATACATGATCTATGTGCTGGTAAAAGTGTCAGAAAAGTTACTATTTACCTTAGTTTGGGAGTTTGGGAATTGCAGAAAGGAGAGTCATGTCAGCAAATAGTATTGAAAACAAAAAAAATATTGATTTCTAAAGATACAATTTTTTTTAACCTCAATCATGTGTGCTTTCATTAATTGAACCATGCATCTTTTCCTTTTGATTCAATAAACACCCTAAAAAATCACAATCAGTGGTTCTCAAGATTTAAACGCATTATGGTCACAGTGATAAAGGGACCAGAGAATTTGTTTTGGATATTTACATAGATTGTCATTCAGTTTGTTATACAGTGACACTGAACAAATAAGCATTTACGGGGGGCTTGGTCTCGCCGAGTAGCAAGATGGCCACTCCTTAGAGGGCTCTGTCGACCGGACTGTAAATCTGTTCACTATACGGCTGTTTTGGAGGCATCTGCCACTGGAAACCGCATGCACAGCTCTGCATCACATCCCAGAATCGGCTGATGTGACCGGGGTTAAGTCCCCCCCACACCCCTGGAACCTGTGAGGAAAATAAAGCACCAGGGCCTACCTGCAGCCTGGTGCAGCAGAATATGTATCTTCACATCTCATGCGAACACATCTCATGACATTACAACGCGGTCATTACGACGACTGCGTTGTACCAACGCGAACCAGTACATTGCAAGTTGTTACAACTACTGGACTTAGGAATAGTATTATTTACTATTCCTTCTCCAGTTTGTGCAACAGCAGGGAAGGTGTTGAATTGTAAATCCAATACCAGCGTGCCCCCTACAGCAAGTCGTTGAAACGACTTGCGATGTAATGGTATGTGTTGTAACAACGCAGTCATTGTAACGACCGCGTTGTAAAGGCACCACGTTGTGTAGACAGCGTTGTAAATGCTGTTTCCCAGTGCAGCTTGCTCGGAGCAGTGAAGTGTGCTGGGGTTGTTTGGTTGGGGACGCCCCGCCCTGCTGCATGAAGTGCTGCAACTGGATGTCTCTGGTCGCTGACCGTGCCCAACTGATATTCTGGGCCTGCGGCGCGGCCCACCTGCTGGCCTTTGGCCAGTGCCACACTGAATAGGACATCCTGTGGCTTCCCACAGCCACATCAGGCTTACAGCCTTTGTGACATCTCTGAGAGGCAGGGCAGAGGCTGGGTCGGCAGATGACACGCCATGCGCGATTGGCGTTCCTGTGCCCTGCCGGTGGATTTGGTGAGTGCCACACCCCTCTCCACCCCTGGAGGATGCTGCTTAACACCCGTCTGGCTCTGCAGCCTGTTTCTTGTGACGCCCACAGCTGTGATCATCCCCTGCTTCATAGCAATTCATCTGTGTGCTGGAGGACAGTCCATCATTTTTGAAATGTTGAGCGCAGCTCCTGGATATGGGGTTGGTCCACGAGCAGGTGACCGACGTACGGGATGGGCTGCAGATCCCCTCCCACGATAAATGTTACTTTAATATTGAAGCTGCCCTTTTACCCAGGGCAACTCAGACCTTGATGCGGCACTGTTGGCGCTTTACAACCATTGACCTCCCTGGATCTTAAACTTCCTAGAAGGCCCCAGCTCCTATATCAAAATCTTGGCCCGCTACTAATAATCTGCCATTTTACAGGGCTGAGGGGCTGAAGCACTGAGACATTTTATACTGGACAGCCTTTTGGGACCAGAACAGGTTTCACCCATCATATTTACCGATTATCCTTCAGACGACTGACTGCAATCTACATTTGCTGTGGACACCCGGACCTGTTTCGGAGCCTACTCGTGCCCCCTATGGTGGTGGAGTCTTGGAGTTTGGCTGGGCTCTGTGGCCCTCTCGACCTCTGGCCGACCTTCTTCAATCACAATTTCATATCTTCTGGTGTGCATCGTTCCCCTTTGCTTTCTCTGATTGACAGGCTTCGCCTGTACTGGACTCACATTGACTACATTTTTTACTGTACACCATGGGCAAACACGACACCAAACAATCCAAGTTTCCTTCAAAAGCTGATGCCTCACCCTCCATTCTGACCAGAGCCAAGATCCTGAGCCCATCGCAACATGACTGGAAGATAGTGACACACAGGATATTGACCTCCATGGCGCTACTTATGGATGTGAAAACATGCCTAAAAACTATTGATTCCAAAAATTGATCTTCTCACCAGCCTCTTAGACTACATCAAGCAACGTGTCAACAAACATGAAATGAGGTTAGACCAGTTGGAGAACCGAGTTTCAGAAGCGGATGAACTCCAGGTGGAATCTAAAGTACGTCTCCTGCAAATGGACAAGATGCTTGACCTTATAGAAGCCAAAAACAAAGATCTAAAGCACGCTCCAGATGCAACAATCTTCACATAACCAGGATTCCAGAAACCACAGCCATCTCCAAGATGGAGAACTATGCTGAGACTTTGCTGCGTGAACTCTTTGGAGAGCGAGCCCAACATTTTTTTGGTCCTAAACTGCCTGTGGGCATGCCGGCTCAGCCTATAGTTGCCTGCCTGCCTGTTGAAATACTGGGACCGCAATGCGATCCTGTGGCTGGCTCGCGAACATGGATCGATTAAAAAACAGGGTAACAGCATATCTTTCTATCCAGATTTTACAGTATCGGTCCAAGCAGCCCGCCTCAACTTGCTATCGCCTAAGAAACTTCTCCAGAAGCTGACATATCATATGCTCTCTTATATCCAGCTAAACTGCAGATTTCTTTTGTAGATAAAATGCATGTTTTCACATATGCCAAATCTGCTTTGAGATTCGCCAAACACGTTGTCAAGGTGCGGTGCCCCTCGGTGACGTTGCCTTGCTCCTCTGCAGGAGCCCAGCTCAGCGATAACAATTGATCGCCCTTTGGGATGGATGTCCTCAATCATCTACCTCCCCAGGGGAACCTGGGGGGCTGTCAAGTAGCTCAACCGATCTGAGTCATTCTGATTGTCTTTTCCCTTATTCTATATGTTAATTGCTTCGCCCACACTGAGGTATCATTGATATTGCTTCATTACACAAGTTTGCCCCTTGACCCATATTCTGGCCACCCAGCTGCTTTCGGTAGGGTTGTTTGTCCAGTGTTTCCTTGTCCCCGTGGGATGATTCCTAAACCATTTCCCCAAATTGCAAATCGTTGTTGGGACAGGGGGGTTGGAAGTATGCCTCAACCTATTTGGGTGGTTGGTGTGGGTGGAGGGAGATAAGGGGTTGAACTCTTTGGTTGTACTTTTGTTTTTTATCTGTATTCCCCTCCTATCCCTTGTCACTCTGTGTCTACGCCTCACTCCATAAGTGCTGACCATTGGCTCCACATCACAAGCCACTATTCGACCCATCATATGACATCCCCCCACAGACATCATGGTGAGCGTCTCTTGCATTAATATGGAACATTTGCTTACTTAATGTTCATACAAAATCATGCCTCATACATGCTTACTTGAAAAGGCACAAGATAGACATTTGCTTCTTACAAGAAACACACTGTAGAAGCCCATCGGCCCCTAGACAGTGCACCCGCTAGTGGAGGGTTAGCTATTCCCCAGCATACTTAAATTACACCCGAGGCGTGGGAGTGCTTATCCACAAAAATTTCTCATAGCAATTGTCACTCTCATTCACCCTATTTTCTTTTGCTCACTATGCCACCCCAGTTTGGACCCAGCCATATGCAAGTCAGTCTTGACCCTACTCTTCCTGGGAACAGAACAGCCCGAACTGCCAGGCCAGATCCTCCCTGGACCAGAATCAGGCCTCCTAAGACTCCTCATCAGCCAGGCTAGCTTGTGGCACAGCAAGCAAGGAACCCACATCTGGGCATACCTTTAGACACTTAGGGTGAACATAGCAAACACATCAACATGATGGCCGGAGTACAGGAACCTTGTACGTACAACAGCTTAGGCTTCCTGCAGTGCACGGACCCTATTGTGAGGACCCTGATTTCTTTCCTGGGTTTTGGGTGAAAATAAACTAGTTTAGGTCCCCAGGCTCTTATATGGGGTGGTGATTTTAATGCCATTATGGATGATCAACCAGATTGCTATGGAGCCTCTAAAAGTTTGTACACACGTGCCTCGACTCACGTGTCTCGATAGTTATCAGGTCAGCACATGATATCTATCTGTTAGATGTCTGGCAACAAGTACACCCTCATACTTGAGAGGGCACCTGTATTTCGGCCTTCCATAATACAAGGTCCAGACTTGCTTATTGGCTGGTGTCCAGAGATGTCCAGACAAGGACCTCTTTGATATCCCCTCTGCAGCATACTGTCTCACCATGCCCGGTATTTCTGACACTCCAAATCATCCGAACAAATCCTCACACTTTTGCTTATCATTTCCCAACGGAATCGCTCTTAGATGTAGCATTCCGGGAGGAGATCCGCAATAATATACAAGAATTCTTCACACATAACTTGGGCTCCGTTCACTCAACCCACACTTTGGGAAGCATTTAAGGTGGTAATACGGGGTCCCGTACTGCAAAACAATCTGGGATCTTGAAAGCTATTCAGGGAACTCTAACAAGACTTTAGGGTGATATTCAGATTTTAGAACAACAATATTTCCAATCCAGTATCACCGTCCTATTGGCTGGTATCAGTGATAAACTTTCTGAATTCCAAGATGAGGCCATCTGAGATACTCACTTTCTCAACCGTCATTGTAAGGCTAGATGATATGGGGAAGGTAGCCACATCAGCAAGATGCTTGCGAATCTCCTCCACACTCCGTGGACTTCCTACTACATCTGTGAACTCCTGAATGCTAAGGCCAAAGCAGTCTCCACTACATCTGAATTGCTAGCCATTATGACCGCTTTTTATGCCCAACTTTATTCTGCGACCCCAACTTTTGGTCCAGCCACTCTGTCTGATTACTTTGACACCATACAGTTACTGTGGCTTGAAAATGCTCATCGAGCTTATCTAGATTCACCCATCACCACTCATGAAATTGAACAAGTCATTAGAAGTTTGCCAGGTGATAAGGTTCAGAACTGATTTTTAATGAGAGTATGCCTCTTAGCTATTGGCCAAGATTCAATGAACACAGGCATCCTACCTCCTTCATTGAGAGATGCAGTTATCACTATACTTCTTAAGCCAACCTTTGTGATATCTATCGACCCCTCTCAATAATAAATGTCGACAACAAAATATTTGCCAAGATCCTTGCAAATGGGCTACAACATCTTCTGATCTGACAAACCAGACTTTACCCCTGGAAGTTCAACATCCCACAATCTCCGCACCATCTTTGCGGTAAAGCACGATCTCGACCCTCAGATTTCAACAGTGACCACCCTATTGGATGCCACCAAGGCCTATGATTCACTGGACTGGTCTTATCTTTTTCCCCTTCTAGCTTAGCCCTGGGTTTATCAAACAAGTGCAACTTCTTTATTCTCTTCCTACGGCACGAGTGCTCATGAATGGGTTGATCTCTGACCCACTCGCAATTACTCTTGGAAAACCACAGGAATGCCTGCTGTCTACGCTCCTATTTACTATTATAATGGAGCAGTTGGCAACGAGGATTAAACAACACCATTCAAATAAGGGCATTGGGTTTACCACTAGGGGATTGGTGGTTTCCATGTATCACTTTATATGCTAGTAACCCGGAGGTAAACCTGGCTCCCTTGACACAAGTAGTATTTCCAATTGGTGGCTACTTGGGGAAAGGGAGACAACATACTGTTTTGCAGCATCCAGTCCTCCAATATATTTAGGACCTGGTGAATATAAACCTTTTGAAGGTTACCCAAAAGGCATATGGAACTATATTTTAAGGGATGTCCTTTATCCCTTTTTTGTAGTCTGCTATTATTTCGGCCCTTAGCCAGGTAGGTGGAACATGGCATCTCTGCTAATAAAGTTAGACAACATATTGATTTGAGGTATCCAAATTCTTGGTTCCGATTGGAATAAATCTCCTGGTATCTTGTCAGGCCCAGGGGTAGTCTCTGGTTTTAAGCTCTCTATGGCAGTCAGTGTTTCAGTCACTAAAACAAATCAGCACACAAGGGATGTGAAAGGTTAACACCCTCTACTGGATGGACTGGCCCTGGGGCAATAGCTAGTGGTAATGTTTCGACAGAGTGCAATTGTGCAAAATTTTGCTCCCAGTTAAATGATTCAATGTGATGTACTGTTGTAGTAAAACCCTTGGTGCTCCCATGGGAAATAATGTGCCAAAATATAGATTTTAGAAATTGGGTTGTTGATTGACTGTGGTGTGAGCCCTGGTTAAGCAACAGCTGCAGTCCCTTGGAGGCTGAACCACAACACGTCACTAAATTAACCTGTGCTTATCCCTGAGTAGCATGGCAAAAAATTCAGTCAGACATAACTTAGAGCCAATATGTAAAGTATCTTTGCAACACACAAACAGTACCAAAGTGAAAACACAACATAAGAACACTCTAAAACAATTTAGGAAAATAGAGGACATTTTAATAAATTATTTGACACCAAAATGACAATGATCCAATAAGTAGAACTGAAGTCATGATTTTTTAACGGTTTTTAGTAAAAACTAGCGCCTAAAACATCAAAGCGTCAACCGTGGACATCTAGTCACACAAGAATGGGTCAAAGTAAAAAATACATATGGCTGACTGTGATGTAGCGTGGTTAGGATTCAAGACATGAATTTGGGCTCGGTCGGCGCTTACCTTTGGACTTAGAAAAATTCTTCAGACAATTTTTCTGATAAGGTAAAGAACAGCAGGGCAAGGCTGCGGGAGCTGTCTGAGAAGGGACATTCATCATCGTATATCCTTAGGTTGAAACAGCAGTGAAGATTTCTACATTCATAAAATCTCCAGCGGTATGAGAAAAAGGGCTGTAGCCAAAGACAGTTCCATGAGGCTCTATACAGCTTTGATGAAGGACCGCTGAAAAGGGTTTGCTGCTGCGGAGAAGAGTTTATTGAGAGAAGCCGCGAAGTCAATCTGACTGGGGATACACCTAGGACACACCTAGGACGGATAGGCAAGCAGGTTGGTCCCAGTCTCCAGCTGGTTCTCAAAGCAGCTTTTGGCCAAAAACCTTCTAAGTCCTTACTTTTGGTTTCTGGCTACCTGGGCACCTATAGCTCCTCTCCCAAGGGTCCAAAACAGGAGGGGCACCACTTTGAGGGACAGGACACACTCAGGCTCGTTCCAGGTGCGGTTCAAGATGGAGGAAGCCTTTTACGTCCCTGTCACTGTGAACAGGAGGACAGTAAACTATCCCTAGTGAGTCACTTTGGACGTCCTGATACAGTTGACGATCAAGTCCTTCTCCCCAGGCAAAAGGTGGCAGAGCACTAGGACAGCAGTCCAGCATAGCAGCAGTCCTTCAGAGCAGCAGTCCAGCAGAATGGCAGTCCTTCCAGCAGCACAGCAATTCTTTTTCCTGACAGAGTAAACACACGTCCAGAAGTACAATGAAGAGTTGGTGTCTGAGGTCCTCTTTTTATACCCTGGTACTGGAAAAAGTGAGACTCTTCTAGACATGACTTTGAAGTGCATGGAATTTCCTGCTTCGCCTGCCATGGATCCAAGTTGGCTGCAGTGACAATGTGGTGTCATTGAGCCCTTTGTGTGAAGGCAGAGCATAGGGTATTCAGTTGCAATGGGGGCTATGCCCAGCTCCACCCCTCATCCTGCCAGCAGATGGTCCATTCAGGCACAACTAATTCCTCTATTGTGTGACTGCTCTAACTGGAAGCTACAACCAGTCATGTGACCCAAGGCAGGCTAAAGACACCAAAGGGCTATGGGCAGTGAAATCCCAACTTTTAAAAAATGGTATATTCCAAATTATAAACAAAAACCCGACGTTGCCATTAAATAGGGGTTTTCATTACAATTCTAAAGACACCAAACATGACATAGCAACCAGGTTCAAATTGGAAATTACAGCTTATTAAATGTAATAATGATACCCCAATGTTATGCTATGGAAGGCGTAGGCCTCGCAGTAGGGAAACACTTATTTAGGACTTTTTCACTACCAGGACATGTAAACTTAAAAGTACATGTCCAACCCTTTAGTTACTCAGCACCCTGTCCTATAATCTACCTTGGAACTACCTTAGGTTGACTTACTTGTAATAAAAAGGGAGTTTACGACTTGGCAAGGCGGTTTAAATAAACAACTAAAAACTTAGGGGTCTAATTGACCTGAGACACCGACGGACAGAGCGGGGTCTCACATATCCTGAGCCAGGTCCAGGAAGAGGTGAGGTCCACTCCCCGGACACTCTGGTACATACTCAACCAGGTGCCGAAGAGAGGAGTTGATACAGTCGAAGGAACATTATATCCTTTACTGGTTTTCACTTGTGTGTTTTTTCCATATTTTTTCACACTTTAATCACATTGTAGCAGTAGTATAATTATAGAACAGAGACCCTGACGAAAGCCTAAGGAGTTAACCTTTAGTGGCTGAAACATGTTGGTCTCCTCGCAGCTATTTGTGTGGACTGCGATGACGATATTATACTGTTCTTGTTTTTATTAAGGAAGGGGCCAACAATTATTAAAGTTATCTTGGTTGAGTTCCCTATCCTTTTTTAGACCACCACTCACTTTTGTTTACACTGCACTTCCCATCATATCAACATCATGTGGTAGTACCGAGTGATTGTGGGTCGCTACCCCGTATCTGGTTATCGGGGTATGCCGGTCTCAATGATCTAGAGACACAATACCCGATAAGGACTACCAAATGATAATATTGATCATTACAAGACTGTTGATGGGAATCCTAAACCAGGGGAGACTTACGTTACTGGTTCTTCACATCTTGTGATCTGGTTTGTTAGTGTTATTATCATCATACCCTTGTACCATTGATAAGGTGACTACGAGCAGAGGATTACTGTTGAATCCTCAATTAGACCCCTAAGTTTTTAGTTGTTTGTTGATTCCTATGGGGGATAATACTTAGGCTTGGTCTATAAATATCCCTCTAGCCCTGCAAGAGAGTGTGTTTTTCCAAGGCGGTTTAAATGCCAAGTCGACACAGCAGTTTAAAACTGCATTCAGGCTGTAGTGGCAGACCTGTGACATGTTTTAATGTGCTACTTTTGTGGGCGGCACAATAAGTGCTGCAGGCCCACTGGAAGCATTACATTTACATGCCCTGGGTATTATGGTATACCACACTACAAGGGATTTACAGGTATATTAAATATGCCAATTGGGTATAAACCGATGTCACTATGTTTTAGGGGAGTGAGCACAAGCACTTTGGCACTTATTTAGCAGTGGTAAAGACCACAGATTCCTAAGGCCATCAAAACAAGTTCAGCAAAGAGTGGAGGGAAAAGGCAAACGATTTGGGGGTAACCCTGCAGAGAGGGCCAGGTCCAACGAACACAATATCCCTACATTTAGAAGCCTCAAGTAAATCTGACACTTATCTTCCTCCCAATTAGGTTTGCTAGAGCACAGGATATTGTAATAGTTAGCTCCAGCAAGTTTAACTACTTCAGGACTGCCTTGCTTGACAGCTTTAATTAGTGTAGATTTAGCCTTTTAGCAGTCCTGGGTGAATCATGGAGAGAAGCCTACATTTCTGGAGCTCTTTTGATGAATTGATTTCTAAAAATGTTCCTTTAATTCATTAAAATAATTCCTCATTAAGCTTGACTAATGGGATTTGGCGAGCCAGAGAACTAATGTAAAGTGCAAAAATATTGTAAACGATCTGGTACATTAGAGCTATTGTGTTCTAATTTTCTACAATTCTTGGTCAAGTCACAGACCTTTAGTTATTCCTGACCTAAATGGCATGGCTAGCAATTCTACAGGAATTTAATGATCCTTCTAGCATAGGTTAAGACAAAGTCAGTTTCAATGGATAATAATAATCACTGTCAGACCTGGAGTCAATTTTGAAATTGATCATTTTGTGCCACATAGAAGTATCCAATAAAATATACCTGGCTATGATACTGTCCTCTGGCAAATGTAGGTGATCTTTGTTGGTCCGACAAGGGCCTTCCATTACAGGTGCGCAGGCCATGGGCCAAAGTTAAATATGCTAGTTGACTGGCTGTCACTGTGTGGGGAACGCATGAAGTGGAATCAATATTGGGAAGACAATATGTTCATATTTCTCGTCTGTTATTAGTTTTATACATTCCAGAGGTTCGAATGTTATGTTGAAATCACCCCATATGAGGCATAGAGATTGAATTGCTTCTATTGGCTGAATAATGATCCACGTTGCAAGAACGGAAGACTCCTTATGTCTTTCTAGTGGGCGATTATACTGATTATATATAGATATATATTGAGTTTCTCGCCCAATCCCCACTAATGATATGCCCAGAATGTTTTTGAAGACAAGAGACAGTTGTTTGTAATTACATTTCGAAAAAATCTTAGCCCAGATCAGTAATCCTCCAGATGCTCTGCCAGAAGTGGAAAGCTCAGCTGTGGAAAAGTTACATAGCCTGGATTTGTTAGCCAAGTTTCTGAAAAGAGGCATATGTGAAAATGGTCCACATAAGTGAGCCAGTCGGCTCATTTAATTTAGGGGCATATTACCAACGTTAAGCGATATTTATCGCTAACGATGCTTAGCAACGAATTTTTTAACGCTAAGCATCGTCAGAAATTATCGCAGATAAACCTTGCTATTATCAAGGTTTATCGCAAATGCGATAAAAAACGGCCGCAATGCATGAATATCGCTGAAAAGTCAGCGATATTCATGTATTACCGAGCTAATGCTCTTAGCCATGTTATCCACCTCCCATTGGATAACATGGCTAAGAACTGCTCAGGGCAGGTGTTAGTTTTTGGAGATATTCGCGCTTAGCGCGAATATCTCCAAAAGTTGGTAATAGGAGATAGCGATGTTAGCGACTGTTTCCAGTCGCTAACATCTTGGCACGCCCACTTTGCATGTCATTAGTGAAAAATATCACAGACATGCAAAGTGGGGCCCAAGATGGTCGCTATCTCCTACTAGCGGTCGCTAACTGGTGTTAGCGACAGCTAGGTAATAGGGAGATAATTTTATCTCCGCTTTCTTGGCTTTTAAAGCCAAAAAAGCGGAGATAAACCCCCTTGATAATATGCCCCTCAGTTCGTAAAGCAGCCACGTTCCAGCAAAGAACTCTTGAGGGGGAGACCTGCCCACCTTTATAACAATAATAAAACGTGATTCCTGTGGAGGATGTGAAGATACTCTGGATACAGTTGAAACCGTCCGTTCAAGGCCCCGACTAAACTTATAGCCTGTCAATTGGGAAAAGTTATTGTGCTTATCTATCTGGCTGCTGGTTGGGGATAAAATCAGCTATCGGGTTGACATCCTGAACGCTGGGTCCCCCAGCATTAACCTTTTCAAGTCAGTCAATATCCTTTAAGCCTGCAAACGGTGCAAAACGATTATATACTCCTACAGGCCTTCAGGACTAACTTCCTCTCTCTATGCGGGAGGTTGACAATCTCGGACTAGAGACTTTCAGTGAAGGTTGATAAAAAAAAAAAAACAAGCGGTAGGACACCAAAGTTTGATCCAAGATGCACGCTATTCCCACATTGATATCAAAGGTAACGTGCTACATCAGGATATTTACAATTAATGACAAAACAATCTAAAGAAAGCTCTTCTTGCCATTTCCAATCCACCCCACGTTCCTTCCCATCAACATGCATTCCAGTCCCTTATATTAAAGTTAGCATGCTTAATAAGCCAATGGCATACTTTATTTTTCAGTTTTGCGTGTGACTCGGTCACATCAGAACACAAGGGTGGAACATTGCTTAGAATCAGGGCTTTAAGTGGGATGAAAAAAACTGGGGAGCCTCTTAAAGGGGCGTGGCACCCGACTGGTATCTTGCTGTTTCTATCATTGCATCCAGATATCCAGATACAACAAGTAACATTGCACATACAACAAGCCAGGGGTATTGGCTTTGCCAATGGTTGTTTTTTGCATAAAATAAAATTAGCATAAACTATGGCTTTGTTGTATACAGTATTGAAAACGCTTCTATTCTGAAATGATGAGACTGTGAAAGAACTAAAAAGAGTCGCTTTGAAGTTACATCAAAGCCAATGAAGGGTATTGTTGCAGAGTTAATATTAATTTTTGTTCACCCTGAGTGAGGGAAAAACGAAAGAGCCCGATAGGGGCCTGTCTCAACACCTGCTTTTTAGAACTGTTCGTGCTGAGCACAAGCAGGACCCGGCCACATAAATCCCTGCTTAGAATGAATACATATGGGCAAGCGTGAGGTGACACGTTAATGGTGTCACACAACTTTTTCCTTAAGACATAGCTGTAATAGCTGTTGCTCCCAGTGCTTTAAATGGGCCGGGACACACCGGTACTGAGTACCGGCACTTCCGAATTTTTGGGCCGTCAGTATCGGCACTTCTCTGTAGACCGGGAGAGTACCGGTTCCCTGATCGACGGCAGGCTCAGGTTAGGCATCTCCTAGCTCAGGGCAGGGAAGGGATTCCGAGCAGCTTGCAAGTAAATGAGCCATGAAGTACCGCCCTTTTGCAGAGTTGCTTCTGAAGATTAGCAGCGCCCATTTCAGTGTTCCCTAACTGCAGGGGTTTGAGTGGGCACTTGCACACTGTGATTAAAAGGGCAGGGTCTCTAGACAGGCCCTGCACTATCAATCTGGTGTGCAGCAATGAAAGTGCTTTAGGGCCCCTACCCCCACCCCTCCGTCTGGTGTGTGAAATGAGTTGGGGCCTGCACTCACTAATCCAGTCCCATTTATGGTATGGCACTGGCCGTAGTAAAGTGGGTGGCAGGGCATGACAGCCCTCCACCTTCGGCAAAGTCGGGGTTTTTTCTTTTCATGTTTTTGTTCAGCACGGAAGCTGCTTCCTTTTGTGTGCCCCTCCAACACTGATCTCTGCATTTGGTAATGGGTTCATGGGTGTGAAGTTAGCCCTGCCCTTAGGGTAATGAATAGCAGGGAACCTGCAGCGCACCAGAAATGAGCTCCCATGACAACTGGTGATGTAATTGGTTTTGGGAAATACAAGGTGAACATAGAAGGAAGGGGGAGGAAGGAATGTACAGAAGACAGGTGAAGTTAGCATTGCGACTTCTTCAGATATTGATCGCCCCCAGCTACGAAGTGCCAAACCTACTGATGATGGCAGAGTGGGCGCAATGCAACCTTGAATCTTTGCGTAGGCTTGTGGGGATCCTGGTCAAATACGCGGAGGTAGATAGGACTGAACTCCAAGCCAAAATTGATTTATTGGAAAATGAGATACAGGGGGACACTGAAAGCAAACAAAAACTACATGAAAAAATGACAAGTCGCCATAGGAAAAAACAAGAAAACAAGATAAAAGCGAGAAAAACATATAAATTCAGGCGCTACAGAGATGACTACACCAATGGTCAAATATTTACTTTTGCTAGGCGGTACTAATCGCTGAGAACAGCTACAGCCAACCAAAGAATGCAGGGAGCCAGTACAAAGGACAAAAGTCAGCAGCACAGTGAGTCAGTGTCAATGTCGGATTTAAGCTCAGCCCATGACAGCGAGTCGGAAACAGAATCCGCAAGAAGAAAAGAGCAAATTTGGTAATGGGTTCATGGGTGTGAAGTTAGCCCTGCCCTTAGGGTAATGAATAGCAGGGAACCTGCAGCGCACCAGGAATGAGCTCCCATGACAACTGGTGATGTGTATGGTTTTGGGAAAGACAAGGTGAACATAGAAGGAAAGGGGAGGAAGGAATGTACAGAAGTCAGGTGACAGGTGAAGTTAGCATTGCCACTTTTTCAGATAAAAATGGCAGATATTTGATGAGTTCTGAAATTATAAATGGGCTTAGAAATTATATTTTAACACACATTTGTGTAAAGTTAGAACTCTGGTACATTTCTTGTTAACATAAATATATATAATTATATATGTGAATATATATATATATGTGTGTGTGTATGTATATATATATATTCACTGAAAAAAACCATAGGTTATAGACCATATATAGTTAGGAATTAGCATTTACAAAACCTTATTTTACTCACACAAAACCTTTGAAATTCCATATATAGTTAGTTGCACTAACTATATATTGCGCACCCTCAATCCACTGCTGATGATGTCACATATTACATCATTCATGACATGGTCAGTGACATCACTGATGACATCACTGATGACATCTCAAATGACATCACTGATGACATCACTGATGACATCACTGATGACAACATACAGTGACTGTATGTTTCTGTAAAGTTAAAATGTGTCTTACATATTGAAGAATGAGTGGAAGTATAAGTGTCTGGACAAAGGATTTAGTAGGTGCATGACTGAATGTATGAGTGAGTGATTAAATGTGTCTCACTGAGTGCATGGGTTAGTGACTAAACTGTCTTAATTTGTGCATCATTATGTCTGTTGTTCTGTAAACTGCTGCATGTGTTGATCAGTAGCTATATGATTAACTATATGGGTTACTGATTGATTGTCCAAGTATTTGTATGGGAGACTGAGTGTGTGTGTGGCTGGCTGGGAGGTGTGTGACTCTGTGCAGATCAATGTGTACTTGTATCAATGATTGTATAAGAAGGTAAGTATGTGTTAGTATGTGTTTGAAAATGTAAGGTGCTCTATGTTTAACTGTATAGACAAGAAAATGGAAGTGTCATTGATTCTTTACAGGACTGACTAGGTGTGTGAGTAACTCCATGGATGAGTGGCAGACTGTGAGTGTCTGTATAGGTGTATGAGTGCATATGATAGTGTTGTAAAGATGAGTGATTGTATGTATGAATGATTGTATGAGTGAATGAGTGAATGTGTGTGTAGACATAGGAATCAGTGAGTGCGTATGTAGTAACTAGTATTGGTGTGTCAATGGTTTCAAAAATTATACTCTGTATTTAACACTGGGTGAAACAGAGGTTATATTAAAATGTGAGGAGATGCATTGTATTGTCACATGAATGATATCATCAGTGATGTGGTCATTGATGTCAAATGAGATGTCATCAGTGATGTCATTTGAGATGTCATCAGTGATGTCATCAGTGATGTCACTGACCATGTCATGAATGATGTAATATGTGACATCATCAGCAGTGGATTGCGGGTGCGCGATATATAGTTAGTGCAACTAACTATATATGGAATTTCAATGGTTTTGTGTGAGTAAAATAAGGTTTTGTAAATGCTAATTCCTAACTATATATGGTCTATAACCTATGGTTTTTTCAGTGAATTTTCAAGGTTTTGTAAATGCTAATTCCTAACTATATATGGTCTACAACCTATGGTTTTTTCAGTGAATTTCATTGGTTTTTTAACAGCTAATATCTGTAGCTGTAAAATGTATTCTTCTTTAAATCCAAAAATATATTTTATATGTTTATGAATAATTTTTTTTTTAAATATTTTTTTTTCTTCGTTCCCGCTTCGCGAATCGGGAAGCTTCCCGTTAGCTGACCTTGATGCCGCGAAATAGACCGCGAGCCGGTAAACGTTTCTTTACCGCAACTGCCGCGTTAGAAAACAACATCGTGACGCCTCCCGTCCGCATGACGTTTCACGTTGTCGCGTGATACGTCATATGATGTGCTACGTTAGCGAACTGGTACGCGAAGCGAGTCGCAAAGCGCAGGTTTCTGGAAGCAAACCGGGAGGCCCTGCAAAGCGCTTAACGTAAACACAGCAGGTCATGTGACTTGGTAATAACACTTTTCATTGGTTCATTTCACTTTTGGTTTCCTAATGATGTAAGACTAGGTCATATAATATAAAATGAACACTTTTCATTGGTTGAGAACTCTTGTTTTTCCCAAATGATGAAAATCCCTCCTTCTTTCCTCACTCTGACTTTCATCTTTGTGAGAGAAAGACCCTTTGTTACCAGTGAGCAATGGCTTCTTTAGTAGCTTCAGCTGGTGCTTCCCCACCACCTCCACCACATCCAAGGAAGAGTGGACCACCTGCTCAAGTTATAATTCAACAAGAAGAGGAAGAAGAGGAACAGGACGACGAGCACGAAGAGAGGCAGTTTTTGCCTGAGGAGCCCAGGACGTCTCACCGGAAAGAAAACTTCATTTGGCAATTTTTTAAAATTCCCAAAGGTCAGAAAAAAGTAAATGCAAGATACGTAACTTGCCTTATATGTCAAGATAGACTGTCCAGAGGCACCGAGAAAAAATACAGTTTCGGAAACTACACAATGCATCGCCATATGACTAGGTGGCATCCTAACAACTACAGTGCTGCACAGTTTCGGAACGACCTAGATAATCTCCCTATTATGGCCAGAAGATCTGTTGTACCGGAAGTAACGGGACCAGAGGGCAGGGAGATAGTGCCAAATATACAAATGAGATTTGGTGAAGTAAAACACGTCTGCGTACATTGCGATGGATTCATTTGCTACGGAGAAAGATGCAAGTTTGTACAAAACGCCCAAAATAATAAATACTTTTTTTTTGTTTTGTTGCTCCTGTTGAGCCCTTTACAATGAATCGTTTTCATTGCCCCCTCCAAGAAAAACCCCCAAAAATATAAAACTGTTCAGAAAAATTCAAAAAAAGTAAAAAAATGTTCCGAAAAATAATAAAAAAAATATAAAACAACAAAAACAATAAAAAAAAAAGTTCTTTTCAGAACTACCTCCCCGTTATTAAAAAATTGGTACAATATTTGGAACTGTGCCAACATCTATTTCTCGTAGTTCGCTTCCCAGTTCGCTCGCCGGTACGCGAACCGGAAGTGAACCAACATTTTTTTTTAAAAAAAAGAACAGTAAGTATAAGGGAAGGAAACAGACACTTATGTTAAAAGAAAGACAGCTATAAGGGAGTAAACTAGAGATACTATTACCCGTAATCCACTGCTGATGATGTCACATATTACATCATTCATGACATGCTCAGTGACATCATCAGCAGAGGATTGCGGGTTTTTTGGCAACGTGCCTTATCCACGGTTTAATAACGCTGCCTTTTGCTTTATATAAGTTTTCAAATTGTATGAAATATATACCAATAGGTCGTTATGAACCTTTAGGTAGTGCTTTTCTTCATGAGGTCTGGTCGCTTCCATACACATACAGATGTTTCAAAGATGATCAAGAAGTTTATCTGAATGGAGAGGAATGCACTGAGACGCCACATCATTCACTAATGTGTAGGCACATACAGTTACACGGTTCATGCAACAAACACCGACCAAATATGGCTTGCGTGTTGCAAGGCACGCCAGTTCCTGCTATCATCCCCACGTTCAAGTTGTTGGAAAATGGTAGTTATTTGATGCTCAATAATGAAGATTGTTCTGGGTTAATAAAAAGTATTCCTTTTATCGTAACAGTAAGTGAACGGGTTATTTGCTGCAGAAATGTTCTATTTCCTCCCACACATGAACATAGGGAGTTTTCAATCTCGCCACAAATACCAACCTTGGGAGCAGATTTCAACGGCATGGCAAGAATAAGAGCTCTTTTGTCTCAGAGAGAGGTGGCCTTGAGTTCGGCCCGTGAAACTTTCGTGCTTCACATAGCGAACACCCGTACAGAGGTGCAGACCCTTTTCAATACAGATTTGCCTTTCCATTTCAGCAAGATGGTTCGGACTATCTTTAACGCGTCCTCCACAAAGGCCCTGGCGCACTTTTTTAAAGTTGTTACCAGTGGTCTCGTGACTTCATTTGAGAAAATCTTTGGAGTCATCCCTGCTTTCTTTCATTCTATTTTTTCCACTCTGCTTCGTGGATTCCCATTTTTACTTGCATTACCAGCGGACGCTCTTGTGCTTTTTTACATTTTTAAATATGGATGTCCCTCCTGTGCAAGCTCCCGCCCTGCAGCTGCTGACACTGTTCCGCAATCGCATGCTAGAATATTATGGCACAATGCCGTTGGCGATATTAAGCACGGCATATGGATTATCTTTTCGATTCTCCTACTTCACCTGTGTCCAGCCTGTATTTCACTGCCTGACCTGTGATTTCGATTGGGCCATTGATTTGTGTCTCTGCGGACCGGTTTCTCCTGACGTCGACTTTAATCAGCTGATGACTCCTATCATTACTCACGAGTTGGTTTGTCCTGGCGAAAGGATTATGGCTGTGGCATTGATGCATGGACTAATTGGTCCCTGGAATTTACTGGCGGCAACACAGTCTTTCTTGGAACAGAGCTTTCTTGAAAACCCACCGAGCTGTCCTCTGATGGTGATAGAGGATCCGGTGCTGGGAGAGCACGTATGTTCTTTTCCGCTTTTAAATTGGATGGCTGAACTCTTTTCGGATGAAGACGGTGACTTCCTATTGGAGGCTGTTGCAGCTTATTTTGCATACACAGTTATGTCATAGACTTTTTTCATGTTTGATATGCTGAGTACTAGCATTTCATTGACAATTCATTGACTTATTTGTCAAGTTTTTATTATTTAGCTTGCCTATTGGCTTAAGACTCGATAAAGTACTTGGCTGTTTTATTTTTCTTTAGCATTAAATTTTCCTAGTTTTTAATGCTTTACCTTGCGGACCGTCCACATATAAACTTGCAATCTGCTCTCATGAGATGGCACTTCTATTATCTTATTCAGTTCGTTTCCGGATCATGGGGAGGTGTCATCTAGGTCCTGGATATCTTGACACCGTGTTAAGTTAGCATGGGCTCATTACCGGTTTAAACGCCATTTTTCCTTTTTTGCAACTTCTGCACACGACACTTAGTTGTTGCTTTAGCTTTCAACCTAGTAGTTCATCGTGGTTTACATGAGAATAATATGTTCTTGCTCTACTATCTGCTTTGCTTGTTAAACTATATCTGTACAGCGAGTGCTGAAGTTTCAAGAACAACACGATACAGAATTGTTATGAGGTCTGATCTCCACGACTTCATACTCATAACATAAGTGCAACTTCTGCCAATTCTGGGCATGAGGCGGGTTTTATATTGCTTTGCCGAACACACATACACAACAGTTGATGCGGTTCACATGAAGAGAGAGCTGGTGTATGCTGATGTGATTCCTTCAAATCTAAGACACTAAAGTATGGGCACGCCCTAAACCAACACAAAGAGACCTTCTTAGCAAATAATATAATATGTGTATTAGGGAGGGTGAGATATAAGCAGCCACGGGCCGTGGAGGGAGTTACGGTGGGGCAGGGAGGCGGGGAGGGGGAGGGGCAGGGTGGAGCCCTCTCCACCCTGCCCCTCCCCCTCCCCGCCTCCCTGCCCCACCGTAACTCCCTCCACGGCCCGCGGCTGCTTATAAGTGTTGCTAACTCTTATTCATTTACAGCATGTTAACATACTGTCACCATTCGCTTTTTATGTACTAGTAACTATGCTGGTAATTTTGCTACTGATAATATGTGTACTTGTATTATCTAACATACTACGCCTGAGAAGACGGCATTAGTAAATAAACATTTCAAATACACATGTGTTCTTCTTAACTCCATGTTCTGGTTTCTAAGAAATATATAACGACCGACTGTTCATGAGTTCCACGTATCCTGAGGTACTATAAGTTCATATTCTGGATTGTCTAAACATTGAGAGTTTGTTATATCCAATGTGACACTGTACCTAGCTTGCTAAGGGGTTTTGATTACTAAGGTGAGTTCTGGGACACTTTAATTCGCCGAGGTTCCAATCCTCTGTCCACAGTTCTGTGTGAGAACAGAAACCCTGCGACAGGGGCACCCCTGAGCCTTGCTGGAGCTTCATCACACTTGCGATACAACTCCAGCAATGCGCCACCTTTACGGCACAGATACGTCACGCATCTGTGCTGTTTTTGCCCCATGATGCGCCGCATTGTAAATGCAGCACACCATAGGTGACGGAACAGCGGCACAGAATGACTAACACATCCCTGGTGATGCGCCAGTCATCATAAATCTATCCCTATGCTTCTTATCTTGTTAGAGATGAACCGCCATATGTATCATCAAAGTTTTTTGCATTTCCTAAATAGCGAACTTTAAGGAATAAATAGTGATTCTTTACCATTCCTAGTTTGCGATGACCTATTTGCTAATTACAAATTACCCATTCATTTCCATGCAGCAGGAGGCCCATAGGAATGAAGGTGCAATTTGCGATTAGCAATTACCTCATCGCAAATTACGAATTTTTCCGAGGGTGCAGGGGTGTCTCAAGAACACCCTGCTGCACCCCCGAAAAAGAAATTTGGGGGCATATGGCGCACATAAATTTTGAAAACATTCCTTTACCTCAAAAACGATTTTCTTTTTTTTTATATATTCATACTTTGAGTTTCAAAACAGTCTCAGAAACACACCAATTTGTCTTCAGCAGAGCAAAAGGTATGCACTCCAGAGTCTGCAGCTATCAAAAGCACAGAAATGCTGTAATTCCTCACACATATCTCTCATGTCACACCAATCAAAACTCTTCCCTCACTTTTTTTCAAAGCAAAACCCTGCCCCCTCTCTGCTTTTTCTGCATAGCAACCACCTCTTGCAAAACCTCTGGTGTTTCCAAGTTCACACAACAATGTTGCAATTGAACTCTGAACTCTCAGTGCACCTGCATATCCAGAGCATTCTTTCATTTAATGATTTTTTCTTCGCCACTCAAAATACATCTTTCAACGAACTCATCCATGCACACTAACTTTCTGTTTTCAGCAATCAAAATCCACCAATCACTCTTACTGCTTCATTAACACAGAAACTCCTCAGTTTTTTTCATTTTACACTCTCATTTTTTCAACTGCCATTTCATTGCCACACTTCATCTGACTGCAGCAGAACCTTCTCTCGCCATGTTTTCTGTCTGGATTGTTGGACATAGTTATATCTATTGGGCTCAAAGGTACGCTGAAAACAGGAATTTACCTAACCTCAATTTACAAGATGTGGAAATTAAGTGTGAGGATTAAAATGTCACCAATTGATACCATTGGTGAAAACCTTTATGCATTTGCCAAAACCTGACCTGTTAATTGTGCACTGTGGAGGTAATGATTTGGGCACTTTGACTGGGGTAGGTCTGGAAATGCTTTTAAAGGACACCTTTGAGCAATTGATGGCACTTTTTCCTCAGACTGCCTTGGTATATTCAAATATATGCTAAAGACAAAAATGGAGGTGGTCGAACCAATTTTGTCCACAAATTGAGAAATCGAGGAAGCATGTAAACAAATGTGTTTCAGCTTACATGAGAGACCATGGAATGGGCTCCCTGTACAACAATAACTTGCGTTACTACATGCAAGATATCTACAGAGGAGATGGAGTTCACTTCTCAGATGAGGGCAACAGAATTTTCACTCTGAATTTAAGACTGTGCATTGGTACCTACTTATAGGTACCTAAATGTACCATAAACCCAAAAGCTCTTCTCAGAGCTACCCTACATCTGATCACTCACAATTATTATTTTACTCTAACTTTTTTCACTAATTTTCAAGAAAGTACGCTCCCCAGAACGCTTCCCGGTTCGCGAACCGGGCGCACTCCACGCAAAAAAACTAAAAAAACGGTATATTTTTTTTTGCCCTGCGAGACCCTTTCAAAGCCTCCACATCAAACCTAGGGGGTCAGGGACGATCTACTATGCCCCCTTATGGTCATTTGCCCCTTCGCTTTGGCCTCCTCTTGTCTCTCGATCCTACCGAGAGACAAGATGGCGGCCGCTACGGACTGTTTGGAATGTTTACAGACGCCGAAGAACCAATCAGCTTCGCAAACCTCCGTAACGCGAAAAGTACACGAAGCGGAGCGCTATTACAGATATATATCTTTTTTTGAACGTTAATTTCTCAAAATCCACTGGAGCACATATATTGAGACCTAGCAAAGGCACATCGGGCTACCAGTCCCTAATATTTTACCAAGTTTCGTGCAAATCCATTCAGCCGTTCGATTATTATTATTATTTTTTTTTTTTGCCCCGCGGTGCCCTTTTAAAACCTCCACATCAAACCTAGGGGGTCAGCGAGGATCTACTATGCCCCCTTATGGTCATTTGCCCCTTCGCTTTGGCCTCCTCTTCTCTCTCGATCCTACCGAGAGACAAGATGGCGGCCGCTACGGACTGTTTGGAATGTTTACAGACGCCGGAGAACCAATCAGCTTCGCTTCACAAAGCTCCGTTGCGCGAAAAGTACGCGTCCTGGAGCGCTGCCCGGTCCGCTGTTACAGATATATATCTTTTTTTAAACGTTAATTTCTCAAAATCCACTGTAGCACATATATTGAGACCTACAAAAGGCACATCGGGCTACCAGTCCCTACAATTTTGCCAAGTTTCGTGCAAATCCATTCAGCCGTTCGGGCTAAAAGTGAGGCCAACCGCCCTATGGAAAACTCAATGTTAAAAACACGTTTTGGGACCCCCCTTTTTTCTCGCCCCCCCCTTGACAAACCCCCCCCAAATTTTCAAGGGCTGCTCAGAAACAAAATGTGCCATTTTCCTGAAAATTTCAGCCAATTCCGTCCACAAACGCCAAAGTTATTAGACATAGAATTTTCAAAAATCCCATAGAGAAAAAATCCTAACTATATATACCTACTGGCGACCGCCAGTAGGTAATATATATATATATATCCAGCTGTCCTGTCGCAGAGGGAGCACCTCAGAGTTGGTGCCAGAGACCAATTTATAGTGTCTCACTAAATATAGTGGATAGTGACTAAACTGTTTGAATATCTGTATCACTTTGTCAGTTGTTGAGTAAACTGGCTCTCCAGTTGGTTACTAGCTATGTGAAAGTCTGTATTAGTTATTGATTAGTTAACTGAGTATTTGTATGGGAGAGTGAATGTGTGTGTGGTTCGGTGGGGGGGGTGTGACTGCCCAAAGATGTGTGAATAGCTGATTCACTAGATATATGAAGTTAAAACTACATGTTCTAACAGTTGTTTGGGTGAGTGAATATTTTTATGGGTGTGGTGATGAGCAAATATATTTCTCAATGGTACATGTCCAACAAACTAGAAAAATAAAAGGCAGTGTATGTGTCTGTTGTTGTATATTAATAAGTATACATAAGACTCAATGATTGTGTGAGTGACTGTATGGATAACTTTATACTTGTAACAATGATTTTATAATTCACTAAGTATGACTTACTATTTAAATGAATAGATGAAGTTGTGTTTGTATAAGTGTGTAGCTAAGTAAATATGTAAGTATGATCCATTGTTTGCATAAGTGAGTAGGATGACTTCATATGTGAATAGGATGTGTGCTGGTGTGTAATGTCGATTTAGGTGTATAAGTATTTTTGATAGTGTTCTATTGTTCATTGACAGCATGTATGAGTGAATCTACAGGTAAGTGATTAGATGTGTGTATACATCTATGAATCACTGAGTGGGTTTTTAGATACTTGTATTGCTGTAACAATGGATTCAAATATGATACTCTGTATTTTACAAAGAGTGATGAAAGATTTTACTAGTGTATGAAAAGGTGTATGTGATTGTCACGTGGATGATGTCATCAGTGATGTCATTTGAGATGTCATCAGTGATGTCACTGACCATGTCATGAATGATGTAATTTGTGACATCATCAGCAGTGGATTGCGGGTGCGCGAAATATAGTTAGTACAACTAACTATATAGGCGCAATTTCAATGGTTTTGTATGAGTGAAATATCCAGCTAACTATAACACCCCTAAAACGTATAGTTTTTTGAGTGAATTTTAAAGGTTTTTTAAATGCTAATTCCTAACTATATAAGGCCTGAAACCTATGGTTTTTTCAGTGAATTTCAAAGGTTTTTTAAATGCTAATTCCTAACTATATAAGGCCTGAAACCTATGGTTTTTTCAGTGAATTTGCAAGGTTTTTTAAATGCTAATTCCTAACTATATAAGGCCTGAAACCTATGTTTTTTTCAGTGAATTTCAAAGTTTTTTTTAATGCTAATTCCTAACTATATAAGACCTGAAAGCCCACCAGGAATCTCCAGTATGCGCCAGGGGACTGCATTGCAGAGAGGTGTAATGAAGCCACACCCCTTTTTACACCTCTCTGCAATGCAGCCCCCCTGGCGTGTTTGCAGAGGGGGAACTAATTCCCCTTGCATACTGGGGGTCCCTGGGGGCCAACTAGCCCACCAGCAGCCTCCAGTATGCGCCAGGGGGCTGCATTGCAGAGAGGTGTAATGAGGCCACACCCTTTTTTACACCACTCTGCAACGCAGCCCCGTGCATGTTTGAAGAGGGGGAACTAATTCCCCGTGCATACTTGGGTCCCCTGGGGGCCAACTAGCCCACCTTGAACCTCCAGTATGCGCCAGGGGGCTGCATTGCAGAGGTGTAATGAGGCTATGCCCCTTGTTACACCTCTCTGCAACGCAGCCCCCTGACGTGTTTGTAGAGGGGGAACTAATTCCCCTTGCATACTGGGGGTCCCTGGGGGCCAACTAGCCCACCAGCAGCCTCCAGTATGCGCCAGGGGGCTGCATTGCAGAGAGGTGTAATGAGGCCACACCCTTTTTTACACCACTCTGCAACGCAGCCCCCGTGCATGTTTGAAGAGGGGGAACTAATTCCCCTTGCATACTGGGGGTCCCTGGGGGCCAACTAGCCCACCTGGAACCTCCAGTATGCGACAGGGGGCTGCATTGCACAGAGGTGTAATGAGGCTATGCTTCTTTTTACACCTCTCTGCAACACAGGCCACTGGCGCGTTTGCAGAGGGGGGACTAATTCCCCTTGCATACTGGGGGTCCCTGGGTCATATCTGCCCAAACGCCGACATTCCGAACGATTGAAAATGACTTTTCTTGAGAAACATTTGGATTTGGATTATCATGTCCTATACTTTGGAATTTTTGAAAGACTGACTTTGAGGATGCTATAAATTACTCAAGTCTGCCCGAATTGTGTGGGTAA